>NW_009260182.1:10630832-10640038 GCF_000687185.1 Egretta garzetta | reverse complement strand
AGGGGCAGCAAGCAGTAGTTTGTTTTCTCACCACTTTTCAAAAAGGACCACGTAAGAGTCAAACATTATTTAACTATTTACAAAATGTGGTTTTAACAAGCATTTACTTGTGAAGTTATGCATGGTACAATAAATTGATGCTCCTCATTATCCATACTGAACTGAATCTCTATCACTAGAACATTGTCTTAACTAAGGTCTTGAGTAGAACGCATCGTACTGGGGTTGCTTGTTAGGGACTGTATGCAATCACAACTCATTCTGGACAAATTTCATTTGAAACATTTCCCATCGTATTTTCCACATGCACTTTACATGTGCTGACTGTTACGGTATTGCACGGGAAAAGCTTTGCAGGGCTCATTAGCTGCCTAAAGATGCGGACAAGTAACTAGGGGGATTTTCATAGCGCTCAAGTGTCTTCAGGCAAGTAATGAGCTCTGAAAAGCTGACCTAAGCATTTTATTTACTGCTTGCTTACTTTATTTCATTGGGTCAACTAACTTCATCTACATCTCAAATTAGTGTCTATCGTCCAATTCCTCCCTGCAATCCCCCCTCCCAGTTTTATACATGGATTTCTCCAGGAAAGACCAAACCAAATAAGAATAATTAATTTCAGGATCGTTCACTCCTTTCCCAACAATATTTTCCAAAACAGCAGTATTTATAAACAGTGAAACCACCAGGAACACACAACAGTTGCCTTTGGATATTTTGTTATACTTTTTGCTGTAGAAATTCAACTCTGATGCCATAAATGTAGCATCTTATATCTTCAAAAGTTGCCCAGCTTTTATCACCCTTATTCTCATGCTGTAGTGCCCTAAAGAACTTTCCCTCTGGTTTAAGCATTCGATAGCAGTGTGCTCTAAGAAGCCTGGGGGTATGATTCACACACCCTGCAATATGGAGAAGACACTATCATTTTTAGAGTTGCCCCTGTTGATTTCAGCTGAGAAAAAAACTGATATTAGGGCCAAAGCATCCCCAGTGATTTCTTTTTCACCTGGCTCCAGACAGAAGTCAGTTCTTCACATTATATCTACGCTGGCAATAGAGACGTTTATGCCAGGCTTCACTTCGTAGAATCTAACCTTATATCCAAAAAAGCTGTAAATAACCTGTAATAAAATCTGTTCCCATTTATCTTGAAAACTATTGAATAAGTTTAATGACAGTAGTTTAATGACAGTAGTGTAGAGAACCACACCATGACGTGAAACTTGGCATACAACTTAGTGGCCAGCACCGCAAGTCTCACCAAATAAAGGCAATTGAGCTTTTCAGTGACGTGGTTCATCATAAACATTGTATGTCCTAGGGAAGAGAGGACTATTCAGAAAATTCCTCCAGCTCATTAGCTTTACTGGGAGCCCAACAATGCAAAGTCTTCTTATTTCTAGAGTAAAAATAGAACATTTCTACTATTTTCTAAAATTTCTGGCTGAAGCTCAATCTACTCTACAGACAATCCTGATAGCTCATACCTTAGCTTCACGCTGAAATGAGAACTCCTCTGGTGGAGAAACAGCCTGTGCTAAATTGCTACGCTGCCACAATTAGACTGCGGCTGGAAATTAAGCTCACTTTAGGTATTTCCATATTACTTTATAGCTTGTAGTGCAGAAATCAAGTGTCAAAGCATTTCATTGCCAGCACAAGTAGATCTGGAAGACTAAATGTTTCCATCAGAACTATTTAGTGGTTGCTAATATTTTTTGAATACTATAAATATTTATGATAATTTTCTATTCTATTATATTACATTATCAGGTACCAGTAACAAGAATAGCAGCACAGATTTTCACTAGCTCTCCTCAGACAGTTTATTTCTGTGTTCTTGTACTACATGGAGGTACAGATAAGAATACCAATCTATGTAATACACATTTTGTGATAAATCCTGCATCAGAATGCACAAAGCCATTTTATTCTTAATGTATTACTTCTAAAAAGCCCTTAGTACAAAGTGAGGAAGGGACAAGGTCTTTCAGTAAGTAGTTTGTAGTAATTTCTTCTGCATTTTATTGACATCAACCCTGACAGAGCAGCAGCACAATATAACTGAAATAATCTCCAATAGATACATTTTCTTTCTCAGAAAAGAGTGTTCCACGCACCACCCTCAGTTTCTAATCCCATCTGGAAAATAAGATTACCCAAAGAAATCTGTGATCACCTGTTACTATAGATTTTTACAATGCACAATGGCATCACTTAGAATTTAACAAAACCACAGAGAGAGAACCAATTTTTCTGCTCAAAAGAACAGTGTAGTCTTGTCACATGTGCCAAAGAACAACCTCTGTTTTGGTGCTAAAGACTGTAGAGAGGCTTTCAGTGTCCTGCAATGTTTGGGACAAAAGGTTTAGAAATCAGGATGCAATCAGGAAAACAAGATAAATTGCAAATGTGTTAAATTCTATATGATTAAAAAAACTCTGCAGAAAGAGAAAGTGGTAGGAAAGAAGCTAGAAGGATTCCTCTCTATGCGTTTTAAAAGCGAGAACCCTTATCTTTTTCATACTCCGTAATTTGAGCAAAGACAACATGTCCAGTTGCTCAGTTTTTTGAGCGTTACTTTAAATGCACACACTGGAAATTTAGGAAAAGGTAAGAATCAAATGAAAAAACACAAGTGTTCATTCAGCAAAGACAGAAAAACACTGCTCCTGACAGCATAGGCAGAACCGATACAGAAGCGCGAGGTAGAACTAGTAATGGAACGGGCACAGGGTGCTTCATATAACTTTGCTCTTTGTTCTCAGGTAAATCTTCCTGTGGGGCACCATAACCACGGTTGGACTAGATGATCTCCCGAGGTCCCTTCCAACCCTTGCGATTCTGTGATTCTGTGAAAGCTGACCTTGTGATTAACATCAAGTTACTGTTTCTTGAAATTCATCCCTTCTGCATCAAATATAGTTCATATAAGGGTATGGTGAACATTTCAAACATTTTTGGAAAGCTATTGAAAGTTTTCAAGTAAAAGACTATTTTCTAGACAAAGCAAAACCAAAAATTCTAAACAGAATAAGAACAAACTGTGTTTGATAGTCCTAAACAACAAATGTAATCATCATTATTGTTCAACAGATGCTAACATGTGCAAAACGAAAATGTGACTTCGAAGCAAGTCTCAGGGCATGCAGCACCCTATCTGCTATGGTGACGGGCTCCTTGCTTACCACTCATGGTGCCAGTGAATATTAGGCTGTCATACAGAAGCGGATCAACTGCAATCAGAGAGAGGATTTTACTTGCTAAATTTGTAGATATTATTGTACGACCACTGTTCAACTGCCTGTTAAAATTTCAGGGACCATCTTAAATGACCCAGGGTTTTGCAAACAAAGCAAAACACCAATTATCCTCAGAACCCAGACTGCAGGAGCACCGGGAAACGTTTGCTAGAGGTATCACTGCAAGTAGTTCTGACTAAGGCAATGGCCCTGCAGGTTACACTGGGCCCAAGGGGAGGAATCATTCACTGAGTTTCAGATATCTATTATAAATCTCTGTCAGACCTATTCAAAACCTACATTGTCCAACACTGCTCCACTGTACCACGTCAGTCACCTTATGCCTAAAATACCAACTGTGCCTCTGGATACGCAATTTCAGACAAAACCCACCAAGAATTATGACTTGGTGCTTGTTTAAGACTCATAACTAGCTAACAACATTACAGTAAAAAAACCAGCAAAAAAAAATCTTGAAAGTATTACAAAATGACTGCTCCCATTATTGTAAATAAGAACTCATATTAATGTCACTAAAAAAATAAAAATAGGGAGTGTGAAGACAACTCCTAAAAAACAGATGATGATAATACTCATTTTGAGACCTCTTTTCCTACTTCATAAGAGTCACTTCTCAGGTATGTAAAATAGAAAAAATTAAAAGCAAATTACTTTTTTTTTTTTTTTTAGTTTAAACTGTGAATAATTAGGACTATCAAGCAATTTCTGGACTGATAAATAGCATTACTGTTCTTAAATTTCGTTTTCCAAAAAAACCTTCATGCACTGTCAGATTTCTTCTGTGCTATTGTATATGCACCACATTAATAAAAAGGTTGGTTGCACCTCTCCTGGGCAAGCTGATCCTTACATCTAAATAGCTTATTTGGGTGTCTCCTGGCTTCAAACAGAAGCAGAATGAACAAGACTCTACACTCCTCCCTCTAGATATATCCTGAGGGAAATATCTACTTTTTCTAGGTGATATCCTGGGAGTATTTAGAAAGTTTTCACAAAGTTATGTTTAAAAGGAAAGAATGAAGGGGGGAAGAGGCACACTGGGGAGAAACTGGAAGGAGAGAAAACAGCATCAACAGAAACGGAGAAAAATGGAAGAGGCAGTGAAGGATGTGCAACTTGCTCTGACCCCCACTCTACATGCAGCCTACCTCAACTCCTTACTCGGAGAGATTAAAACCCGCGGAGTTTGACAAGGAGGAAGGAAATGCTATGCCTTCACACTCACATTTGTTTAGGTCCTTTTTCATTTATAAAATAAACATCAGCAATGCTGGATGTAAATCATCATCTCGTGGACAGGAAGCATTACAGAGATGATTAATAGAGAGAGGAGTCCAGGAATTTTACTAGTGTTTACTACTACGTGTTTTACATAGGGGAGCGTGGTTCCTTTGCTAACATACGTCAAAGATTTTCCGATTTTAGGTCTCAGGCTGAAGAAGCTGAAATAGAAAGTAAAGATAGATAGAAAACCAGTCTTCAAATCACTCAAATAATAGCATTTGATCAGAATTCATCACAACGGAACAAAGAAACATTTTGGTGGAAGAGCTAGCTGCAAAAGGAATGGATTTGCAATGCAAAACACTCACCCTCTAACAGAAGGAGAAAAGTGGGATTACTGTGAGTGTTGTGGAGTACGGTAACCACAGTCTTGTCTCTACTTGCAAGCAAGTTCAGCTTGCTGTTAATACCCTCTTGCTCTGCTTTTGCTTATATTCAGAAAAAGACACGGTACTGCTGACGACTGCGTTCACAGTGCCATGTCAGAAAGCAGAACAAGAGACATTTGTTTGCCTTTGCCTCATGTATGATAAAGGAATTACCTAAGAAAAGTGCTTTTCCTTTAATGATAGGGACAAGGGGTTTACTACATAAAGTAGAGGTCTGGCTTCTCCCTCGCATAGATGGCACTGGATTGTTCATCTGTACAACTGATACCCTGTGAGGAGACAAATTTGCACCGAAAACACAGTAAGCTCACTGATGAAAAACTACATGGGAAAACAGGACACATTTGGAAAATGAGTATTATTCAGCCTGAAAATTCATTCAGCAAGGAAGTACTGTTCATTCCATCATTTCTGCTGTCCTTCCCCTTGAGCAGACATTCTCCATCTCATGCATAAACCTCATGATGTAGGTAAGATCTCATTTTTCAAAGCATGATTATCACGCGTCAGTACTATTTCAAAAATAAATAGAAATAGTAGAAGTGAGGCTAACTGAGAAATATGTCTCCAAACTCTTCCTAGAGCTACTTTTTCAAATCCTCTGAGAATCAGGGCATGTTCTTAACTCAAGCATTCAGCAAAGACCATGGGTGGTCTTCTAGAGAGGTCTACTGGAGAAGAACATGGCTTAGACCCAAACAAGCTGGTTGTATTCACAACCACCCAAGTGTCAGAAACAGTTTAAAAATACAGAATTTTTTTGTCTGCTGATCTATAGCACGGTTTGGGTTGCGCCTGCCCAGCAGCTGGTACAACACACTGCCATTCCCAAACAGCTGCTTCCACCACACTGCCTGGTCATGTGCCAGGGCACTGCAAGGATTTAGGAAGCTGTTTCCAACATAGGACACAGTGCCCGAAGGCCACAGTGTACAGTAACATACTGCCAACTTTCATGAGAAATACAGCTCTTAAGAAAATATTAAGCCATCAAGCTCAAGCTACAGTGGGTGGCTTAAAAAAAAAAATAATCAATGCTTATTAATCTGTGGTGCTCACAGATGATACAAAAGTGGTGGGTGGATATTACACACACATGAGACATCAAACATTTATTGTACACAGGACAGGTGGACTTGGAAACTCTGCAAAGGGGAGCACAACAGCACTACAATAAAACTGTTCAGTCATTCAAAAAGGACTTTTTAATGTTTATAATTATTGAAAAGTTTTGAAATTCCATTTGAAATAGAATATTAAGTATGAAAGTACATTTCATAGGAAATGATGCAACAAAAATATTGAAAGAAGACAGAAGTCTTGCAGAGCTGAAGCCATTATTTGTTAAGATGCATCACAAAAAAACAAAAGTAACGTGTGATAAGGCTAAAACTCAGATGTTCTCAGGCCTGATGAACAGGCATTTCATTAACTTTGCTGTATCTCCAGCAAAGGTTTCTAAACTACAAAAAACCCCTATTCCAAGCTGTTTCTCCTGATCCAATAGTATAGAATGATTTTACACACAAATCCCAGTCATGAAAAATTAAGAAAATTTTCTTTCTCAATTAAAAAGTAGTAATCTATCATAATAATGCTACTTTAGCTGTCAAAATACGACTTACCATAACTTTATCTGCTCATATCAATAATAGTGAAGTATTTTTCTTTACACAGAAATAATTCCTTTTGGAAAGAAGTATCCTTAACAGCACAGGACAGTTTGAAGTCAACCCTCCTCCGAGATACTCCCAGATAACATCTTCAAAATTAAAGCATTCTACTCATGACAGTACCTGTATTTCTAGAGGTATACCAATTGCTCACGCATCTTTGAACTGCAACTACAAAAAGGGTTTTTTAAGAACATCGCAACCCCAGACCAGACCCACAAATGCACCACTACCAACAGCAGCCCTGGAAGTGACCTGGCTTTGTTCAGACCTTTCAGAAATAAAAACTTGCACTAAAAAGCATACGGTACCTACAGGATTGGCACTGCCTCCCTGCAAGCCTGAAGGGACACATGCAAACCCCAGAAAGGGAGGAATGAAGAGCTCCCTCAGCTCACCATGGCCTCTGGTTAGCTCAGAGGGGTAAGCGGGGATGGTTTCAGACCTCCTTCTGAATTGTACTGAGAGACTACATTTTGTTTTCCATCTTTGCACCAGCTTTTAGCAGCATATTGCTTAATATCCCTACCAGTTCATTTTGTATCTGTGTACTTGTTCTCAGAATTGAATTGGAAAAGAGCTCCTAGCAATATGCAAGGTCGAAGCCTTTTAATATGCATGCAGTTTACCTTTATTTTGCAAGACTTCTCTGTACATAACCAGACACAACAGGCATTAGGATCAATTTAACATTGTTCTAGTTTACTGCTTGCTTCTTACAGACAGCTTACAGATTTCCCTCAAGTCTCTCAACACTATCACATGTATTGAGTAACCTAAAATATATTAGTCACATGCTGAAGACCATCACCTGTCAGCAAATCTAACATCAAGGAATTAAAAGTTAAAATAAAATAAATCTATGATCCTCTCGTCACTTTAAACCCCATTTAAAAATACAAAGCTAAAGAATAGCAGACATTAAAGTCAATTTGCAATAGTTTTCTGGTGTGGAAGTTGGACATGAAACATCAAAAGAGCTTTCCAGCCATGCACTGTGTCCAGCTGAACATACACACACCATCAGACATTCCAGCTCTCTTGTTCAGAATCTTAGTACTTACATTTAGACGACTTTCAATGTACGGCTGTACAATAAAGAGATGCTCTTATGCAGACTTTAGGCAATCAGCTTTCACAGCCAGTATCAGCATGTCTTGTGTCTTTTCTCTTTACTAGGTTTTATATATTGAAGAGAAAAATTCAATAATATGGAACACTGAAGAGATATTTTTTTCCTGCCTTTTCACAAAGATAGGAACACTTACATTTTATTTTTCCCTGAGAACATTTCCCATAATTCCAATAATGTGTAGGAAAAACATTTTATAGATCTACCTCATTTTTAAATTAAGAATAACGTCTAGGTCAGAAATCCTGAACACTATGAAAAATAGTTAAAATACTGTAGGGCTATAAACATTTCATTGATCCTTTTTACTTTTGTCATGGTTTAACCCGGCTGGCAACTAAGCACCACGCAGCCGCTCGCTCACTCCCCCCCCTCCCTCTGTGGGATGGGGGAGAGAATCAGAGAAAAGAAAAAAAACTAAGACCCGTGGGTTGAGATAGAGACAGTTTAATAAGAGAGAAGAATAATAATAGTAATAATAATAATAGCAAGAGAACATACAGAATATATATAAAACAAGTGATGCACAATGCAATTGCTCACCACCCTCTGACCGATGCCCAGCCCGTCCTGAGCCGTGATCACTCCCCCCTGAGCCGCGATCACACAGCCTGAGATGCGACCACTCTGCCCGCGACCGACCGACTGACCGAACTAACCAACCCCCCCGAGCATGACGTTATATGGTATGGAATAGCCCTTTGGACAGTTTGGGTTAGCTGTCCTTAGCTGTGCTGTACTCCCAGCTTGTTATGCACCTGGCCGAGCAGGAGAAGCTCAAAAAGTCCTTGAGTAGTCTGAGCACTACTTGGCAACAACTAAAAACATCAGTGTGTTATCAACATTCTTCTGGTACTAAATCCAAAACACAGCACTATGCTAGCTACTATGAAGAAAATTAACTCTATCCCAGCCAAAACCAGGACAACAAGAATTTTATTGCATTTAATACCAATAGAAATAGAGTTATAGTTTAGAACCATATGTCTGGCTTAAAAGACGTGTATTGAATTGAGTGCTTTTTTCCCTGACGCTTTGCAACCCTCGTGCCTAAGGAACATTTACAGGATTTCAAGAGCTGGACATGTCCCTCGTGCATCTTTCCAAAGAATGAAAAAGCATCTCCTATCTAATTTTTCCACTTCTCTATAATTGTTGTACGGCTGCTTCAAGCACACTTTGCAGTTGATTTTCCCAGCAGGTAGTTACAGGCAGCAGTCGTCTACGAGTCACCCAGTTGCCAGTCTTCTTGGGGGTCCACTGCCAACCAATATGAAGCCAATGAAAAGGTTTTAGGGCGCTCTCAGTCCCTCTTGTGACAGTCAACTGCCATTTATTTCTGAATTAAGGAATCATATGCCTTAAGCTGGAAAGCAGTGCAAACAAGACTTTCTTTTTTTGAACGGAAACATAAACAGGATGAAACAGTTTCCCTTGTTGGCATGAAATTTAAATTTTGAAA
>NW_009260182.1:10503818-10630799 GCF_000687185.1 Egretta garzetta | reverse complement strand
TTCTTGAAATCCAGAAAAGTTTCACAGATCACGACAACAACATGCATTATTCTTTTGTATTAACAGATACCAGGATTCGGAGACAGGTCAAGACTTCTCAATAGCATATACATCATATATGTTTCACTACTCCAAGGATTTTGTTGTCATGTCCCTAGCAAAAAGCCTCTTGGTTCTGCAGTGATGACAAAGAAGGTACTAGCAGAACAAGGATTTGCAGATCTCTAAGGTTACTTGTTGCAACTGAGAAATTTTGCTGCTGCTACTCTCAAATTCAGGTAGAGGGAAGAGTAGAAAGAATACATATCATCTGCCAAGGAACTTGAACGAGTTATCTTGGTGCATTAACGAGCACTGCGTTTAGAAAAACTGAGAAGTGGGAATAATTTGTTAACCGCTGCTATTCAACCATTTTCCCCCCTTGTTTTATTAATGTTTTTGAGAATGTCACTTGAATGCTTGAGGATCTGCTGCTGTGATGGCTCTTGGACACACACTTTCTCCAAGGCACTTCAGCTTTGAAGCATCCTGGTGTCAAAGGTGTTACCTCTGCTCTAGATTTAATCAGCATAGCTCCAAATAAGAAGGGCTTTACAAATATTACTGGAGAAATGTCTAAATTAAGCTGTCACTGCCTTACTAACCACATTGCAATAGTGGATGGATGCTTGAAGACCTCCCATTGAAAGAAAGAAACACAACATGGCAGTACGTCCACATTCCTTTAGGTACATCTGTCACATTATATTTTGGATTTACTTCATGAAATATTGGGTACAGAATAGATGGGCTACATCTTCTCTGGTCATAGTCTGTATAAGAATTACCTTGAAATCAGATGTCTAATGGACTGCTTAATATACTCTGATATTTCACTGTCAAAATTACAGTGAAAAGAGGAGGAAACAAAGCACCATCAATCTTTTTTGTCACAAAAATTGCATGAGAAAGATTAAAATTAACTGTGTTTTGAAGAGTGTTATGTCAGAGTGCTCGCAGAATGCATAATTTATGAGATATGCAGCTGTTTTCATTTAGCTTGAAATAAGGCAGAAACAGCTCTGTGAAGAGAAAGGAAAGGACCTTACGTTCTACAGCCTCAGTTATTCAGCAAGGTTAGTAGACCTTTAAACTGGGGTGGTAGCCCACTGACTGTCTACTACTGTTAGCGGAATGAATTACCAGCGTTGAAGCATTCAGTTATCTTTCTACTGAAAAAATATTCTGGTTTATGCTGAAGTACGAAAAATCACTCTTTGTAGTAGATACAGAACTACTTCTAAAAATTCAAACCTGGAGTGTCTATTTAACGCAGTTCTTTTGACTTACTTGCTTTATGAAACAGAAATACTAATATACATTACTAAGACACAAATTAAGACGTAGCAAGGGATAAAGTAATTGTTAGGCAAGAAAAGTGAGCAAAAAATTGTTTTGCTAATAGAGACTGGTCTAATTTGGATGCTATTTGTCTGCAACTTATGTGTGACCTTGAGGACATGCAGAACATTTAAGGATAAATATATTGGCCTTTACATGTCCCTAACTCCAAAGTATATAACACCACAAAGTTGCTATTGCTGGCTTGGAAAGACCTGGTGCCACAGACCCCTTTGATAACTACACTGCAGGAGTATCTCTGCACACTTGTCCTGGTCCTCATTTCTGCCCTACATGCTGCTGCTGGCTGCGCTTGGAAACAAGACGTGAGCCGGTGTGGACCTTTGGTCTGACCAACGTTGACCTTCTCAGATACTAATGCTTTTGTCCTTGTGAAGATTACCGAATGAAATCTCCGAGAGGTGCACGAGATGCACACACACCATAGTAGACATTCAAATGTTCAAACACCTGTTTCGCCATCCAGTTCATCTCCAGGACTTTTTTTATGGTAGTTTCCTTGTTTTGTCAATCTACTATCTTAGAAGATTAAACCAAAACCAAAACTAATCTTGTTCTCAAATATTTCATTTTAAAGTGGGACTGACACTTTCAGTCATCCACCCCTCAATGCTCCTAGAAGCATTTCTAGGAATTATTTTTTGGTTAATTCATTGCCGTGTATTCTTAGTCATTTGGATGATAAGCATTAATGCAAATGAGGAACATGACAAATTGAAGATTTACTGAAAGCTGCATGAGAAAATTAGAAATTTACCTCTTTCTTTGATTGAAGTCTCTGACTAACAAGCCGGTCCACATTTATATTTCTCAATAACTAGAAGCAATAAAAGAGGACATTAATTCCTAGCCTACTGAAAATCGCAGCCACAATGCCAAGTTCACTGAATTACTTAATAACACCTATAAAGAGTTACACTGGGGGTTGGAAAAAGATGGTAAGGGCTTAATAAAAATAATACACCTCAGTAACTTTGGAAGATAAAACTACACTGTCAGTTTAAGTTACCTGCTTCGACCCAGGTTGCTAACCCTTACTTACACTCTGTGCATCAGTTCAAAGGCAAGCTTCACTTTAGAGCACAGAAAAATGTGGACATGTAGTTGCCCTCAGCCCATTCCAGCTTTCCAAGTGTATCACAGCAGGTTTTATGGCTTTACAAGCACTTCTTGCTCCCATCTCCTCAGTACAGCCCTATGGGTATGCCCATCTACCCTAGCTCATCTCTAGAAATCTGCAAACCAATTCTCCCATTAACACTGCTCAGCACATATTCAGGGCAGAGGGACAGAGAGGTGACAGCTGATGACTCTCATGGACCAGGACCACAATTACATGTAAGACATTGATGAGAGAAGACTGTCCGGGAAGCAACATGGGGCAGTTACTTTCACAGACTGGTTTTACAGGAGCTGACAAACCTTGGTGGTACAAGTTTCAAAGCCTGATGCCTGCTTAGAGCTGTGACATGGAGAGAAGCCAGATTTCCAAGGCAGCTCCACTTACACACCAGCATTACCAGGAGCTACATGATATACTGGGGGGCAGGTAGCAACAGAGCCTCTAGCTGCCCATGACACTCTACAGTCAGGGCTGGTCTCTGCACGGCACAAGACTTTGTAGGTCAGACCATCACTCATCTCTCCCTCCTGTGAAAACCATGTGTGGAAAAAGCAACAGATCACATCTTCGACAGGTCAGGAAACAGCTTTTATTGAGAACCCTGTCAATGGAAGAAAAAAAAAAAAAAAAAAAGGAAGAGAGCACTTAGGCCAGCTCTACGACTAGCAGGCAGGATGCAGACACCGGTGCAAAGGCGTCTCCAGAAGTATGTCACGTCTCTTGCCATTTTGCATCCAAACACAAGGAGAATCGCAGTACTTGAATCATCTCAGTAATACGTATGACACATGAAACAATCTTTGCAGTCATCCACATGCAAAGGTGTACCTTGCAAATTTTGCATCTTAAGTATGGCTGGGGGTACTTTGGCAAAAGTCATCTACTCTATACAAACTGAACAGAGTTTTAAGCCCATGCTGTGTAAGATAAGTGGATTAAAAAGAGTTTTAGGATCAGGTGATAACTGCAGTGTGTCAAGTACTTGAGAGGCAAAGGAGGAAATCTAAACAGAAAGCAGAAGCAATACAAATGGATGGAATTAGAGTGGCTTATTAGTGATGCTGAATACGGTCACAAAGCCAAGCAGAGAAACATTTGATTTCTGGCACATGATAAATGGTTACTGCCTGAGTGTAGAAAATAAAAAGAACAAAACCCAGAAATACATATGAGGAATTCACAAATTTTTAACTCTTCAGAATTCAACAAGATGACCTTATATGACAACTGAGACTGCACAAGAATTTTCAGACGTTGTTCTTAAATTCCTTAAGAAACTTTAGCATCTCTAAAGATTTTCTCTCTCTTTAATCATGCAGTAGAAAGTGTCAGTGGAGACCTTAACATTGAGCAAGTATAGTATAACAAGGGCTTAATCTATTTTTTTTTTTTTTTTCCTGTTTATGAGGTAATCACTTGAATGTAATGAAGTAACCTCTGGTCCTTGTGCCTAACGCTCCATGTGTTGCCATGTCAGTGAAACAGATATTGCTGCACCAAATATAACAAGGCATCCCCACCCTGAGGAATAAACAAAATCCTGAACCAACGTCACTTTTCTGAAAGCCTGATTATATAAATTCAAGTGACCTAATTCTGTGAGCTTCTGAAATGCAGTTTCTTTAAGCAAATCTTTTACACCAGCCAAAGGTACTCCACTGTTATTTAGATCCAGAAATCAGATTACAGTTTCAGTTCCTAAGCTTCGTCAGCATTAACATCTTTCCCCACCCGCGAACCAGTAGCTTCCAGGAATGACTGGCCACTCTCAGGACACTGCTCA
This sequence comes from Egretta garzetta, assembly GCF_000687185.1. Taxonomy (NCBI): domain Eukaryota; kingdom Metazoa; phylum Chordata; class Aves; order Pelecaniformes; family Ardeidae; genus Egretta; species Egretta garzetta. The sequence goes on along the minus strand of NW_009260182.1, from coordinate 10,626,492 downwards.
GCTAAAACACCATGATGAGGACTGTGCAGGTCACAAGAAATGCATTTCTTTGCAGTCCAGACTTAATAAAACCCCTTTCTGATAGGAACAGATCAATTGATTACACTGAGGTTTGTTGTTGCTCCAGTAGTCACACTGTTAAGCAAGACATTCTTAATGAGACTCTCAATTGCTCCAGTTAAATAACTGATGAGTGAAATAAAATACTGTGGATATTATGTAATGAAACTAATGGAAATGTCTCAAAACAGACTATGAGCAAAGACAGCTGGCTATAAGCTGACCAGCAATTTCAAAGAAAAAAAAAAAAAAAAAGGGAATTTCCAAGTATATTAAAGCTTCTTTCCCCCTAGGGAGTGACTGAGGTGAAAAAGGGAATTTCCAAGTATATTAAAGCTTCTTTTAGGGAGTGACTGAGGTGAAACTGAAAGGCTCTCTGAAATATGCCACAAAATATTTACCCCGAAATACACATTTCTTTGAATTTTTCAGCCTCTCTAAGAAACAGTGCATATCATTACCTTCTTTTTGTGAAGGAATATTTAACATGTTCTAAACAAAATACCTAATAGCGTGGCTAAATCAGACAGTGAGGGAAGCAAGTTCAATGATTGCATACAATAGATTAATGTTGCACTTGTGCTTCACACAGCTCAGCACATTATTCTGGGAACAGTGACAGAACAGCTCTGACCCATCCAGGCACACCATGATAAATAATCCAGCTCCCCAAAACCCTTCTGCTAAAGCATTTGGCAGTGTTATTGAGCAGTCTTCAAATCAGAGAAGCATTTTAAGTGAGCCAGGAAAAAGCGATGCAGGATGCACTTGACACAGTGTTCCCATCATTGCTAAACACCAGGAGTCACCGCTCTCTTAACATGAACATTTATTTGAATTTGACACTAGTTGCAGAGGAGGAGACCTCTGCTAGTAAGGACCAAATTTTGGAAGACTGATGCTCCACTGCAAACACTGCTGTAAGCAGCCTCACCTTAGGATTCACCTCTTGCACTTTCTGCCTGCAAGCTTTACCTGAACAGAGCCCCAACTTCAGGCAGTGCCTGATGTCCATGGGGGTGGCTGGTGATGCCCCAAGGGCCAGGGTAGGATCAGATTAGTTGAAAAATGCCCAAGAGGAGCCCCATTGCTCTGTCTCAACAAGGAGCTCAGCTTTCTGCAGAGCATATCCAGGGGACAGCTCGCTCTCCTGCTTAAACATCCTTTTTGGAAGATGCTGAGTTATCACCCCTGCTAAAAAGGCAGGTGTTTCTGCTGTTTGAACCCTTGTATTGCAGAGCATACAGAGAATTGTCATTTCTGTTATTATGGTTTGAAGCTGTGCCAGGGCAGGTTTAGGCTAGACATTAGGAAAAACTTCTTCACTGAAAGGGTTGTCAGGCTCTGGAAGGGGCTGCCCAGGGAGGTGGTCGAGTCCCCATCCCTGGAGGTATTTAAAAGAAGGATAGATGAGGTGCTTAGGGCCATGGTTTAGTGGTGGGATGGCAGGGTTAGGTTAAAGGTTGGACTCGATGATCTCAAAGGTCTTTTCCAACCAAAGTGATTCTATGATTTTGTAGCAGACAGACTGCAGTTGAAGTTGAGGCAGTTTCCCCTCCTAGAGGATCAGGGCAGTTCATCTCCCGTCCTTGCCCGCAGCAGCAGGAGCGCATTGTGGGCAGGAACCTGCTGTTCTCTGCAAGACCTGGCAGGGAGCTGATGGGAGCCGTCATCTCCTCACTGCCTATACATCAGGTTTACAACTTCCAGAAAATTCTGCAGCCTGTACGTGGACAGTTTTACAACACACATCGAGGCCACACAGGATAAGTAAATGAGGGGAAGAGAATAAGACCGCTGGGAGACATTCACAGCAACCACTGCATTACATGAAAAAGTATTTTCTGGAGTAACATTAAGATGAAGTGGGGTAATTTGATGTTTGTGCCTATTCCCCTACCAGTACTCTAAAAAAAATAAGATCTTTGCCATACATAACAGCGACATATACATTGACTTTAACTCAAACTCATAACTGGGTGTTTACACAAAGAAATTTAAAGTTACTTTTAGTTACATAATGATTATATATTACAAAACTACACATTGATCCCACACACAATTATACCAGGCGCTCAGTATGACTTCTAGTAAGGACTTTAGTGAAAGTTTTCTCATCAAATCAAAAGCCCAGTGATGCCTGTGTTATGGGGAGAAAAAAGTACCGATTCTTCATTATTGACCGCAAATGGTTTTTGCCTAGTACCACTTGAATCAATGGAGCAAATTCAATAAGATTTTAAAAGCCAAAACTAATTTGCATAGAAGTTCATCATCATGACTGTCTTCATTGATACAAATAAAATTATATTGGAAAATTGATAGGATAACAACACTGGCAAAAATTGTGAGTGTGCATTTATATGTACATCTACATAGACACATGCATACATACTATATATATTTTATGTATAGTGTGTGTATATTTTTGTGTGTGTGCATAATATAATATTATCTCTATTTTCACATAGAAATTTGGCCAAACCAGAGGGCATGGATTCTGCCATTTTGTTTCATGTTCTGAGCAATTTCAATTTAGGTCTTTAAAGGTTTTATCAAATCTGTTCTAATTCTAGAAGCCTGCTCCTGAAAGCTGACAACATCAAAAAAGTATCATCAGCAGATGAAAAGTATCATTGTCTCTAATAGCAATTAAATTTTAAAAACAAGGTTATATATTTAATCTTTTCACTAGGAGTTATCAACAGGCTTAATGCAAACCAGAATTTCTTGGCAAGTCTCCTGACCAAAAAAGAAAAAAAAAAAATAATTCTAGAAGCCTGCTCCTGAAAGCTGACAACATCAAAAAAGTATCATCAGCAGATGAAAAGTATCATTGTCTCTAATAGCAATTAAATTTTAAAAACAAGGTTATATATTTAATCTTTTCACTAGGAGTTATCAACAGGCTTAATGCAAACCAGAATTTCTTGGCAAGTCTCCTGACCAAAAAAGAAAAAAAAAAAAAATAATATTTTGAACACTGCATTTTGAGCAGCAGCTGCAAGGTTACCTGGCTCAGGGTTAGTATGCACTATGGAGATTTAAGTTTAACTACTTTTTCATCCACTCTGGCATGTTGCATTGCGCTTCTCCTGAGCTGACATGTGGCCATTTGGAGATATTTGCTGTTTGATGTTCAGTGTTCAGCCTCCAAGGTATGTTTCCAGTGGAACATTTTGCCTCAGGTAACAAATTTGTTAAATCAATAATTTCTAGCAAAGTATGACTAATAAACAGTCCCTCTAATTTTATTGAGGATGAAATTTATGTTTTTAAATATTCCTTAAATTCAATGGTAGTCAGCTAGAGCTGGCCAAAATTTAAAAATTCCACATTGACTTGTGTTTAAAATTTTTAATTTAGAATCTGGGCTCATCACCTTTCATCTGGAAAGTAAAAACCCTGAAAGCTTCATTTCAAAGAACCTGGATAAGGTTGTATGAAAGCCACTAATGTTAATGCTGATGTCAAATATGAGAATGCCATTTCAGGTGTGTCAGACTGCAAGACAATTTTCCATTAATTTAATAGCAAGCATCAAAATGAAAAAAAATTCTCATCATCAACATTGATTGCACAGGAAAGGACAGAGATAGGAAACAGACTTTACAGACTTTGGTTGGCACAGTTTGACAAAACTAAAGGGAATCAAATGAAACAGCAAAGTTTGTATCACATTTGTGGGGAAAAAAGTATGGGAAAAATTAAGTCGATGATTTAGACTTTCTCATAGCTTGCAGACAAGTAAATTTTTAGTTCAAATGGTTTAAGTCAAAATTATTTTGCAATCTTAGCTTCACTTACAGGTTTTACACCATTGTTGCAGGTAGCAAACGTGACCTCATACGCGTGCAATAAAGCCCCAAGATGGATGCTGTGGCTACCACCCAGCCTCTTCCAACACGGTCATGTTTGCCCAAATAAAGGCGGAGGTGTTCCCTCTGTAGTGGGCAGAAGAGTTCAGGGCCATCTTGAGCCCACCAGAAACAGAGGGCTGTTCCAAACCTCACTATGTTTCAGTAGACGTGCAGAGCTCATTGCCTTGACTTCAGTTTCTAAATGTGGAGCAGGATGTCTATTCAATACAGCAAAAATAAATGCCTCTATTTACAGCATGACTGAACCCAGCCCTGGTAACAAAGAACCTATTAAGAAGGGAATAGGTAGCTGAATATATTAATAATTATCACATAGTTACTTTCTTAGTGTTCTCCAGGTGACATTGCATTACTGTTTCACCTTTCCACCTGGAAGGTTACTGAGCAAGGAACAGTGGGTTGCTGTTATTGTGGGTACCTTCCACACTAGGTAACCAGGCACTGTATTCATAATATCGTGAAAATTAGAAGAACTCTTATGCTCCACAGAAGGAGGAGGAAAGTCTCACTGACAAACATTTCAGCTGTCTATTATACAGTTTCTGCAGAGTTTGTAAACATGGCTAGCCAATGCTGCTAGCAACTTTGATAATCACTCAAAAATACATGTATGTGCCCAGATGAAAATATATAACCCAGGACCAACATAAATATAACAGCTAATGATTTCATAAACAGTATCCAAACACCCACACCACTGCCAATTCATCCCCCGAGATAAAAGGGAGAGGGAGAGATTAGCTAAAATGAACAGAATTGGCCCAGCTGTTCTGGCCATTCAATTCTTAATACCCATAAATAGATGGGCATGGAAATGATTTTTTTTTTTTTTTTTTAAATAAACTTGCACATTAAGTCTTTCAAAAGCCAGCACATGATTGTTTTCTAAACAGGCACATTCTTTTCCCAGTTAAATTAGTGGGATTCTTGCCACCAGCACCAAGACAGGACGATCTAGACCAATATGCTGAAAACTATTATTACAGAAGAATTCATACAAAACACTTTGGCGTTGTTTAATATATTATACCCATGTGGGAGGCTACTGGGAAAATATCAAATACAATCTAAACCACAGCTACTAAAAAGCAACTATAGAAGTGGGGTAAAATTCAGCAAATATTTTCATGATTCCGCTGTGCCACAACTTCAAATATTTAATTAAATTAAATTGCTTATGTTGAATATTCAATTTGTACTTCCATTTACTAGGTCTTGGAAGCATTTAAGTAGATATTAACTTTGCATTAAGCCAATGTATCGAGTAGAAATGTCACTGGCACAACAGAGATAATTTTCCTCTTTAACTTTGCCAGGACTACTTTTATCTGGACAGAGAGGAAGAGAGATTCATGGTAATGAATATCTGCCTGAGATTTGTATCTTAGTTTAGAGACTCTCACCAAAGCAAACAAGCGAAACCCAAAGCTAAATCAGTATCTTTTTTTGGTCATCTAAAGAGGGCAATTAATTCCTTATATTCCTTATCAGATAGTTAAGGCTATACAAATCTGCAAGTCCAAGTACTGCCCAGTTAGCCTACCATGTTCCACCTGTTAATTGAGTTTAATCAATTTGTTTACATATACTTAAATTCCTTCACTTTGAAGATGCAATTCTGTCATTCTTGCTTGAATGGAATATTAGATGGTTTTTTGAAACTACTTATTGTGCAGTCACACCTGCTTTCTAAAATGAATGTACAAAAAAAAAGTCAGTATTGGTTGGGATGCTCCATCCTAGATCAATACTCATTTAATCATTAATTTAACAGCATTATACAATGTAAACTTACTGGTGGGCTACCTGCAGCCTTAAACCCCATGAAACCGGCACATGATCCAACAGAGCTCTTGTTAACAAAAACCAAATGAGTGCAAATGCCCCCCTTCATTTCACTTCACTAGATCTTGGTAACTTCTCCTCTGCAAAGATCTTAACAGACAGGGATGCCAGCTTTTCAGGTACCAGTTCTGCTGCCCTCCGTGCCATGAGGAGGGCATGGGTTGATAGACACAGAGAACAGAACACTCGTACATTGACATCTGCACATGCAGCCTCTTAGTGGAAGAACAAAGGAGGGTCTGTTGTTAGTGGGTTTCAGCTGCTTTGTAAAACATGGGCTTACTGGATTGCCCTCCCAAAATCATAGAATCATAGAATGTTTTGGGTTGGAAGGGACCCCTAGAGGTCATCTAGTCCAACCCCCCTGCAGTGAGCAGGGACACCGCTAACCAGATCAGGTTGCTCAGAGCCCCGTCCAACCTGGTCTTGAATGTTTCCAGGGATGGGGCCTCCACTACCCCTCTGGGCAACCCGTTCCAGTGTTTCACCACCCTCATTGTAAAGAATTTCTTCCCTATATCTAGTCTAAACCTACCCTGGTTTAGTTTAAAGTCATTACCTTGACTTGTCACAGCTGTCCCTACAAACCAGAAAAAAAATCCCAAAGATCAAAGCAAAGTGAACAAATCCCCCAAAATCAACAAGAGAGGCAAAAGAACTCCCCCACCTCATTCTGAGCTTTCCCCTCCTCCCCTGGAGGCGGGCAGAGCAGCAGTATGCTTTGTCCTTGGGCTTCTGCGCTCCTTCGCTTTTATGCCACTGCTAACAGTGTGGGAATATACAGTCTGCATGGGACCCAGATACACAATCTAATTGAAAAGAATATCACTAGTGGCCACACTTTTCTTTTACAGAGAAACTGGTATTGAAGAGAGATTAATATACTGAACATCTGTGGGAGATTTAATCCACTCAGCCTGTTATTCTAAAGGGAGATTTATCCATGATTTATGATTTCTTTTTTAAACAAGCCTTATAAATATGCATAATAAAGCAAAGAAGAATTCAAAGTCTTTCTAGCAGCAAAAGTACGATTAGAAATAGATTTGTTGTTCAGAGATTCAAAAATACTGTTATAAATATTTTTTCAAATTTCAGAGCTTTCATAGCTGTGCAGAGAACAGTCTTGCCTCAAAACAGATTCCCAGGACCTGCGAAAGCTCTCAATAGATGGATAAATATTTTGAAACCTTGTATAAAAAGAACACATACACTCCTTTCAGTATTTAATAAGAATAAAAACACCCCACAAAACCAAAACCCAAACAAAACCCTAAGAATTTCAAGATGCAAAGAACTCCGCACTATTGTAGGTCTAAGCTGTTCTGGAGATCAAAGCTTAAAATAAACTAAATTATTTTACTGAGACACAGGGCACCAAAAATTCCCATCATAGCATGTAGGTAATGAAATCAGATCAACAATCTTAAGTAGGTATTAGCACTTGGTAGTATATTTAGTTTGGTTTAATATAGATATAAGAAAAAGTAAAATCTGCTGATTCAATAAAATGCCTTTAATATTGGTCATCCCAAAGTCTTTGAGTACAGAGAATTCCTCATTGCATGAAGTAGCTTCTACATAGTCTTTAAGAAAAAAGTTGAAGTAGGAAAAAAACCAAACCCAAACTAGACTTCCCAACCATCACGAAGCACAACTGCCCTATCCCGCCCATCAAAACTGGGTTTGAAAATCTGCTATAGAGCGAGTACAGAAGAGAATGGGGAACCACCAGTAAGATGCTTAAGAAAAATAGCTGAAATCATGATATTGTTCCATTATACACGAACGCATATGAGATCATTCACCCTGTAAATACATGAGCTCATGCCTGTAAATCATTAGCCATCTATTTGTACGAGGCAGGAAAGAAAGGGGAAAACCCATGGTATGATTTAGGTAACCATGTTATGGCTGGCAAATTATGAATAGCAAACACTTCAAGCAATAAACAGTGATTAGTTGCTGAGCAATTCAGAATTTGAAATATAGTGCTGCAGAACACAACATGAATATGAACTAGGAGAAAGCAAATAGTGGACTTGGGTACAGGAACAGATTAGCCCCATGCAAATCTGTAAAGTCAACCTTCTTTCCACCTGTCCTTGGCAAGGCTTCAATAGAAGCATCTTGTTGAATTTCAAGTACTACTTTCTAGGAAAGATTTGGACCAAGGATAGAAGAGCAGTAAGCGATCGGAGGCGCTAACCCCATGACCCATGAGAGGCAGTTGCCCAAACAATGCCTATGAAATCGGGGACAGACAAAACTAGATGCAGGGATAAGTTTTATCCTCCTTGAGATACTGCAACAAAGAAAAGGGAAATTAAAAGTTCTGAAAAGCAGTTGTAGATCAGTTCTGTTGTGAATGTAGAAGAAACAGCTGTATACGGCAGCAAGAAAAGCTTATGTTAAGTACAAACAGAACTTTTTAGCTGTAGTTAAATATAGAAAGAGGTTACCTAGGAGCTTTGTTAAGACCAGCTTGGACAAACATCTGTCAGAAGCAGTTTAGACTTCGCTGGTCTCCACCCTGGGGTAAGCAGGTGAACTAGCCAACTTTGACATCTGTCTTCTAAATTTATTTCATGACTTGCATGCAAAACCAGCAAGAATATTTAAAACACCTAGAAGTCATTATTCAGGTCAATCTATTCACAGGAATTTACAAGCTTGCTTTTATTTGAGTCAGACAAACAAATAGGTACAACTACAGAACTCCACTCCCTTCGTGGTGAACACGATTACTGTATGTAATGGTTCTCCAGATATTAGCATCAGACTGCTCTGAAAGTGCTTAGCTGTTGGCGACTGCATGTCAGGCAGAGGAATACACAAACTGCAATATGAACAATCCCTCAAAATCAGTTTTACAAACACTGTGGGTGTGACAGCAGCATGACGGGGAATCAAGGCAGAATTTTGACTGCGGCCAGATCTCGTATTTAATTCTGCGTCAGCAACACCGCTATGTGCAATTAAAATACTACATGCTGCCTGAAAAAAGAATCCTGCCTCCTTGTTGCTGTATCACCTCAGACAATAAATCACCATTTTAAGGCAAATAAACCACAGAATTATACTACAGCTACTTAAAAATACTTCTGCATGAATGTTTGTGAACCTAGATACTGTTGTTTCTGAGGACGATCGCTATGGTCTGTCTGTTGGTTAAGTGTATGATTACATGAATATCTGTTGTTTCTGAGGACGATCGCTATGGTCTGTCAGGCAGAAGTTGTTGGTTAAGTGTATGATTACATGAATACTGTATTTTAGGGTTGAGCCCGTGGGACATTTGTTTGCTGCTCCTGAGAAATCAGACTACGGGTGGTAGATGTAATGGGTATTGACATTAAATTACCATCATATGTAAACATTTTTAACTCTGTAAAAATAAGACAACATCATTAAGAACAGCTGGCCTTCTGAAAAATACGGTTTCAGCTATTCTCCTCTAGAAATATATAGAGTTTTAAGGATTAGCTTACCATAAAATAGACTTAAACTTTGATTTTTAAGTTATAATTATCCCTTTTCTATTCTACTATCTAAAAATCAGAGAATCTCAGAAGCATATTGTATATAACACTTTTATAGAGAATATTTACAGCACAGATACAAGGGAGTAGTAGAGTTACAGCTTATCCGTAGAACTGAGTCCAGGCCTCAGACTATTTGGATTCTACTCTAATGTGACTGATTAAATTGCTTATTCACATCAACTAATAAAAATCAGAGGAAGGTAACACCAGAATAATCAGATAAGCAGAAATATGAGGTAATCAAGCACCAGACTGAGTATTACACTTCAGTTCTAATTAAGTGCCAAAATCTTTCCTAACCAGACTGTCTGTTAATGTGATATTTTATACAAACTTTAAACTCATTTACCTGTTAATAATTAACACTTACTGCCAAGACATATGTTCTATTGCCTGAAATACAAACTTTAAACTCATTTACCTGTTAAGAATTAACACTTACTGCCAAGACATATGTTCTATTGCCTGAAATATTGTTTCCTTCTAGACCTAATATTTATTAGTATTTGTTATTTTTGACAGTTACTGAAATCTCATTAAAAGCATTTGAAAAGAAATGCTCTAAGCATTAGCAGGTTGCTATTTTAAGGCAGGAAATACTTAGTACTGTCTTACTTTTGTTCGGGATTACAAGATGCTTACTTCAGTTTTAACAATTACCCAAAGCATCTTGGTCCAGATTCTTGAAGATAAGGGCTTTTTTTTTTTTTTCTTTGCCAGTGAGGATAAACATCCATCAGGGGTCTATTCTTCTTTGCAAGATAGCATCATTTGATGTTCTTAAGCAACTGGAGTGCTTTATGCAAATTGAGATATTAACGGCTATTTTAAGGAGAACTTCCATCTACTATTTGTTTAATATTTATACTGTTTAAGTGCCCATCTCCCTGGATCATTAGCTGTACATGCTGCCTATCTATGAGACTTGGGAAAACATGAGTTTGGGCAAAAAATTTCAGGGAAAGTTTTGGGGGGTGGTTCTGTTCATTCTACATCCATTGAACTGCTTCTTCAAAACTTTGTCTTAGGAACTAGCTTACCAGGAAAGAATTGTATCCAAATAGCATCAATGCTGCAAACTTCAATATCGGCATTTTAACACAACCTGGTAGAGAGAAAAAAAATAAAGCAAGCCTAAACCACAACCTCTAGGAAAGGACAGAGGGTTTGGGGCAACATGTGGCTAAAGAGAGCGCTTTCTAATTTGTAGTTGATTAGAAGAGTTTTACATGTATTACCGTATTTTGATATTTACTCAAACAACAAATTACTCACCAAGCTTGTCCTTAAAAAGAAAAATGCAAGACAAATTAAGGTTTCTGGTTTATACCCTTAACTACTATTGGAATAAGTCTATTTCTTCAAGTTGAAAAGAAGTATTTCAATATTTTCACAGTTATTTATACATCTGCTTTTGCTTGATAAGAGATACACACATCAGTAAGAGGAAAGGCTATCCATTTGGCCCAGAAAGAACCATATCCTGCAATCCTTAAGAATCAGGTAGCACCACTCTTCAAAGTTAACTGTCCTACCTCAGACTTTCCAAAGGCTGCTCTCTAAAAAACTCCAAGTTAGAATGAAGAATGTGCCACTGTTTGACCCAAAATTCACCTTTTAGCATCATTTTGACACCAGCTTTCAGAATAAAGGGAAAGAAGAGGCGGCAGTATTTTCTCAGTTAAAAATAAGCTCTTTTAAGGATTTAAGTCCCTTAAAGTCACTATAGCTAAATATTTGGAACAGAAAAGTGTTTTGTTATAAGTGGTCCTTGCTATTACTTCCTCCTACCACAGGAGACGCTACTTTCCAGAGCCAGCGGGAATGATAGCCGTCCCCAAACCAGGCTCTGTGAGCATCACTGGTTTACTGCTACACAGCTACAAATGGTAAACATGCTCATGGCTAACTTATGAAACATATTAAATAATCACCGTAAACAAACATTTGAAGCCTCTTTCTAGTAACACTGCAATGACACTCTGTAAAAATAAGACAACATCATTAAGAACAGCTGGCCTTCTGAAAAATACGGTTTCAGCTATTCTCCTCTAGAAATATATAGAGTTTTAAGGATTAGCTTACCATAAAATAGACTTAAACTTTGATTTTTAAGTTATAATTATCCCTTTTCTATTCTACTATCTAAAAATCAGAGAATCTCAGAAGCATATAGTATATAACACTTTTATAGAGAATATTTACAGCACAGATACAAGGGAGTAGTAGAGTTACAGCTTATCCGTAGAACTGAGTCCAGGCCTCAGACTATTTGGATTCTGCTCTAATGTGACTGATTAGATTGCTTATTCACATCAACTAATAAAAATCAGAGGAAGGTAACACCAGAATAATCAGATAAGCAGAAATATGAGGTAATCAAGCACCAGACTGAGTATTACACTTCAGTTCTAATTAAGTGCTAAAATCTTTCCTAACCAGACTGTCTGTTAATGTGATATTTTATACAAACTTTAAACTCATTTACCTGTTAATAATTAACACTTACTGCCAAGACATATGTTCTATTGCCTGAAATATTGTTTCCTTCTAGACCTAATATTTATTAGTATTTGTTATTTTTGACAGTTACTGAAATCTCATTAAAAGCATTTGAAAAGAAATGCTCTAAGCATTAGCAGGTTGCTGTTTTAAGGCAGGAAATACTTAGTACTGTCTTACTTTTGTTCGGGATTACAAGATGCTTACTTCAGTTTTAACAATTACCCAAAGCATCTTGGTCCAGATTCTTGAAGATAAGGGCTTTTTTTTTATTATTTTGCCAGTGAGGATAAACATCCAGCAGGGGTCTATTCTTCTTTGCAAGATAGCATCTTTTGATGTTCTTAAGCAACTGCTTTATGCAAATTGAGATATTAATGGTCCAGATTCTTGAAGATAAGGGCTTTTTTTTTTTTTTCTTTGCCAGTGAGGATAAACATCCATCAGGGGTCTATTCTTCTTTGCAAGATAGCATCATTTGATGTTCTTAAGCAACTGGAGTGCTTTATGCAAATTGAGATATTAACGGCTATTTTAAGGAGAACTTCCATCTACTATTTGTTTAATATTTATACTGTTTAAGTGCCCATCTCCCTGGATCATTAGCTGTACATGCTGCCTATCTATGAGACTTGGGAAAACATGAGTTTGGGCAAAAAATTTCAGGGAAAGTTTTGGGGGGTGGTTCTGTTCATTCTACATCCATTGAACTGCTTCTTCAAAACTTTGTCTTAGGAACTAGCTTACCAGGAAAGAATTGTATCCAAATAGCATCAATGCTGCAAACTTCAATATCGGCATTTTAACACAACCTGGTAGAGAGAAAAAAAATAAAGCAAGCCTAAACCACAACCTCTAGGAAAGGACAGAGGGTTTGGGGCAACATGTGGCTAAAGAGAGCGCTTTCTAATTTGTAGTTGATTAGAAGAGTTTTACATGTATTACCGTATTTTGATATTTACTCAAACAACAAATTACTCACCAAGCTTGTCCTTAAAAAGAAAAATGCAAGACAAATTAAGGTTTCTGGTTTATACCCTTAACTACTATTGGAATAAGTCTATTTCTTCAAGTTGAAAAGAAGTATTTCAATATTTTCACAGTTATTTATACATCTGCTTTTGCTTGATAAGAGATACACACATCAGTAAGAGGAAAGGCTATCCATTTGGCCCAGAAAGAACCATATCCTGCAATCCTTAAGAATCAGGTAGCACCACTCTTCAAAGTTAACTGTCCTACCTCAGACTTTCCAAAGGCTGCTCTCTAAAAAACTCCAAGTTAGAATGAAGAATGTGCCACTGTTTGACCCAAAATTCACCTTTTAGCATCATTTTGACACCAGCTTTCAGAATAAAGGGAAAGAAGAGGCGGCAGTATTTTCTCAGTTAAAAATAAGCTCTTTTAAGGATTTAAGTCCCTTAAAGTCACTATAGCTAAATATTTGGAACAGAAAAGTGTTTTGTTATAAGTGGTCCTTGCTATTACTTCCTCCTACCACAGGAGACGCTACTTTCCAGAGCCAGCGGGAATGATAGCCGTCCCCAAACCAGGCTCTGTGAGCATCACTGGTTTACTGCTACACAGCTACAAATGGTAAACATGCTCATGGCTAACTTATGAAACATATTAAATAATCACCGTAAACAAACATTTGAAGCCTCTTTCTAGTAACACTGCAATGACAAATCACACGAGTGAAGTTAACATCTTTGACCTTTGAGACTCTGGTTCAGCAAGATATTTAAAGGAAGGTTACTGAAGGCTAGATTACATCATTAATTTTAACCTACTCACTGATATCAGCGGTGCTAACCCTAAATCCATGTGTTTATGATTAAATTACTTTCCCTTAGGCATATATAAAGTTTGCTATACTTAATGTTTTGCTAGCTGATGATAAATTCCTAGGAGCAAGAACTGCATGTGGATCCAAACAGTGCCCCCTGTGATGATGATCTCATCCTGCATGAACATTTGCCTTTTATTCTCTATGGTTTTCTAGCAAAAATTTTTAACAATATAAATTAAGAATGAAAGCACTCAAATGAGAAAAATCACTACTTTCTTTCATCCATACGCAAAATACACAACATTTTCCAGGAAAATACCCTTCACTAGCCTAAAAATAATGATGGCATTCTAGGATAAATTAATGACTCTCAAAAATATGAAGCAAATCTTTTGGGTTTGAGTTCTTGACTCCAATCATTTTGCAGGGCTTCAAAACTACCTCCCACTAATTTACTTAAAATAAGAGCTGACAAACAGGCAGGTTGGAAACCAAGAGAATCAGGTTTAACCCTAGACACTGAAGAACAAGCAGCAAAATAATTAAATAAAAAACCTAGAACACATTGTTTTAAAATAAAGCTGAGTCTCTTATTCTTTCCCCCCATTTATAAGTATTGTGAGACAAAGCACAGGAATCCTTTTTACCTAAAACAAGCCAAACGAGGCTTGCTGAGAAAGCAGCACCATTCGCAAGAGTGAAATCAGCACTGTAACCAGTGCTCCTTTAGAAGATGCTGCTGCTGAAGTCTCCAGCAGCGGTATTTCGTATAGAAAGCACTGCTAGAAAATCATGTGGTTCTGCTCAGCATTTGCCCAGAAAACCCTATGCCAGTTTAGAACAAGAGAAGTAAGTACGCATGAGTATTATCTCTTTAGGACCCCACATTCAGAAAATAGAAGTTTTTACATCTGAAGGACAATTTTTTTTCCCCTTTTTGCTTTCTTTGTGCTCTTCAAGTCTAGTAGGCTCCAGTCCCATTGTGCGTGATGGCAGCTACACTGAGCAGATGCAGGTGTCGACTTTCCTTCCAGAAAGATTCAGGTTGTAAAGGAGTAGGTTATCATCAGCACTGCTGTTCTCTGCCAGCTCTGCAACTTGAAGGGACATCAGTGAACCTTGCCAGTGCCTGCTCTTTGGAGCCATGATGATCAGCTGTCGTTCCCGCCATACTACCTTCTCAGTTTCTCAGCGATTCAGTAGCTCCCTTCTGGTAGAGACGAAAGCAGAGGCACCTCCCAGCACCACAATTGAGCCCTATATGAGGAAACCTACTTGGTCAAATCTACAGTAATGCATAGCTGAATTCATTCCAAGACCTGTTTCGAAAATAGGCAGAAGCACTGAGTGCATCTATTCATGAAGCACCTTCAGAGTAATCGGCAGGATTTATCTTTAGTGCTCAGGATCAGGAATTCACCTCTGTCTGCTCCAGGGACCTATTTATTGGCTTTGCTGTGCACCTGCTGCAGCTTTTGGGCCATTAGATCAGATATTTTTTCACTTCATTTCTTTCCTCAATTAAGCTAATAGCAAGTTTTGCTTAGAACTGCTGGCAGAAGGTATAATTACGATGACAAAACAATTTTAGAAAGTTACAGTAGCTGTACTGTATGTGGTTTGCAAATTAGTTATCTTGTACATCAGAGTGCCCATCAAGTGTTTCTGGATTGCCTACAGTGATTACCATTTTGTTCTTGCAGCGATTTTTTCTAAATATAAACTTTTGTCACTAGTGTTCTAATTATTAACATTGGGGGGTAAAACACGTGTTTTCTCCCAATTTATCATAGGAAATAACGAGTACTGAAAGTGTGAAAAGAAATAACTACTGGTAACAGCAACTATAGAGCCATAACAGCTTTCACTGGCTTCACAGCAAAACCAGAAATATTCTTTGGGACATTCTTAATTCAGTCCTCTGAATGTGATGTATTTAATGTTCAATTATACTTGCACAAAAATATCATAGTCCCAAGGAACCAACTGTGTCGTAAATATTCACAGACCAAGTCTCATCTGGAGCAAAGCAAAATCATTAACAGATTTCCAGTCTAATTTCTATTTTGTCTTTTCACTACTTGAAATTCTGTGGACTATGGAAACCAGTGAGGAGGAACTGAGCAGCAGATACAGCTCTGGTGCTCAATAGGTTAATTTATGAAAGGCATTCTCCTCTTCTAAACCAAAAATGTGTGCATTTCTTACAGACAAAGTGAAATCCTTGTCGGTGTGCTCATCATCCGTGAGCAGATCTAACAACATCCTTTCTGATGCTCATCCTAGATTATTATATAGATATACAGATTCTTTATTTGCCTCAGGATGCAGACAATGTATGCAGCTGAAGATTTGTGCTATGGAAGTCCATTGCCAACAGGATATTCAGGAGTCCCTCAACAGGGAGAATGCTAAAGTCTGAGGCAATTTTAGGGCCTGTTTTTGACAAAAGCGGTTGATCTTTCTTAGAATAATTTAGCTATTGAAAGATGAGAAACAAATTGCCTTTTGAAGAACAGTAGGATGAAGTCCTAAGAACAGGGGCTGTTTTCTTTCTGTATTTAGGGAGTGCCTGCATTCAAAGGATGCTATTACAAATAGCCAGAATTATAACAGTTGCAGAAAACTGCATTGGAATAGCTTTGTGATAGAAAACTTAATGCAAAAATCACATATCCTGGACCAGAAAAATTTCTATTTGCTGTCAAAACACACCCCCCAATTTACATTTTGGAGAGAAATTAAATGAATGGTTTAATGTATCTTGTCCCCTGGGAAGGGAAAAAAAAAAAAAAAAAAATCTTTCGAGGAAGTTGGTTGGGTTGTTTTATTTGTTGCTTGGTTTGTTTAGATTTAAAAACCAGACACACAACCACACCACCCGACAAAACACAAGCCTCTGTTCCAATTCAGAGGGGACAAAACTATTTTTTCAGCAAGAGTTTTCCCTTTTCTGGCCAGTTCCTACAGTCATCCAGTTACCTGTTTTATGAGGAAATTGAAAAGCAAAGTATCTAGTATTTCCATTCTTGGATTTCTTGACCATGGCAAGACACAGGAATCACATCAAGAACAAAAAGCTTTTGACTCTAACTTGCCCATCTACCCTAGTATAACCATGAAAACAAAAAGGAAAATTTATCCCTGTTATTTCCAAATACAGACCCAAATGCTCACAGAGTTTCTAACAGCTCAGCCAATCAGAAACAGCATTAGATTTCTTTCCAAGTTTATTCATTTAAAAATATTTCTTAGTGAGTTCAATACTCTGATTCTATTCAAATATCATCATTTGCAATCCACTAAAAGCCCTATTTAACTTTTAGTTAATCATTTGGAATACAATTCTTAAACAAAAATGTGCCCTTCATTTGAAAAAACTATTGTAGCTTTGAAAACAGAAGTTTGGAGTTCTGTGATAAAAGACAACCAATATGTAAGTTCTAGTCCATTAACCTCTTTAGGCCTATCTTGCTTGAAATAACTGGTATTCTTGAAGATAAACAAGCATAGAGAGAAAAACGTTTATTAGCAGAGGCTGAAATTAAAAATAAAATCTTCTATTATGAATCTAGATTGCATGTCAGCAAAATATTTATATATTTCATAATAACAGATATATCCCTGTCATAAAATGATCACCGTACAGTAAGAATTGCTGTGCAATAGCTGAAAGATTCAGTTCTTCCTTAGATGCAGATGGTGACTTCAAATAAGCTGCTTCAAACATAGTGCATCACTCAACCTGCTAGAAGTTATCCAAAATCCGTAACAGTGTTCCATGGCACAAAAGAAATTAATATTTACTGGTACTCTATTTTCTCTTAATGGTTTGCAAGTCTGATGGATCTCTGCTTATGGACCGAGTTCTCCAACACAGAATGGAAAAGAGGTTTTAATCAGATCATTTATTGTCCTTGGGTTTACTGTAGATGTCAAAGCCATCTATTATAAGGTTATTTAAAATAAATTGCCTATTTATTCTGTGGCAACGATATTCCATTGTTCTTTGATGTTACATATGTAAAACAAACCAACCAACGAGCCATACAGAATCTACAGAAAGACTTTTGTTGGTAGAAGAAAAAAAAATTGTTTCTAAAAACCAAAAAATTACTTCTTTACTTAACATTAGGAACCTCACATAATCTCTCAATAGTGCATCTAAATCTCTATTCTTCAATAGCTTTTCAGCAGCAGAATATATGTATATGTACATATATAAAGGTATTATATAAATAGAATTAGATGCATGTATATCTATCTAGGATATACGTGCATGTACACATGGATGTGTGTGTATGTCTGTACATACGATTGGATTTTCACCCCCAGGAAGTTCTTGCGTGCCCTTCCAGTGGTTCAAATCAAGCTCATGAGTAGCTCACACAGTCGAGCAGTAGCTTCCCAGCCCAGCATCAGCACAGGATACGCACAGCCCAAGCCAGGCTGAAACACTGGGCTGGTGTAGCTCATGTGTTGGAAAGGGGGTAGCAAAGATGCTGCCTGTACTGCAGTGTTACACGGCAACCTTTGTCATAGCTTTGGAAAGTTCCAGAGACAAATTTAAGGTAGATCGTCATAGAACTATTCTAATTTAGTACAAGACTGGCTATAGGTGTCGTTAAAGCTTGTCACACTCATTTCCACACAAAACTGTAGGTGAGGTCTGTAAAGCTGAGCTGCACTGCGTGTGCAGCTACACACGCACTGTTCATTCTGTAGTACACTGTCCATAACAAAACCTGCTCTTTAAGACTAACAATAATAGCTCTGTATTTAATGCCTTCATAATTATTCTCAATTAACCTAGTCAGGCCCAAACACTTACATACCTGCTGCTGGGAATGGCGAGTGCCAGAGAATTGGCTTAGTGGCATAGTAGAGGATTTCTTCCTTTAACATGCCTGACTATTTCAAGCCGTTCTTTGCCTCAGCAGATAACATTAGCAAATTCAACAGAAAATTCTCTAACACTGTCAAGGGGAAAAAAAAACTAATTATAACAGCAAAAGGGGTCAGAACAGATCTTGTACAAAGAGCAAGAATGCCTCTCCTTGTTCCTCCCCCAGGGAGCCCTAAGACCTATCAGTATCTGAAAGAACATGATTTTGGGCAAAGCAAATTGCAGCCAACTGGCTATCAGAGCCAGCCCCCCTCCCTCTGCTTCATTCTCTGAAATTCCCATTTTTCCTAGGGGGGAACAGACATAGAAACTCAAACCCCCAAAAAATCTGCATGCCAAGAAGAACTGAGTGTAATCTCAACACAAAAACCACATTTTGTTAAGACTGCAGTAGGACTGCAAACCACATCTCAAAGTGATATGATCAATAATGACATCATACAGTAAGTGTATTACAGTAATTGGCACAGCTCCCTCGGCAGTTTGAATTCGCAACCTTTTCAAGACATTGGCAGGTTGGCCAAAGCCCTCCCCCATCATTCTGCAGCAGACACCATTAAACTGATACCCTGCGGCTGTTTTCGGCCAGCTCTTATCTGACTGCTACACCAGGGCGCACGTCTCTGAGGATTTTTTTCATAGCTCTGATGCTAAGACACTCTCTAACTAATGCAGCGCTGCATCAGACTGCTCCCTTTTCAGCATTCCAGTTTTCAGGCATCTGGTGGGACACTGCAGGTTTTGTTTTATATTGGTAGGTCTAGGATGCGTGCTGCGCTTGGCATACCTGCCACATCTAGGGGACTTCAACCCACTTTCATTGTGCAGGTCCACAGGGACATTCCCTGCTCACGGTACACAACTGCTTTGCTACGGCTCATCAGATATGATACATATTTTGCAAAGAACATACTATACAAGTGCTTACTGATTTAGCACATCGCACACTTGCAGATTATTAATTCTGCTGATATGCCCATTCCTTCATAACTGCTTTCTTCCATTTTCACCACACTGAAGTTATTTTCACTTACTTTGAGATGTTAACCTGCCTGGTCTTTTTCCACCTCTGTAGGAGACAGAAAATTGTATCTCCTTCATAAAGGAGAAATCAATACTGCTGTGCCATTCCAGATGGGTGCATGGTGGCAATCTTCAAGAAGGTGTTACACCGTAGTGATTGAACAGTCTCCCTTGGCAGGTTATTGCAGCACCTTCCTCTTGTTCCTTAGAGCTTTTCCTGATGCCTAATAAACTATTTTATTTTTTTTTTTTTTTTTTAAAATGGAGAGGGAAGAGTTTAATCCTTCCTACCTTTCACTGAGAACTGTAGTGCCATGGTCTGAATTGTCCAGAGTCAAAAAGACAAATTCAGCATCAATTCCTGCAACCTTTCCTCATAGGGCAGTTTTTAGAAGTGGTGGTTCTCAACATCAGTCTGCTCAGGTCCCCTCTATTTGGTTCCTGTATTACCTAGTCTTATGGGACACAGACAACACCTTGAGCCCTATAACAGGAGAGCAGGAGAAATAATTCGGACGTCTTCTTAACAGTATTGCAGCGTCTATGCAGCCTTTGCCTGTCCCAACAGCACAACAGTGTAGATTCCCATTCAACTCATTATCCACTGTAAGCCTCAGCCCCTCTGCACCGGTACCATCAACCGGCCAGTTATTCTTCTCCCATAGCTGTGCAGCCACTTATTCCTGCTTATGGGCTCGGGGTGGGGAGGCAAAAGAGGCTGACCAGAACAGTTCATGAAATTGGTTCTATGCCAAATTTAGACTGCACATGTACAGATTTTTTGTCAAAGCTATTCTGAAAGTTTACCCAACAGAAACAAGAGATTTACTCACTGTCTTAACCTATTGAACAGCTTTTGCCTGATCATACCAGAAATTACATCTGAGCAAACAGAAATGAAGTTTTCACCCCAAAACATTTCTTGAACTATGATCACAGAAAGGTGGCACATCAGTAAAAGTCATTTTACACTTGCAGCATAGCAGTCACACCCGTTCCCTCAAGCTACTAAGGAAAGCAGCTTGTAAGGTACTGGTCTTTTTTCAAAAATGAATATTTGGCGAGTCAGTCAAGACAAGAATTTCACAGTGACTGCATGGCACATTATGAAGCTCTCTTGCCAGCTGTGGTTTGACAGTACTAAGCAATGGACAACAATTTCTCAAATCTGTATCCCTATTATTCATTCTCCTTTCCTACAGTACTAGCTCTTCAGTGGTGCTGATGCATCCATTCGCATGGATACAGCTTAAACTGGCAGAAGCTCAGGTAGGTATAAAAATAGGTTTATTTTTTTAAGCCAGAATGATTTCACAGTCCAGATGCTAGATGTGGCAGTAACAAAGGGCAGTATTACTGCCAAACCCTGTGCAACATCAAACCACAGCCACAGAGGGACACTGGCACCACTGATGGAGATGCTCCCAACCTGCCTTACCCTCACCAGCAGCAGGAGCAACACTGTTTGTCGGACTGGACCATGAATGCAAAACTGAAACAACCTATGGTAGAAATATGCTTCTCCCTAGTTTTAGAAATATTCACTAATTCTGTAGAAGGGAGAAGGAATGTTTA
This sequence comes from Egretta garzetta, assembly GCF_000687185.1. Taxonomy (NCBI): domain Eukaryota; kingdom Metazoa; phylum Chordata; class Aves; order Pelecaniformes; family Ardeidae; genus Egretta; species Egretta garzetta. Next base: position 10,605,363 of record NW_009260182.1, on the reverse strand, counting down.
GGGATTTGTTTTTAAACCAAAGGTCATTCCAGTGATACCATTTTCATTGCAGCTCTGCGGCTCTACTGGCATAATTGAAGGTTGGTAGCCTGTGGCTCCAGGATGGAAGCCAGCTGTCAAGAGAAGGAACATCTGGAAGGCCCACAGCTAGCAGATGCACCCCGTGGTGCTGCACCCCAGCACTGGAGTGCACCATCCTCAGGCCCGCAGGGCTCAGCACCATCTCCACATGGGCTGCCATGACAATCCATCGAGTTAGTGTGAACAACCTTTGAAGTCAGAGTACAGACAATAACTTTTAGGTCTTGTTTCATACAACACTGAAAGTCTCAACCTTCACAGAAGAGTACAAGCTATAATAAATAAAGAACAGGCATTAGACTAACTCAAAACCAATCTACCTTTGTTGTGGACATCACCAGTGTGTCAGTCTTGCCTGTTTTCACTCAGCTTGGCCCGAGTATTCCTTCACAAGTTACAACTGTTGTTGATAATATCTGATATTACTTTCTAACATTTTGACTAACGCCGTGATTTCACTGTAGCGTGCTTGGCTCAATGTCCCTGTGTCATGACATTTAGGGACACATTTACACTGGCACCCTACTGCTGTCCACTAACACATTCCTAGCATTATCATCTCTTAAAACTTCAGCTACATACTTTCATTTATTAATCCAAGATTAGCAGTTCTTTTACCTATGACAATAATCTATGGTATAAGTTTGGTCTCTTTAGACTGATTGTAGGGGACAGGAGGAGATCAATTATAAATCAGTCAGGCAGAGACAATTCAAGAGTGCATTTTCAGCCACGCTGTATGATTAGGCTGAAAAAAAAAATCACTAGGAAGAAATAAACTGTAAAGAAAAAAAGAAATAACACCACCACCCCCTCCCCCCCAAAAAAATCAAGCTTGCTAATTAATGGCAAATAAGGAAACAACCGCAGATAAATGCTTAAGAGCAACCTCTGTTATTCTTCAAAATATCATAAAACAGTTATTTTGGCAATACTCAGTCCTCATGAGGATGAAGAAAACATTATTTCAAGACATTGTATGAACTCAAACAAACATACCCTGAACCATGGCACAGGGCAAAAAAGGATTTCAGATACAATGGTGGGAGCCAGGAAAACGTTTCACGGTGGTCTGAAAAGGTCCAGACCATTTGTTCACTGCCCGTCCTAACCTCTCAGTAGGAACAGCGTGCGAGGGCAAGGCAACAGGCAGTGCAGCAAAGGGAAGAGGGAAACACATGGATCCTATATGTTACAAGGTATTAGATGCTGTCCCTAGATTGTTCCTTTTAGCCCAGCTGTGTTTAGACAGTTTGTACACATTGCTTTCCAAGAAACTTCATTTTAGGCACCTACAGAATGGGGTGCTCAAAGTACACTTGGGACACACTAGAGAGTGAGAAAGCAGGTTTGTGTTCCAAGGAATATACAATACACTTCACACACACAAACCTCAAGAATATTAAAGTACAAAATAGAGAAAGCATTCAGGTACCTTACCTTGTAACTGAATAAACAAAAATAGGCATTTTCCAAGAAAAATATATGTTGTGAATATGATTTCAGAAACTAACTGAAGTGTAATGCAATTCTCAGGAAGAGAACTGTGAGATCTGCAGGCTCCCTGGCTACAGAAGGATTTTACCTATGAAAGGAAAGAGAATTGCACGTGCTCTGCTAAAGCATGGGGCATCTGTCATGGGCGTTTAGATTTTTCCTAATGAAACCCCTGTCACTTCCTCCTCCAGAATCAATAGACTGGAATGAAACAACTTGACCAAGAACACACAAAGAAAGCTTTCAGATCAGTTTAGAAGTGAACCAGGTCTCCTGAGCTCCAGAGGACCAGCTTCCCTGTAAAATGCTGCAGATTGAGCTTTGTAGGAAGTAGTAGCATGTGCCCTCGGCTTTGATGGCATTAATAAAATGCTGCAGATTGAGCTTTGTAGGAAGTAGCATGTGCCCTCGGCTTTGATGGCATTAGTGTTATAGACATTCAGCATTTGGCACAATCAAACTCCACCCAAGTTTTGCCAACTTATGCTTCTGAAAGATACACCCTGGAAAGGAAAATGTTCTTTGTTTCTTATCTGACAGCACACTGCATCATATGTCCCATTAAGCCTGACGAAAAAGAGTCTGTAATACTATCTGTGCTTCATATTATTGAAAAAGGGATGCTTCCTTAACATTTTAAAGTGAAAATCTAAGTTTAATGGAAAATTTACTGGTTGACAAAAAATAATCTCTAGCTACTTCAAGAGAAAAAAGTTGCACCCTCTGCATGCCTTAGAAAAATCTTTCTTGAGATTTAAGCACACTTTTACAATTGTTGCACTTTTTAGCCTTTGAGGCAGGGAGCGCAGTTAGCCTTCTCAGAAACACCGCACCTGACGGAAGTCATGGAACTTGCTAAGCTCACCATTTACTCGCGTTCTACTATGATTAAACTCCTCGCACATGCAAGGTGGAATGGGATTCCCCCCCCCCAAAGAAAATGCAAGAGACCATTACATCTGTGCCATTTGTGTGACACTGTTCTGGTCAGTGTGGGATCCAGTGGAAAAGAAAATGGGAGTGTGACTGGATCTCTGAACTGGACTGTGATATACATTCATTGGCAGTACACGTAATTATTACACTTAAGGGGATATTCTCTTCCCTGTGCACTGTGCCTACCACGGCTGTGTCTGGCTGTCAGCTACAAGGGCAATTACTGGGGTCACTGCCATTTGCAGAACATCATTTTCCCTTGTCTCCCAGAGTGTCTTTATATGTTTATTTCAATAAGAGTCATCTAGGATGAAAGTAAACAGCATTTTCTGTTTTATGTAGCGAAAACAGAGCAATTACAAGAATGAAACTGTCATAAATCAAAGTGTTTAGTAGCAAAGCAGCAGCTGGGGAAATATGCATATGCACACACACACAAATATTCCATTCCAAATACAAAAAGGTTCTTTAGCAAGGGAGAAAATGCTGAGCTATATTGAACTGATCAGCAGGAGTTGATATTGAATTGATCCGAGCAGAAGTTTTCTGCAAATTGGAGATACTGAAAATATTGAATTAGAAGTGTTGGGGTGAGAATACATTTTGCTTAATTATACTGAGACACTTTTGTAACAAAAAAAATTTTTTGACGGATAAATCTTAGAGCACGGAGTTCAAGGACATAAGGGAGAAACAGTCTCAAGAGATTCTTTTGCTAGCCAAAACCAAACAACTATCTTTATTTCTTCCTATTTTATAGGCACATATCAGGACAGATCTTGACAAAAAAGCATCCCAAAGAAATTTGATCAAGTGTACTAAAGCAAAGGGACACTGCAGGGTGCAAATGTGTTGCATTGCCCAGCACAGGGATCCCTTTTTGTCTTGTTTTTCAATCAGCTGCAGAAACTGTTAACCAAAAATGCTGCCCAAGCCTGTCAGATGTCACCCAGAGGAGAAAAGGATGTCTCAAGAGAGAGTCACTAATGCCTGCAGCCTTTTGTTTAGTCAAACAGCTGAATTCTTCCGAGATAAGTATCAGCGAGAGAGGCTTTGGCAATTTATCCCTCACATGCTCATATTGTGCTAGAAACTGTGCTGAAAATTCGGTAAAAGCTACAAAACCCCTCTGCACATGGTTTCAGCTTTGCACTGATAATAGTTATTAACTCCCCAGGCTACACAGCATCTGACAGAGTGATGCTCACCACTGCCTCACTGCCTTATATATCGATACATGCTTCATAAGGCAACATCTGCTATGCCCCATGGCTATACCATACATGCATTTATATTGAGGGTTTAAGGTATATAGCCTGGCTTGAAAATGCAATCAATTTACCACTCAAATCACAAGTACGTCTCATCATTTCAATCCTCTTCCTAAGTGCAACCCCTAAACAGTTTTTCTTTAGAGAGAAGAACAAAAGAGTCTTATACGGATCAATGCAAATTTATCAAACAGATAAAGAAACACTTCAGCCAAAAAGGTTATACCATGTTTCTAAAGTACATTGGCTATTAAATATTTCAATGATTGTTGATGTTCATTTCTGCAATATAAACTAGTCAGGAAATCCCTTACTTTTACACCAAAGCCTAGATACTTCTAGGCACTTGCCTAGATAGTTCTATACAAAAATCCCTATTTTTTCCTATATATTTTCTCCTGAATATATCTAAAGTTATAGTCTGATTGAAAGACCACTAGGAAGAGAATAATGACAAGAGGAAATGTTTTCACATGCCAGACATGTTCATAGGTTAACCTAATCAGTATTTCCCCAGTAGCGGGACACTTCAGCTTGCCCTCGTTAGGTTACCCTGGGCACACAGAGTTCACACTCAATACTGCGTGTCAAAAGAATAACTCTTAAGAAGCATCCACATCACACACCACATCGTTACTGGTTCTTGAACATCCAGTGACTCGCTTCACCACTTGCCATTTTTTATGCTTTCGGAGGCAGTGGTAAGTTCAGATAATGGAGAACAAGCCAAGGTACACACCTCCTGGCACTGAGCAGCTACTCTTTAAAAATAGCTCGTAAAACATAAAAGTGTAGTGTTTAGAATAAAGCCTGCATCATGCTTTTCTTATTCTTCCTCCTGTCAGCCTTTCAACTTGAAAACAGTTTCCAAAAGCATCTCCAAAACCACTTTAAAAGACCAGAATGCTGTAAAAGTGTTCAGTAAGCTGAGGGTCAATTATGTTCATCATCTCTCACTGAACACGTTGCATCCAACTCAATTTACATTGCATGCTGAAAACCAACTATTTTGGAAGGTGCTGCAGTGAGGAAAAATGCAAACAGCAAGTATAAACAGAGGAAGTTGAAGAGCTGTAGGAAGAAGAAAACCATAAGGGTATTTCAGAAAGCAGGCAGGCTTCCGCTCTCTGTTTTGCTATGGGCACACACATGGACAGATGAGGAGACTGACACATCCAGCCAACAAGTTCCAGATGAAGCCAAACACAGAGTCATAATCACAAGGACTGACACCCACACATCTGAAGAGTATTTTCAGTTGTCATAGTAAAACATTATTTGGATCTGGATTTTACAAATATTCTTCCACCACTAAACTCTGGAATATCGTTGGAGTAGCTACGAGGTTGGATGTTCTACTGAGGTTAGAGAAATACTTCAAAATGGACACAGGGAAACAAACCAGTGGAATACCTGGGGATTGAAACACAATCCAGAGCTCATGCAGATGCCGAGTTTTGCCTTCATAGTTTTCACAGTTTTAAGTTACTCTTATGAACTAACTCCTTCCTTTATTTACCTTTCACAGCTTTCCTCAACTACCAGACATCTTGCATTAGAACTTGCATATTAAAAAGTCTGAAAAACAACGGTGCTTTCAACATTACATCATAATATGTTGAAAAGTATATGTTAGTTGCACTTCTATAATCAAAGTCTTACCTTCTAGATAATTCTTAAGCTAGATCAAAACTAGCAATAAATTTAAAATTCTAGAAGTCCTATACAGTTGTATAAATGAACCTTAAGGAAGTTTCAGGTTTCGTTCCATGAATAACAAAGCACATACTTTTTTCTGCCCATTAAAAATATTACCAAACTATCGGAAAAACCCAAGATGCCCCCTTTCTTCTACACAGTGCTAGCATATTGATGCTGTTTCCAGGGCATTATAGAGCTGTTACATTTTCTTCTTTCTCCCGCAGAGGGAGAAGGGAGCACTGAAGAAATCTTTTTTTGCCTGCCTGCGTATCTTGGCCAGAATACCCAGCAGCACCATGAGCACCACCACTGAACTCCCCATGGACTTCTGTTTGCCAAAACACCTGTGGAAGAAGACCATAACTGCATGAAGCACTCTCCTTACCCAATCAGAACAACTGACACTTACCCTAGGTCTGGGAAAATTACTCTACGCTCTTATTTCACCAACAATTATTTGATTTTTAATACTTTAAGCTCACAACCATCAGTGTTGTTAGCACAGCTTCAGTCAGCTTCTCCTGAGATACACATCGTTTCCACACAAAGCAACTGTTTGTAGGAACAAGACCTTTGCTTGTATGAAGAACCCAAAGATAAACAGCTTGTTTAAAGCATACACGTAATGGTGTAGGATAACACTATAAAACTACCTCAGCCAGAGCCAGGGCTCCCCCAAGAGCCCTAAAAGCTTAAAATAAGAAGGATTTTGGTGCTTGGATCCTGAGAAGAGGACTTAGGGCTTCAGTTTTCACAGCTCCCTGTCGGTTTGCCAGACAGGCCTGTAAGAAATCAGCCAGGCCATGCTTTCTCTCATTATGCTAAAAGACTGCCAAGCAGGGGAGGGAAACGACAGCAAACCAGAGCTACCACCGCGATTTACACATTTCTACAGAACATGTAGAATTATAATAATTATCACAAACATTTTCATAATTAAAAAACATCCATAGAAAATATTTCACCTGGACAAATGGAATAATGGAGCTCAGCATTATCTTTTTTAAAATGTGAAGGTCAGTTGCAATAACCTTAGGAAATGTAAATCAGCTCTACACGTATGTCAGCTTATACAGCCTCAGATCCTCCCACTTTTCCTAAGCAACTAGAAAAATACAGTTATCTAAAGTATAAAAAAAGTTACTATTAGCATTAACTGTCCCCTGATGAAAAGTTTTCAAAAAATTTGATTTTACAATAGGATTGTTTGATAGAGAATTTATTCTGATGTTGTAGTCTAATTCATTTATATCATAGGATTTATTTAATACCTTGAAATAAACTGTGGAGAAACATTTTAAAAGATAACAGTAATAGAAAAATTTGCCTTACTTTTCTAGATATGTTGCCATAGATGCATATTTCATAAACACCAATTTGGTTCTTTTGAAGACATTTGGATAATATCACAGAATCACAGAATGGCAAGGGTTGAAAGGGACCTCCGGAGATCATCTAGTCCAACCCTCCACAAAAACTATACCATATTTTTAATACCCTTAAAAACAATATCTTCAGCTAAAAATAACAAACTAGAGGATGTCTACCACAACCTACTCTTGGAATTCTTAAATACCAAGGCATAACATTTAAAAATGGCATGTATTAAATTTTTTTTTTTTTTTAGAAAATTACTAATACAAATCTAGACCCCTGCATCATTAAATAGTGCACCTCAAATATAGCTGTATTTTACAAGAACCATTCATATTTATGTTTCTGTTTAAGTATATGCAGCCATCATAATTCTTTATAAGCAAAGTGATGACATTTATTAGAAAATCAACATTGCAGATAGTTCCTAGGATATGCAATATCAGATTAGCATAGGAGTCTTTAAATATTGCAGGAATACAGGAAGGTACTGCTGAGATAATGAAATTGAGATGGTATCAGCATTTTTTCAAGGGGACTAATACTTATTTCAAACGAACAGAAGATCTGTTCCATGCAGTGCGTACGCCGCTCTTTAACCAAACCACAAACACTTTGGTGGTTTACAAGACAGCTATTACAAAGCCAAACACCAAAGCAAATTTTTCTAGTATGAAGATACAGTATAAGCAAAGTGCAAGCAAACAGCCTAAAATAAGGCATGGGAATTCAATCGTTTCCTACAACCTTCCTTTTCCCATTAAAGGAATCGTTTTGATAAGTCGATATAAGGAGTTCAGGCACTTGAAAATAGAACGGTTAACACAGATCTATTACTTATACATTACATGACGCAATATTTTTAGGAATAAAACCATGAACTTAATGTTAGCTGCCTAAAAAAAAAAACCACACAAGTATCACTTTGACCCTACTTATTAATAGGGTCCCTTATAAGAGTCACTTTCAAAATCTTACTCTGTATTCTGGACTCCAGGACAGCTAGTCCAAGGAGGATCACACCTTGGAAGAAGAAGATCAAAGTCAGTAACTACACAACATTTGGGAAATACAATGCATTTTTTCCAATATACTAGGGGTTTTTTTCTGAATGAAACTATTTTATCGCTGAGTCCTGTATTGTTATAGTTATTTTAAATATATTTAACTTGAGTGGGGATAATTCAGTTTGGAACTGGCATTTTAGACATCAGTCCTGTATACACCTCTAGGCACAAAGCTGGTACTGTTTCTCTCTATCCCACCATGTCTTATTTCCACTGCAGAAAAACAAGCAAATGCAGATCTGAAGATGTGAGTAGGGCTGACACTTGACTGTTGGGACCTATCTCCACGATCATGTTCATATTGTTCATCACATTCGTCATTAACGTAGCAAACATGCTGCATTAACTTAGCATACATTAGCATCAGTTCAGAGCTTTCATCACCTAGACGGAAATTTAAATTATTGCCTGTCTTCCTTCTACTTCACTAAATACGAAGGCACCTGTCTGCCTTTCTCTAGAGGAAAGGAAGATGTAAGCACATTCAACTTTTCTAATCCTACATACTGTACGGTAGCAAGGATTTACCTTAAAATTTATCCAAGAAACAACAACTGATAGCAAATTTATGAACTAAGAATAGTTTGGCTTATACATCTCCATTTGCACTGAAGAGATGTTGCCACATGAGGTTTTGGCCAATATTGTCATTACCAGTCTCTTCATTAGTCACTGTTGTCTTTGACAGAGAATTATTATTCTCAATATTTATCCTAGTTAAGTCCAAAATATCAAAATAAGGTAACGTGATATCATTAACCAAGATATTTCCCCCAGTAATTTTATATATATACACACACACACAACATGCACTGTGATTAAAGATTTTTAAAATCCAACCAATCTTTAGTGATTTGAATCTAGCAACTCTTACTTGCAGTAACCTGACCAATCTTTACCAATGACAACACTATTAATAACAGTAATTTATAAACTGTCTCAGAGGAATGCTTGTTTTTTTACCAAACAGCTCAACGGAAGAGTTGGAAATATATATGTGTGTGTGCAAGCATGTGCATTATATGCATAGTTATAAAATACTGTACTACTGTCTTAGTAATGCATCATTTGATAATACACCAAGAATTTCAAGAGCGCTAAAGAGATTAGAAAAGCATTAAGTTCCTTGGGTGACCTAAGCTAGTCGTAGAGTCATAGGTCATGTTTGCAGTCTTGGGTCACCAGAGACCTGTCAGTACCTCAAAATGAATATTTCAAAGGAGTTATACAGGTGCCTCAAATGCAATCATGCTGCACATTCACCTGTCATTTTTATTCTTTCGGTGGCCATTCAGATGGTTGTGTTCAAAACTGACAGTAGTAAACAAGTCATGAACTGGTTGAAGAGTGGACAAGAGTTTTTGCTTCTGTTCATAGTGCATTATTTCTTATGTTGATGGATAGGAAGTAAAAAGAAAAAACGCTTTTGAAAGGCACTTGAAAATTTAAGGATGCCAGTGAAGCCATTCTTCATGGATTGAAGCCTTTGTCTTTTGCTGAGAGAGATTTAGTGATGTATTATCCAACTTTCTCTAGCTTTAGTACCAACAGTAAATCCAACATTATGCATTGTTAACACAGTAATTACACTTTCCACTTCATAAACCAGCATGTCGTCATCTCGAGATCTGTGCCATCTGGAGGGCCAGCTGACAGCACTGTCACCTGGGATCCAGCAGGAAGCTGAGCTTCAATTGCATGTCTCGCTCACATTGCGTTATACAGGCAAATTACAAATTTTGTCAAGCCATTCATAGTGCCTTGTATTGAAAACAAATTTTGTCAATTAAAATATAATTCTGAATGCTCATTCATTTAAAACAAGAAATGAATTATTCATAATTTGAACATTCCTTTTTCCAGACACTCTTTGTCTCTTCTCATCTAGAATGATTAGAAGTAGCCTCGACTCCCAGGCGAAGGAAGGCCTTGTATATTGTTATTATTTTAGTATTTTTGATGGAAAATAAGATTTTTCAAAAGGACCTGCACAATTTAGAAACAGAAGCCACTTCTGAAATTGGAACAGGGGCACACAGGCTGGATTATGTATTCTGGATTATTATGCTTCTGGTCAATATCAGATCTAGGAAATAACAATACATCAAAAAAGTTACACCCTGCCCTGAATCGCTCCCCATCTTCACAATCTTCGTGTCAATAACCAACAATTAACAAACCCTACTGACAAGTTTTGAAATCTGCTCTAAAACAGCTTGACACTTCTGTATTTTTAATAACTACATGAAAAGTTATCACCATAACATACTTCCCAGTAGGATAAATCAATTCATAACTAAAAATACAAAATCAGATTCAGAATTTGTCAACTGATGCCTCTGTGGAACCCACATGCTCTGCAAAATCAGCTGTTATTATGCATGTTCCGGTAAAGCAACTAGATTTCTCTGCATGTGCCTCAGCTGACTATATAGCTCCCTTTTTTTTGTCCTCCTATTCAAATTTTGCGTAAGACTACAAGAAAATTTCCAACGTGACTAGTTTTAACTGGCAAGTTCCGCAATATGTGAGGAAAAGTGTTTTTTCAGCCTTAGTTTACCCCTAATTCACAAAGTAATTTATACTTTGTATTTTTTTAGTAAGACAGAGAACAACCCTTATGACACTCTTAATGCCATTGAAAATTTGTGCCTTATCTAAAGGATGCTGTGACATAGGAAGAATCACCTTCCCAGCCACTGAAGGGACTTGAATACACTAATAACAATCCTGGAGTCAAAGTGACTTAGTTCAAACCATAACTATTTGCTCCTGTACCTTAACAGTTGCTGACCGTCTGTACTGAATAAGCACTATCTGTACTTACAAAATAATTGTGTGCACTGAGTCTTTGACCCAGACTATCAGTAAAACTACTCTTACTTTTTCAAGATTTACTGCAGACGAGCTGATTATTCTGGCCTCCAAAAGCCTGCAGAACATCTCAGCTCAGACTGTGCAGCTTAATTAGACATCAGGAACCATCACTACAAGTTAAATACTTGTGGATGAGAGCTTTCAGAGCCACGCAGGTCAGGATTGCGTTACAGAGGGAGCTCTTTGCTGGGACAGGAATAGTGCAGAATTAGACAAAGATGAGCACAAATTAATGGGTGGAGCCATGCTTTGTACAAACAAACCACCCAAAGCCATAGCAGTAAGTTTTGGCTGCATACCTGCAGCTTTGGTAGGACTTTTGTGAGCATAGCGATATTAATCATGATTTACTGAGTTTCCCCTAGGGAGGGGAAATTAAAAATGAATATGATTATGTTTTTCCAGCATCATTCACATAATACACAAACAATTCCCTTGGCCAAATCAGTAACACCTTTTTCTGCAGAGCTCACCACAGAAGGTTCAGGTAAGGCTACCTGCCGATATCTTGCATTCCCCTCTGATTCTCAGGGAGATGTCTTGGGTACAATTTTTTTTTCAGCCATTGAGCAACCCAAGGTCCAAGACTGCAAGTCCAAGAAAGAGGCAAGACTGATTACCTGTCCTCTTATACACAACCGCTCTGCAGCACAGAGCTCGCACTGTTTGCAAGGAAGAGTATTTCAACCTTTACCAACTCTGTGAGCAAGATTCCTGCATCATGATGTTATTTCTTACCGTATGGTTTTTCCTCCCTGGCATGTTACTGTGATTCAGATTCCTTTGGGGGGGGGTGGGGAAATCACTGGGGTGAAAAGCCAGTGCTCCATTTCATGAGTGGTCTCGCTTTCAGGTCTGCCTTCTATCCCTGCTATCATATACATGTATCACAACTTCTACAAATTGCTGGAAGCAAGCTGATGACTGTAGGACACTCTACCCAACACATCCACTACTGGCTGCTCTTACAGACAGCCCTAGGGAGCTATGTGGTCCTTTGCTCTGCCCCTGTAGTGTTACACTGAGAGCTTATTTTAAGAGCAAGATGTTTTCTGTTAAGCAGCTATTATCCCAGAAATCATTCTGCTCAATAACTCTTGAATACCAGACGTGCTTGCTGAATCTTTTTAACCTGAAGCTTTCCCTCAAAGAAAAAAAAAAAATAAAAATTGTGTGATCTATTATGTTTCATTCAATTTAGGCAGGAAATAAAAAGGACGTCTGTGAGAAACAGGGTGAATAAATGGTGATTTTTGTTTGCTTTTTTGATTTAGGGTTCTATAGAAGAATAAGATGAATTCTCTTAAAAAAAAAAAAAAGGGGCGGGGGGGGGGGCGGTGTGCACTCTGATCTTACCAAATAGACATCTATTTATTGCAGACTAGCACTCTGAATTAACAAGTCACAAAAAAGCTCTCAACTATAAGCTGCACGTTCAGAAAACATTCATTCAGTTGTAGGTATGATAGAAAATAAACAGGAGGGGAAAGTTTAGAGACCTCAGTCTTCCAATATATTTACCAATATTGACATTTCCTATAATATTTATTCTACCAGCTCAGAGCTTACTTTCCCAATAAATAGCTCTCATGTTCCTAAACTTTCTTTAGCAAGGTTACTCAGTTATTAAAAACAGAGAAAAGACTGCAATCTTGGGCAGAAAGCAGTCATTATATTATATTAAACATTTACTCAATATTCAAATCAAAAATAAGGCAGATAGCAAGGCAAGTCCTAAAGAAACATGAAATACCATTAAATTTCTTTAAAACTTCCTTAGAAGTTATTGATGCCCAACCTCCTCCTGTATGAATGAAAAATCTGAAGGGTTACAATAGACTGATTATTGACCCTGGATGTTCTGGGTACAGTACTTTTGAAGTTAGATTTGGTAAATTTTTATCAGTGAGAACCATGGTGAAAAGAGGTGGCTGGGGAGATTTAGAAGGAAGAGGTAGAGAGATGCTCTAGTAAAACCAGAAAGCCATTACATCTTTTCATAGGTTACCTTTTACATTGTAAATAAAGTCTTCCTAATGGAGTGTATCGCAGGGGGAAAAAAAAAGTAAAAAAAAAAAAAAAATCACATTATAGCCAGCTTCACATACTCCATTAATTAAGGCAGTCATTGCTTTACATTAATAGTCTCTTTTCAGAGAAATAACTGTTTGGATAATGGATGAAAACAGCCTTAAATTACACTGAAGGTTTTTTATAGGGCTGTGATTTGCCATGGTAATTTAATTTTACAAGAAAACCCCACTACGTTTTACAACAACTAGATGGCACTGTCCAAATAAATGGTTATGTTCATGCTCATTTATTTGCTCAATAGACCGAGTCTTCTATTTGTTTAAGCAATTAGTTATATTTAGAATAATAATTGCCAGCCTTCACGAGAAGAATTTAAAATAGGAAGTTCTGTAAAGAGAGATCCTTTGCTAAAACAAAGGCTAAAACAAATTTCCTTTAATTTCAAGTATTGGCATAGAAATTCCAGCCTGACAGAACTCAATGGCAAATTCCCAAGTGACTTGGGCAGAGCCAGTGTTCAACTCACGATGCCAAGTGTTCATTAGTGGGATTATATAAGTTTCCCCAGCATTTAGCTTCTTTTAGCCCCTCTCCCCACCACACTAACATGGAAATTATTGCAATATTCAAAGCGAGAAAACCATTGACATTGTCCAGAACATAGCAGAGTGATGATGTTCTCACGCCAGTATGAGTAGGCAAAGATTCCAGGTACGTTACTGGCAATACTGCTCAGCGTTTTGGAAACTGCCTGTTAGTAAGAAAGGAGACAACGTGGTGAATGAACCACGAGAGAAACAATTTTCAAAAGCCTTCAAGCAGTAATCTGTACAACGGGGTGGAATAAAGAAAAGCTGGTACTTCTGAAAGGGCTGAAGTTACCTGGTGGTAGAGGTATTTTTGAACAAGAAACATATTGTCTGTATTATTTTTTATGTTTTGCTTTTTTTATATATGCATATGCGCTTATGTAGAGCTTAAATTATTGCCTAGTGAGCAATACAGCAGATGTAAAGGACAGCATTTGGTGCCTATGCACTGGACTTGGGAGAGCATTCAACAGTAGATAGAGCCCCTTGGAGGCAGGCTGACCGGGTTGTTAAGTGTCTCTCATCTTAAGCAGGGAAGTTTTATTCTTTGTTAACTTTCAGCTGATGTGCTCGAAAGCACAATACACACAGGAGGTAACTAGCCTCATGTTTTACAAGTACTGAGGCACGGCCCACTAAAAAAGTTAAACTGCAGTTTAAAAAAAAACAAAACCAAACCAAAATCACACAAGATAAACCCTAGAAAGGTAAATGATGGTCTCAATCCAGTCTGTTTCTCAATAAAACCACTCTCCTGCTACAAGCCTGCTGCAGAGATGCACAGGCCAGGTCCCCAGAACAAGAGACAGATGAACAGGCTTTGTGCACAGCCCTGACTTTCAGGCACAAGGAGAAAACCCTTGCAGAGCCACAGGGAAGTGCCCATCTCCTACCATTGCAACCCTTGTGAGGAAAACACAGGGACAAACCATACCTAATTCAGTGAGATAAAGCAAATGGGAGAAACACAAGGGATTATAATGGTACAGGTATATTTATATGACCAATTTTTTCGCTCCATAGACAAGTATTGATCAATTTTGAGCAGACATACCTTGCTCCCCATACTTTTGCACTGATCACTGCTGGTTGCAAGTTTCCCAGAGACATGGAGTTGCTCTTTCTGAAGAGGCCACGAGTAGCAGTGCTAGCCCCAGGTAACTGAAAGTCCCTTGACTGGGGCAGCCATGGGTAGGGACAGAGGTAGGAGTTCAGTTCCCTCCTCTGCTTGACTGGATTTGGTCCCACACACTCCCCATTCTAGAAATGCCCTGACCACAGTGATGCAGTAAGGTGTCCTGGAAAAGTCCCCTTTCAGTATCAGTGCTTTGCCTTTACGCTTGCTTACCTTCCCCGAATGTACACAGTCTCATCTAATGAAAGGTGTTTTTTCTGTATGCAAGCCAAGGTCTCTAGAAAAAACATTAAATATTAAATAAAAATCACTGGAGCAGAGAGTAAAAGCCTTGTGTCCTATCTCAAGAGTGCATCCTTGCCAGCAGGCTGAAAGGTTATTCTTCTCTTATTCTATCTCATCAGCTATTTAATTCTTTTATACAAGATGGGACAGCTCTAACAGGAGGTTAGGGCATCCTCCTGGGCACTGGAAGGACATGACTTCAAGTCTCCCATGTGCCAGGTGGGTACCTTCACTACTGGTTTGTTACACGAGAGAGCAGCCCGTTCCTCCAGCACTGTGAACATAAATCTTAGTTATCTTTTCTTGCAAATGCACCCACATAAGTTGTTCCACATATCATGAAAACCGTTTGGTTTTTTTTAGACCAGCTCAGGACACAAAAATAGATTTATTCAACTCTGGTTTGAGTGACTGCCTTTGATTTCTTTTTCTTCACCCCACAACAGCTATAGGGGTGGGGGGAGGAAAATCAAGTCACTAATTCCCATAGCCCCACTCACAAGACCCAAAGAGGTTTCTCTAATGAAAGAAAACCCAGCTGGGTCTGCTGAGGTCTCACAGGAGAGCTGCGAGCCAAGGACTCCGAGTACAGTGAATACAATTTTATGGGAGAGAACAGGCACAGGACTGTGAGCTAAAAAGTTGTATCCACACAGAGGCTGTACAAAGGCTCAAAGAAACAGCTTGCCTTATACCAGACAAATTGCGTCGCTCCGCTTTGGTTCACTAATCCTTTCACAAACCATACGCTTTCAAATGCAAACACAGTGAATGTTTTAGGGGAACTCTGCTAAAAGTATCCATAAACCAAATACTTCAAGATATTATGCAGATTGCAAATCATTTGCATTTTGATTGACTAATCAGCTTCCTGAACAGTGCTCTGTATATACCATGATTGCTGTCTTGATTGGAATTCAGCTTTGCCAACCCCCTCTATTTTAGTAAATCCATACATTTATCTTGAATAACAAAGATTCTGGAGCTTTTTCTGTTGTCATGATTGCAGAGTTGTTTCTT
Source organism: Egretta garzetta (assembly GCF_000687185.1). NCBI lineage: Eukaryota > Metazoa > Chordata > Aves > Pelecaniformes > Ardeidae > Egretta > Egretta garzetta. Next base: position 10,589,495 of record NW_009260182.1, on the reverse strand, counting down.
TCCTTTAAACTAAGTTTAAAAAAAGCGTTGCCCAAGATCAGTAAAAGCTTTTATCTGATTGTGTTTAGAGTGAAACACGGTCGTGCTTAGGCTGGAAACTCTTGTGACACATTCACAGTTTGGAAAGCATCTGAAAGGTTTTATTTTCACTTCATACTTGCTTCTGCTCACAGCCCGATTCTGCGGTCCTTAGACTCAGCTCCTGTCAGAAAGAAGAGTGTGTTAATCTAGAAGCACTGTTTCCAAATGACCTTCTCTCCTTCTTGAAAAGCAATAGCTTTGAAGGAGCGGCAGGCGGAGCGACAAGTGTTCAAAGTAAAATGGAAGTAAAATGAGAGCTCCTACTAGCTCTAGGCATCAGGAGATGCAGAAACAGTCTGCGCTGAAGAGCTTCGCAGCTCTGGTAAACGTGCTCTTGTTGGTCTATCACCACGCTCCCTGCTGCTTGCGAGGATATTGATCATCTCCCTGAGAAAAGTTCCGATCATGCCAGGTGAATGCTACCTAAGCAAAGTGCACCAAGAAACACACACCGGATCTGTCCCCCAGCCATGATGGGCAAGAACCCATTCTCCTAATGGGAGGGAGATAACATCTATCATTTAATTTGCATCTGTGCAAAACTTTATGACATGTAGACTCCCTTTCATTTAGGGATCACCCAAGTTACAAATAAATAAATAGGTAGTTTAACAGTACCATTATCATCAGCTCTCACGGATCTTCAGATTGCCACTGGGCTCACCCAGATAAATCCCTGCACCCACGGAGCAGAATTGCACACCAAGGAGAACCAGTTGTGGGAACAGAATTGGGGATGTGCTCGTCTGATGTGCATCACCCTAAGCCTGAGCAAAGCAACAGAGGTGGACGTGACAAAGTGACTGCAGCGTTAGCAAAGGACAAACCCAGCCCTGCAATCTTCAGAAACGCAGAGAACAGAGAGGATGGGTGAAGGGCTCTCGGCACTTTTAGTTTTGCACAAAAGCATTCAAAAGAAAATTACTCTTTTCTTTGTTGTCAGTAAAGAATTAAATGGACACAGTCTGTCTACAGCTTGAAGGCAGGGGGAAGGAGAGTGTCTTCTACCTAGAAATTAAAAAAGCCACATTCAGAGTAAAGTAGCCTTTGTTCATAAAAGCCAGGCAAGATTTCATACTAATGAAGGAGAAACTTCATGGGTTTTTTTTCTGGATCTTATTTTGTAGGACACTGACAAACACAACCAAGTATGTGGAAAACATGGATCATTATCCAAGAAATAAATACATACCCAGATCAAATATCCCAGTATCACCAGTTCAAACCATTCTATCTATACACACTTCATCTCTCACATCACAGCCTACAGCCAGCAGCCCCTCACAGCTCTCCCCTGCATGCCACAAACCTGGCAAGCTCCAACTTTCAGGTTGCTACCAGCACCATCTCTCCCACTGGAAGCCCAAGTCTTATTCCTTTGGGATCCAAAAAATGGCTTATTTCTGTCCTGGCTTTGGTCATGCAGCTGTCCTGCTGCCAATGCAGTTGGGCTAACTTAACTAGCTCTTCTTCCTCCCTTAGACCTGCTACCTGCTGTTCTTAAGGGAAGTAGACAGATCCTCTTTCAGTCTTTGTTTTGCTAAGGAAAAAAAAAAGGGGGGGGTGGGGGGCAGGAAGGGAAGAAGTAGCTCATTTGCCAGGTTACAGCGGTAGCAACAGGGGAGACACCAAGCAGCTCCCGAAAGTTGTTTTATATCATGAAAATTTAGTTGCTGATTTTCACTGTGAGTGAAGCTTTTGTCCACATATTCTAAATGAAGTGGGTGGGAAAGGACAAAGCAGCGTAGAAAGGAAAGAATCGATCCTAACTACTATCCAATTGTTGTTTTAAGTCCTTTTGGGGTATCTCACAAAGAGCTAGGAAGACGAAAAAAAGCAATAAGCAAGCTAAAGTGTGGAAAGACAGAGACAACAGCTACATCACTGATCTATATCAGAGCAGGGCCAAGCGCCTCAGTGATAACACACAGATCAAGTGGAGAAAGAACAAAAAAAACCACTAGGCAAAATATTTTCATGAAAGTGAGAGCTTTCTATCCCCTTTTCTGTTAGTGAGGAACACATCTAGCCTTCCTCCCACAGTGTCGCTGTTGGTATAGGAGACAACAGTTAGAAGACACCATATTCTAGCAGACAGTTCAGAAGGGGAAGATATACACTGCCTGTAAAGAAAAGCCAATTAAGTGAAAACTGAGAAGAATAACAAAAGGTTCCATTCTCAGCAATCTGAAATACTGCATGTAACACTGAACAAATTAATCACAGAAGTAAGGGATGACCATTTTTGGTTGCAAGAGAGCTTTTAAAAACCCTCTCAACCATCTGTTCTCATTATATGATCACTAAGTGGGAGAAATTCCTTCCTTTCAGAACCATTTTGCTACATGGTAGTTAAATCACAGATGCTTCTTTAATTTTTACAGCATACCTGAATTCTAAGAGGAATGAAGTTGTCACTGAACTGTTTTGTGTTTGAGTTTTTTGTTAGTTTTTATTTTCATTATAAATATTTAAGTCTTTTTCCTTCCAAAAATTGATGAAAGTTTTCATAACCTTTGCCTGGCAGGTCTTCCAGGGGCCATGGCAAATTAAGTACAAAAAGCCTTTTTGGATGACACCAAGAATGACATGTAGAACCGAGCCAGCTGAGAACGCAAATAGAACACTAATTGTGAACAAAATGACAGATTTGTGTTTATTGACACTTGTCTACACTTGGAATTTTATCAGAATAGTTATCCCAGAATAAGTGTTTTGGCTGAAACTACCTATTGCAGAATAATTACTGAGAAGGTTTCCTTGGTGTATTTCAAATACAAGCAAAAATCTCAGCCCTCAGTTTCATAAAATAGAAGATATACAACTTTTATTTATTTTCTTTTTAATTTAATAAACACATTTGCACATCTCCCAGCACATTCTATCACAGCTTTTATTCATCCACTGATATAAAAAGTAGTGGGACTTTCTATTAAAGCTTACTAGCAGGCACAAGCCAAAAATATGAAACTGTAATTCCAACAGTAGAAAAAAGGCTGAATAAAGCTCAGTAAGAGTTAAAAAATATTTTATTTTACAACTGAGCTGCTGAGAGAACATATGCATTTGTTATCTCTACTCTCCCAACAGAGAAGCTATAACTAAAATAGCCTGATAAAATGAAATTGTTACAAATACTTATAGGAAAAAAATGCTTGTGTGACAGCAGGTGCTTCCCTGGCATGGGGCACTGCAGCACTCCTGAAACAAAGAAGGAAGGAAAGTTTCAGTCTTTCTTAGAACTTGCCTATGGTTTACCACAGCAACAACAAGGTCCGCCCCTGTGAAGGCATTTTTATGTCTTTATAAAAGAATTGTAATAAAGTGTGTACAGAATGACGCTTTGGCTTGTGTCTGGAAAGAAGAAAAGAGGAAAAAGTCAGTGCCACAGTAGTCTTTTTCAAGAGCAATAGCTTCAGATTAGCCCCCAGCAGAAGCATTAACACCTCAGTCACATATGCAGTCATTTTCCCCACCAGCTTTTAAATATTCTCTGAAGACGACCTGTTAAACAACAGAAGTTGTGGCAATGCAGGCACCTCTGAAAAGATTTACCGACAGTGACTCTGTTGGCAAACGATACCACAGCGCTAATATTACACTACACGATCCCGAAGCAAGAAAGAGGAACACCAGCTGACAACCCCTTTGGGTGTATTCTGCAGTCCAAAAAAGCGCCCACATAAAGAAAATTAGTATTACTTGCTAAATCAAGATGCCTTGAAAGACACCAAGATGAGAAATTCTGCCTTGTAATTCCACCCTAAAAATGCAATGTAGTCAGTGGTACGTACTCTGCTCAGTACAGGGTCAAAGCATTGCTGCCAATGAGGTGGAACAACACACCTTCCATACCATAACCTCTGTATTGTAACAATTTCTGGTATAATCTCCAAATGGAAAACAAGGGATGAACTAAGCAAGTAGACATTCCACAGTGAAGTAGTCTGATCCTTGAGAAGACAGGGGAAGAGGCAAGAGTATGAGAAATTTGGGGTTCAACTGTCTAGTCTGAAAAACTCGTGCCATCACATTGAGCAGTCAAATGTTGGAATGGCCCTTGAGGAATAGCACCTTGCATAAGGAGGCTTTAGCTCCGTCACAAATTGTCTGCAACTCATATGTCTATTCCCAGGGAGGTGTCCGCATGATGATCTGGGATTCCACAATTGATGACAGAAACAGTAAAAGGAGCAAGGCAAAAATTCATCAACAAATCTCAAAATATCAATGTATGATTAAGAGTTTCAAAATTATTTGAGCAGAAATACAAGCCTATTCAACAGATTTATGGAACCAGAAGCACTGCTCTCTTTTGTCTTCACTGTGGTCTTGACCTACTTTTAATATAAATATGCACATTTGAGTTCCAGTCTAATGGCAATAGGCAAGCAGGTTATTTCAGGCTTCAAGGCCAGGCTGAATTTGTCTGGGGCACTGGTGAAGGCCAGCTGGCCATCTTCCTCGTCTATTGTTGTGCTTCCTTTTGCAGTTCCCCCTTTACAGAGGGGGATAAAAAAAGAAAAAAAAAAAATGCATATTCATTGTCTAATGAACTATCCCCGCTCTGCTTCCCTCCAAAGCAGTGAATTATAAAAGAATCAAGATCACTGCCACTGGAACAGACCAACACTATTGCTCAGTAAATGGTTCCCTGAATAACTGAGGCCACTGTTGTTTAAAATAGAAAGTAACAGGCAAAGCACATGTACACCCATGAACATCTCTTATTTTGTGTGCCCATTTGTTTTGCTCACACCTGAGGCTGCCCTTGCTCTTAGCAGATTTTCTCCAGGTTCAACATACACATTTTAGAGGTGCAACCCTGAAGATATGTGAAGCGCTCCACCGTTGGGGTAGAAGAACAGGAAAAAAAAGTTACCACCAAAAGTACAAATAATCTGCAGTTATGTCAGGCCAAAGTCCAAAACTGAAAAGCGGTAATCCACTGGGAGATTTTAGTTTTGTAATTTCAATTGAAATATTTGTACGCTACTACACAAATTTAAATTAAAAAATATATTCTCAGAAAAAAACCAAAAAATGCTATTAGAAAACAAGAAAGCTCATAAGAAAACATTTATTTTGTAAAGCATAGCTATGAAAAGTAGTTTAAAAAAATTATAAGAAACAAACAAGTGAAATTATTTTGGAAGAGTTCAGTGTATTCTGTTTAAAGGGAGGGAAGATGATTGAAGCCAGCATGGTAAAGATATGCATTTTAACACATTTTTTTTGCCCTCTCACATCGTCCTATCTACGCTGTTTCTGCAGTTCTCTTTAAGGTATTCTTCTATTTAAGTGAAACTATATTTTTTGCTGCCTCTTTCCTATTAGTCTTCATTTCTATTCTAAACATGGCTAGGCAACCACAAATGGGACTATATTGTGCTAGGCATCACAGACAGAACAGCAGACAATCTAAATGCTCCCAGTGCAAGCATACGGGAGAAATACGACGTGAAGAACGGAACGTGGAGTAACAAGTGTACTGAAAAATGGCACACATAAAACTTGAGTTTGCTGAAGGGAGTGCAACCGAGTGGAAACGAAAGAGGAGGAAACACAAAGTGAAGCCAAGGTGAAACGTTCAATTCTTGGCAATTCTTCAGCTCATAAACATATGGGCTGTAAAACTGCAAATAGTGAATATAAACCCCGTTTGCATAGAGAAGCTAAATCTCAGTTGATCCAGAGTTCCTACTAATCTCACCTCATTCCATATCTGCGCGACACTACCTCTGCTCAACTGCCACTGAGACTCATACTAAGTCATACTCACACTCACAGTTTGGTTTTCAAAAGATTCCTAGTTTGAACAGTTTAAAAAACACTACTCTAGCAATTATTTTTCCTAGAGTTTTCACAAGTCTTTCCCCTCATCAAGACCGTTTTCTTATTGGAAACATACTGTCTGCCTCTCACCTTCACAGCTGCAGAACTGTTCTAAACAGGTTATAAGCATGTCGTCCTAAAAAGAGAGAAAGAATATTTTGCACCTAAGTTCTGAAGCTCAGAACATTGTGTTGTTGCCTTTGCCGAGGGGAAGAAAAACACAATAAAGTAAAAAATTAAAATTTAAAAACCACACACGCACACAAGAGCTAGAGAATGGAAACAGTGATTATAGCCTTTTCTGTGCCAATTTTAAAGCTTGAATGAGAACGGTACAAAATTCTTCCTGCAATCAACCTGCTATTCTACGGCTCCCTGTGAAGGGACTGGAATAATCCAACTAGTTTCACATCTGTGAGCAAGACCTGCTTGCCTGCGTTAGCCATTCCTCAGAAATAACACTTATCAGACTAGTCAGGAGAAAGTCATCTGAGGACATAAGACTCGCTCTGCCTACCTGGTAGGTAAATTACTCTTTAGATTTGACGCTTCCTGTTCCAGTGGGATGCCATCTACATGAAGTTACTGTCTACATCTACCTTTTCAAAGGAGGGAAGTTTTATAACTTAACTGGGGTTAACTGCTCTTCACATGCACGCACAAAACTGAGTAAGGGGCAAAGACCACATCATTCTCAGGCAGAAAACACTGAAGCTAAAATATAAATCAAGCAAGCAAGCGAGAAAACACCCTCACGTAATAAGCTACTTTTCAAACTAAAGAAATAATTCTAAAGATAAGATTTGCAAAAGCTAACTCTAAAGTTTGCCTCTCTTGCTTTTAATAAACTAAAGTCTCCCAGGATTACCTTGCTAAAGTGCACAAACTCTGCTCAAGCCTTCAGAGTTTATTATTTTGCTGTTTGGTTTGGCATCAGGTTGTTTTGTTTGATTGGTTTGGGGTTTGTTGCTGTTGTTTTTAATATATACATTTATGTATCCTTAAAATGTCTGCTATACATCCATGCCAAAATCCTCTAAGACTACAGCTACAAAAAGTCAATTTCTTCACATCAAAGATGTAAGGAATGAACGGTGTTCAAATGCCTCAGCTGCATCTGACTTAATTGAAAAAGTCACTTGGAAATAGCCCTATGTAACAGAGTTTGTGGTTATCAATTAATTTCATGGTGAGACACAGTAGAAAAAGTGCATTTGAACCAGAAAAGGAAGAATAATTTTCCAGTGGAATAGTGCATATCCAGACCAGACATCCAGACAGATATCCAGGCACAACAGCGAGTGATATTTGCTGATATTACAGTCCTATCTCCTTAGAGAAGATCCCAACAGAGCAGAAAATCACTTTGAGTAAATTCATCTTTAGGCAACACAGGTTAACTTTAATTACTAATTAATCCAGCAAGATCCTTCCTTCTTCTGCTCCACGAATAGGTAATCCATCATCATTCGTGATTCTTCGCTTGAATAAATGAGAGCCTTATTACAAACCAGGGTGAAATATTACGTAATATTTTTTCCAGTACTATATGACTGAAAAGGTTGATTCTTAAGTTAAAACTGTTCATTCTATTTTTCATTTATGAAATATTTCTTAAATTTACTCCTAATAATTTTATATAAGGTTAATGTCAGCCATTTTACAGTTTTTCATGCTCTTGCTTTGCCATGGACCAATGACTTGGAAAGCGTTTCAAACTTGCAAAGCACCTAAAATTATAAGTTAAACTATACAATATTATGGTATATTACATGTGAACTGATTTGTCTGTTTGTTTTTAAGCAGTATTAGTACTGCTTATACCTATTTTAAATGCTATGGTGTTTGAGCCAAAGCTCAATCATTTTGTCTTGATGGAAGCCTGATATAACTTTTTCATATTTTCATTTTGTGAACTACAAAGCATAACAGACTTGGGCAGCCTTTCTCATCAAACAGGGAAAGAGCAAAGGCCACATCCAGTCCCATTTAAGTCAGTCTTTTCACTGACATCAGTAGGTACTATTGGAGAGTAGTTTTGTAAAAAAACAAAAACACAAAAAAAAAAACCCAAAAACCAAACCACACCCCCCCCCAAAAAACCAACCCCCACCACACACATAAAAAGCCCAACCCCAGAAAACCACAAACAAAAACACACTACACCAAACCCCACAACACTCCACCCACCAAAAAAAAATAACACCCATGCCAAACAAGCATAATAGTCTTCACATCCAAAGGCGGAAAAATGTACTACTGCATAGAACCAAGCTTTCTGGGCACCAGTGAGTCAAGTCTCAGAAAAAAGCCAGTAGGCTACAATCCCCTTTCTTTTTTTCTTCAAATTCTTTATACAGATTTGACTCATTTTCCCAATATGTTTCCAAAGCAGTTTTTCTGCATGCTTGGAAGGGATACAATTGCTGAACCATTTGTTCAGCTCAGCTGTGCAGATCTATTGTATTTCACTGGTTATTTTCAGCAACAGAAATATTCTGTGTTTGTCTTCATAACTCCAGATAGGAAGCAGAGAAGCATTTGGCAAGGAATATTTGTCAAGACAATGACAAGCATAACATTGTCTTTTTCCACCTCCCAACTCTTGACCATTAAGCTCTCATCTGATAACACAGTTAATGAAAATCCTAAGTGCATTTCCTGTTCCATTACAAAGGAGTGACTTCATTTGCTAAAACAGTCTGAGCCATCAGGTTTAACTAAGCAGAGGGTGCATGCAGACAATTGTACTAATCTGACACCAAGATATCTGAGGTAGCAAATGTGTCATTATATTTTAGCATCAATCGTTTAAAAAATTCATCAGAGCTAAAGGCAAAACAATCATAAGAGAGTCTTGTGTCAAAATAGCTATTCAGAGCAGGATGGCATTATAGTTAGTTTGAAAACTATTTCGGGAGGCAATATGTTACAGCTTTATATACGTAATCTATAAAGCTGCAAGCTTTTCCTTTACAGTGTTGAGACCCACTGCTTTTCAATAGCCACTGGTTCAGAGAATGAGAAACAACCCAGAGAGATGCCTTTACTGCTGCCATCAATAGCCACGCATACTCATGTTTACTGACTCAGCAGGGCTCACGCCTGTAGAAGATGCACTATAGGCTCTATCCTCTACTGACGGCAGGCCCGGTTTTCTATACCCTGTGGAATATGAATGGCATCACCCTCTATTCATGAAGGACTGAGGGAAAAGAAAGCTAATAACAAAAACACAGGTAGAAAGATTTCTTTTAAGAGCACAGAGGAAAGTGTAAGTCCACTGTAGGGAGCCTACAACAGCAGCCACAACCCTATCAATATTTTCTTCAGGGTGAGTAACCTCAGAGACCTTTGGTCTCTTGTTATATGGATCACAGAGACTGAAGGCAGAAAGAAAGCAAGACTTAGAGTTTTGGGGTTTGACAGTCACTATTAGTAGATTCTTCAGGGAACTCTCCAGTTATCGGGCTATTTAATTAATACAGTCAACCAAAATCAGGAGAAAAAGCAGCAAAGGATTAGAGCAGAATTCTTCATTTCACTGTCTCCTGAGTGTAGGCATTTCCAGGCCTACTTCAAATAAAGCTGAGAAGGTGAAATCACAAAGTTTGTCACATTCTTCTGAGTTTTCAACTATTGTTTCCAAGGAAACATAAACCTAACCATCCAGGTAAATAGTCCCCAGGTCAGAGCTACCAGAGTGCAGCAAGAGAGCGCTAGCAATGGCAAAAATAACAGCAGCTTGTTTTGTCCCAAGTAGCGCAAGAGCTGCTCCACCACGAGACAGAGGAAAGGGAGCAGGAAGAGATAGGTGGAACAGCAGATGACTGAGCCCAGCAACTGGGAAGGGAAAGGAAACTCTTTAACACAAAAATAGAAGCAGAGAGATGAAAGAGCAAGGCAGATCATCGTCATTCAGATAGACAAGAAAGCAGACATATGAAGAGCTGGCTGTGGTAGAGATGAGAAGTGACCACAGTCAGAGTATGTTTCAGAGTATTAATAATCTCTAATACCTTAACACCATGATTTAAGTCATGGTTTACTTCTACAGCCTGGCCTAAACTCCCCATAGCTCATTAACACTTGAGGGATGCTAGCAAATAAAGTCATGTTGTGATAACGCAGGCCGTCACAACAGTAACTCACATCGCAGGTACCAGCTTCACAGCCAGCTTCGTTAGCTCTGCACAAAAATGGCTACTAGACTGCATAACAACTTAATAGTAAACCATTCCAATGAGACACAAGGGATACTGAGGGTTAAAAAAAAGCAACAACTAGCCAATTAGGGCTTTTTTTTTAATAAAAAAAAATAGGTACAACTGTGTTTTGGTTTCTTCTAAGTAATTGCCCATAACATGAGTCATGTGCTGCTCCCAGGTGGCAATTGTATGACCATTTCCACCTTTCAGGAGTTTTACAAATACTACATTTGCTGAAGGAAGACAGGTAAATATTAGCAAATCCTTTATTTTAAGATTAAGTGCTGAGATGTACAATACTGCTTGTTGTAGATGGAGGTACACTGGTTGAGTGGTTTCTTTTTCACATTTAACTTTCCCATCCATCAAGTGATGAATATATATTTTTAACTGTCTCTGGAACTAAAAAAGTTAATAAAAGACTTTGCCTTAATATCTGTGTCATAAGCTTGGAAAAATTTATCCATTTCTCCACAACAGAAACTTCATTCTCCTCAACCCTGAGTAGCACCCAGAAGCATACCATTCCCCGTTAATTTCTGTGGGGAGTTAGACAGCTAGAAGTTTGACCACTACACCAAAAAGGTTTGTTTTTTTTTTTTTCCTTATTATTAACACATTGGCTCATACCTGTTTACATTACAATTCGACCAAATAGAGCCAGCTGGCTCTGGGCTTTTCTACTCCAAATAAATTAAAGAAAAAAAAAAAAGAAAAAAGAGAAAGATTTCCATAATAACTTCCTACTATCTTGGAGTGACTCCTTATGCAGGCTTGGCACTAGTACTTTACTCATCTTTGATAGTATTCTTCTACTGAGTCATTTTGCAGTCGTTTTCCAGTTTTGATGGCCTATGGTCTATTTTTCCTTGAAGTGATAGAGCCACATCAAAGAGTTAACTCTTATTGCAAGGATTTAAGACTTAAAATAATGAGATGCGGAGGAGGGAGCTGAAAAGAAAGGGAGTCTGAAACAGCAATATGACAAATGCCTTAGAAGATCTCACTGGAATTGATACTTTATAACTTATTAAAAATAAGTACCAGACAACAACTATTTTTAATGCTACCCTTTATAGATGTGTACAACCATGGAAGTTTCTGTACTGTGGTGTTTTTACGACTTATTTATTGAGTCTCAAATCCCCTTTAAAAAGTACTTTAGAATAAGCTAAAAGAACAAAATAAAGGAGTATTCACACATGACGGTAATCAGTATGCAAGTTGGCTCTTCATGCTATCATCTCCTACACAAAAATGAAGCAGAGGTGGTGAAAATTTCTGGTGAGGTTAAGAGTGGAAAACATTCACAAAGTGGCAAAATGCTGACATTTCTGCATGCGAGTATCACCTTCTGGTCTCCACAGCATCATATCACCATAGTCTCCTGAAGGAAGGGCAATTAGCAGCTCTGCAGAACATTCAACGGGGGCACTGCAGTGGACAGAATTACTCCAAGGTAAGGGAGATTTGGGGAGGATTTTTTTGGTTTCATTTTTTGTTCACTTCTTTCTCAGAGAAGTTGAGAACAAAGCTCAGCAAGAAACATCCAAACCTACCAACCTGCTCAAACCACAGGCTACCGGCTGAGTCAGAACTGCATTTGCAGTGGTTTTCAGCCTGTGGGTCTTGCAGAGTGAAATGAACAGCAGTAATCCTTTTGCATGACAAAGGCACAAGGAACTACAGAAGAAAAGAGACAGGCCCTCAGCGTTCCATCTTACCATGGTACAAGTTGTTTCATTTGCTATTTAAATAGCATAAAGTAGTAATAATTCATCATTTACACAGCTGGAATAGAAAATGGCCTGTAAGAGATCAACCAAGACTTGAGACAGACCAATAGATAACCTCCATCTCGTCACCGGGACTATCCCTTCTCATGGCAATGAAACCATGGATTTTAAATGCTAGATTCAGACTGATTAAACACAGGATCACAAATAATGCACAATACAGCAAAAACTGGAGAAGTCAGAATAGAAATTCTGGGCCAAGAGGAAAGTGAACCGTCGTGTTATAAATAGATATTACTTGGCTGAGGGAGATGCACTTACTGGACAGGGCTAATTCCAGAGTTATGATAGTAAGCCACTGAATTGGCACGAGTCAAGCTAGTGTTCTACAGTTTAGGGAGCACCCTCCAGAGGGGGAGTGGATGGATACCACTACAGAGTCCCTCTGATAGGAGGTGTCTAGAGCCCAAAGGCTTGTAAGATTACACCTTGTGCTTGCTACTGGCAGGCAAAGAAGTATTTCTTCATACATACAGGGGTCCCAGGTTTAAGAATGCCTGAAAATATCAGGGCATGATACTAGGGAGAGGGACATCCAAGAAAGTGAGCTCTGGACACCAACAGGTGCCATGAGGTCATCGTTTTACCTAGCTGTACAGTCCCAGCCCTTCAGCTCCTTTGCTCTTTACCATCCCATTACTTTCTCCTGATGTACAGGAGACCTCAAACAGAAGTCCCCAAGAACGCAGGGGTGGAGCTGGTTTTGGCATGAAAGGAAAAGGAAGGATCTTATTTCCTCACTCATTTTGGTAAGACCAAAAGTCCACTTAGTTTACAATTAAAAAAAAAAAGCTTCCCAAATAAGACCCAGTTGAAGTTCTGTGATGGTTAAGTTAATATTAGAGAAGTCATTTCATAAGCTACTCTTGTGCAAAACTGCCAACGATTACAGCCATGCTCACAGTTCTACTGGGACTTATTTTTTACTTCAGCAGTTTTCATGAAACACCCCAAATTATGTTTTTTTTTCATAATAGGTTAAATTCATATATTATATACTGAGTACAAGGTGGTAAGTTTAATTTTACTAGATATTATTACTTAATATTAGTGTAAATGAAGTACAGGTCAGCAGCATTGCTTACACAGAATTCACCAGGCACCATGGCACGGATAAGGATGAAGAGAGCACAAAGAAAACCGGAGTTGTTGCCTGACCTGCAGGGCTAATAAAAACCCTAGTCTGTCAGTTTTGAGAGTTTAATTTTAGGGAAGAGACAGATGTTTAATGAGAAAGTTTTCAGGGGCATTACAGAGCTGTCGCACCTCAAAAGGGAGCAGCCCTGGTCTCTTGGCAGAAAAGCCCAGTGCTGCTGCAAAAGGGGTGTGGGGGGGGGAGGGTGTAGAATCACACTGGTGGATCCTCCACTGTTTTGTAGCTATTGAAACCTCACTATATTTCAGAGACACACATGACTGCAACAGATGATAGACACTTTCCCCGCCTCAGTATCAGCTGTGGCATACACAGACATAGTACAGCGATGGGACGCTCTTTAGGTAGTGACAAAGCAGGCCTGAGTGGTTCTAAATAGGCAGCTTACAGGATATAAGCAAAGGGATCACAGAGAAAAATTAGTGTGCTTCAATCAGCAATATCCAGGGAACATTATAAAACATACATTACCAACATTTCAGGCACAAATATAACAACTTCTGCTGAATGGTTTATACATTCAAATTATGAAACTTGTCACTTGATGGGCTATAAATATATATATATAGACACACTCTACATTAGCAGGCTACCCTACTCCCTGCGTCTGAGCAGCGACAGCGCTCTAAAAGCACAGTAGCAGTTATTTACTTTCACTTCAGTGAAAGTCTCCCCAAAACTCATTTGCCTGCTCACTTTCAATATGAGATTTTTGCTGAGGAAACAAAGTTTGGCTGAAATAGCTCAAGTAACCAAAACCTTAGCAGCAGCCTTGGCAGAGCTTTTCCCCCGCCACCCAGACCCAGCAGCCTGTTGCACCTACACACCACACTGGAGCACCAAGCCCTTTCTGCAAGCAGTGACTTCTCTCACCTCATGCTCCTACAAGTTCTTCAGCAGGCTAACACACATTTGCCATCTTCTGTGACGCAGCAGAGGACCAGAAAATACCGGCAATACACAAGCAGGAGAAACAAGATGTTCCTCTACACCCCAGTGACGGCACATTGAGTGTTCTTCATCATTCAGAAAGTTTCATACTTGCTCTGCTTCAGATCTTTACTGCCTGGCTATTACCAACCACCCAGCCTTCTTCTAGCTCCCTGTACATCACACAGCTGATAAACTTCATAGCTTTTTCTCCATCTATAATGCAAATGCTAATAGTGCTTAAGATGAAAAATGAGTGCTCTTAGGTAGTACCGATTTGCAGACAGAGAGAGTCAAGAAAGGAGTTATTGATATGGATCTGAGCAACTTCATCCCAAGAGGAAATGCAATCAATATAATTCCATTTCCTAAGCTCAATTAGATTAATTTCATGTTTAGTAAGAATATTTTTAAAAAAGCACCTGCTTCATTCTCTTGCTAACAATCCCCAGCAAAGCCATATGCGTAATAAATACACACATCAGTATACAGAAAGTTAAAGTGACGATGTTTCTACTTCAACCCCACCAGCCCACTTGAAGACACCTTTCTTTAGCCCATCAGTCATATTAGCACCAAAGTTACATATACAGGTGTCCAGGTGAAGAGATGACAGGACATAGGCAGAGAGATCAGGCTAACTTTGATGTTAAAAAAGGAAAGAAAAAACCCCAAAATACACACAAGAACCCCCAACCCATAAATGCTGATGTTAATAGTCAATTAGAAGTATAAATAAATACGTAGCAACAGTAAGGTCAGATATAATTTAGAATCAGAGCTGTGAATGCTGCAGTTTCCTAGGCAACATCTGCTTCTTTTTCTGTTTAGGTTTTCATCCATGTAAAGTGACAGAAAAAGTAACTGAGGGTTTTCAGAAATTATTCAAGTCTCTTTAATGGAAGCCATAATATATATATATATGTGTGTATATATGTATAAGTATTGTCTTAAGGGGCAAGGGTCAGATTTTATACACAAAAATGTGCATTAAAAAGTGAAATATTATTTCACAAATTGAGAATGACAACAGCTTTAACGCATCTGAAGTTAATTCCTAGGCCAAAATTGTTATTCCCTGCATTGAAATAATTTCAGTGACATCTGCACAATTTGTGTCTTGGATAACTAAAGCCAGTTCATGAATGAGTATTAGACATCTTGGCATTTTAGATTTCTCTGAAAGCAAAGAAAACCCAAACCAAGAACTAAAGATTACTGCATCATAAAAATCTGTTAAGAGCATCCAAGACAGAGTGACAAGAACTATCCAGTTTCTAAACCCAATGGGATCTGCACCGAAATATTTCAGAGTTAATGGAATGGCCAAATGAACCACCTCTTACAACTTGCGTAACAGAGTACCTTCAGCAGAGAAATGATACAATGGGATTCAGTTTCCATCAACAGTAATATTTACTACTGTTAAAATCTTTCAGCTTAAAAAGAAAGAAAGTGCTCAAAGGCAAACTTATACCCAGGAAGACAGATTACTGCATTAATTGGAATTCACTAATTTGCTCTTACTGCAAAATGAAAAGAACAGTTATCAGATTGGAGCAAAAAACAAAATGACATTTTTGAGACGTTAATCTTTACAAGATGTTAAATTACTTGTAAAACCTCGAGAAAAACAAAGGAATTAGTCAGACTATCATTTTCTCAAGGAATGAGAGTGACTGAGTTAATTGGATCATGAAACATACTGAGGACGTAATTCTTCAGTAAGTTTGGTGAATTAGTCAGTGAGGTTCAGTAAGGACAGCTGTCTTGTCATGGACACGTAATCAAGAAATAGGCAAAATTAACAGGTGACAGAGAAAATACTACTTAATTTCCAACCTGGCCTTAAGCAGTACCTTGTGACCCTGAAGAGAATGTGAACAGGACAGTGTCGTGGGATTTCAGAGCAGGGCAAGAGAAAGGAATTGACTGCATATATTTATAGAAAAGCCTCCCAAATTATGTGGAAAATAGAAGCAGCTAATTCCATAAGTGTATTAAAAGTGGATAAAAACTTGGCTCATAATTGTGCTGGTGATATCAGTCCATTTGGATAATCACTGTACATATCCTAAATCCAGGATAATCAATTTCATTGTACTTCTAAACTTTAATTATTCATAACATTCAAATTAGAGACTATTGAAATCTTATGAACTGGGTTCTATTTTGCCGTTATGAAGAGTTGGCACACCAGTCCTTTTTATCTCCTCAAAAATAAACCTTGCTTTTTGTTACCCAAGTGCAAATTATGGTTTGGAAATTGGCTTGCAATCATTTTCCAATAGCCTTGTTCCATGGTTTGCTGGTTGTTGACCAATGACTTATCTAGATTTGTTGGTGGGTTTTTTTGCTTGTGTTTTTTTTTAAAGCCCTTCCTCACCAGGTCTGTTCATTCTCTTGAAACCTTTAATTAAGCATTTTCCTCTCTTAACAGTGTCAACTGTTAAAACACCACTGGCCCAAACAGTAAGAGTTCTGCTTGGGGACAAACTGGTAACTTTAAGATTGGTTTTCATAGCATATCAGAGAGAAAGAGAGACTTGATAAAGGGTGGAGAGGGGAGGTAGGGAGCAACAGCTTTCCCTAGTTCTATGACCAAACAGCTACATGCAAGGAAGCATGAGCCTGGTGGTACCAGTACCCATCTGCCATCCTCTCCCCTCCTCGCATCAGCTGACAAAGGGTCAAAACCACCAGAAGCACAGCAACACCTGAAGACAGACACTTAGAGCCTTTCCTAACCTTCATCTGCTCAGCTACTCAGCTTAATCCCCCAGCCTAAGGACAAGCCATGGCTGCCTTGAAGAGTTCTGTCAAACCACCAGGCTCCACAGTTACTTTGAAAGAAAATTCAGTTCTTCAACTTGGGCAATCTGTTGGCATTTCAGAGACACAAACCATGTCTATGCAGACATAAACATCCAACTCTTGAGCTGCATCTGCACCCAAAATGATTTGTGCTCACATATAAAATTCTCCAGCCCTTGAGAATTAGCAGGGAGCACTCAGGACCAGCCAGGCATAACTAAGCCCGTTACAGTTCAGCATAGCCATTGTATAAGACTGTATTATTGTCAGAACACAGATGAGAGATGGTGTCAGCCACTTCTGTTAAAGGTGGGAGTGTGCATGAGCAAGGTGGGAAATCACATCATCATCATAGTTTTATTTTAACCTTATACACAGCAATGATTTACTGGATTTTTCTTATAAGATCTCCCCTTTTAAAGCACCTTTTCCCTGAAAAAGTTTAGATAAAAAGCTTTATTAACTAAAAATTAAGGCTGCCAAGTGATGTTTAGTAGTCTTCCAGGATGCCACATTAAGCAGTACTCAGGTAGAAAAACTGTATTTCCTTCTCTTAACTCTGGCCTCTCCAAGCCATGTCCAAGATCATTTCTATTGCCCACATCCCTCTACCCATGGAGATAAGCCCCCCTACAATAAGCTTCACAATCATATTGATCCCCATAATGCCATCGGCCCACTGTACACTAAAGCTTCCCACTGCCCTTCATTACATCTGGATCCCACCGAGCTCCACTTTAACCACTGAAGAGGAGCTACGGGAGGCTCACTTCCACATCTCAGCAGTGAGGACATGCAACCAGTGCTTAAGCAAGACATACTGCGTCCCCTCAGGCACAAAGCACA
The DNA here is from genome assembly GCF_000687185.1 of Egretta garzetta. Lineage (NCBI taxonomy): Eukaryota > Metazoa > Chordata > Aves > Pelecaniformes > Ardeidae > Egretta > Egretta garzetta. Next base: position 10,571,829 of record NW_009260182.1, on the reverse strand, counting down.
CAAGCATAAAACCACTGAGAACCTGAAGCATCTTGTTTTATCCAAGTCTCACAGCACTGCCACACCACCCCAACCAGTCCGGCAGCACAGTTACACCACACGCAAACAGGATCACCTGCACGCACCACAAGCTTCAGACAGTGCAGATAAAGTTGGGCAAGTCCCTGTACACTTCAGGATTTTCAGTTGTTTGATTCTTGCTGAAACCCATATCACAAATAAATACAAGTTTCTACCAAATGACATTTACTACACTTAGTGACAGCTTAGGGCAGATCCAGTCAAACAACAAAGCCTTTTGCACACATGTGTAGGTAGAAACAACCTGCGGGCAAAGCCCTCCTTCTGTCAGATCCAGCTCTGTCCCCCCGCAGGAAGGTGGGTATTTCACAAAACAGATGCTGCAGCTCTTGGCTGTGTTTCCTTTTGTATCACTTTAGCTCAGGCAGGTTTTGCTTTAGCCATCTGCTGAAAGCACCATCCACAGGTGTCATGATGGAAACACAGCTAATGAAGTTGTCTGAATACAAACACCTGATTTTGCCCTGGCAGGGCTCCTACTGCCACAAATCAGACCTATAGAAAGCAATCGTGGCTTACCAAATGTGGCTGACTTACAGGCAGAGCTGTCCTTCCTTCCTCCCCACCCACCCACAGTTTTAATTCCAGCTCTTAGCTGCTAGTACTTTTGCAATTAAGTTCTTACAACACTTTGTGAGACAGGTGGCAGTGGAGTCATACCCTTCATGCAAGCCTCATGCGTTTCAACTAACTTGGTATTTCAGACTGTCTCATTTTAAGGAAAAATTGTTGTTACTGCCCCTCTCAGGCTGCTTGCAGTAAGAGTCAAACAAATTACAAAATTAAACAGGTTTGACACGAATCTTAACAGAAAACCACAGTCCAAGTCACCTATGGATCCTCCAATTCCCCAAGTCATTTACACTTCATGCAATTGTTTCAAGCACATTTCTCCCAAAGCAAAACACTGGATTCAAGTGTGTCCATACATTTTGTTGTTCCAAGCCAGACTTTATACAAAAGCAACCGCACAAGTCATTTGTCTGCTCAAAGTCGCCACAAAGAGCTTCAGCAAACCTCAAGGTCACCTTTGACATAAGCAGCCCATTGCTTGGCCTCACCCGGGCCACCTGCACAATATCAGGCCAGCCTGCCTACCCCTAAGCTCTCCTTCCAGCTTCTGCATTTGACCCCTTAGGAGCATGGGCACAACCATAAAAAAAAGTTATTTTATGCCACCTTCACCAGCAGTATTACAGATAAAAGCAAAAATCTGTGCAGGATACCCAAAAACTAACAGGCACTACACCTACATCAAACTCACCATCACAGAAATGGCGACCTGCACATCAACCTGATCGTGGCTGAGCCTCATAGTTTTAGAGTTAAAGGATATGCATGGAATACATGTTGTCACATATTACATGACTTGATTTTTACCTTTATAGTCAAGACAGAAGTTTTAAGTAATATAGAACTAATCCTTTAAACCTCCCAGTGTTCTGAATAGAAACATTGCAGTTATCAGGGGTGGGGAAACAACTATACAACCTGAGAGTGAGGCTACAAAACCATCACATTTTTCACAGGGAAATACAACGTGCCCAAGTTTTATTTGGAGCAACCCACAATTGGTTTTCAATTTCAATTATGCAGAAAAAAAGAAAAACAGAGTTTGGTTTAATATATATGCTTTTATGTCTTAGCAGCACCACAACATTTACCTACACATTTATTTAAAAGTCTGCTTGCTGAAATACAGACAAAAACAACATATTGCACTTGTGAAAGACCAAAGATGAACACAAACGGAGTTCTTCAGTCAAGTATTCACTTCCACGGCACTGAACACACAACCTGGCATGCTAGGAAAAGCATTAGGTCTTTTCATCTGTTGCAGAAATAACTGTTCTTTAAAACCCCTCACTTGAGTTCTTATGTAAGCAGAGCACTCTTTGAAGTGAAATAAAGTTTTACAAAATGCAGGCTAAATAAAGATCATAGAACCTGAAAAATCTGTGGTATTTTTATCTTTTTCTGCACCACAGAAGATAAAGCCTCTATCAGAAGTCTCTTCAACAACCTCCCAGACAAACAGCAGAAACACTTTACAGTGGGGGAAAAAATATTAAACACAAGAGAAAAAGATAATTTAAAAAAAAAAAAAAAAAAAAGAAAAGAAGCACCCAGCTCTTACCTACCAGAGGACTGAAGTTGCACTGCAGGTCAGATCAAGTCACCTCCCTTCTCTCCAGGCCCAGAGGATCTATCTAGCTATTGCCTTCAGCTGTCCTTAATATCTCCCTGGCCAGATCTCATCACCAATGCCTGAGCAACTTCTCAGGCATCAACCTACCCCTGCAGAGACACCTGTGAACCCTCACATCTTTAATGAATTTAGCTCAGCAAATAATTCTGCTGAGAGTCCATTAGCATTACCAGAGCCTTGCTTACTCTCTGTCTGCTACAAGGCCCAGTATTTGCCTCCAGAAATTAGTGAGGAATGTCTTTTTTTGTCTTGGAGTGGGAAAGGGACTTTTTCAGCTTTTATATGTTTTTCCACTTTAAAATGGAACAGAAAGACTCTGAAATCACACCTTCATCTCTAAATAAGCTGCACTTTAAGGCAGTTGAGCTGTTTATTTTGTCTATATTCTGTTAATGTTTTGATCCAGAAATTTATTGATTAAACAAAAAGAATATTGAAATAAAAAAAAGAAAATATCAAAATATTTCTTCCCCACAAGATCGATTGAGCAAATCGCATCTACCAACAGTTTTCTTGTCTTTGGCAAAGTTCAGGTTTAGAGCTGAGGTTTGGGATTGTTTATACTAATCATAGAATGTTTGGGGTTGGAAGGGACCCCTAGAGGTCATCTAGTCCAACCCTCCTGCAGTGAGCAGGGACACCGCTGACTAGATCAGTTTGCTCAGAGCCCCGTCCAACCTGGTCTTGAATAATAACAACATATTTATTGTTACCACTAACCCTTAGCAGTAATAAGTAGTGTTCTACCTCTTGCCACTAATGAATTGCCAGAAGCAATGGCAAAAGGTTATGTCACTTCATGATGTTGATTCAAAACAGTGGTTCTACTGAAGAAGCTAAAAGTAAAACTGAGCCTAGAGAAGAATTCAGTCTATGCTATTCCATGCCTTCCAAGCCATGGGACAGAGGAGGACGAATGTCTTTAGCAGAGATATGGCACTTGCTTCATTTAGTGTTTGAAACATGTTTCACATAACACAGAACTCCTTAAAGTACAATTTCTCTGTGAGCAAACCCCAATATTTATACAAATCAAGCACCTCTAACTAATTGCCTATTCTTACTAACCTTCAAAGTCCTGTGCACCACTGTTTGGACTTAAAGATTTCCTAAAGTTACTGCCATCATTGTTGGCAGAAGTTGGTAAATCCTTTTGTTCTGACATGAGATTTAATAGTCTTCATTCTTTTTTGTGACTGCTGCTTGTATGAGATCCTATAAAGTAATCTGCCTATTCCATACCCTTACTCAGTCCAGTGATCTCCCCTGAAACACTTTTCCTGATACCAGTTAATTTTCACTTACCAAATCTCATCATCTACATCACCCTAGGGATGTGGGCAAATAGCCACAGCTGGAGCTGCATCTGTCCCGAATCCAAGCATTGCCCCATACACCCAAAAATCAGCCTTTCCAGCTCTTCTACTTGTAGAACTCTGGCAGGTTTGAGAGACACATGACACTTCCATTTAAAGCATGGGTTTCCTAGACCATCCCCTTAGAAGAACTTCAATTCCCACTTTACAGAAAACCAGAGCCTGAACAGGTAGGTAGGCATTGCAGTGTGCACAGTTGTTTTGTAAACTTTCTACATACATAAGAAGACACTTTTAGTGTCTTGTGTTCTCTTCAAATGCAATCTCTATGTAATTCACACCTACTAGAGCTTCAGCACTTGGTCCTAAAGAAACTGCCTCACTGAATTTCTGTTAAACATTTCTAGTTCTAATATAAACCAAACACTTCAAATTGTGCTGTGTCAATTCGTTTTTATTCCTTAGTGCAAAAGTCAAATTTTCTTTTTATTTCTTACATTTCAGTTAAAAACAAACAAACCCCTGTAAGTTCTAAGTAGTTATTGTGAATTGAAGGTTTGTCGTTATCAGTCTTCAGCAAAAGACTGATACTTAAAGCAAAAAAAGTGGCTCATCTGTGTCTAATTGCCATTAAATTACATCTTGCCCACAACAAGTCCTCAATGAGAAAGACTCATAGGTAACTACGTAGAAAAGCAAGCTCTGAACACAGCACATCAGTAACTCTAAGAAGGAAAAACATCTAGCATGAGACTAGGGAAGAGTCTTACCTTCAGCTGTGGTAAAACCACATTGTACCTTCCTGAATTAAATCATCTTTAAATGTTCTCACAAACCTACTGAAGCATTTCATTCATGATGGCAAGGTTACAGTATAGAAATGTATAGCAATATTTTGTAGTTACTCTTCATGTCATTATTTCTAATGTAAGCCATTATTTGAGCTAACCTATAGTCTAATGGGTATGAAGCCCATTTTCTCCATTAAAAGCTGTATGGCTGTCTTATTACCAAGATAATTTTTACTCAAGTATTATCAATAAGATTGGTATGATTTATCACATGGTGACTTTCATCAGTGTGGATTATCTGGTAAGGAATGAGATCATTCTGCAGTCTTTTCCTCTCTCCCCTGCCTGGCTACCTACTTTCATGACACCTGTGGAGGCGTAATAATTTTGACATGTCTGCCTATCTTCTAAACCTGGCTGAAATTGGCCAAGGGATTGAACAGTTAAGGTGTGGACAAACTCACACAGAATGGTTGGAAGTCTTGTCTCTTCAGGAAACCAAGAAAAACCAGCCACCAGCTGCTGTACCAGGCTGCAGAAGTCATAACTTACCTACAGCTGATCTTTGCCATGACTGTATGCCAGAAGAGCTGTGGGTAACACCTGCAGGACCATCTTCTTAATGCTATGCATCTTCCCAAAATGCAGTTCTGTGAATCTACTCACCAGGCGAATGGATGTGACTGTCACAGTCACTGAGCACCCTTCTCCTGAATGTTCCCCTGCTACTGGTCTGCCCTCCAAGCCACCAGGCACCTCTTTTTAAATTTTGAGTCTAAAGAAAGTCCAGGAGTGGTCCCTGACATGGTGCCCTAGATGTACTGTCAAGGTACAACATTTTTTATGTGTCACAAGAAATGCACAGATCTGAATGCATTAACTTGCAAATAGTGGAACTTTCCACACTACAGCTTACTTTGCTTACTGAAGAAAATGAGGATTTTGTTATTTTTTAGGCAGTTGTCAACACATCTTATGCTGTTTATTCCTTCTGATGAAAATATTTTTGAAATATTTTTGATTCAAAAGGAAAACTAAGCTTTCAGGCAAAGACAGAGAAAAAGATCTTGACAAGAAAATGTAAATTATGGTTGAGTTTCATGTTCACGAAATTTCAGCAGTTTGAAGCATCTCTGGATTTGTCTGGACAGACCTGCTGGAAGCTTTGCCTTCCTCTCTTTCGGGGTACCAGATGCTGTCTCACAGTACTCCCCACCCGTAAGCCTACACCCTCCTGCAAGCAGATATTCAGTCACAAATCACCCTGTAAGAAGCAGTAGCACAGAGACCGAAACATTTTCTTTTAACATCTAATTCGGTCAAAAGGTGAAGGTTCAGCCCCAGAGGTGAGAGGCTCTTGAGTAAACTCACAATAACTGCAAACCCAATTTTTAAAAAAAAACTTACTTTGCTTTAATAAAAGCCACCTGCCAATGGCAATTACTAATTATTGATATCTATTGGTAGTAAATAAGGAACAGACTAACCATCTTGCAACCTGGAAAAACATGCCTTCACCCTACACTTGGTGGAACTTTTATAATGAAACTCCCTTTAGGACATCTTTTTCTGTCCTCTCTGTACCTTTGTTTGAAAAGAAGGAAAAAAAATTAAAAATCAAAGAAAAAACTTTGGTTTTAGTCTTGCAGTTTCTTTAAGGAGAGAGAGAAAGATATAGGATCTTCCTGTGCAGTCCTCTTGTAATTTGGCAATCTCTGCAAGCATTGCTGACCCCCTTCAGCCCTTTCAAGAACAGATGGCACTTTGTGAAGCATTACAATTACATGTCTTTCAGATAAACATGTCACAAAGAAAAAAAAATAATAATAAAAAAATCTCAGAGTGGCATCTGAAGCCAAAGAAAGAAGCACTAAATGAAAGTGGGAAATTCACTGGAACCTTGTTAAAAAGCCTCAGCTCTTTTTCTCTTTATGGAGGAGAATCAGACTGTTATATTGTACCCAATTAAATTGTTTTCAGCCAGAGTGAAAGCTCAGCCTCTTATAAAAAAACCCCACCCTTTCATAGCTGCACAAAACCTTCTGAAAAGAAGCCAGGATCAGTTGAGATAAGGAAAAGCAAACATTTCCTCCTGTGTTTTTCACCATTTCCCAGAATACTAAAGCCTGGTTCTCCATTGGATTACACAGTAAACCAGTTCTGGACTGGTTCTTATTTGCCCTGGGTTAAAAAAAGTGCCTGCGAGGGCGCTGCAGGCTCTGACAGCCCCTACGGCCCTGCCCAGCCTCCCCAGGACCCACTCCCAGCCCAGGCTGTGGGATGGACCCTCCTGGCATCCACGGGATCTCCCCCAGCTCCCCAGGCCTCTCTGCACCCCGACAGAGCCAGCGGGGAGAGGAGAGAAAACCGTCGCTCTGCTCTGGAAAAGAAAATGATAATGACGGCTGCCGTCTTTCTGGTTGTGAGAATACAGGCTCCGAGAGCACTGATACCGACCAGGTAGCAGCTGCTATTTCAGACACATCCAAAGACATTCTTCATTCAAACTACAGTTCAGAGAATTCTTAATATGAAATGATGCCTCTCCGGAGAACCTTACCACCCAATGCTTACCGTACTTGTTAACACAGTTAAGCCTGTATTTTCCAGACAAAATATATTTTACAAATAATATCTGTATACCATGGCAATTTAAACCAGTTTCTGATTTGTATGAGAAAGATCGAAAAGCCTTGGGAGAGCAGAAATTTGGATGAGGAAAATGGAAAATGTTGCTGCTCAGAAGCTAACAGAGAACGTCAGAGATAAGGTGCAGACTGCTTCTGTAATTTGCCATTGTTTCCCCGTATTTGATAGATTATAGTGTTAAGAAGTATAATGCTAATCGGTTTAAGTTTCAGATACTCCCCCAAAAGAGTCGACAACTCCTTGGTGTTCAGGACGGAGACAGAATGGAACAGCCTTCCACAGCCTGAGCCCCACTCAGGGCTTCAGTGGAAGAAAGCACGTCCCCTCCCCATGTGGAAAAGCATGAGTGGCACACAGGACGACAGCCATTTCGGACATTTCCTTATGGACAGGAGTCATTGTGCAGACTTTCTGTGGCCTTCAGAGAAAGATACACAGCAATGGGCTAAAATCCTGAAGGGGTCAGTGCAGAAAATACAGAACAAACCCAACAGTATATGTCTTCTGCAAATCCAAAAGCATCAAGGGATTGGTTGAAGAAGAGGCAACAAAACCAGTTTCACACTATGGAGAAAAATCATGCACTGTTTGTGGCTTCCAACAGCCGCTCTTTTTCATAAAAATTCTGTCTACTGTTCCTTGCATTTGTGTTTGGTTTGAATTGTACTTTGCCTGTTTAAATTGCATGTGAGGAAAATTTCACTTAATTCTCTGATCCCCATTTCCAACAGCACCAAGACCCTGTCAGAGACAACTCTTGCAAGAAAAATACACCTTGCAATAAGGCACTTTGAAGTGAAGGAAAGAAGCTTTTTTCCTTTCCATGTACATGTATCACGCTGAGAAGACGTTCAAGACTCCTTTGTAACCAGCTTTGGCCAAAGGCTCCATAGGACAGTGTCTGTAGTTCTGACATTAAGGCCAGCTGAAGTCTGCATGAGGAATATCATACCAACATTCACCTTCCCTCTCCTGTAGGGGACTCACTTCTTCCATGCAGGTTCAAATCTAATTATTTTCCAGAAAAAAATCCAGTTGTACCTGGAATTGTTGGTGTAAGGCCAACTCAGTTCCATTCTCAAATTCACTAGTAAACAGTGAAATACCATAAAACATGATTTCATGTTGCAAAAAAAAAAAAAAAAAAAAGAGCATTAAGTTTGGAAAGAATCTATCATTTTCAGACTCTTAAAGTAAATTATAACACATAGTTACAGCCCCTTTCTAATCGTTTCCACCTGATTTTGAGTTCAGACTGCTTCTTCCTATCCTCCATGACAGAGGGAAATTCTCCTTAAGATCCAATTACACCATATAGTGTAGCAACTATAATTAAATGAGAGGAAGCTTGATCTGTGCTCCGTGACACTGGGTTGTTTAAAAGATTTGTGAGTAATTGGCTTAACTGAGAACAGCTGTAAAATTATGCTAACAAATCAGACAGAGCAAAGATTTGGCTACCGTAATGGAATTTGGAGTTTAAAAGACCTTCCCCAAATGCACACACACGTACACTTTAGTTTATTTCCCTTTTTTTTTTATGCTGAAACATCCTGAAAGGTATAAGTGAGTTCCATAAAATCTGAATTTAAAGAAGAATGCAATAAACCTTACCCATAAACTGCCTCAGATTATCTCCTTTTGACACATCAACATTTTCCAAGAACGCTTTCTTCCACTCATTAATGTAAATCAGGACACCAAACTCTGTGAAAGAGAAAGTTTAGCTGAGAGTTGGGACTTTCCCAGATTCTTCAAAGATAGACTCGTGTGTTTTTTCTAGGAGTTTTAATTAACACAGTTAAGATAAATCCAAATACTGCCAAAGATAACAAATGATGCTATACTACACCACACTTTTTATCTATTTTTTGAATTAAAGATAGATTTTCTCCTATGTTTTTTATAAGTTTTCTAAGAGAAATGTGTTTACCAAGGCGCACACCTCAGCACGCATCAGACTGTAAGGGAATCCAAGCCAGAAAAATGCTTCCTACATAAATTGTGTGAAGACAGAGATAAAGTGAGCTGCAAATTCTTTATCAGTGCAGGGCTTTGCATCATAATTTTGTTTTGTTTATTTGTTAATGCAAGCTTATAAAAGGGAGCTCAAATGGGCTGAAATGAAGGCAGAGCCATAGGATCTCTTCTGGAATATTTTTGCTTGAAGAGTTAAGTGACCAAGGTCCACATCAGGGATGGTTGTTAGTGCCATGTGAGCCCCTGTTCCACGGGCACTAATATATTTGCCTTTTAAGTCCTCAGCTCAAGTAAACCAGCAACCACCAGTGTCTGGGTAGAGTGGATGGTTCTTGGCTTAACCTTGGAGTAAGGCCACAGTAAGGGACTTCAGCGGTCCATTCCACCACTCCAGCTACCTGTCAGTACTACCAAGGAGAAGCAAAGCCTGTAACCAGCTATAAAAAGGGGGATAACTATGCCATCCCTGAACAGGGTAATAGAGCAACCACTCAGCCAAGCGTTCTCAGGCAGTGTCAGCAGGAGCTTCCTTGCTTTGTTTACACTTTCAACATCAACTAAAGCAAAAACTGCATTTTCAGGAAAGGCTTTTCTTTGCAAAGCTTGATGCAATTTCTCCCTTCTTCTGCATGGTTGTGTAGAAGGTAGCTCAGGAGACAGCTCTTGATTTACAGCCACTATAAATCAAAGAAGGGGCCACTGATAGGCTGCACACAATCTGATTTGTCTGGGATCCCCAAAAGAGTTTGCCAAGTGCTGTAAGATTAGCAGTTCTCACTTACCCTAGTGACAAGAATGTGCCTTCAGCACTGATAAATATTCAGAGACTATCAGCTGCTGACTGCTTGCTGGGTGTCTGCAGAAACGTGCAGATTAACTCCACGGGGGGTCTGAGAGGGACACAAGCTTAAGCTATATAAATTCTGAGATTTCAGCATGCTGCAGGGACTGAGCAAGCCACAAGTTTGTGAATTCAGGGAGACTTCTCTGAAAGCCCAAGAACTTTCTCAAGTAAACATAAACTGCCTGAAGAATATTCAGAGGTACCCTTTACCACAAATCTACAGCTTTCATTTGTTCATAGTTACATTTCTATGTATATAATGTTTCTATAGACTTATCAATATGTCAATGCTTATTCTGAAAAACGTAAGAACAGATGCTGTTGTCCGCCTCCACCTCAGAAACAGTGTTATAGGGCATCAGCTCTTCCAAGTAAGCCAAGAGCACATTAACTCTTCAGAAACATTAATTTTATTAACCGCTTCAGCACTGAGTGCTTTTTACCATCCAGTTAGAATTCTTTTCCATAATCCCAACCCTCTTCCTATAACTCCTGAGACAGCAGGGGCACAAGTAGTCATCTACCACTGAGAAGTTACCAGGGAAAATTTTTGCTGCCTTTTTTATGTGAAGCTGTAACTGAAATTCTAGTATGAGTCAATTCAGATGTCTAGATAGAGGCATACAGACAGAAAAATAAAAGCAGAACTGCAAAGTTAAGCTTAGCCTGGTGAAAAGGGAAAGGGGACAGGTAACAGGCAGGTCATATAATAATGTTCCAGGGGAAGGTTATTTCCACTATCTTTCAACACAGTTAGTGCGCGCTAAGAAATGGCTGGTAACACTGCAGAGGGGAGTGTTAGTTTTCACAGAAAACATGACTGGTACAGGGTAATCCCCGCATTCCTCCTCCACTCTGGCTTTTTCATCCTCTTTGCATTTCAAACCATTTGCTCCCTCACCAGACTGATTAAATTTGGCTAGATGTGCCTTTGCTGTTGGCTGTAACTGTCCTTGCGAGACTCCAGCCTCAGCTCAGAAGCAGAGCCCAGTACTGATGGCCAGGAGAAGACACCTTGCCCTTTTTCCCCCTCCTCCTGGCTGTGTCCCTCTGCTCTCCTATATCACCTCCTCACTAAATCAGCAGAGACCCACACATCTCACGCAACAGCACCCGCAGCAGACAATTACCTGGCACATCTTGAATCTCAGGTGTGGCAAAACAAGATTTGCTTTGTAGGAGCACACTACAGCTGCCCCGAAACACCCGCAGGAGCTAGCAGTAAGTTCTGTGTTTGAAAGCAGCGATGTGCGGTTTGTAACGCTGCTCCATCACTCGTCTGCAGCTGACGCCGTTCACTGAGGTGGAATCTTGTGGATCAAGAGTTTGACATTAGTAAGACAAGTGACCAGAACTATAATTAATAGAATAACCTTGTGCTGTCTTAGAAGAGTCTGGTAACAACGTTTGCTGAGAGCTGATCTTTTTTCTAGTGAAAAGATTTACCTTAAGTTTTGTCTGCTAATACTGGAAAACTATGGCTGGAGCACATCTTGCAACAATTCTTTTTTATTTTCTCTACAGAGTAAAATTATGCTCTGGTTTACACAAAGTAAAAATTCACCACTTGATCAAGAGAATTTTTATGGTCATTTATAGATTTTATTTACTGTTATGTATCCCTGGAGAGCCTGGAATCTCATGGTAAAAAACAGATGAAAATTACTTTCTCGGCTTTTTCCTTACAGTCACATAAATCTCCTTCCAATGTAGCAAACACTTGTCTCTAGAGAAAATACATTTAAACTTCCCCAGAGACTTCAAAAGCTCCACTAAAGGAAGAAGCTATTCTGTCACATCCAAAATGACATCTAAGCCCAACCCAGTCCCCTATGAAGTGGCCGATGCTTCTCACGCCCCTGCATTTGGCCAGTGCCCCTGTTGCACCACAGGGCACGGCATTGCCTCAGAGCTGAGACCCCTGCCCCTACTCACCCCTTCTAGCCCACAGTGTCAGGCAAGGGATTAGAGGACTCTGGGAAGAAAGATGCTGGCAGTCACCTCTAAATCAATCACCAGTGTGTCTGGTCTCCAGCAAGAGCCAGTAACAAGCTGTTGACAGCTATCACTGTTAAATATTTATGTCAGCTACGCCCGCTGAAGTCCAGGCTGAGAGCGAGCAGAGGGTACCGACTGTTCATCAGCACGGCCAAGCTGATGGAGAGGCTCAGGGCGCCATGGACCACTCCTGCTCCGCACGGGCGCTGCACCCAGCCACATCCTCCCGCTCTTCTCTGCTCCCGCTGCAGCCATGGCAGCTGTCGCCCCCTCTCCAAGCCAATCCCCCTTCCTCAAACCACAGAAAAATCCATTTGCTTTGTTCCTGGGGCAGTTTTGTCTGGCTCCCCAAATGGTCTGTGGAGTGCTGGTATTGGCACTATACGCACAACAGGAGCAAGAAGAGGGACAGCAGGGGCACAGGACTTCTGTGTCTGACAGCAACACACCACTAGATCAGCTCACCTTCGTCACGGAATCCTATCCCCTGGCACAGTCAAGCAGAGTGACCGTGAAGCATGCATTGGATCAGCAGAGGAGCTGTATCCCTTTCACACCCAAGGATTTGTTCCTTGGCCATTAAAGAATGAGAGATGACCCCTGGCCAGTGAAGAGATATCGGCACTGCTGAGAAAATGTCAGGGACGTTCACTCCCATGTCAGGGAAAAAACCTGCAACCAGTTCCTCAGTAATGGAGGTTCGGCAACTTCTGATTTAATTACAGGTAGATCAGGTCTATCTTTTCTATTTAGGGTGTTTTATTTACATTTTACCTTAACTTTGCCTGAGTTAAGAGTGATTTCAATGTAACTGAATAACAAGAAGCCATTCCCCAACCGTGGATCTGGTAAATTTATGAAGTGGCTACAACAGGGCACAAAAGTTCTAAATTCTCATGCAGGACAAGGATTACAAACAGAAGAGATGCCACTTATTAGACTAACTTGTTACAGAGGGAAGAATTAGACAAGCCTTTAGACATGTAAGCCCTCCTTGATCTTATAAGGACAATTACATCCTTAGACCACCATGGCTACCACAAATTTTGTATGTTGGATGGTATATGTGCTATATCTATATCTCTGCATGAGGTGATATAGCACAGATGATAAAAAAATGTGTTGTATGAAGTAGTAACAAAAAGGAGGACCTGAGTCCCTGTGGGCACAAGCTTGTCTGATCTTTCCAGAAATGTCTGTCAGTCTAAAAAAAAATCTCAAAGGTATGGCCTCTATTTACAGATCTTGTTCTGCCTGTGTCTTTGGTCCATCATAGCTACAGCAAAATATGACAAGTTTTAGCACAGGCTCCAGACGCCCCAGAACATAAGATGCCATGAAGACCTGAAGGAGGTGGAGATGGGGCATGGCTAGGAGAGAGAGGTGCCTCTTCTGCCAAATGGGGATAACCAAAAGAGAGCACAGGGAACGAGCAGAGATGTAGAAAACACGACCTTTCAAGAAAGACTGAACATCAGAGAACACTAAAGGCCATCTTTAAATACATAAAAGCAGTTATAAAGGGTTATATCCTATGAGGACAGCACAAGGAATAATGAACTGATATCGCAACAGGGAGATCTAAGGGTAAAGAGGATGAGCTCTTGGACTAGAGATTTCCAGAAAGGCCTGGACTCCCAGGCTGGAGGGCTTTGACATTGTCTGTCACAGATACAGCAGAGGGACCTGATTCTTGGAAAACTCATCCAGTCCAACCCTCTTCCAGTCTCTTATTCCTATAGATTTTTCTTTTTCTTTTATCTTATTTCTAGTTCTACATGCTGCCATTCTTCAGGCCATTTTGACTCCATTCAGTAATCCTTTCCTTAACGTTTCACGGAGATAATCCACCCTGTTTTTCCCTTAATTTTCTGTTGTTAAGTTTACTGAAAATACAAAAACCACATGAAAGGCAGTTGAAGTCAGCAAGATCAAAACAAATATGAAATGTTTACGCCTAGATATTTTCTGAAGTTTGTGTTGTTTAAAAGGGAAAAATAAATTTCACAGAGGCATGCAATGTAGGATATTTGCTGAAGATTGTTTCCTGCAAAGGTAGACTGCGGCTACTGTTGAAGTTAAGAATTAGCTTTATCCTTTCCAGAGGTTGTGCTATTCCTCTGAGCTTTTGTTGTGCCCCTCTAACAGAGATCACACCTGAGCAGCCTGTGGACACCGCTAATCTCCATTACGGGAAAATTACATCATTGACTGTAGAAAGTATCTTTGCTGATGGGCAACAGATAATACCACCTCAGAGTTTTAGCCTCAAGTTCCTCCCTTTCCTAATTTCATGGATAAATTCACCGCTTTCAGGTAAAGACTTTGACAGAGTACAGATCAGACCAGGGAGAAGTAGGAATTTGGATTTCTGCCATGCTGATTTTTGTTCTCACTGGCCACCGATGGAGCTCCATGAGGTTTCTCTGATCCTCTTAGTGCTGAGACCATAACTGCGAGCAAGAGAAAGTTGATGCCAAATTGTGGAGACAGACTTTGTCTTGCTTTTTGTCAAAAGTTTGTGGTGTTCCCAAAGGCAGGAGGCTAGAAATGTGGCAGTTCTGTTTAATTCATTTGGTTTTCATCCCTTCAGTGTCTGGAGTGCTACAAAGCAGCACTGCAGACTTGTTGATGAAAAACTATTTAAAACACCTGAGGAAGTCTGACCTTTATGCTTCTGCTAATTCTGAGGCTGTGCTTTTAGTAGCAATGGCTAACAGTTTCTCCAGCTCCTCATTTAAACAAAAATCCACTTATCATCATTTGCTTGTCAACAACTCTCTGATAGCACCAGCGAGTAATGCAGTGGTTTAGGAGCTTTTGTTTGATCAGTGTCTGTGAAAAGGTCACTTTTTGGGGTTTTTGGCAGGCTGTAAGCCACAGATTCATTACTTTTCACTCAGAACTCAGGGGTTGTACCTCCTAAAGTATTTGCTCCTGAATGCAGTCCCTCATGAAGCCCCAGGGCTAAATTCTGCTTGCAGGCAAACTTCCAGGGAAGCCAACACAATCACATACAGCTGCATTTAAGGACAGGTTTTGGCACACTGACACTGAGAAGTCAATTAGGACAGCTTGAATAATATAGCAGCTAATACAGGCATTTTATTTATCACACAGGCAATTTGTTCCAATTCAATTTACAAACTAAATCACCTTCCAAGCTGGGCTAGGACGCTCTAAGAAAAAGGTGTGCATGTTCCCAGCATAACGACAGTCTCCTCTTTCTGCTTTAGTCCTTTGCATTCATATCTTTGAATCGCAGCTTTGGAAAGCAAAGCCGTGAGCTATGAAAAAAATATTTCCATTACCTAAAATTGGTACCTTCTCATATCAGCATTCTCTGCGGTTCCAGTGTGCTAGTCTGTTATCCAAGTACCTGATGTTCTGGAGTGTCTCAGTTCTGAATGTATTTTGGGGGTTTTGTCCATCACTGCATCCATCATCAGCTCTTCCAAATCATCTGCAATTAGTCTTACTATTACATGGACTCATGTTTCAAGTCTCTTTAGTTAATGCAAGAAAAACTGACAGCAACAGAGAGAAAAATATGCCAAAAGAAAAATAAAGTGAAAGGTAGTTTTGAAATTCTCTGCCCACAGTTTTAATTTAATTCACTTGTTGTCCATGTGGTGATAAATTAATTCCTTTTCAGTCATCTGAATGTTGACATTAAAAAAAATACTATTAAGTGACTCATTGCATCTGGAACACAGTTTTTTTATTTAAACAATAAGATTTTGTTAACTAACAGAGTTTATAATCTCAAAAAAATTGTATGTTAAAAGGTGTGAGAAGTGCTATTGTGCTTTTCACTAGCAATAAGATCTCTGTCAGTAAAGTTAAAAACAAAACCAAAATTGATATTTTGATTCCCCAAGAATCAGAGAAGAAAATAAGAAGAAAAACAAAAAAGAGTGAAAGAGTGGAAGTGGAAGGAAAAAAAAAAGAGTGAAGAATGGAAGAAAAAGAGTGAAGTGAATTAACATTAGATGCAAAGAGAACTGAAAGTCATCAGCCCATTCTAACCGTAGTAAACAGGACCCTCAAGTGCTCTTTTACTGTAGATGATATTTTATTGAACTACAAACCCAAAATACTCATGAAGAGCATAAATCTTTATAAGAGAACAGAATGAGCTGTGGAATAACACTGCCACTATTTCAAAAGCTGTGGCGTATTAGGAAAAAAAGTCCAGGGTGGAGGGAAGAAGGAAGGGTAGAGAAGATTTTTACCAAGCCACTTGTTTCCTCTCAAGATAGCATGGCTTCAGTACTCCAGAGGCATCTTCCCTTCTCCCTGTCCACAGGAGCAGAACAGCCTCAACGCTGCGGAGTTAGTTAGCCTCTCTGCAGCAAGTAAAGATGCTAGTCAAACAAATTAGCCCTGGCTGGGAGCTGTGTTTGGTGAGACACCTACTCCTTAAGGTGCAGGACAGATCTAAAGAGGGGAGGCTCAGCAGATGCAGTTGTTCAGACCTGGCAAACGTATGGGTCTGGGGCGCTGCGTGCAGCTCCGAGCAGGCGGCAGGTACGGCTTAGCAGCGTAAGTTCATCAGTACAGCTATAACCTAGCTGAACATGGGCTGACCCAAATGTTCAGCTGGCAAAAATTCAGGTACTGAGCATGCTGTAGCTACTTGGATTTATGTAAGTTGAAGCCCCATGCCCAGAAAAGAGTAGAAGTAAAAAGCTAAGATTCAAGGATAATTCCAGACATTCTTCCCAATGGCTTAAAGGAGAAATGCCTAACTGCCTTTACCTGGGGTTTGCATACACCAAAATAATCTTCTCCAAGTCAGTGTCACCACTGAGTAGCATACACAGTTTGTAGTGTACTTCCTTTAGCAGCTCCTAGCACCCCTCTCCCTAAAGCCTACTGAAATGGGCTGCTTAATGCTGTTCCATCAGCTCTTTAGAAATCTATTTTACTAATTTCCACAAATAACGCCATTACTATGCATTCCCATAAAATCTTAATGCAAGAAATGGGCCCTTACTGACAACACTAAGATAAAGTAACATTCAATAGGAAAAGCTATCTGAAGATCCAGCTTCTGCTCCTGGTGTCAGATTGGCAGATTACTTCAAATTCTTGCTGATAGAAGCACAATTGCTGGTACAAACTCAAGAGCTACTAATATGGTCAAAACAGTAAGTAACTGCACACTCCCGTCACGCTATAAAGCGGCACAAAGTATCTCTAAACCAGGCACCTTATCCTTGAATTCTACACAGAAGTTACTCAGGGGGTCTGGATGATGATGAAGAATGTGAGAGTAAAACCATGTGAAAACAGTGCACAGCACAGCACTTTTAATCTCTAGAAAAGGGAGAACAAATTGAATGATGGACATTAAAAAAAGAAAAAAAACGTGTAACATCAAGGCTTAACAGGTAACCATAAAAGTGGCATGAGATACAAAACAGAAAGTCAGAATGGAAGGCAGTGGGACAGAGGTAGATATCAATGCTTCTAAAAGGCATTCAAAAGAGACATATTTAGATAGCATTTGATATAAAATATAATCTTTAACATAGCATTCTTGGCTAGATTGAAACACGCCATGTTTATAGAGTCCTTTTTTTCCCCTAACTTTGTCTTGTTTGCTGAGAGGTTAGGGAGTCTATAACCATACTGGTTAGTGTCCATCTTGCTTTTTATCTGTAGAGCATTGACCTATAAACAAAATATTTTCCCTAATGGCTATAACATTAAAACAATGCAGAGAAAGGTCATTTTACACAGGATTTCGAAGTGTTTTTCCTAACATTAAAATGAAATTTCAAAATTCTTTGGGAATGGAATATTATAAATGTGCTTAAGTCAAGCAGAACACTTCATTTCTGTAGATCACAAATAATCCAACATGACTTGCATATATCTATATCTCTCTATCGCGTACTGGAA
The DNA here is from genome assembly GCF_000687185.1 of Egretta garzetta. Taxonomy (NCBI): domain Eukaryota; kingdom Metazoa; phylum Chordata; class Aves; order Pelecaniformes; family Ardeidae; genus Egretta; species Egretta garzetta. The sequence continues at coordinate 10,554,051 of NW_009260182.1, read as the reverse complement.
CATAGATTTCTATGTCCCAGAACACTGAAATATTCAAGTTATGAAGTACTTCATCTTTTGGCAATATCTGTATAATGAAAATTTCCTCTTTCATTGGTTATGTTTACTGTATTAGCAAGCAGGAGTCACTCCTTAAATGAAATTCAACTTCATGGTTCTTCTTTGAAAAGCTACCATGAGAGTTGAAGAGACTGACTGTGCTTGCTATTTCATTTTGTATTACTCATTTGCATCCCTCGAGTCTGACTATGTTTATGAAGTTTAATGTACAAGGAAGAGAAAACTTTCTTTGTGCGAGATCGTCCAAGAGATTTCCTGCTGGGAACTTGGTGTTCCAGCTTTGCCTAAGCAGCGTCTGCAGGAGCAAGCACTTCACTGGGCCTTTTTTCATAAGCAAGGAGTTTAACTGTCAATATTAGTGATAAGAGCGTCTATCTAATCATCTTAACATTATTAATAGACACTAGAGGAAAATTAATGCCATTAATGCATTTCCCACCTTGATATCATATGCTTAAAAAAATGAAATAAATTAAGCTCAAAGTAATTTCTCCAGAATTTGTTTCAAATTGTTTGAAATCCTTCTTTGAAAAACAACGCTTATTGAAATTTATTATTTGGATAAAATGTTTTAGCTGCCTAAACTGCTTGGAAAGGCAGACACCCAGAGCACCTTGCACACTGACTTCCCACAAAGCAATCACTTCCCTAATTTCAGAATGAATTCATCGAACCACTGAAAGCAAGCAAATCATGACTGTTCCTCAGCAGCTGTAGAGTGCTTAGTGCTCCAAAAGCTGGGTACTACACTTCGTAAGGGGAAAACAAACAGGTGACTGGGGAGTAGACTCTTTCTCCTGACCTCCCATCACAGTTAAGGAATGATGGAAAAGCTTCAACAGGAGAGAAGCTGGAATGTGTCCGAGTGAAGCATTTCCTGGGATGTTTCCATTGTTTTTTCCTAAGAGGGATTAATCATATTTAAATACCTACACAAGCCTCACATTTAAAGATATCAAATCAGGGCTAGTGAGTTTCCACCCTGGCAAGAGAGGAATAAGTGACTTGTCGAAATACCTGTGAGCACAGAGATGTCTCTGTAAAACCACTTTCCTCGGGAACTCAGTCATTGCCTTCACTTCACCACCTAGCTATGCTCAAAGCCTAAGGTTACTTCAAAGCCGCTTTTCAAAGACTTCCCTATTACAGAAGCAATGTGTTCCTTCTGTGGGAAGCAGAGGCACAGGCTTTTTCATCTTTTCCCCAAATGTCTCTTCCTCATCAACATCTTAAATCCTGAATACAAAGATATGGATAAAACATGTCCAAATTGGCATGGGTCATAAAGCCAGAGTTTCTTGTGGGAGAAAAGGAGGATGTCAAGCTTTGCAGCAGCTTCTGAAACCTATCTGCTCCCACAGATGATCACAAAGCTTTCTTCCAATATAGAAACACTTTGGATTTGTAATCGTAACACCTGTTTCAGAGGAGGAGGTTGTGAACCTGTGTGTGGAGCAAAGTCTGAGCCCTCCAAACACCTCTTGTATTTAGACATCAAATCCCAGTCCCACTGAAGTCGGTGACATGGCTGCAATAATTCATTAAAAACATGAAAAGTAACATCATGTTAAATGCTGAGAGGCTGGTGGAGCTGGGAGGAAGTGCAGGTAACTTCATTCCACTTACATCTGGGCAACAGGGAGCTCAGAGACTTTGCAGAAGTGAAGCCAGCGAGTTTATCCGTTCCTCAGCCGACTGCTATGTGGTGCCCGTGGCCTGGCTCTGGAGGACAAGACCGTAGCATCCTGGAGCATTGCAGAGAGAAAGGAGCCGGCCCTGCCTAGTTTGCCAGGCACCTCCAGTAGCGAGAGTGCAGAACTGCAAAGGAGTTGTGTAGCGCTAACTTCTCTCTTGCCTTCTTCACCTCGCAAAGCCTCTGCTCAGATTGAACCCCCTGACAACACTGTGTCTTAAAAAGTTTTCAATAGCTTTGTAAGATACCCCATTAAGTCACAGCAGTTAAATGTCAGAGGTTGTCAAACTGGCAAAACCGCTATGTTAAATGTTTCAATTAAAAAAAAAAAAGCAACTTCTTTTCCCTGCCTGTTGTACATTATGAAAATGCACGCAAATAAGGCTGCGACTCACCAAACACTAAGTGACATTTTAGAAAAGGTCAATTTTGTAGCAGCAAAGCACAAGCCCAGCACACTAACTGCACTACCGTGGGGTTTTTTTATACAGTGGAAGCTAGCAAATTAGGCTGTTCTCATGATTAAAATGCTATTAAAAAAAAAAAAAGTGGTTCTGTCATGTAATTGTGTATTATGAAATGTTTGGTACAGATGAAATCTCTGCTAACATCTCTTGTTCCAAGTTGTTCACTCTCCCCCCTAGGATGCCTTTGCCTCTAATGTCACGTGGCCAGTAACTTGCACATTTCTGGAATGGAAATTTTTGCCTAAGTAATTTGCAGATTGCAGTTTAATCAGTCAGCTTCAATGGCCTCACCGATCATTTCAAGCGATCGTGTTTCATTTTGCAATCTGGTCCTGAGGCATTCTGCTGCCTGCTGGAAGCATTTGCCCAGGTCTCATTAACACTGGAAAGAGATAACAGTTTTTATCTGATTGGATTCCTTTTTTCTAGGTACTTTTGCCTCCCATGTTAATACTGTTTGTTTGTTGTTTGGGTTTTTTTTCCTTTCCCATCCTATCCTGAAACCCAAACCAAAATAAGTAATATGGGACAGATGTATTACACATATTTCCCTGTGGGGTAAGACATTGCATGCATCCCACCAAATAAAACTTTTAAAACTGTTTTTTTTGCCAAAGTGTTGTCTTGTAACTGTTGTATGTGGAACAGGTTAAAAAATGCTAAGGACAATGATTTCAAACGCATCTACTTCTGTAAGTTCCTTGTTTAGGTACTTGTGTCGGAGCTGCCTGTCTCTCCTGGGAGTCACAGCTGTTGTGTCCCTCCAGAGATCAGTGCTAACCTCCACGTTGGCATCCACATGCAGATGTGCCTGGCTAACACCGAGCAAGTTCAAGTTTTTAACAAGGTAATTAAATATAATCATATAATTTCTGTGATTTTTTTCCACCAATCATTCTCTCCAGAACACAAACCGAGATATCACAAGACTACAAGCAAGGAAAATGCTTATTTGCACAGCAAACACTATGCTTCTGTCTTCTTCAGAAAATAAAACCATATCATTCTATTGCCAGCTGCTTTTAAGGCAATTCATTCCTGTCAAACACTCTCAAGTACTCGTTCATGTCAGCTTCCTTCCACGCTTCTATCCTTCAAACAACTGAATCCATAGGAACTGCTGGACCTAGGAGATTGCACGGGGACAAATTGCCAGCCAAGAACATTTCAACTGCCTCCTTGGACTACACCCAAAGTTTTAAAGCTCACTGAGAGGAGGATTAGTACTTGGAATTTTGCACAGAACCTGTGTAAAACCCCTTTTTTACTGTTGCTTTGAGGCATTAGCACATGTCAGAGCAGAGATACTATTTAAGGGCTATTGACCACAGGTGACAAGGAAAGAACATCCAAGTCTTTCTTGGTTAGTCATGCACACAGAAGCATAGCTAGATTGCTTTCTCCAAACATACAGTCAGAATTATTTATTTTATATGAAGTCTCCAAGATGAAGAAGTATACCTGCTCATAAGGTACACTACATTAAGGAGCTCTAAAATAGACACGCTGTTTAATGTACTCAGGTTTTCTGTCTACACAAGCCACCTCTCCTTTATCCGCAGGGTTTTTTTTAGCCAGAATCTTCTGTTTCCTCCATGCTGTCATGAAACAACATTGATGCTGATGCATCGCATTAGCGTTTCATCTATGATTAAAAGGGCTCCTTTTTAAGAGCAAACACACTTTGAACAGTTGGAAATGAACTGAAAGAGGCGTAAGCTCATTTTACCCAGTTCTTCTAGTTATTTAATGAATTGAAAAAGCCATCTTTTCAGTTAAAATCCACGGAAATCTGTCGCTGTTCCCAGATAAGAGTTTCAGAACTCATCTTTCCGCAGCAATTTGAGAGCGCACGGACACTTCAGTGCACAGCAGGAAAGGTACCAAACTAAGCCAAGGCTTGCCCCTCAGAAGATTCATTATTCTCCTAGATCATTCAAAAATAAAACAATGTTATAGTGCTTACACAAAATACATTTTAAGTCCTTACAGCAGAACACTGGTTTTGTTTAGTGTCAACATCTCTAAGAAGAAAAAAAAAAAAAAGCCTGACATCAATACAAAGGTCTGTAAATATCAAATCCAGCAACTTTGGAAACAAACTCTTCCTTAATGAATCTGATCTCATACATTTTCTTAAGCCTTGGAGGCCATCTAGTTCTGCCTAATGAAGTCTTCAATGGAAATACCCTTTCTCGTTGTTAAAAGTAGATAATCTCCTGTGAAATGTCAGTGTGCTGCAAGGGATGAGCAGGTTACAGTAGACATCCGTGTGTATAAACTGATACTTTGCTTCTGAATCCTGACCTGTGAAACAAACTCCAACGTGACAGGACTATACACTGACCACTTGCGTGCGTAGGTAGTGTTGTTGTAGCAGGAAAAAAGATCCAAAGGACTAGGACTTTGCCAAGAGAATATAGTCCAGCAAGGCCCGGTTCGGAACTTTTTATGAAGTTTAGCTAAATGGGATGAAAAGTGGGTTAGTTCAAACGAAGGTGAAACGTGTCTGCCCCCCCTGCATCTCCCAGCTGAAATCCTGGGTGTGAGGCTGGAGATGCCAAGCAGGCTCTCAGCGCCACCTCCTGGGGGCTTTCCCCTCGCAGGCGAGACACTCGCATTAACCGGCCTTGTAGAGACCTAAGAGGGCATGCTTTATCATAGTATTTTTATTTTTCTTCTCACAGCACAAATCAAGTTTCAAGAACGTTCAAGTACTTGCATTATCTACAGAAAGCTATCCGATTGCTGAAAAGTCACCCCAAAAATATTCTGCTCCCTTTTTCTCACCTTTAACTCCAGAAATACCCTCACTTCATGAATTGTCTGATCAAAGGGTGCCTCTGTTCCTCATTTTCTTTTGCCAGAGAGAAAAGCTGGACTTATATGAAATAGCATCCTCATATTTTCCTTCCAGAAGCCTTCATTGTGTCTGTAATTGGAGAGCCATGGGGATGGCAAGAGGAAAAAAAAAAAGTGTTCACTCCAAATGAGCTGAAGTTGAGCAAGGAATGGTCTTTTCAATATTAAGCTTAACCACTGGAAAAGTTGAGGCAGCTTGACAGGAGCATAGCATAGGTTATTTTCTAAGAATTATCCCTCACAGCAGGACATGCTCAAAAGGAACTACTCAAAGACGGTGGTGTTGCTGTACAAGGCGCTCTGCAGACTTCAGGTGTTACACCAGAAATAGAACAGTTTCATACTATGGAAGAGTTTAATTCCTTGTGTGGGAAGAAAACACACCAAAGAATTGAGGCCAAGTCTTAGAAGTCTGTTATTAAAGTTATAAGCTTATTCTCTTAGGAAAAGGAAACTTCATTTTATGTATCAGATGTTTTCAATGCATAGAAGAGATTGATACTGAACTAGGTTGTCCAATTTCAGATAGTTTCAGAAACTAGATTTACTCAAATTGGGGCGGGGGGGAACAACACCAAAACAGTGGAAGTCACTGTTGCTATCCCAGGAGGCTTTTCTTTGTGGGACTTCAGTTCTCATAGGACATCAGCACTGCACGACCCAATTTCACATAGAGAATCTCTTATTCCCCTCTTCAGTCAATGATGCGCAGTGATGCATGCATGACAGCATTGTTGGGGTACAACCCTCCTACAGCCAAGAAAGCTCTGAAGAGAACACAGAAGACTTAAGTATTACCAGTTATCTTCTCCGTGTCAAAATAAAGCACCATTTAATGGAAATTTGGTCTAATCTTATTCTTTGCTAGGCAAAGAATTGAGCTCTCCTCCATTAGTGGACTAAAACTATTCTCTTTGCTCTACAAGCTAATTGATGAACCTTACACTATGGTAAGATTAAAATAAAGAGGCAGCATATTCATGCTCAGCTTTTAATGAGCTACAGTATGTGTCAGGAAGAGTCAGAAGGCAGAAGGGAAGTGTCCTAAACCATTTTTTTGCTTTGTTCTCCAGAGGACCTGAAAGAAAGGACAATACCAAGCAAGCCTCAGGCTTGACCAGGAAAAAAAGTATTTCCCATTACTTCCAAAGAACTGAAAGTGAACATTTTTATGTTCAAAAAACCTGCTTTCTTGGATTAGGGTTTTTTTCCCTTTATATCACACCCATGTTCTTCCTGCTCAGTAAACAACTGATAATCCTGACAGACAAAGAAGGTACACAAAGTATGACCCATTTTCTAGGCTAACAACAAACAGGTTCAAACTCCAAGAGCCAGAGGAAGTATAAAAATCCCAATCCCTTGACCAAAGCAGAGGCGGCATGCTTTATTTCTGTATTAAAAATCTGTAGCTACAGAGTTTGATAACTAAGCCTACACACCTGTGAAGGAAGTTAACTCAGTGCAGTTCTTGCAATGGGATGGATACCCTAGGGACAAACAACTAGAACAGATGAGATAGACAAAATTTTTGTGCATGCATATATAGCTACTCTAATGCTCAGGTTATATTGAAAACACCCATTCGAATGACTTCCAGAAAAAGCTAGCTTTCATATAGCCTCCGGATAGCTCAGCAACACTGATAAAACTTTAGTGAATACAAGAATTTAGAAAAATGGCAATACAGATAGAAGTACAGTAGCATTCCTGAGTGTCACAGTGGCTTGAGTAAGTCGAGAAATTCTATTTCCCAGTTAGCTGGGCAGATAACTAAATCGCAGTTTACCAGAGTCATTCAAACAAACTTTTGTCACTTGTTATTTACCCACAAAATCAGGAATAAGCATAAGTTATTTGAAACTGTGAAATTTTATATTTGATAGGGAGGAACAAACACTATCAATCAGCAACTTCAGAGTCATCTAATGGCTGAAGATATTTCTATTACTTTCCACACATTTGAATCAATAAAGAAATCAAACATGCAACAATTAAGTAATTCAGCATCCTTACAATCCTGCATTTACCTTGCAAATGTTTTTTGGTTAAATAAGAACTATAAGGCCATTTGATGATTTAATGATAAGCAATCAAACTGTCATTCAAAGCAAGACGATGGCATATGAAATTCACTGCAGGCAAGTGCAAGGTTCTACACAATGGAAGGAACAATCCAGCTAAACAGACACGTGCTGATGGGTTCTAAAATTAACTGAAACTATTGAGAAAGAACAAGTTAAGGGTCAAGACGAAGAGCAGACTGAGAACATCTGCTAAAAATGGAAAAAAACAGACAAAATGTTAAGAAAAAGATAAAGAATAAGTATTCCAAGTACTGTCCCATTGTTCAAGACTGTTATATATCACTTCATCTTGTGTATTTGTCTCCAGCTCTGAGACTTCTGTAAAATGAGCAACTTGCACCTACGTAGGGTAAGAACCTTCACTGCTGTGCTCTTCTATAGCCCTGAAAGAGGTCAATCCAGATACCTGGACCACAGATAGCAGAAAAGGAGAAGATCTGGGGAAGGACAAAAGGGGCTTAAAGTATAAAATTCTACCTATGGAGAGACATTAAGTGACATTGCATTTATTTTTATTTAGTTATCTGACCATCACCTGGATATTACATTTTCTCTATTAGAGTGAAAAGAAGGAAGAAAGAAGATAGCAAGACCAAGCATGAGATAATGAAAAGGAAACCTAAGTTCTCATTCACACAGACAGAAGATAAAGACAAAAAGTTGAAGCAATGGAAGAGCAGAATGATTTGTGAATCAGGCTCACTTTGCCACTTTCAAGTTAGAAAGAAAAAAACATCAATCTATCTTTGCTAAGGACAAGATATGGAAGAGTATAGGGGTACAACTCCATTTTACAGTTGGGAAACTAGAGTTAGTATGAGAATCTGATCTTAAAGAGAAGATCTACAGAACTGAAATACGCATTACCTTTATGGAGAGAGTTTAAACCACACAAGTGACAAAAAAAAAAATCTTATTTTTCCACATAGTGCCAATTCCTGAATTTTGTCCAAAGAATTATTTTAAAGTCCTTTTTAAAGAATTTAAAGATATGCAAGTTTTGATGAGTACTCATTTTTCCACTCAAATTTATGGTAGGTATACTGGTCACGCGAGGAAAGCAAATTAAACCATTGCTGCACAGTGGGTAAATTATGAACGCTTCCAAAGACACCTTTCCTTAAAAAAGAAAAACCCAAAACAAAACAAAAAAAACTCCAGACACCAGCTTTCTTGTACAGTATTTCAGCTTTAATGGAGTCAGAACCGGAAACCATCAGAACAATTTATACATCTATATACAGACTTCAGAGCATGACTAAGCATCTATTACTTCCTATACACAATCAGCTGAAATAATACAACAGAAATATGCCCTGACTAGGAAATACAAACATGCTTTTGCAAGATTATTTAGCTGGTTTTGATCGTAGCCGTCGCTTGATGATTAGGTGATCACTTTCCTTCTCTCTTTGTTCTATAAAGACCTGAAAAAGATGAGATTGATGACATTTCAAGAGTTACTCAGCATTTCTGCAGAGACAAATGATATGCACTTCTAGACCCACATAACCAACAACATGGTTTTCCCAAATTTCAGAATGAAATTTGATTATCTTTTAGTCAGAGGTGTCCATGACAGAGACTGTTTTTGTGCATCATAATAAGCAACAAATACTGGGAACATATAAAATTCTGTTTTCACTGAAACAAATATCAACATCCAAAGAAAAATGTGATCTGAAAGAAGCTTTCTCTTCTAATCTCCAATATTCATTTTGTAAAACAGGAAGTATTCAGAAAACATGTTTTTAGCTTAAATTCCTTTAGCTTTCTCTGATTTTCCCAGGATTCAGTCTTTCAGTTTTCCTTTCACTTCCAAGCTTCTTAGCCTCTTTTGTTCTGCATTTCTGTCATGTTCTTCATCCTCCTATGGACAGCATTTTGGTTTCTGCTGCATCCATTCATACAATGTACAGAAATTCAATGTGATATCTCACTATGGGGAAATGGTCACCATAGTGAAGGCAAGAAAGGATTCAACAGAAAGCAAAGATGTACTTCCAACAGAGCAAGAGTATGCTCAGCACTACTGTTACTGTCAAAACCGTAAAGTTGAATTTCAGAAAAAACACATCAAGCCCTGGCCTCTAAGACTCTTTATAGACTGGCTTAGACAGGGCAACACAATTTAAGCACACCCAGAAGGTTTTCTAAACTGCGCTTCAGAAAAGCATGGATATATCCACATCCTAAAGAAACCCAAATATCAGCTGGGCATAAATGGAATCAGAAATTACTTTGGACTAGATGACTTCTAAGGGTCCCTTCCAACCCAAAACATTCTATGATTACCTTAGGTGCTCACTTGCCCTGCAAAGTTAATTGTACAGGCGGACCTTTATCTATCAGTCATGCTATTCCAAATCTATGGATCCCTTAACAGTCTCTATTTCTAGTCTCCCTTTACACTACACTTAAATGAACACCAACGACTAGAAAAACAAATTAAGACTCAGTTGTGGTAGTACAGGAAAAAGTAATACTCCCCATACCACAGCTAAGATGTCTATGAAACCAAGTTTAAAGATATCTCCATGACTGCTGTTATCGCCTATACAGTAAGTCAGATGTCACACACAGAGAAGACAGGTGAGAAAACTGAGAAAATTAAGTAAAACAGCAGGAAAAGACCAAAAGGAATGGTTAGGTAGAACCAAGAAATACGTCAGTACTTTCAAACCTCTTCGGTAACTTGATCAGACTTTCAGGTTTGTTCTGTCCCCTCCTCTAGCTTATTTTAAAGCTAAGATTACAGAAATACATTACAGTGGACAGAACAGTAAACTGTAATCACTTACCGAAGAAGCAGGGATATCTAGAGGGCAAGAAATGTCAGTTGAATACAGCTTTCTCTTAGCTCGTTTTGGCTTGGGCTCATTTTCTTTGACACTTTCTGGTTCTGCAGACTTGGGAGAGCTTATTGTCGCAATCAGCTTCTTTGCTAGAAGAAAAACATTTTATCGTAAATGAACATCTTACTGGTTTTGTGAGCCTCAAAATTAATGAATAAAGCAAGCTTTATTAAAAACAATTTAAAAATGAAACTGATATAGTCCAAAATTTAAATATAAAAATTCAGAAGTGGTATTTGACTATTACAGTTTTCTATAGCTTCAGATGCAAAAGCTTAAAGGACAACTTAAAAATCAATTAGGGTTCAGATTTCACTGGAAGTTAAAGACTTCAACAGGAGCTGAACAACAGGCTTAACTTCTTTGTGCTGATAGTAGCACAGGGTAGAGTCAATTTTCTTTATATACTTGTATAGTTTTATCAAACTAGTACTAGAACTATAAAGAGACGAGTGTATGCATATTATGAAAGAAGAAATCCTGAACAATACTAAGTTATGCAAACAACGAAAAAAATACAGGACATGATAAAGGTTACAAACTAGAACTCATTTGCTCAAAGTAAATATTTTCAGGGTGAAATTTTGAGTAGTTCTGAATTAGGCTTTCATTTATGATATGTTGTCCTCATGAAACCAATCTGACCAATCTGGAAAATTTTAAAAATCCCACTATCATTATCTAGACTGTATTACAGCAGATAAGCAAGACGTATTCTGTAGCAAGTCAAGTTTTCAAGTTGGTACAGAGATCTTAATTTTAACTGTCCACATTGACTAATGACTGACCTTGTTTTAACCAACCAAATAAGTGTTGTTTAGCTGGTGATTCCTTGTGCCCTCTGCTAATTGTTTGTTTGTTTTAAAAAACCACAGTAACTTGGAGATCATGTCTTACTGTAAGAAAGACTAAAAATATATTCTTCAGGGGAAAGTCCTAGCAGTTAATCTTCCCAAGGGTATGCTTACACTTCACAAAATCCATTAATTGCTTTATAGTCAGTTTACTGAAGTCTTCAAAATATTTTCATGAGACACCGGCTTTCAGATGCTGTAGAACTAATCTTCCCCTCCCACATACATACATCAAAAATAATTAATACAGTTTCTATAGAAACAAAGCAAGGGGCGGGGAAGGGGAAGAGGGATTACGTATAGAACAAGGTATGATTTGGAGTTTGGATTCAGCTCTTGGTTTTTTTAGAGCAGCAGGGCAAGTTTCTGAAATTGCCTTTAACTGTTTTACTGTAAGCAAGAACAAAGTAACTCAGACGTTTTGAGCTTAACAGTTATCATTACTTTTATGATAATTTATATGCACATGTTCCACACTGCATCTTTTCATTCCACCTAGTTTACCTTTCACACTTAACCTAAACATTAGAACCACATGGTCCTGCAATCAAAACGGCCTTTTCTACTCTGCAAGATTAAATATGGCAGGCCCCAGTTCAGACTCCATTATTTCATAAAAGAAAGAACACTTTAATGCAGCAAACATGTCCTTTAACAACATATACATTTTAATAGATTACAGTAGCAATAAGCCATTCTACAATGCACAGAGAACATGGAATAAGCCTTAGTTATTCTGTACAAACCTTTAGAGTGAATAATAGTAGGAGAACTTTGGAAAAAATCTCCAATTTTTTGTAGTGTTCCTTCTTTCTTTTTAGCTGACTTTTTACTTGAAGTAGATTCTTGCTTTCTTAAGGAGTATTCTTTTCTAGGTGACTGTGTAGTTGACATCTGTATAGGAATAAAAGAACTTTGTTTAAGTTGAAAATGTGCTTATCTTCATTTGGCTTCAATGTTATTTTCAAGGTGACATTTTGAGTTTTGCTACTGACACCTCTGTTCATTATACCAGCAATACTGCCACAGAGAACAATTTAGACAATCTCATTTTATACCCAGAAGAAAATATTTAAGGGCACGAGCAATACAGGAAACAAATAGTTTCATTAAAAAAAAGTAGATTTAAAGTTAGAGTATTTCATTAGACAAGCTGTTCTAGTTATAAAACAAACAGGAGGAAATTGATGGGGAAAATAAATCTACTACCCACCCTCTGAAGCTGCCCAGGTTGCTACTAAGGCCTAAAAATGTCTTTTTATAATTGTCATGTATATAGATGACATCAACCTTAGTTTTACTTCAAAGGCATTGCCTATAACATCACATATACTAATAGTATGTTCAAACTAGTCTTCATAACTATTCAATATGCAACATCCTTCCCTTTGAATCACTGTACACTGCAGTAGTACACATTCTTGGCAAATACAGACTTACTCTCTTTGGTTAGCTTATAGAGTTTAGTAGGAAGACAACATAAGTCTAAGAATCCTATTCAAGAACATAGATAAGGATAGGATACTGCTGCATAAAAAGTGTTTGCTCCTTTCACAAGTCCACCTTTACAGAAAAGGCCAGACCAACTTCAAAAATAGAACAAAATCAAACCATTTTCTTGTTGCTTGCAGAAGGTGAATTAATCATATCAGGTTTTGCATTTTTCTTGTTCTCACTTTTCACAAAATCCTAGGAAAAATAAATACGACAAATTTTAATGGAATTCTTCTGGAAAAGACAACAGTTACCTATATGACAGAAGCAGGCACTGTTTAAATGCAATTACTAACAGTAGGGAGGCATTGGCTAATACTGGATAGAGGTAACTATTCTAATATGAATTAAACACTAAAACTTACGGAAGGGAACTAGAAATACCTGTAGTCAAACCACTCTGACATTTTCTATTTTCTTCCCTCCATTATTTCCTATACTTTTGGCTTTGAGATATTTGTCAAGAAAACACATAAACTTAAGTTAACTCAATAAATCTAAATGTAAATTCAGATTTACAGTGACAACTATAAAAAGAGGTTGGCAGCATAGTACCATTCTTAAGCTGTCATCAAAAGACATCTTCTATCTTGTGAAGCGGTGCCAAGAGATTTCAGATAACTGATAAGTGTCAGAAAAGAAGATTTTGTTCTTTAATTAGAAGGGAGTCTCTGCAAAAGATTTGGCTGTTTGTTTCTAAAAAAACCACCGGGTTTTTGTTTTATTTTTTTTTTCTAAATTTGAGATGAGCAGTACATGGTTATTTTAGAACCTCAGGTTTCCTCTTAGTCCTTAGTTTTAGCACTGACAAGGTACTTTTCAGTTTTAGGAAATTTAAAAAAACAAATTGTGTCTTCAGTAGACTTGTGACAGTTAAAGTTACTGAATCATTTTATAATCTAGTTCTGTTTGGCATATGCAATATGAAAGTAATACTTAAGAGTAACGTTCAGGTGAATAAGAGTGCAATAAGATACTTCTAAATTTAGTTCCATGTTATTGAAATTTATCCCATAAGGGTATGAAGATTGACAACTACACTATGGAAGGATTTAAACGGATTGGTAAAACAGCCTTCTCTGAAGACATGGATATTATGTTATATGAAATATATTAATCTGTAGATAAGTTTCAGTACTTTTTCAGTGCTTTCAGAATGGTGGTTAATTTTACACCTATTTTTCCAGCAGCCTGAGAGAATACTACTCTGGAAGAAAACTGGTTCAAGACAAGAATTTTAAACCAACTCTGGACATCATTCCAGAATGAAGTATTGAATTCCAGAGGAATTAACTTACACAGCTTTTAACAGTTACTTTTGCAATCGAGATATAACAAAATGAGGCTTAAGTATACCCTAGATATAACCTTAGGATTTCAGTGAGAATCAGAAGATAGGATTTTAACAAATGGTCAGAGTAATACATTGAAAAACTGCATGACATATTTTGTCGGTTGGTCTAGGTCATACCTCATCCATCTCTTCACTCTTCCTTTTCTTTCTTGGCCTGAGCATTTTAACTGTAACTGGTAAGGTGCTGCCCTGGTGCTTCACCTCCATCTTATTGGGTTGCAGAGGTGTGAACTGGATTTCCATCTCCGGTTTGGGGAATCGACTAGTTTTTCCATTTTCTGTGGACACTTCAGAAGAGTCAAGGACAATTTCTGAATGGTCCTGAAAACATATGGAAATTAAGAAAACAAGTTTTAAAATAACTATGAATTTTAAAATTGTAATACATGTCCCTCCCCAGTAGCTTGCAAAGTAAGCATTCCATTTTCCAGCTGTTAGCTTTCGGAACACTTATAGTAGAAGTGAAGAAATTCACTTCAACTATAGAAGTATTTAACTATTTTCTAAAAGTTTTTTTGTTAAAAAAAATTAACATTTCTATCTATGATCACCGAACTCAAAGTTTTCCTTGCTGAACTGCCTGATACTTTGTTTCCAAGTTATTTTCATCAAGGTCAGAGACAGCTAGTCACAGTTTTCACAGCTAGCAGTAGTAGAACTGACATGATTGTCTTCATCTTAACTCTGCTCCTCCTTAGGAACTAGTAGTAGGAGCTTTTGAGAGAAAAGTACAATCTTCTCTAGATTACCTTTAGGAAGCATCCCCTTCCTCTTCTACACTACAGAAGTTAATTATGCAAGTAACAAGGTCCAACTGGCAAGCTACAAGCCAAATTCAACCTATGAGCAACTTCTACATCACTGCCTGTTCTCTGGAGGAAAAGCAGGCATTCAGGCAGCACCATTGCCTGCAAGCTGAAGACCTGGTACTTGCTTAGAGCCAAACTGCAAGAACTGCACAGCAAGGGTAGGATGGAAAGGTCAGTTCACACAACTCTTCTTCCCCAGCAGCACTTACCTTCCACCATCCACCCAATCCTGTTTTTCTTAGCAAAACCCAGCAATTAAGTCAGAGCTGTGGTCTCCTCAGCTCCTGCATCTCTGTGGTAGCAGTTCAGCTGCTGGTTAGCATAGAAAAATGAATTCAGCAGCTGTTTGAATGAAACATGGAAGGTGTGCTGCTGGGGTTGTCGGTGAGTGAGAAATGGCCCGTGACTGCTGCTACTGCTACTAGGGTCCCCAACAGACTAGCTGCTGTTGCTTCTTATGCTGGTTCACCCTGAAGGGTACCTTCCTCCTCTCAAAAAGGAAAATGATCGAAGCTCACAGAAAGCCAAAAAGGTAGTCACCTTCTTCTACAGGCTCTGCTGGGACTTTGAGTGGGAATACCAGAACCACTGTATTCTGAAGAATGGAGTTGGCCAATAAAAATATTTTCCTTTATGACTCTACTTCATTAAAGAGTTTGCAATCAAAAAGTTACATAGGAATGGTTTGTGTCATTAGCTAATAAAGCTACACACAGGAATCCTGCAGTAGAAGAAAGTAAATCCGATTTGCCCTGCTATTGCTCATCCTTTTAAAAGGGTTTATTTTTTTTCAGGTGACTTATCTAATAATCAGCCACTTCATAAGCGTTGGTGAGGGGTAAGTTTAAGAGCACACAGTTGAAGTCAGATATAATTATTCACATGATTATCTTACGCAGCTTTTATTTCTACCAAAAGCCACTAAATCAGCTGATCTGATCACCAAGGGATTTGCAGAATAAAATTTTAAAATTCTTCAGGCAACAGGACACATTTTCTTCCCATTCTGCATTTTGCAAAATCTATACAATTGCATAAAATTTTCAAATGTAAAGTTTTATACCAACCTCACTTAATGAAGAGGCACTGCTAGGACATCGAGATAATGAATAATTCTCTTTAACTTCATCATATCTTACTGGAATACTCTGTCCAACTATAGAATTAGTTTTTCTTTGTTTTTCCATAAACTGTAAATATTTAGAACGAGTAAAGGTTACGCAAGACTGTAAACCTCAAAATGTTTTGGGTTTTCCAGTTACAATATAAAAGCTCAAGCGCAGACAGCTAATGAACACCCGAGCTGAAAGACAACACAAGTTTAAGTCAGTAACATCTATTCGTGATACAATCCTAAGATGCTATTTAGGGTTAACATGTGTGATCCTGGCTACCTTGTCATCTGTTCCCTCCATACTCTCCCAGCACTCTCAGTTGTTGCATTAGAAGTGTCAGAGGGTACACCTCTGCCTAAGCCTTGAAATATCCATTTATGAATAAGTTTATGAATTGCTACAAGTTCTTCTAATCTCTGCTGACACTACCCATTTTCACCACCTCCAGAAGATCACTAGCTGCTTCATATAGGAATATGTTATTTTAACTGTTTTAAAATGATCTGCTATTAGTTTCATCAAGTGCTGTCCAATTCTTGCAGGATTTTAGGAAGGACAGTTCTGTGTTCTGTTTACCCACCACAACCATGATTTTCTAAGCCTCAGCCCCATAACCCTGTGGTGGCCTTAACCTCTCCTAATCAGAGCGCCAGCTTCTTAGCCTCTCCTGACAAGGCAGGAGACACATATCACCTAGATCACTTTAAATTTTTCTTCTTTATCTCCACTACGTCTTTCCTGAGAATAATTTGACTTCCCCCAAAACTTTACTCCATTCACTTCAACACCACCGTAACAGCTTCTCACACAATAATCCTGTTAGCAGCCTCTCCTTATTCATAACATTGAGTATGGTTGCTACTGGCTTGAGGTAGATACTTCAGCACCAACTGTTCACAATGATTTTTCTCTATAACTAGTTTTATTGCAAAAATAACTAATTTTATGGTGTTCTCTCAGCTGCTATTACTAAGCTGTACAAAGCAGTTACCCTTCGGAGAGCTATTTTGTCCTCCCTCATACATCACAAGCTTTTCCTATCAGCACTAGCTGAACTGATGAAGTAGCAAGAAACCAGCCAGTCTTATCTGCCAGTAGACAGGAAAGAGATGAAGGGAGGCATTTTGGCATTCAGTCTAGTTCTGCAACAGAGGAGAAACACATCTTCTAGCAGTCCCTCCCCTGACTGCTCGAAAATCCATGTTCAGCCCTGCTCATTATTAATTAGCAATGGAGCCACATAGCATTAATTCAGTTTAGCAGGAGAACTACCTCATTAAATACTGTTTAAGTAGCACACAAGGGTTCAGGCAGAATTGGGAGCCTCAGTACAGTTGCAAGCCTTTTAATTTTCATTCAGAAAATATGCAAAGTTGATCTTTTCTGTGTGCAATCTTCAAATATTGTTTTGGTTTGGTTTTAAGTGGAATGCAAAATACCATTTTGTTCTTGTGAACCCCCATATGGGCTGGCAGCTCTAATTACAGAATCATCTCTATTACCACACTATAAGTGATATCATGAAAGTTGTTTGAACTGAAATCCCCTGAACACTGACAGAACCAAACTGAGATAACACTACAAATACTGTCTTCAAATCTCTAGAACCTGCATTAGTTATCTAGTTTTTCCCTCAGGTATAGAAGTTTGATTATGTAGAGAGAGATGGTATTTATTAACTAAGTACTTTTTCCTGAGAGTGAGCATGAAAGAGGAAGAAAAAAAGAATGAACAGAACTCAGAACTGAAGATACAATTAAAGTATGAAGAACTGCCTTTTGAGAGATTCCCAATGTTGCTGAAATACATACCAAGAAATCAAAAAACCAAAGCTTACTAACAACACACTTTCTATAAATGTAATGAACATACCTCTTTGTTTACAGACTGATCTATTTTATCTTGTCCTTCTTCAGGTAAAGGTACTTCAGCCAAAGACTGAAGACTTTCATGGTTAACGCGCTGTTTCAGTTCCTTTATAAAGTCATCTTTCTCAGCCAGCTGTTTTCTTAGTTCTTCTATATCAGTTTCTTTATCCTAATAAAGATAGCATAAATTGCCACAAGTTGCAGGATTGGCAAAAGAAATTAACGTATACATGAGCATCATTATAATTACTTGATAGCATCAGTTTTAGAATTGCAGGCTAAACTAGTCAGCCATCCAACAAAAAGCCAATAATTTAATGTATGACTAGCCACTATTTAAAGTGAAGAAAAGTTCATATAAAAGCCTGGGAAGATGTAATGCAGAATTGTTTATTTTACTCTACTTATGTAGAGTTATAAGCATTTAACCTCCCATTTGCTCATGAAGTCCTTGGTGCTGTGAAAAGGGCAGCAAATGTGACAGTTGTTTCAGATTTCCAGTCCAACTTTGCAATCAAAGGATGAAATAGACTTGAATGTTTGTCTGAACTACTAAATATTTTGAAACATCAGTTACTGTTACAAATTCAGTTTCATAAAAACATAAATAAAGCTTTTTAAATTAGCTGCAAATTGTTTCAATATGATAATGTTTAACAACAAAAAATAGAGCCAAAATGCAAAGAGCAAGTACAGTTGTTTCACAGAATTAATGGATTAAAAAAAGAAATCACACGGGAACAAGACAGACAGACAGAGAGATGACCTTTCCTGAAGCCTTCAGTGCAGCTTGTTTCAGTTCCGCTATTTCTTTATCTTTTTGTGTGGTGTTAGAAGCCAAAGTCTTGAGCTGTACTTCCAAAGCTTCTACTAATTTATCTCTTTCTTCACGCCACTTTTGAAGATTACTGTCCTTTTCTACCAGCTGTGCAGCAAGTCTTTCCTAAACAGGGAGGAAAATTAAAAAAAGCATGTAGAAGTGGTGTTCAATTTTAACCTATCTGAACTCTTCTGATAGTTTGATTTCACATAGTTAGTAGTATTCTATGGCCTTAGTAAACTTAGGAGTCTATGTAGGTCTTAAAAAGCTCACACAGAACTAGTTTCACTACAAATATGCAAGAGCAAACCATGCTTGAATTAGAAAATCTGTATCTATATTTATACTCTTTGTGAAGAGAATTTTTGGTAAGAACCACCAGTCCTGTTCACTCACTTCGTGATTTTTATTACGAACAAGTCTCAGGCAAGCAAAGTGAAAGTAGTTCTAAGCTCCTAACATCCTCCTGTACTGACTGCAGGTCCAGAAAGTCATTACTAACTATTTCTAGATGCAAATGTATGTTTAGATTGTACAGACACACAGTCCAGTGAACAGGCAAGGTATCCACCTTGTTATTAACTATCGGCCACTCTATGTTGAAAACAACATAGCAGCAAAATCACCAGTATTTTGACCAAGTATTTTTACTCGATTTCTTGAAAGCAGCTTTTTTGTCAACTTCTGCTTGCTTTTTCTCTTCTTCTAAAGCCTCATAAGCTTTTTGGTTTTTAGAAAAATCCAAGCAACAAATCTTGTTTTTCAAAGCATGTTTTCTTAACTTCATTAAATAGCAATTCATTTACATGTAGGTTACTCACTGGTTACACACAAGATGAAGTTTGAAAAATTCTGAGTGAGGTGGTGGTGATAGGGTAGAAAGGAACGCTCAAGCACTCACACTGTTATCACTTGACATATGAGAGTTGCTCTGTACTAAAGTCAAACAAAGGGACTCTGCCAAGACCTCTAGTCACTTACAATTTCTGCTTGTTGCTCTACATAATGCTCTCTGTCCTCCGCAAATTTTCTCATTTCTCTGTTGCGATGGCTCTCAGCTTCTTTTACTTGACTTATGAGTCCCATTTTTTCCTCTAGCCATTTCTTTCTATCAGTTTGATACCTTGCCTCATTTTCCTATTTTAATGAAACCAGAAATAAAAATCATAGTTAGAGATTAAGAAAAAAAAAGTCTTAAAATACAGATTACTATTAAATTGTTTCAGAAATAATAGGAATACTAGCACAGTTTTACTCCATCATATTCCCAAGTGCAAGTACTCCATGCTCACTTTTTCTTCTCTATTGAAAAAAAAAAAATTAAGTTTCCAGCACTTCTTACTCAGACTAGCATGCCTTCATGGAACAGAGTTTTTTTCCTCTAAAAATGCTCTGGATAAGTCACAAACACTGTAAAAGTTACATCAAAAGTAATGGTAGAGAGACCCTTTTAACTTACAAATTCCCAATCTTCCATGCTGCCTGACAGGACATGTTAGAAAACTTATTTCTACTTTAAGACTGAAAGGCAAAGAATGCAGTACAATTTGAATGGTAGACAGAGATAACACCTAAGACTGTCACTTTAATCCACAGCAACTTTGCCTCGCTTTCTATCACAATCAAACCTCTTGTCAGACATTCTCCCACATAAAACAGAAGACACCTGAAAAGCTGCTTGGAAAAAAAGTCTACTTTGTAACCCAAGGAGAATTAGAGGTAAATCATCAGCAAGCACAAGCACATCAGCGTACATAGCAAGCACAAGATCTTGAAAGAGTTTGATTTAGTTGCCCAAGCAACTGACAGCAAAGAGGTTCGGAACAGTTATCAGGAGTTGGATTGGTTAAGACAGCTATAAGAGGAGCCCACCTACAGAAGCACCATCCATAGTAGCATAATATAGGGAAGGATGCACTCTATTATGGGGCATCAGTGATGGCACATATTACAAAGACACTGCATCCAGACTTGGCTGCATGGATGCACTGCAGCTTTTAGAGGAGGTTTCTTTTACCAGTGTAACAACTTGCCATATCATGCCCTAGCTCTTGAAGATAGTGACACAAAAAAAAATTTAGACTCCCTAGGGAAAGTTATGGCTTTAAAACTCAGTAGGAATTATGTCATCATATTTTACCTTCAGTTCTTTTTGCAGCTTTATTAATTCCTCATTTTCATTTATGTTTTTCTCTTCATTTTTGGACATCCTTTGCTGCAGGTCACTATTGCTCTCGTTATTCAGCTCTCTGTATTTCTGCTTCCATGCTTCCAGTTCTAGTCCGTACACAAAATGAGGTTACATTATGTATAGTTTCAAATGCATATTTGACCACATTCACATCCTTCTACTAAAGTTACGAGGATTTATCAGCTATGACCACAAAGGGACAACAGAAGCTTTTAACTGTTAGAAGTTTGTTATGTACTACATAAAATTAATGCCTAAATAAGTCAACAAATAAATTCAGAAATTTAAAGTAACTATCACAAGACATCCAAAACAGTTTTGCCTCCGTGCTCCCTTTCCATAGAGAAATTACCCAAAACTAGTCTGTTGGTCTCTTCTAATTTGGCTTCAAGCACTTGATCTTGTTCAATCTGAGTCTGTTCTTGTTCTTCTAATGTCATCCGCATATCTTCAATTATTTTTTCCTTTGCACACAGATCTGAAGATTTGAAAATAAATTTACAGATGAGTCCCCTCCTAGTTCCCACCATTCTCTCCCAAAGCACCTTCATTACAAGTTTTTTCCCCCATTCCCTGAGATCAAAAGCTCTCAGAAAGAAATAGAGCATCTCTACTGAACTATCCAAATCTAAAATGTTAAGTGATTCTCATCAATTTGATTTAGGTGAGCATTTCAGTGTTAGACCATGCCTTGCATTACATGAGAAACTAACCATTGTTCAACCGCTAAATGTTCAAACCTGTAGAAACTGTTTCTGTGCTAGTTCATGTCTCAGTGTTTGAATTCGTTAAAACGGTCAACTAAAATGGCAAATAAATACCAACATTTAATAAGTTAACACTGATACAGCAGATCCACACTTTCTCTGTGGCTTATATTGCTTATTCTGAGACTGTTTCTTTGCTTTCAAATATATCTGCTATTAATGATTCAATAAAAGTAGTTCCTGACTGTAACATTTTAATGTCCAGGTTGGAGTTTCTCAGTATTTTGAAATACAAATAGATAAGACTCTCCAAATCAACAAATTAACATGACAACTCATTATGTTGCCATTTCACACACACAAAAAAAATGGAGCAATAATGGCTTTTTCTGACCTTTACGTGTCTTCTCATACTGTTTGGAGAGTTCTTCCAGCTTCTCATTATTCAACTGCTCCTAAATACCACAGTTAAATCAAAGTAAAGAACACATGTTGAAAGAAACAAACACACATGCTAGAAGCGAGTAGCTTTTCATTCTGAGCTTTAATAAGTAATCAAGTATTTCAGACAAACAGTTCAGAACAAATGAGTTTTTCTTATAATGTGAAAGAGCATTAAAGCAATAAAAAAACAACCAAAGTTTAGAGGAAAACATTACTATAAGCATATCTAAGTATCACTAATCAGAATCAGGGTATCTGCAGGTATTATACTAGGCAGATTACTATAATTAAAACAATTTGACAATGTCCTGCAGTGAGAAGTTGTTTAAACATCTTTCATTCATCCATTAAAATTAATTTCAGCTGGCTACTCTTATGTTTACCCCAATTTCTGTAAGCTTTCTCCTGTTGCTTGGAAAACTTGCCTCATTAATGGATCAGTTAAAAAAAATTTAAAGAATAAAATACCTTTTTAAGTTGCAGGATTGTGCGCTGTTTGATGTCTAATTCTTCACTAAACTGGTTTTTAATTTTCTGAAGTTCATTAACTTTGTTCCTCAGGGATTTCTCCTCAGATCGCATTGTACACACCTGTGACAATGCACAAAGACAGCAAACAAAGCTAACATTTAGCTGTAAGCCTTTTACAATCTAAGTTATCTAGATAATCAAATACTTTAATGGTTAAGTTTTTGCAAGCATCTTGGCTAAAATTTCAAGGGCTGGAAGTGCACTATACTGTACATCCTTCCTAGGGAAGGATTTTCAGCACATAATAGAGTATTACATTGGGGGGGTGGGGGAGCAGAACCAAAACAACACCTGGAAACAGCCTAATGAAACTACAAATTCACTTGCCCTTTAAAAAATAAAGGGTGTTTTCTGGCATGTGATCCCATCCACTCCTTGCTACTTCTCAAACAGAGATTTATATGCTGAACATTGAATAGGAAATGGTCCTCAAATGTTAGGCTGTCGGGGAAGACTGTAATACTCTTTTTAAGGCTTAACTTTCAAGCCCAAACTCCTGCAATAGTCTTTGGATTTAAAGTTATTGCGATACCCCATGAGTTTCTAAGAAATCCTACTGCTTGATAACTAAATACTAACAACTAACATTAGTAAAAGTTATTTCATTTTTTCATTTCTTCTCCCCAACCTTAATAGAAAACATCGCTTAGATTTTAAAGTTTCTAGAAGTTAATGCTTCCTTTTCTAATTAATCCATCTTTGTCTCCCAGAAATCAGCATTTTCGACAAGTCTGAGGCTTTGAAGACAGCACAAATAACAATGTAAGTCTACTGTAGATTATAAAGTCCTTCAACTACAACTAATCTAGTTACATGTTCACAAACTTTTTTCAAGCGTATTAATAAAATTTACTTCCCCCCCTTCCGTATCTGTACTAACCCGTGTTTTGACAGCTGGTCTTATCTTTAGCTTATAGCTTCAATGGCAATGTAACTTAAGAGTCACTGTTACTCTAAATGTAATACTCAAAATAGCCTTTTTATAACACTTAAGATTCATAGTTTGAGATTTGTGAGAACAGGTTTTAATAACAGAACCCCAAGCATAAACTTGCAGAAGAAACATTTAGCCTGTGGTTACCAACCTCTTTTTGTACTTGATGAATTTGATTCTTGGCATCAGAAAATTTCTCTTTCAAATCTGTATATTCTTCCTCTTTCCTCTGCAAATCTTTTTTCAAACTCTGTACAAGGGCAGAGCTCTCAGAAAGATCTTTACGTAGCCTTGTGTTAGAAATGAAAAGACATAAATAACATCAGCATTACCCATCTCAGAGACAGCTTTTACACACTAAGTCAGATTCTTTGACTGCTAGTTTTATTCATTAATAGAATCTCAGATCTAGCAGATCAATTACAAGCTTTATAGTCTTACTTTCAGATTTCAATTTCTTTTTTATATGATCCCGAATAACAAACTGCTCAGATGCACTTCTGAACACTAATTTTTTTTTCTTTTTTAGCCACAGTAGAGCAACTATTTTTACTATTAGGTGTTATTACAAAGCCACAAAAGGAACAAGATTAATATGAAGTAAGTTTAAACTTGATATCTACATCTCAGACCTTGTAAGGATCAAATTAAATAAAAATCAAAAGAAAATAGAAAAATCAATAACATTGCAACAAGTACTGCAGTTGCAAGTTCTACAAAGTAGTTAAGACATTTGATGGGTTTATTTTTAAACGGTCGTATTTATTTTAGAAAATTTAGAGTAAGTTGTCTCATATTTTTACTTTAAAACTAACTAATAGAAAGTTTTTTAGATTCTGTAATTGACAACACAAACTAAGGCCTTACAAAAGGAAAACTGTTCAAACCTTTACTAGCACAGGGTCAGGGATCCCCAGACCTTCATGCTAAGTTGTACTTTAGAGCGAGTATATGCAGGTCCGCACAGATATGGCACTAAAGAAAACCTAGTCAGGAGTACAGCTACATTGCATCTTAAGGCTATTTTTACATGATTGCAATTTCCTTACCATATAGCAAATATAACCTCTCAGATACATTTAATCTCTTATTTCTTAAAAGATTTAAAAAGCAGACGGGGCTGGGGAAAGTTCTACCCTCCTATACCCATTACTCCTTCAATGTTCTTATAGTAGACTCTGTTCAGCTAAAATATCTATTACCAAAACCAGGTGTTTACTCCCTAGGCTTTTTTTATTTTTCCCCTTTCTTCTTTTCCTTTTCACCATTTAGTCCTTTCCAAAGAAAACACTGCCTGCTTTTATACAAATTACAGGATATAACATTAAACTATGGGTCATTCCCTCTAGAAAGAGTACACAACATAAAACTATTAGGAATCTCCAAATAATTCTTCATTTTCTTTCATGGTCCTGTTTCTCCCTACAATAGTACCATATGATTTAGATCTGTATTTTTGAAAGAATATACAAACAGGTGAGGAAAACATAGCCAGCAGAACACACCAATAAAATTCAAGTAGTGTATTAAAACTTCTTAAGGAAGCAGTTTGGTTAATAAAGTTGACAAACCTACAAATGTGTTATGTCAAAATAAACTGATGCTCACAGTAGTTTTAACTTGAGTCTATTCTCAAAGGGCTGTGAGTTATCTCCTTATTTACTTACAATTCTATAGATTGTACTTGCTCATCCTCATTTTTCTCCTTTTCCTGAAGAGTGTGTTTCATGTTCTCCAAGCTATTCATTAACTGCACAACTTCCTCCTTCAGATTTGCTTCTTGATCATTTAATTCTTTCATTTTTTTGTCTGAATCAGCACATTTCTCTTGCAGAGCTACTGTATTACTTTCTAGTTTTGAAATAATAGATTCTTTTTGTTGAAGTACTTCTTCTAACTTTGTAATACTGTCATCTTTAGCTCTAAAAGCCTCTAAGAGGCATTCAAGCTCTCTTATTTTTCCCTTGTAGCTGGTAACTTCCTCCTTAAACTGTGCAATTACTCTGCGATCTTCTGCAGCCTGTTTTTCAAAATCCTGGGTTTTCTTCTGGATTTGCTCTTGTAACTGATTCATAAGATCTTTTTCCTTTATGGACTGGCTATCTTGATTTGCAGCCTCATTTAATTTTATTTTTAGTTGCTTATTATAATTCTCAGTGTCATCAAGTTCCTTCTTTAAGTCTTCAACTTGTTGAAGTAGTTCTTGAATCCGCTGACTGTTTTGTGAAGAAGCCTTAATAATATTTCTGCATTCTTCCCACAAGCTTTCCACACTGCAGTGAAAGGAGCTCTCCCGTGTCAGATCTGCTGCAGAAGCAGTTTGGGACTGCACACATGCAGCACTCATTTGAGCTCTCTCTGGTTCATCTTTCTGAGAGTCTAAGGAATTCTTTAGATGAAGTAAGTCAATATCCATAGCGTAAGACTCTAAGTGACATTTACACAACTCCTCTACTTTAGACTGCTTTGTTTTGATTTGTGACACTTTATCAGTTAGGTTTTGTTTGGCACATTCTACTTCGTTATTTAGCTGAATAATCTTTTCTTCTTGTTCCCTGTTTATAGTCTTCTGTTTGTCCAATTCAGAAACTATCTCCTGATAGTCAGCTCGACACTGCTGAAGTTCTTCACTTAAGCTAGAAGCCCTTTCTTCAGAAGCAGAGAGCTTGAGATGCAAGTTTGTTATCTGCCCACTGAACTCTTCTTTTTTGGTTTTTTCTTTTCTGCATTGTTCTTCAAGTGTAGCCAGCTGACCTTCCAAAGTTTCAGTTCTTTCCTTCAGTGCTAATATTTCTGCATAGTTCTCATAAGCATTTGTTTTCATGTATTCCGTTCTCTCTTGCTCTAGAGAGTCATCTTTCCAACTCTCCTTCATATCTCCTAAAAAAACCCAAACCAAAACAAACATACAGCTCAGGTTGATTAAAAACAATAGTACAAGTCACTAGCAATACCAAATAGCAATACTATATGGAAAATTATCATCATCTGAAAGCCACACCCTCATATCATATGTCATTTTGAAGTCCTGAAGTAGTTAAAGTCATCTGAATGGTTTAACATGCAATAAGTGCCTCTTAAACTTCTAGATGTAGTTTGCAACAAGAAGTGTTCAGGAGCCTTAAAGAAACTTTGCCAATAGAGTATTCCAGCCTTCTGCTCTGCACCACTAGTAGAAAAGCCTAGCTAGTTTTACTAATATGCAGTAATACCTATGAGCTAGATAACATTCACAGTTGTACCTAGTTGCCACCTTCACTGGTTCAACAATCCCTTTAATACAGCCAGCAATCACCCATTTTACATTTAGAAGAGCAATGGTATCATATACTTCCCAGAGAAGTTTCATTCATACACAATACCCCCTTATTCTAAAAACAAAGCCAAAATTCTAGCACCAGTTTTTTGCCCAATGTTTAGGACCTTCCTCTCCTTTTTTCAACTGATTTCTAAACTACGTAAAAGGATAACTATTTATGCCCACACCTAATGCACTGCAGGTAAAGTTCTCCCAGACAGACATACAACTCCAATTCCATCACAACTCCAAATTTCCATATTTTATTAGCTTAAGACTGTTTTTTCCTTAAGTAATGAACAATTCTAACTAAAACCACATGCATTTCACCACCTTCAAGATTGACTCCAGCTGTATTTCACACAAGTGCTTTAGAATCCAACTGTATCCATTTAGTAATATTGATGCTATGTTTTAGTATTAAAATCAAGCCTGACTATCTCTAAGGATTAGATCATCACAACTACGTACTCCAGGAAGATGCTATGGATTCTTGCAAGTACTGCAGTTACA
The DNA here is from genome assembly GCF_000687185.1 of Egretta garzetta. NCBI lineage: Eukaryota > Metazoa > Chordata > Aves > Pelecaniformes > Ardeidae > Egretta > Egretta garzetta. The sequence continues at coordinate 10,527,095 of NW_009260182.1, read as the reverse complement.
GTAAGGTGGAGTTTGGCAGTCACCAAGAGCATTAAACATGTGGGCACACTTGTACTTCACAGGAACATCCTCTGAACAGACACAACAAGTTTTATAGTCACTAACAAAGAGTCATACTGAAGGATTAGCAATAGCGTTTTCCACCTCAATTCATGTTTTGGTTTTTGATTGGTTTTAGAGTGATCAAATTCCACAGGATACTTTTTTCCTCCCGCTTTTCTGTACCTTTTCTTTTCTGTTTTAATTAGACATATCAAGTGCTCCTGCTAGGCCAGACACAACAGCAGCTTTACTTTGGCTTGTAAAGCCATACTTATAAATACTACAAGATTAAAAATTTTTATAGGGAGATGGTTTTCTCTGAAAGGCCAGTTGTGTAGTCCCAAGAAAACTATCAGACAAAATACTGCATATTCCTCACACTAAAAGTGAATTTTATATACTTCATTAAAAGGGAGAGGCACTGAAGCATCTCAAGACATATTTGGTAATCTAAGGTGGCAAGATGAAAAAAGCAGCAGAGCTTAGCCCAATGCCTATAGTGAGAAGGATCATTCACATGAGGATTAAGAAGTGATCTAGATGCTTTGTACTGACAACAACAATCACACAGCAAAGCAGGATAAAACTTAGTGTAAGAAAATACATGATATTCACTCCAGAAGTAGGAAGTAGTAAGAAAAAGCCCCACCCCAAAACATAGGAGGCAAGTCCTAGAGAAAAGTACAAAAACCTGAACTTCGAGACAAGATAACCTATCTTCTCCCAGAATAAACTTCGGTCACAGGCCACTAGCATATCTAAATTCAATGACTAAGCTACCTTAGTGTGTAGCTCTGCTCGTTGTTCTATTGTGCCAAGTATATTTAACAAGAATGGTTAAATATAAGTATATATTAATACATTTTATCATTATGGAGCATCTAACAACTCAGTTTTTAAAATCAGATGCCTTATATTCTCAACACCCCCAGAAGAAGCATCTTTAACCTGACTTGAATAGCCTGTTCTTCCCAAAAGAAAAGTCTCTGTGCTGACATTAATTGGCACTGTTAGTTACCCACTTGACTTTCTCATTTGAGAAGAGCTATCATTTTTCTGGGTTTTTTTGTTGTTTAAATGAGCTTCAGTCACAAGATTATAACAAACCTACTACTATCTAGCATATTAAGGAGTCTGTATCAGCTTCATTTCCAACCCTCTTCCTGTAAAATTTATATAGGTGGCACCATCAAATGGTCATGCTAGGATCCAATATTTGTCCCAACCAAAGACGGTAGAGACAAATCAGAGATGCTTCTGGTACAGAGACAGAAGCTTCTCTTAAGAAAGACTTCAAATGACTTGAACAAGCTGCACAAACGTCAGAAATGCCCTTCTGGATCACACACACATCTTCAGTCAACCTACTCTAGTATTTTACCTCCTTTTGCTATTGTTCATAGGCCCAGCTACTTTCTACAGACTGTTTCTGACAGAACAATTAACCCTTAATTAACCCTTTCAGTATTTACGTATGAAGCTGTTGGCTGTTAGCTTGTCTAACCACTCCTGGAATCTGAGAACTATCTGCCTCTCCCACCTGCTAGGGCAGCAAATATTAGAAGTTCGCTATCCACCGCATGAAGTGCTTTGTTCCATAAACTTAAGCTGATCTTCTACTAGATTTAGCGTTGCCTTGTTCTTTTACCGCAGAATGTGATGAATGACAGTCCAGCATTCAGCTTATTCACTATCTGTATCCTCAGTTTTCTGCATTCATCTGAATTTGACAAGTTTCCTTTTAACATGTTTTATCCCTCTTTATGGAGACAGATATTTTCTGCTTCCTATTTTTAACCTTATTTCTCTTTTTCTACCCCATCCTCACCCAAACAATGCCTGGAAGATTTTATTATTTGTACCTATTCTGCAGGAGGAAGGCAAGAAAGTAAGGGACAACCTTTCATTCTCCTTTTGCATATGCTTTCCATAGAACTATAAGAAACTGAAGCCCAGCTGGGTCCTGAAGTCAAGTTATAGGCAGGCATCTCTTACAAATACCGTTTTGCACAACTCAGCCCCATATAGCTCAATCTCGCCGATTAATAGACTTCAATGAAATGTTTAACATCAGTAGTGCTGTCCTTTTCAGTTTCACCCTTATCCTTGAAGGTCTTCAACTGCAGCTAGTTTATTTGCCCCATTCTAAAAAGACTGGTAACCTCATGGATAAAGCAAGGAAAGCAAAAAGATTGGAAGTGCAAACATGAGAGCTGCACTAAATATGCCATCTGTGGACTTCCATTCAAGTGGAAAGCTTTTCTCCTTTACCAGCACTGTTAGCTTGACCAGAGCTGGTGTGTCCAGAGCATGCATACAGAATGAATACACAGCATGCATACATCAAGTTTCACATCACATACTGTATGACTGAACAAGCAGCAAGTCATTGACACTTTTGATGCTTGCTTAGACAATTTTAAAAAACTTGAGCAGGAGATGCTACTTTCCCAGAAGTCCAGCAACAGCAAGTTTAGTACAGAAACAACTGTTAAGAAATTGCTCAAGATCCACAGCTGAGTATGCAAGTACACCAACAGATAAGACAAAAAACAGCAGAAAGGAACGAGTCTAAAAACTAACTTTTATTTCAAGCATTTAAGAGTGAACAGTATAGGCCCTTCTGCAAAACAGATATTTACATAACTGTTACTTCCATTTACAGTTTAACATAGTAGATTTTCTCCTCATAGCATAACGTTTACGCTTCACAGCTTTTTGCTTCTGTTCTGGACTAGTAATCAAGTTTTTTTGGAAGACCCCCTGCTGAGTGATGGTAGAAACTGTACCTTTCTTTGTAGGTGGCTCTTCCACAGTAGGCTTATTTTCAAAGCAACGTTTTCTTCCCACTTCCAATAGTGTTTCCTCACATTGCTCAAATTGGCTGTTTTCAACCACTTTGTTAGAGTTCTTTTCTGCCAATTTTCTTTTAATGGTAGTTACGGTGTTGTCCTGTGTTATACAATAAGATAATTACTTCGTCATTCTACAAAGTGAGCACGTAAAAGGCCTAGTAATCTTTTACATGCAAATACTTTTACAAAACTATCTGGGTAACATGCATAGGGGTTGTCAGAGGAACAAGTCAGTTACAGATCAGTAACTTAAACCAAAGCCGGGTACACCTTCAGATGCTTAACAAACACAATGCTTTGCACTATACAGAAAGTAGAGCAAGACACTAGGAAGCTACAAAATGCAAGACTCGCACGTAAGAGGAGTTTGTTTACAACCTGAAAACAATTTCCAATGTCAAAAATAGGAGATGAAATTCCCAATTTGTTCAAAGGGCAAACCGTCAGCTTTACAAGTTCATCACTTCCTTGTCATAGATGGGATTTTTAACTGCCTTCAGCAAAGCTACAGATCATTTTTATCATGACAGATCTGATGCAATTTGAAAGCCTAGTCAGTTCTGTCATACATACTTTAGACTATATATTTGACCAAGAATAAAGTTTCTTTACTTGCAAGATGACACAAGTAGAAAGCCATGCTGGTTGCCAAGGATCAATTACTCATCTTTAAGTACTTCAATTAAAAAAGTCTGTGGAACAGACTTGAGGTTTGTGGTCATGTTTTAAGTTTCATGCCACACCGTCTCATAGAAACACTGGACAAAGTTGGAGTCTTGCCCTTGGAAAGTATAGTTATAAGGAAGCAGTCATTGCAACACTTATCACACTCTGAGCATTCCTAATATTGAAAAGCCAAGTTGCTGTAGGGCAGAGAGAGAGAATAGAAGTACAGTCAAAGACTTAAGTTTACAGTGGAAGAGAGAGAAATGGATCAGAGTGCTGACTAAGTTTCATCTGAAGTGTTCTCAGAACTACTTAAGGTTTCTGGACACGAGGCTCAAAAAAACCCCACAACCCCTAACTGCATGTTTTGATATTTATTTTTTTTTAGCCTGTATACATTTAGCCACACTAGTCTTTCAGCATTCAGCAGCTAGCAGTAGACTAGCCAGTTGCAAGTTTTCTTAATCACATCAGAAGCAGAGATACCTTGGACATCCACTCTTAGCTCAAACTCTGCTCAATATATTCATATTATTGCTCTTCCTTTGAAAGTGTGTGTGCATGGTGGTGGTGGATAAAACACACTGATTTTTGTTGCCATTTTACACAAATCGCTGTCCTCACATTATTAACTTCTGACTTCCATTAAATTTGACTTTTTGCTGCAGCAAAACCTCCTTTCCTTCTTCTGTTCAGGCAAAAATAGAGAGGGATGAAATTCCTCTATTCCCACTGCTTAAGTCCTCCCAGCTTAAGATTTTTTTTTTAATTTAGAGCGGCTCTTCAGTCTCATCTACAGTCCCCCAATAATAACTCCAGACCACTGCCTCCAAAAGTCCCATTTTTCACACATAGCCCTACACACATTTTGCTCTAACTTTAATTTCAATGCCAGCTTCACCTGCTATCATTTCAAGCAAGTAGCAATTACTTACAGAAAATTTCAATTTTCCAAAATAGTTAAATACATTATAAGCATAGATTTAGATTTTTTGTATAAAAAAATTGAGATGTTCAAGACTCACATAGTCTGTTATAGTTTCTTCTAAATGTGATATTAAATCTTGTAGTCTCGTAATAACATCATCTTTTTGCTCCACAATGTCCATTAGTTCTTGAATCCTTTTATTCTGTGTATTCATTTTCTTGGAAAAGAAAGAATAGTAGTTCAGTCAGTGTTAAATTGTTGAACTATACCTTGCATTTAGAAGCCAGATCAGTTAATCTAAGTTTGATATTAAAAAAAGCTAGCATACTGTAATAGAATTCTAAGCTACTAGAATTTTGTATTAAAGCAAATAATTTTGCACAAGTTTTTCCTTGAGAAAGTTACCTCAGTTGCTTCTTTAAGCTGCTCAGCAGACTCGTCCAATTTAATCATCTGCATTTCAAAGTCTGTAATAGGTAAAGAAGCCATTATGTAGTTTACTCAGTAATCCATTTTTTTTTCAGATCTTCTGGTACCTCAGTAGCTTTTGAATTGATTTATTTTCATTTTGACTTCTACTTATAGGGTACATTTCAAAAGTTTATTTTTTTTTAAATAACAGAATTGGGCCTTGCAACCCATATAAAATGTAGATCACTTCAAGAGATTTCTGCTGAAATCGTATTATGAGGTATCGCTACTTTTTCCTCTATGAGCATTCTAGAGGATACCTGAAAACACTGCATGAGCAAAACCTTAAAAAGTGTGGGGATTACAATATAGCCATGAAATCAAGAATCAATAATGTTGACATTCTACCCCACAATTTAGAAGTCTGTAATTGACGGTTTTAAGTTTTGTCTTAAAAATGAAATAACCAAGGCCTGTGTCATTGTTCAAGCTGAACATACAAAAAGCAATTGGTTACCATCTCTACACGTGATTTCATTCCAACATCTTGCTCCACTACATTATTAGTTCTAATTTACAATAGTCAGTCATTTCTTGTTTTCTGCCTCTCACACCTAGCTCACCTTTGGTTTTCTGTGTCAGCTCTTCTTCAGTTTTGATTAGTTCATTTGTTTTCTTCGTCAGCTCTTCTTTGGTCTTAGTTAGTTCAGCGGTAATTTTTCCCAGTTGTTTCTCAAGCCAACCGATAGCTTTCTGTGGGTCCTCTAGGGACAGAATGTAGCTGTGTGCTGCTTCTGCCTGCCTTTTGATATCGAAGACATCATTCTGCAGAGAATCAATAATGCCTTCAAGATCAGTGTAGATGTCTGGCCCTATACTACATTCTTCACCCTGAAAGATAGTTTATATCTGTTTAGAAATGGCAAATAATTGCACACTAGCCATTATTTCTACAGAAAATTTGGAAGACCATTATGAATTCAGACATATAGGTACACCTAATTCTGGCTTCAAAGCCATCTTGTGGCTTCACACGTAATTTGCTTGCCAGTTTCTGTCTACCTTTACACACAAGTCTCCAGTATCAAAAAATAGCTTTATTTTTATAGCATTTTATGACCCACCATTACATTCCCTTTTATATCACCACAAAAACATTCCCTCCAAATTTAATATAAAAGCTAGTATTTTTTTACCTGATGAGAACATTGAATGAACACAGCAAGTGAACAACTTTAGAAGGAATACATCTGAAATTTTCATATATCAGTAAGAGTTTGTGAGGTGAAATAAGTTGTGGTAAATTACCAAATTAAGTGGTACTCAAAACATTGACTTTATATCTTTCCTCTTTGTTCTTTTAAAAACAAAGGTCTCCAAACTCACAAGAGCCAGCCTCAAGTTAAGAGTCTAATTGTGGCTTAAGTGTATATACAATTCTCGCTGATTCAATTCTAGGTACAATAGCCTGATGAAGGAAGAAGTCTCTGCAATCAGTACGGTCCATGTATGGGGCCTAAGAAGTCAGCTTCAAATACTTTAAGTAGGCACTTAATGCAATAGCATTTATACCATAATTGCAGCTTCCTCCCCACCCCCCCCACCCCCCAATTTCTTTGTATGCAATAATTTTCACTTTGTGTTAGAGAAATGCGGAAAACACCAAAGATTCCTAAATGCATACCCAAGGCTCAGCAACTACTCCTATTAAATAGGATAAATATATCTTGGTCAGGATATAGTTACACAGCATGCCAATCCTTGAAACCGTCCTTCTAATCCTTGAGATGTATCATTACTATAACAGGTAGTTAGTAAAAGGGATGTTTTTCGGAGGGGATAAAAATACCATAGGTCCAGCTTGTTCACTGCAAAGCCGATCCTTAAAATTATTTTCATCTACATTTTTAGTAGAATCATTTACAAGTTCCTTGAATATTTCCAGGCGTCTTTCAGAATCTTCTTCAAGCCGTTCTCGTTCATAAGAAAGGTGCTCTCTACAGTAGGAAAAATAAGTCAGCTAAAAGCTAGCCAGTATGAGCTGCTAAGTAGTTATTAATACAGCTGCCTATAAACAAAGATGTTCATTTCTTTATTTTGGCACAATAGAACGTTACACAAAACAGTATTGCTATACCAAAATAGAGGTATATTTTCCCCACACACACCCCTGAAGAGTGAGTGGGAGACATATGTACACAGATTATGGATAACACTTAACCACAAGCATTTTTTCTAAGCTTCTTGAGCCAGAATACCTGCTTGGAATATCACTAAGACTGCAGTAACAAAAGAATTTGCAAGTGTCACTCTATAGACATCCTATCAACAAAATTCTTCTCTTAGGGAGAGCTATACAGGGGCAAACACTGCTTACAGATTACACACACACACACACAATACCTACCCACCTCACAAAAGTCAAAGCCTTTCCTACATAGTCCAAACAAACTGATACATTAACAGAGGCAGTAAGTGTAACAGATTTAAGAAATAAGTGAATTTACCTTCATTTTTTTAACCAGTAACTTCAAAATCACTTAAAGCTAACTTACTTGAAATTCATTTCCCGCTGGGCAAAATATTGGGTAAATTCTTGCGTCACTTCTTCACGAATTTTTAGTTCCAGAAGTAATTTATTATTCTTTTCATTAATAAGTTTGTTCTTCAACTCTTCTATGAGCCTCAGCAACGCCTAAAATTACCATTAGTATTAAGTTTTTCACAAAGAAATAGTTTCCCAGAAGCAAGCTTTTTCCCCATTCCTCAAACACTACAACACTTTATTCTTCCAGCTGGAAAAAGTTCTTCCCATTCTTTTATTAGCTTATTCCTAAACAGGAAGATTCACAAGCAGACTGAATTATCTGTCTGGTACTAGCACAGCAATTTAAGTTTGCACAGAGTAGGCATTTGCAAAGAACATTCATTTTTACGACAAGAATTCTTGAAGTTGTCTTAAAAAAATACCAGGCTCCACAGGGTTTGGCTCTTCTTTTCTAGGTGCTCATTTTTGGGGCAATATTAATAGAACTTCCACAACACGGTCTCTAGTCCTCTGTTCCCTCCTCTTTGCCTTCCCTAGAAGTGACTAAAATTGCTGTTCCTTAAGAAAGGTTTCAGAGTTTACCTTTGTATTCTATACACAGGAAATACTTGCTGTGTATTGATCATAGGTTACCAAAAGGAGAAAAAGCCAAATCTGCAATTCTTACTGCTCAGTCTGTATTTAGACAGATTTTATAGAGTTTTCCCACAACAGGCACTAAGTTATGAGCAATTCCACCTTTAGGTCTTAATGCTGCTTTTCGGTAGAATAAGGGTGATTAGGAAAAATAAAAAATAAAAAAGGTGAGATGGGGGAAACCGGGAGAAGAATACCTTGATTCAAGACTCCATGCTACACTAATTCTTAAAGTAACCCTGGCACATACCCTATATTCTTCTTCTCCAATGAGAACTTTATTTTCTTCATATTTCTGCACTGCTTCTTCTCTTGATATATCATGCTGTTCCTCCATCTCATCATCGTAATCATCATCGTCTTCAATCACATCTTCTAAGCTCCTGTCCCATAGGATAGTAAGTCTTTTCCTTGGGATTGGCATTTTAGTGATACTAAGTAGTGATGATTCTCTTGCCGATTTCTGGCCAAATGACTGATCTTGGGAAAGAATAGATGTGTCCATAACTAAAACCTACCCAGAAAATAAAGAACAAAGTCGTCAGTATTTTTTAAACCTCTACTGGCACTTCCAAGATGTACCTTTTGCACCTTCCTATAGGTCTCCTGAGCATAGTACTCCCCCAGCCTATCCTCTGTTCAGTCACTACTCAGATCAGTTTCCAGCTAGAGTACAAAGGAGTCACTTTACAGTCTAATCCTTCTTTTGAACCCAATAACACCAGATTTCACTACCTCGACAACCTACAGGAAGGTTGTCACACCTTACACACCAACAGATTTCTGTACTTCCTATACTTTGAGTTTCTAGTTGCATTGCACAAAGTGTCATACTACAAACTCTATTTCTTTAACAGCTGTATCACCCTTACAGTCTGCCCCTTCTAGTGTTGTACTTAACCTGCCTAGATGAGCCCATGAGTTCCAATTGCCCAGATCCACTGTCCTTCAAACATATCTAACTGTCAACAGAAGTTTTCCATAGTTTCCACTAAGGCTGCAGTACTGACCCCCAATACTTTCATCTTGCACCTTCACAAGGAAATAGAGCCTGACTAAGAGTAATTAAAAAATATGATTGCAATACAAGACAGAAGAATCCTGTAACTAAATTCATATTCTTAGAAGTGAGAAAACCTGCTATTCAAATGTAAATCATGAGTACTGATCAACAAGATAACTACAACACACTTACTTTTTGTGCAATGGCTGAGAACTTTAGCACATTGAGTGTTTCATCATATGCTGAAGCACATTGGCTTATGTTTACTATCATGTACACCTTCCCCTTTCCACTGAAGAATCCTTGGAGGAAGTGAGTTAGCTTACTTTCCCGAAAGGGTATGTGCTGCTGCAACCTTTAAAGACAAAAGAACAGGTGACCAGAAGTTTAGTAGTTTCCAGTCAGTGTAAGAGCTATACAGCCTGAAGACTTAAAAATATTTATAAAATCAATTAAATCAACTGTTTTGACTAGATACAGCTGTTTGTGAAGAGATTGCCTGGCTGTTGTGACTGCTGCATTAGCCATTCTCTCAGATAGGCTGTAGCAATACAATTAATGGGAGCACTTGAACCAAAAGTGTGTTCAACATTTAGCCTAGGGTAGGTCCCATGGCCTCATGCTACATCAAACTAGACCCCATCTCTCTTTTCCTTTCCACATTTGTGAAAAGGACAGATCTAGTTCCATGCATGCAGTATCCAACATTATCTGAGATCTTTCTCGCTGCCTGTGAGAATGGACAATAGCAAGTGCCTAGGGAAGAAACTGAGTATACGTCAAACAGAGATACTTTTCAGAATTTTAAACTAATCCCCCAGCAGTTTGGCATTTCCCAACTCAGAAGTTGTGTCCTTGAATTTAACAGCTGGTGATTTAGTTTTTGATGCTTATAGGAAATTTTATGAGAACTCTTAAACACACACTTGCCACTCAATAGGTTGCCTGCATTTTGGACACGACAGATATTCAGTTAAATGAATAGGGCTACAGAACTCGGCAAGATAGTGACACTCCTGCCAGAATACATATACAGCTCATAAGAAGCTTTGCTGCACGACTAATGAACAAGAATAATTTCAAGAAAGTTACTGCTTCCTATTCAATTTGCAAGGGGCATCTATTAACACTTTAAGACATCGTGCTTCAGAACATTTCTTCTCTTGTGTTAAAATTCCAAGTTATTAGGATCAGAAAATGACATCCAAATACATTAAACAGCCCTCTAAGCAGCTGCTAGTTTTAATGCATCCTTCCTCTCTGGAAAGAGCAGGAGGATAAGAAAGACTGTAAATTTTCAAAATGTAGGGTTAATCAGGGGCACATGCTAGCAAAGCTTTTTCATCTTAAGGTGTGATAGACTTTGAATAGGCTATTGGGAACAGTGTTATGGGGTAAGTGAGCTTGGCAAAGCCCATCCGGGCATATCAAATCAGCAGACTCAGAGAGTTCCTTTAACTTCTGGGACAGAAATAGATCTTCAAATGAGGGCCTGTGGAGAAAGCAGTTCCTGGACAGTTACATCCAGCTGTGACTATATATTGTACTGGTTTTTAGATTACTAACTTCCTGTATTATTTAGATCCCCAAGCTAGGGCATAAATAGTGGGAAGGCTTTCTTTTGTCTGCATATGGTTAGCTAGACCAGGAGGAGAGTGTTGAAGTTATGTCAAGATTTAGAAAGAAACAGATAAATTTTGTCAAAGAGTGCACAGTTATGATAGCACAGCAATATCCTGCTGATGAAAAGTATGACGATAGAAGTACATAGAAAATTGAGTTAGTTCACAAAGGAGTAATAAAAGGCTGAGAATTTGACTTTTACTATGACATTAGAATAAGTTTAAAACTCCCTTTTCACTAAAGTTTGTTTAATAAGCCAACCTCAGAAGAAAGTTAAATTGCTAAAATCTATGACGGCATGTTTAAAGGATGTTAGAATTTAAATTACTTCATTAAAGAGCAAAACAAGGCAAGTTTAAAGATAACTCTGGTAGATAAAGACTTCACAGTATAGACTTTACAAGTCTATACATCTTTTCTACCAAAACTTTTGTAGATTTTAAACAATAGCTTTTAAATGTTGTAGGCAATACCTAAACCACAACCAGTCTGCAATTCATAAAAGGACTTACTTTGACTGTTGACAGTTCTTGAGTGCATTAATACACTTTCCTAGAATCAGGAGAGAGGTGTTGATATTTCCACTCTCTTTCAATCTATCACCTTCATTGCGGGTCTTGGTACATCTTTCTGAACCAGCAAGATCACACATTGACAATCTGAAAGCAGATAAGGGAAGTTAACTTTATTTACCCTCGAACATGCAGAAATTATTCACTTTCAAAAATAATCACTTTCCTAGAGGGAGAATTTCTTGATCTTCATCTGCTTGAACCCTTCCATCCTCTTCAACATTGCTTCCCATTCATATTTCACAGTACTTCCTGCCAAACCATTTCCCAATGTGCTTCCTATTTTTCCCCTCCCATCATCTTGCTTCGGAGGACTTACATGAGTTCAGGAGTATAGCAGGCTGGCAGAACCTTGTGCTGAACAGAGTGGACAAGATATAGAACAGCATTGCAACCTGACGGCTTGAGGTAGAGGGCCAAGTACTGTATGCATGTAGAAAGTGGGGAAACCACCATACATGCATGAGGCTCTACCGGGGAGCACTGGGTGTGTAGTGTAGTACCAGTACACCAACATGGAAGATAATTGACAACTTCATCACAAAAGGAAAGTGGGACTCTGCTCTGAACTTACTCATTGACTCGGGTCACTCGTGGTGCTCCTGAATCTTCAATTTTTAGTACCTTAACTGTGAATATGCTGTGGCTAAAAGGAGAAGTTTAAGTCAGCAGAGAAGTGATAAAGTAGACCAATACTTCCAAAATATTCTTAGCCTCCACAACATCTGTTCAAAACGTTGTTGAATCTCTCAACATATCTAAGCATTTACTCTATCAGATCCAAACTTTTAAAGAGATATTTATGTAGCACTTATTTTGCTTTTTCCTCAGACATTTAGATGGAATAAACATAAGCGCTTTTGCTTGAAGGAGAGTATTTGATAACATGCTGTTAGCTTTTGTACGTGTTGAACTTACTGAAGGATTGAATCCTTTTGGCTTAAAGCATTGGGTCACATACTGCTATAGGACACAAATTGAAACTTAGATATCTAGATTCTTCCCCTCCTAAAAAAACCACACATCACGTTTTAGTTTCTCCTTCCTCCCACACACCATCCCATGCCCAATGTTACTGAAAGTGTTCCTTACCTTCTGCTGGAGCAAGTATTTAGTTTCGTGCTTGCAATACTCTGGTGTTTCAACCCCAGTTTTAGAAGCCTAAAAGCTTCTTTAGAATCAGAAATCTGAATCCACTGCAGATCTTTAGGAAGAACAAACATGATAATCTTGTAAATATCATTATCAAGATGATATAAGGGATTAGGGGATAATGTATGTACACTAAGAAGCATACATTTAGCTGAGACACACAAACATTTTACTAAGCCTGCTTCAGACAGAAATTATATGACAAATAAGGTCAGAATTCCTCCTTCCATAGGAAAGGAAGAACAAGTATATCACATCATTTCATACTATTAGCATGCTAAAATATGTTCCATCCAAATTAAGTGAGCAACCTTAGCCTGACCACTGAAAAGCCAAGAGGTTTTAATACGAGTGTGAAAGCTCTGTGTTCATATTCATCAAGGCAGAATTCTACCTGGACAGCTTCTCTGGTTTAGCCTACAATTTTGAGGAAAATGAAGGTCATCTAGATATCTTTCAGGGCCACTGACTTAAAGACACCAGTGAAGATTTTTTTTGTAATATGATAACTGTATGTGATCTTGGTATGTGCTAGAGTGAACACCTACAACCCTACTAATAGAATTTATAATATGAACATTATGACCTCTGTTAAACTAGAGGTCACCAAAATTGTGCTAGCGAAAATACCAGTTGTGACTAAGAAAAATAAGAAAATCATTAACTGGTTTTCCTCAATAACATTAGGAACAACCTTATACTTCCAAGCTTTTTATAAAGAGATTATGTCGAAGCATAGTTCAAAGCAAACTACTTCCTACTTCACATATTTTCTAGTCTTTGAAGAAATGAAGGAGTTGGGTTTCTTGTCCAGTTCAGCCTTTTAAATCTATAGCTTGGCATATAAAAGATAAAAGTAGCAGGCCAAACACCTATAAAAAAAGCCTTTAATCTAGAATTGGTGTCTTAATTGTCCAAAGAACCTGTAACAAATCAAACAGGTTTCAAATCCTATTTTTTCCCAGAGCCAGAAACAAACAGAACTCAAAACAACAGTTCAATGTTAACTCCCTGCCCCTCCAACCCAAGACAAATTACATAACAGGTTTGCTAGAGCACTGTAAAATGCAATTTGTAGTCTGAACTTTCTCACGTTCTATGAAGTCTGTTTCTGTATAAAAAAAATACTAAAAAAAGAACTGTTGAATCAATTATACTTAAGAACTTTGAGTCCCTTTTTAAGAAAATTGAAAAGAACCACACCACTAACAAATTTGTCAGCGTTTTCAATATTTCTCCCATTTCAAAGAAATATCAAGGCAGTGAAGTACATGCAGTCTTTTTTAAGAGGTACAGTCAAGAATAAAGAGAAAACACTATTAAAGGTACAAATACTTCTATGTACATAGACTGTTGCCTTTCATACTCAAGGTAGACATTTCTAGTGCCACAGTGAATGCAGTTAGGAGTCTTCTAATCTAGAAAGACACGTTATTACAGGAAGACTGACTTTTCAAATTACAGGTTGGGTGATTTGCAATGTATTCTAATCACCTTTTACGTAAGAACATCCCTTGATGTCTTGAGCAAGGCGTAGTGTTTTTCTTTTCTTGTCATTTGACATAGGAATCAGTAGGTCATAAAAACATTCATTGTAAATCTCGAAAAATGAAACCCAAACAGAAAACTTCACGTCTTTTTTTACAGTCATGCTAGATTGTTCCGAGTCTTTTAAAAGTTCTTCTAAATCTGCCAAGTACAAAATATTACAAGTCAATACAGGCCTAAAGTGAATTGCATTTACAAAATTAAGTGAAAATTGATATTACAGCAGCCTTCTAGAAAACACCCCAGACAAAAGTCCATTGAAATTCCACCCCCCCTTTAAGTATCTGGAAGTCACATGCTTACCCTACATATTTACAAGAGACACCTACTCTACCACTTGCAAATTCTATCAAACTCATGCAGCTTGGTTAGAATTATTCAAGTCTTTTCAATATCTTCAGAAGACACGGAATTAAACTGAGAATTGCACTTCATTCTGACTTTTTAAAGCAAACCTATTATTTAGGTAGCTTTTAAAATGCTAGATTTAAGTTTATCTACTTACATACAAGTACTCTAAAAGCCTGTTGGGATACCACTAGGGCCCATAGCATAAGTAGTACTGCTATTCCTTGCTATAGTTTAATCTCATTTAATGCCTCTTCAGGTATTATTTTCACCATCTTATCCTTGTGTTCTCTGCCCAGATAACTTGCTCACTATTCAATTCACAGGCATATAAAAATGTCAATTAGTCATTTTATTATTAAAGTAGGCCAGAAATTGACCTCAATAAAGCTTATTTGCCAGCTTTAATTGCAACTCTCTTAACATAAAACTTACCATTAGAATCAACTGGTGCTTTGTTGCTAGTGCTACTTTGAAGGTCCACCTGCAAAACAGAACAGAGATTTTTAGGATATATTGCTGACAGTACATCACCAGTACACCACCAGTTACTTTTGTAACAGGTCTATTGTCCTACTAGATAGGAATACAGCATAGTTGCAATAAGCCAATGCAAAGGTCCTGGCTACACATCATGGCTCATTCAATGCACGTGTACACTTCTATTGAAGGGGTTGTTCTTACCATAATACTCATTCCTGACACTTCCCTTGCATCAGGCCTTATCACAGTATATAGCATTTCAGCTTGCTGAACCAGAAGAAAACAAGCCACAGAAAAATAAGAGAGGTGGAAGCCTACACAGAAACAGGGTGATTTAACAGGATGATTTGCAGGAGTCCAGCTGCAGTTTACACATTACACTTAACCTAGTGAATCTAGAGTCCCAATTTTTTTTATTATTGGTATTTTGCTAATTCAGGATTCTGTCTCTTAATGGCTTACTAGGTCAACCCTCAGAAACAGAGGTAAGCTTAGAACACTTGTTCACTTAAGAAATTAAGTGAGCAACTTCTGCTTCACGATAACGTGAAGCTTTCACAGGTGAAGAAGTCTAGATTTTAGAAAGAGAAGGAGAATTTTCTTCTGCTGAGCTCTTAAAAAAAAAAAAAAAAAGAAAAACCAAACCAGTAAAACAAACCCTTACAGCTAGAGTTCATGAGTTCTGTATACATACATTCCATTCCCTGTCTTCATTTTGTTTGGTTGGGTTTTTTAGGCACAGAACTGCAAAGCATAACTCATCTACCAAAACCAGTATGCTTAAGAGAAGAAACATGGATTCAAAAACAGGTATGGTTTGGGGGTTTTTTTCCTTTAATGTTTTGTTAGAGTATATTTCAGATAAAGCTGAGATTCCATAAAGCGATTCCTGAAATATTTAACTACTTCAGGAATCAAGACTTTTAGGTTTAAGCTTTACACATACAAAACACCCACGCAAAACTGTCTGTTGAAGCAGATGCAAACTTTGCCACCAAATTTATAAGCGGAAGTATTGTTCTTATAATCACAGTTTTAGAAACTAGAAGGGATGCATATGTGTATTCAAACATGTGAGAGGTTTTTCTGAAGTCCTTAAAGACTGCTAGAGCTAGATTTAACATATGCCTGTGCTTTTGAAGTGAAGTCTTGAGGAATTTTGCTGCCACCTGCCTTCCACACCAGAACTCCAGTTAGCTCACATATAGAAAAAGTTTTAAGGTAACAGATATATTCCACCCCAGAATAGCTAGAACACCCCATTATAACCTAGCATATCACTAGGGAGATACCCAGTTCTTTTCATTAAAAATAAAGCACAATTACCCCTTCCTAATTCCAATTCTTGAGCATATGCTTTTGTTTTTATATTATTCCATTCATTTCAGAATTAAAAACACCAAGAAAAAGGTATGCTTATAAAAAATATAAATCTCCCATAACTGTAATTTGACTAAACAGCTTTAGAGTTCCAGGCAACTCAGAAAACTGAAGTGCATTTCTGGACCACTCAACAGTTATCTGTTTAAGAATAAAGTCCAGCAGAAACCCATTTTAATTAAAATCTTTAGAAGTCCACTGGCTTTATAGCTCTTCCGTTTCAAAAAAAATTTTTGCTTCCTTTGAGGATATGTGCCAAACTAGGAGAGGGAAACAACCTCAAAAATCATTAATTTCTTTCAAGTATCCTGAAAAACAGTAAATTGTTTAAAGGAGCAGACCTACTAGCGTCCCCACAGATAGAAAGACTATTTGCATTCAGTCCTTACTAAGCATCAGTAACCCCAAAGGATAAATTATAAGGTGCCCAAGCTATAGGAAAAAAAAAAAAAGCTTAGAGTTTATCTATCAAGTATTTAGCCACAAGACAGAAATCCACAGGAGAACAGGGTTCATCAGCATTATTGCTCACTTTACTGCTAATCTGAATACCTAGCTGATAGCAGATAGACATATCCATGCTTAAATACAGATAGTCTCTTCCCATTGAAAAATGACCAGGGTAACACTGAGCTATCTAAAGATGTGCATACTCATCAGTATAGAAAGAAGTGCTCCTCTACCTCTTTTGTTAGTCGAAGTATTGAGTTTTTAATAGCAGTTTCTTCTCTCACTTGGTCTTTAGTCAGCTTTATATAATCTCTACACCGATGGGGTTTGAGATCCATTGCTGTGTATAGCTTTCCTTGAATACTTCTAAACAACATATCCATAGTCCTTGGCAGAATACCAATGTCGTCTTCTGTCCCTGTATGCAACATACAAAAGAAAGATCCCAATTATTACCATGAACAATGTATACACATAAACAAAGACAGAAAGATAAGCAATTCTAATCTCAAGGCATACATGAGGAATTTGGAGGCCACTTACAGCATAAAGCAGTGGGGGTTTTGTATTCTCAAGGTAACAGAAATGTCATTAGCGTTTTGAAAGGTATTTGGCTTTCAACAACAGCTCATGCTCTACCTCTTCAGCAGTAGAGGGCATAGCTTCTTGAGTATTCTGCATAAGCTTAGCCTTAAGGAAAAGAAACCACAACCAACAGACATTTAATAGAAATTTGCAGTTTTTCCAATCACATTTTATAGGCTGCCTTCATGCTCTCTCTCTCAAGGAGAGTAATAGCGAAATACAACTGATGACTGATCTCTCAGCTGCAGTTCCATACTAATTCCACAGACCCTACAAAAAAGGTTCTGGTAACCTTGTGAAGACTCACTCCTTTCCCTGTCCCAAACTGTTTTTTCAGAGCATACTACTTTTGCACCTGAAAAGCAAAAAGGTCTCAACTAAAAGCCTCAATGCACACTTGACCTTTCTAAATCCAGGTGCAAGTTTAAAAAGGGTTCACTTAACTTCGATTTCTAAACAAGAGAGAAGAAGGGGAGAGAGAGGAGAGCGGAAGAGAAACTACTGTCCTCTCAGGGTCTGACAGCATAATCTCCCAGCCTCTGATAATTTCTCCTATTCCCCGAGACAGACAGGTTTTTATCAGTTACAGCACTAGCTACACTGCCTAAGCCAGAACCTATGTAAAATCTGGTTGGCACTAAAACACCAAGCTAGTAACAAAATAACATATTAACTTAAAGTCCCGTTGCATTATGTTTGTTTCTCCTCATCTCCTGTCTTCTCTAATAATTCTCTGTTTATCGTAATGCCACTTGTAAATCAACTTAGCATGAACAAAGTAACAGTCACTGGTGAACAAACAGTCCTAAAAACTGCTTCATCCTTCACTTAAGTCTGTTGCCATTGACAGAACACAGGCCAATGCCAAAGTAGAAATGCCAAAGTGGAAAGGCTGTATCGACAATACTAGGAATAACAGAACAGGAAATCATAGTACCCAGCAGGCAACATTCTGCCCTGCCAATTCTTATCACAAGTTGATAGTTATGTCCTAAAAATATAATACCACGAAAAAGTCTCCAGTCTGAAAAGACGTAAATCAAAAAATTCTTGAAAGCCACACCACACAATACACCCCAAACTAGTCAAGCATGGGAGACTGTACACAATAGGTAATAGGAATTTTGGGGTTTATTATTTACTTATTAGGACAGAACATCCCATTACCACCCCAGACTAATGATTACTGCCAGTACTTTCAGTTGTCTTCAGTTATAATCCACCTAACAGAAGATCGCTTAGAAAACAATGTCACTTCAATAAAGATAAAGTTCATATGGCACCAAATTCATCGTCCTTCCACTACTTCTGTATATAAAATACACAGCATAGCACCTAGAACTGCCGTTATAGGAGAAATTGTTTCCATGTGAATCAAGTCACCTTGACTGTTACAATGCTTTGAAAATTAAAAAATGACATCTTCTGATCAGAAAGGATATTGAGCTTTAACAGTACAGAAATAGCACATCAGAAGACAAGGTCTCCTAGGATATTATTGATAAGCTCAGACACTTGAGACAAGACAAAAACTTGGAAGTAATCAAAAATGTTTCAGAACATTTATTCTCTGCCTACAATAACTGAAACAGACTGAAGTACTATTCCTTATTTGGAGACAGTGCATATAAGATGCATATGACCTTAATAATAACAATAAAAATAACAAAATGCTAGTCTGATGTAGAGTTACTTACACACTTTCCACATTCTGATATATAGAAGATGTATTTTCCTAACTCCCCCTCCTCCCTAACATTATAGATACTTGGAGGAGGAAAAAAGAAAATAGGTCACACACCTGGTTAAAGTTATTACAGCCTTACAAAGCAATATCACTATACATTTATGCAAACTCTGGCAGTGGCTGTCTGTTGTCACTTTAGTGATAATTGTTATGGAAGGAGACTTTCAAAGGCTATTTATTAATATCCAAGAGAAGCCAGTGTATAGGGTCTACAGTTTAAATAAAGGAAAAAGTTATAATATTTCCACTTGAAGCAATCCTCCCTTAAAAAAAAAGGAAGTTCATTCAAGGAGAACACATTTCTACTTATACCTTGGAACGTGTAGGTTTTCCCAGCATTTGTAACGCCATATGTAAAAATAAGACGATTATATCCATCTAAGAAATCTTGCACTGGTTGCTTCATGGTACCTTCAAAGAATTCTTCTTGAGTTGTTTCAGGTCCAAACACCTGAGCATTAGCAAGAAACATCTCTATTTTGTTTAAGCAATCATTAGAGGCTTTCAAAGTAACTTTTAAATTCTGTATGTTTATAATCTTAAAGACTATTGACAGTTAAAAAAATCTAATTTGCTTGGTATTAAATAATGTAAGTTGAACAACTTTTTCCAGGAATAAATTAAAAACTTTTAAAGACAATTCATTTACTCGTGAAAAAGTGAACTTCTGTATTGTCTGTCCAGCAGTTTTTTCACTTAGTCGACTCAAAGAGTTTTTCGGGGGCTTCAGTATGATGCTCGTTGAGTCTTCAAGTGAAACGCAGTCCTATTAAAAGCAAGTACAAGCAATGCAGGCATGAAGAGAGTATAAAGAGCTCAGCTTACAAGAAAACACAACTCACACATTTAAAGTAATTTTAAACTAAGTGTCACACCTGCAATTCATTTTCTCTTTCCAACGATGTAAATGGCTTAATACGCAGGCAAACTTGTATGTGTCCCTTAGACTCCAAACTGCTTCTCTTAAATTAAAAAAGAAAATAATTAAGTTAGAAATTTTACTAGATTCTTTGTTTGATACCTAGCCTGTTAAGGCAGTTTTATTTTGATGAGGCTATTTTGAACAGACTTATTTGATGACATGGGAAGAAAGAGTAATTCACTACATCAGTTTTTACGAGTGCTTAGGCCCCTGCAGAAGTTCGCTGTGATAACTTGAGAGTTCATAATCTAGCAGCACATGTATATACACTACATTCAGGCCATCTAGAGATCAAGAATGACACCCACAAAAACGTTCCAATTAAGCTGCTCTGAACCAGGCCTCATTCACAGCAGATTGATGCACCCAATAAGGTATCAATACAGTGCCACACAACTTAGTGTAATCCTATATATCTCCTCCAAATTAAAAACACACTAAAGATGCTCTTCATCTTCTTTGTAAAATTCTGATTATTCTGATTGATGAAAGGGCTAAGCTTATTTTTAAAAAAATCTAAACAATGCAAACATTAAATCTTTCTTACCTGGCTTGTGTCTGAGCTTGAAGAAGCCAAAGAAAATTCAGCAGAGAGATCTGCTTTGATATCTTCCACATTTACGGGTCCTATTCTTTGAAGGGGCTCAACACCAGCAATATAGGATGGCCTGGGGAGTTTCTCATTATCCAAAGTAGGTTCCATCCTGCAAGATAAAATAAAACTATTTTTTGCTCTCTGATCACATGACATAGAGCTTCTGAAGTCCCTTAGAAGAGAAGTCAATTTGAGACTGATAGCTGCAATTTCTCCTCTTCATCCTACTCATACTTTACACAGCAAGTTTCTGATAGCTGGGAAGAAGGTCTGCAGAGGCATTCACAACATAATTAAACAAAACCAGCCATTCTTCTTTCAATGAAAATGAACTGTTTACCACGGAAAAACCTTACACATATACCACAACCTTGCTAAAAACATGTCTGATGAGAAAGATATCGTTTTTAAAAAAAGCAATCATTGATCCACATCCACTTCATCATCCCACTGTATTGTCCATTTAGAATAAAAGCTCATTGCAAGAGTAACCCAGACTTCATGGTTATCTCTGCAGAACCTGATAAATAATTGGTATTATAAAGATAACACAATGTAGCTTAATATAAGGCAGAGTTCAGAAACATTCCAAAGACCAATAGATGGTTTTAGCTATTAAATGGCCACTAGAAAATTAGATGACCTCATGCTAGAGTGCAAGTTAAAGTACTGCTTTTTAGTAATTTTTTTAGTTGTATTACAGATCAGCAATTAAGTTATTAATTTATTTATAAAAATATTTATTCAATTATTTTCACGCATCTCAGAATCTGGACAGCAAAAACTTGCTACAGAAAGTGAAAATTCATTGATTCAGTTTTGAAACTTACCCATCTACTGTCAACATAACCTTTAAAAAGTGCATTTGGTTTGAAGATATTTGTATACTTTGTCTGCGCTTTACTCTCCTGTTGCTTTTCCCTGTGATATTACAGATGTGCCTTGGCAGTTTTTGTTAGAGATTAAGTTTAAAATGACTCATTGGGCAATTACTCATAGGCCATAGCAGCAAGTGTTGTAGCAATTAGACACCTACCACGTGGCCTCCTACAGTTTTGAAGCTTTGGACACAACGAACAGTTCAACAGTCTTCTAATACTACATTCCCATGTCCATGCACACAGTGACGCACATATGTTATCTCTCTAAATACTAACGGAGAACATGCAGTGCTCATTAAAACAATGAGCAGACCAGAGCTGGTTCAAAGCCCCTTTGCTCAGGAAGAGTGTTGCCTATTAAGCAGTCATAACATTTTTGTTCCCCTCAGCATAAAACCTGGAACATGTCAGCACCTCAGCATCAAAACACTGAACAGCTCAGCTTTCCTATCTAACCTGTAAAAGATACAGAACTTTGTGAAGCTGGGCAAACATCACCGAACTACAAATGAGGTAAAGCTACACATGAACTAAACAGCAATGTTTACTTTGTTTCTTCTGATCTACAGGTTTTATTTTTGTCAGTGTATGAAAACCAGGAAAAACTTGGCCTGAAATATTATCACAGCTTGAACAAACACTGACCTGTGAATAAGCTAACAAAGAAACATACCTGTGCTGTCACGATCTAGGAATATTATTCATCAGCTACACAAAGTCACACTGCAAAACTCTTATCAGGCCTCGACAGGAAAAGTATTTGTTAAATAACTGCCATTTTAGTTGCTTGAAGTATAAGCTTATTTTAAAGTGTGATTTGTCAAGATTATGCTCTCATTCTGTGCCTCTTGACATAAGAGGGAAAAGACAAACATTAAACTACGTGTGCAAAGCTGGAACTGAAAGTCTTCCTATGAGCCCAGCACTCAGACCAGCAAAGTTCAGCCACTGACAGCATGCATAACCCAAGAGACAGATGGACAGTCTGCATCTAAGTTGTCATACAGCACTGTAATTGCCTTAGATATCCTGGTGCAGCCAGGCAGATTGCCTGGCTGTAGAAACAAAAAGCGATTTGTATAGCGGGATATGTTATTGTAACACTGCTTATCGTGACAACAGAGCGTAGAGCTGCAGGCACTCACGCTGCAAAACTCTTATCAGGCCTCGACAGGAACAGTATTTGTTAAATAACTGCCATTTTAGTTGCTTGAAGTATAAGCTTATTTTAAAGTGTGATTTGTCAAGATTATGCTCTCATTCTGTGCCTCTTGACATAAGAGGGAAAAGACAAACATTAAACTACGTGTGCAAAGCTGGAACTGAAAGTCTTCCTATGAGCCCAGCACTCAGACCAGCAAAGTTCAGCCACTGACAGCATGCATAACCCAAGAGACAGATGGACAGTCTGCATCTAAGTTGTCATACAGCACTGTAATTGCCTTAGATATCCTGGTGCAGCCAGGCAGATTGCCTGGCTGTAGCCACAAAAAGCGATTTGTATAGCGGGATATGTTATTGTAACACTGCTTATCGTGACAACAGAGCGTAGAGCTGCAGGCACCCCAAGCAGGACCCAGGGGGGCACACGCAGCGGTGTGGGCACAGCACACGTGGGGCACGAGAAAAGGCAGAGCAGGCTCCAACCCGCACAATAAGCCCAGCAGCTTATGGAAAAGATAAAGCAGCAGCTCTTCCACTTAAAAAAATTAGAAAGGAATTTTTTTTCCTCTGCAAATATCAGTCTTCCACACCAAGGCTTTGCGCTGTTTTCCCGTTCTTACAGGACACCGCTGCATGGCTGCGCCAGCGTCGCGGCCGGGGGCTGCCCGCGACTCGCTCGCCCCGCAACAGTACCGAAAAGTTTTCTCCCCCCTCCCCTTTTCACGCCCCCCTCAGACA
>NW_009260182.1:10484096-10503281 GCF_000687185.1 Egretta garzetta | reverse complement strand
TCGGCGGCATCAGGACCTCGACTGCCACGGGAAGGCGCCCTGGCCTCGCCAGGCCTGCCCCGCGGCCTGCCCTCACCTGCCCGCCTCGCCGTCTGCAGTGCCCGGGCTTTGCCTTCCTCAGGCCTGGCAGAAAGATATATATGTAAGTTCCAGCTTGTCGATACTCCGGGTGATTGCAGTGATGCTATTTCCACAGGTGTTTTGTGGGCAGAGAGGCAAGCTGAGGCTTTGCAGGCTGTATATAAACAGGATAATCACTATTTTCAGGTAGTGAAAGGGAAGAGGCCGGGTAACCTGCTCAAGCCGCAGATGCCCTATATTAGAGCGGGGATCAGCAGAATTGGGAAACTCTGGTTTTAAGTTCAGGCTGTGCCTGTTCCTCACCTTCGGTTACAATACTGACAGCGTGACAGCTGGGGAAAACACTTAGCAAGGTATCTTCATTTAAAACCTTTCCCAGGTGGAAATTATTATTTGGTACCAGGTTTGCATGATAGGGATTTAATTTCTTAAACAGCAAAGAGAGAAATCCTTTGGCTTTATTTTCAAAACAGTGTCATAATGCCAAACAGATTATCCTTTTCTAGAATGTCAGGGTAGGGGAATGTACAGGTTTTAGTAACAAAAATGACCATAAGTTTCTCTTTAGACTCAGACAGGAATTCTTTGAACTTTAATAAGGAATGTCTGCCTGTTTTAAATTGAAATAAAAGGAAAAGTAACTTAAAAGTAGTCAGTAACTACCAAACCCAAACACTTGTCTTTCATTTGAAGAAAAAAATGCCAGGTAGTGCAAGCAATTCTGTAAAAGAATAATTTTACACAGATCCTGTATCAGCTGCTTTGATGAGGTTGTCTTTAAGATTAAATCCCATCTTTAAAAGAGAGGCTGTGTCATATCATTAAAATATGTGTACTTGATTTCAGTTTGGATGCAGGCCATGCTGCAAGACTTGGTCTGTTTTAACAGCAGAAAAGAGTACAACGTTGAATTTGAAATTGCCAAACAAAACTGAAAAGATCTTATAGACATGCTTTAAGACTTAGGCTAATTTTTTAAAAAGCATCTTAGTTTCTCTCCTGACCAGAACAGTGAATTCAAACTACTGTACTAACCTAATGCCAAACCACCTTTTTCATACCAGGAGAGGACTAAGAGTGTCTCTCAAAGAAAGGGAAAAATTAGCTCCTGGGAGCAAACCTGAAAGTTGTTATCTTCCGCTTGTTGGAAAGGAAAACTGAAGATCATCTCAGAATATTTTGCAAGGTATATTCCTAAAAAGGTTCAGGGCTGTTTCCTGCAGAAAATTGTTCTTGTTAAGTTGAGGCATAACAAAGCTCATGGTACAAGCAATATTTTGGTTTTGTTTCTGAAGCTCTTTTTATACTATTGCACATGCTGCATAATTTAAACTAGTATCTCAAAGGACTACCATCAGCATACTAAAAGAGCAAACTGAAACACAGTCTAACATGTGCTCACACAAACCATGATAAAGAAAACATTAGATCAGCATAACCAATCCAGCCTGCTTTGGAGTGGCAGATGATGAAACTCCATCTACGTAAATAACCTTTATTGCTTTCCACCAATATATTCTCCTTAAAGCAATTTGTGCAAGGACAGCCAGTTACAACAAAAATACCTGCTGCCAAAACTGTTAACTCATTCGCCCTTGAAATTTGAGTATGTTTCTTCTCACATACTCTGTAACTTGTGGAGCAAGGTTGCCACTCCCCAAGGGGAAAATATTTTTTATAAATTACTTGTTAGAATGCTCACCATTACCCTTAGAAACTTAGATTCCTTGTATTTGGGACAGGATTCAAAAGTTGTGGATGGTCTACTCATCTGAGTGATGAGACGATGCCCTATGAGACAGCATATCTCAGCTAGCTTTTACATTGCTGTCAGAAGTAATTAGAGACACAGTCAACACTGCTGGGACTTGGCCCAGCATCCTTTAGCACATCTGAGCAGCTGCCAAACCAGGACTGCCTTCAGCTTCTTTGTACTCAACTTGTTTTCCCCAGGGAATTAACAAAGTACTTCAGTTTCTTCTTGGCACTCTCGGTTCTGCTGTGCTTCCCCGTGCCCTGACAGCGCTGCCTTCACATCCTGGTTGGAGGTGAAGTCCTTCTTCTGCAGGGTTCATTTGGAGCCGACTGGCACAGAAAGCTCCAGTTCCTTGTCACACAGGTGTCTTGGAGGAAGATGATGCGTTGCGTTATCTTCTTGGTCGTCTGCCACATTAGCCCTTTTTCACCCCTATCTTTCAGAGCAGTGCTTGTCATCTGTCTTGTTACTTGCACAGTCCTGTGAATGCATTTCACACTTCCTTTAATTTGAACCTATGTAGTGGTACCCTCACTGTCCCACTCCCATTAGTTGCCTTCAGGTGACATTATTTCTAATGCATATACAGCTGATTTTATGAACTCGTGACTTTGCAGGCTGTTCATGTAATTAATTTTCTTTAGTAATATAGCTATGTTTTCCTTTACCATCTCTTTTAAGCAATGAGCTACTTCTTCAGTTTCACCTTTCCCCATTCATTCAATATAAATTTCCTATGGCTGACTTTTGATTCTTTACCTATTTGCTTGTTTGCTCCTCAAGACTAGTTTTAAAGGCACAAACAAGAGAAAAATGGCTTGGGTTTGTCAGGGTAATTTTTGTGCTTTCGTGTGCATATGTTCAAACTTTCCCTTGAACTTGGCAGCACAGAGGCAGTCACCTGAAAGCAAACAAATGTTCACATTGCCATCCTGTGTAACTTGACTGGCACAGCATTTCTTCCTTCAAACAGACACGAACATACGTCAAATTCATTATGGGACACAAGGTGACGTGGCCTAGAGCATGAGACTCGCAGTAATGCCCAGAGTTAGTGCCTCAGCCCCGCTTGCCGGAGCAGCTACGGGAGCCAGCCATGGGCACTCCCCAGGCGGGGAGGCTTCGCCACAGGGGCAGGTGAGAGTGTCTCCAGCGAGGCAGGCGGCAAAGGGTGGCTGGCCAGGGTGGTGGGTTCCTTTCCCCAGGCGGGCAGGGGCTTTCTGCCAGCCCCCAGCCTACAAATGCTGCAAGCTGTTTTGTGGCTAATTTGGTTAACTGAGTAATTGCAGGATTTCAGGCGGGGTGGGAGGAAACTCACTGGAAGAAGCTTGTGGATCGTGAGGTCATGAGGCCACTCCCTTGAGGTGCTCTGGGAGCGTGAAATACAGTCTGGAAAATGAATCATAGACCCACCAGCAGAGAGGGGGCTTGAGGAGCACATGCCAGTGTGAGACAGCCAGCCAGAAGCCTGGGGAGGAAGGAGGGGATCGCTGATGGACAGCTGGAGGCAAGCTGTAGGACCTGGTGCTGTACTTGGGTCTTGATGCTTGGCATCTGGCCGCTTCCCAGGGCCAGGGCTGGCTGCTCCAGAAAGTAAAGCGTTGGGGTTGCTTGTGCTCTGTGGTCATGGTTGTAGAAAAAGCCATTCACTGAGGGCAGAAGAGAGAGGGAGCTCACAGCTGGAGATATGGTTGTGTTGAGAAGGCTTGTTTAGGTACTGCCATGTGTGTGCTTCTCATAGATGCAGTGAGGCCACTTGGTCCCATGCCAGCATTCTGTGTAATGAAAATGTGCTACATGTGCTCAGCATATTGTGTTTAGATCTTCATAGCTTCATTTGAAAACCTGTGCATGGCAAACAGAGTATTACGCCTTGAGCAGGAGCTGTATTGTCTTACATAGGAGAAGATTTGAAATCTAAAGAGTGCAACTGAGACAAAAAAGCTATCACTGCTTCTTCCTGTTACTCCCTCAACTCTCTAGTTACTCCTTCTGTCCCTCTTTGAATTATTGCATAATTCTCTGATGAGCTAAAGAGATCATTTCAGCTGTAACCAACCTTTTAATATTGTAATTAAACAAAAAAGTTTCAAAATCAATTATTCTCTGTAATATGGTAATATAGATAATCACCATTTTGAAAGTCATATCTCGCATTTTGAAATCAGAACCTTCTACCTCTCATCACCAGGCTTAAAACATACCTGAAGACATAATTGGGTATCTTGGGATCTTATGCTTACCAAGTGTATGAGTGTGCTTAGGTTCTCAGATTCTTTTAATTTCATCAGCTCTTTAATAAGCTTGTGTAACAAAGTGCCTCTTAGTGATAGTGTTCTATACTGGCTCTAGCAACTAAAGCAAGTGAATGGCTTGGATATTTTGAGCAATTAGTAATGCAGTTAATTTCTTTTTCAGTATTAGTGTGCTGTATGTTTTCTCTGCCCACCCACCCATATTTAAATCTTGTGTTATTATGAAAAGGAAGCTTTTGAAGGCAGGATCATTAGGGTCTTCCATTAGGGCAGTTGTACTCATGCTTCCCTAATATAGTGGGTTTCTTAACCTCACAGAGGCTTTTTAACACCATCACAGCGTAAATGATGATAAAATATGTTTCTTAAATGTTTCTATGATATACCCTCCTCATTTGAGCTGCCAGTTTGGAGTAAAATTTAATATGCTGTCAATATGAATAATAATTGAGAAATATTTTGCGTGTGTGTGTGTATTTATGTTTTACTACCAAAGGAAACTGAAGCTTTACTAACTGGAGGGCAAAAAATAATCTACTTTTTTTCTTCTGCCTCTTCTAGGGTCTTTCTGTAATCATGGCAACAGATGCTATAAGACCACTAGTGATGGCTAAGTATTTTGCTTCTTTATTGCTGAAAGGGGCTGAAGCATTTAGACATGAGTCAGCTGATCAGGCCAAACAGCACAATATCACATTAGTCAATATAACAGCAAAAGTGGCCTCAGTTGGAGAAAATGGTAAGAACTGTTTTCACATTGTGACACAAGTATTTGTCCTATAAATGTATCAGGTGTTTTGTCTTGACTGATTCATATTCATGTAGTGAATAGTGTAGTTATCAGGCACTTAAGATATGTCTTGTGAATAGTAAAACTATTGTTTAAAAAATACACAAAGGGTTTTTTTGTGAAAGCGTATTTATACAAGAAAAGATAACTACTCTTAAATTGTGTGCTGTCTTATTATTTTTAAGAACAAGTCTGCATAGATGGCTTTTTCATAGAACTTGTTGCCAAATATAGTTTCTGGGGCATTTGTGATGTGCCCCAGAAAATTAACTCCATCCCAGCCAGACCGGGTACACTGTCTCACTTCGGGTTGTGATCATGGCATTTCTGAGCTACTGGTAATCACATAATAGGAAACCTGGAGACAGAATCCACAAGCAAGAAGACTGACGGTTGGTAATGACTAGGTGCATAATATTCTTCCCTCCTAGTCAACATTATACTGATGTCTCAGGACATAGTGTTAGAAATGGCTCTACAGCTGGAATAATAAATTGAATCCTGTACTTAGAGAAGTCAGTATTAGTTTCGCCACTGTTTTCACACAGCCAGGGTCTTGCATCTTAGTTTTCCTATGGATTTCAAGTCCTTATATCTTTTGGACATAAAAATGGAGTAGTATTGTTACAGTCCGGGAACACTGGCTACTTCAGAAAATGTTTTTTTATATACACTGCTTATATTTCAAGAAGGGTATTTGAACTGTGTATCCAAATTTAGTTTGGTTCTTTGAAATGTCCCCTTTTTTTCTTTTTTTTTTTTTAATTTCTAAACCTGTGCCTAAGTGCTGCAAATTTTTGCATAATGTGTTTTTAGCTCCAAGTCTGGGACTAGGCCTGCTGCCACTTTTTGCCATACATGATGTTAATTACTTCCTTTGCAGACAGTGTGTTAGCTTGTAACCTCCAGGTTAAGCGCTGGGGATGAATTCCATATCTTATTAGTAAAACTTATTTCTATGTGTTGTTGGTTCTTTTTCAGTCATCCACAGAGCTGTATAAATACCAACATGGGTAACCATAATGTAAAGGTAAAGTCTCAGGATTGGCTTTCCTAAAATGAAACATGTTTGAGTGTTATTTCTATTGAGGTTTCAGAAATTTTATTTCATTTCCAGGCTGCTTATGGAAATTCTTCATGGTGTAAGAAATTCAATCTTTAATCCTTAGGATTACTTTTTTAAGAATACTGTTTCTTCTTTTGTAGTGTTACATAAAATAGAGCCTGTAAATAGCTGTCTAATGGTCTCAGAGCCCTCAGAACAGCCCTAGAAAATTTTACCAAAGACATTCTGTTGACTGTTAAACTCTCAACTGCTGTTCTGTCATCTTACTAGAAACTTAACAAGATAAATACATTGGAACATCAAGTCAATACATATCTAGGGTAATGCAATTCTGAAATAGGGAAACTGGCCGAGATAATGCCAAGATGTATCTAAATATATATCAGATGTATAGCTGAAGGAACTGAAAGATTTCCACCAAAGATGTGTGTACACATATGTGTATATATATAAATTCTGTGTAGAAGCCAGAAGGCTGGACACTTCTGTGTCTCAGAAATATAAGGTGCCTCAAAAAGATGCAGTTCGAGAGCAAGAAGCTTACTGCTGTGTAACATGGGCTAAATCCAAGGAGCAGGATATATTACAGTGCAGCCATTACAGTATTTCAATGTAGTATTACTCATCTTTCTGGCTCTGACACCCAAGACAGAGCTTCCTTTATTCTTGGCAAGTGTCAACTGTCTGTCCTGACCTCAGAAACTAGTGCTGTTCTCTGACATTATGTACCGTTCCTCAGAATGTCATCATGGCTTTGGGCACTAGGGACTTCTCCTTGAACTCATGTGAAGATGTGATTGGAGTGGGATAGTCACACCACTGACCTTCAGATGTTTTAACTTGGGATTGCTGTAGAGCCAGTGGAATGAAATGCTCAGAATAGTTTCAGGTCTAAGTTAAATGCTTGTTCTGGAAGTGCAGTTATGCTACATGGTACAGCTAGGCAGTATAACCATAACCTGAATTGCCCTCTGGAGGAACCTTGCTTTCTTCACTAGCCTCTTAGTTTAGATATCAAAATGAATTTCTGATATTGGGTGACACAGTTATCCTACAGCATGATTAAAGGACAGGGAATGAACATTTAGAAAACAAATTTCTTAACCAGTGACTTATCTTTAAAGGACCTGAAAATAATGGCTTTTTGACAGTAGCACATGGCCCAGGATATTTCCTGTTCTGGTCTGAGCCGCTTTTTTTTTTTTTTTTTTTTAAACTTTTATTAGTATTTCAGGCTGGGTATTGCCTGTCCTGTAGGAAAAACAGAAGGCAGGGAGCTTAATACATACTAGACATCTGCCCTGCATAGAATGAAGTCATGCTCCTGAAAAGGGCCTGTATTTGTGCCATGCGATTGGACTACAGTGCTCTTTGCAGTCTTTGAAGAGAAACACAGTCGTCTTCCCTGAGAGCGGACCAGCAGGTGAAAGGTGATGAAAACTCATGAAGTCTCGGTTGCTTCTCAAAGAGTGGATTAATGAGCAGCTTACTCTTTAAACACGTTCTTATACCACTATTACCAGCCAAATCAGCAAGTAGATCTACGTGACCAAGCAGGTGCTGGGATAACAGAAAAGCAGACAGAAGTGCTGGTGGTACAAAAGGGCAGGGCTGCTTCTCTTCTGTTAGGCAGTCTTAGATTGGCTAAATTGCTTGTGAAGCTGTATCTTTGGCAATTCTTCAGCAAGGAGTCAAATATGCAGGTGACTGGCTGGATTGCAGCTTTTGGGCATATCCAGACTTGCAGAGTTAGAGAGAGAGTATTTCCAAACTTAGTTCAACATACAGTTCTCAGTTCGATGCTGCCCTGCCTGATATTGTCACAACATGCTGCAGCTAAGGATAAGAAGAGTTTTGAAACAGGCCAGGCTTCCTTACTGAAAGTTTTCTCACAACTGAAATCTGAAGAAACTGAAAGGTTTCCACTGACATGTTGAGCATTACCAAGCACTGGCTGATTTGACTGTCTGTAGTCAGAATCAACCCCATTTTGCAAAAACTGAGGTGTAAACAGAAAAATTCTGTTGGTAATTCTGTTTTGTGTATCTGAATTTCCCTTTGCTGTTTCAACAGAGTACAGGATCTGACTGCAGTTCCAGTCAGGTGCTTTTGTATAGTGTTGCCAAGTTCTGTCATGCTACTATGCTTCATCA
Organism: Egretta garzetta; assembly: GCF_000687185.1. Lineage (NCBI taxonomy): Eukaryota > Metazoa > Chordata > Aves > Pelecaniformes > Ardeidae > Egretta > Egretta garzetta. The sequence goes on along the minus strand of NW_009260182.1, from coordinate 10,495,180 downwards.
TGCATGTGGGTGCAGTGAAGAATACACATGTATTTATAAAGCACTGTAAGATCTTTCTGGGTGAAGAGCATTATAAAATGAAGATAATTATTCCAACAATTAATCCAAATATTCTATGTAAAGCAGATTCTCGCATTGGGAAAAAAACAAAACATGCAACAATTTAGGGCTAAGGGAGGAATCCTTTTATGTTAAGGATAATATTAGTATAAAGTTAGAAATGAGTCATTCTCTAACTCATTTTTAAATGGGTGACTCATGCTCTTGGCAAATTAATTATCCAAGACAAGTGACTCAGAAATAGATGCTATAGTTCTCTTATTGTTTTAATCGTATGGCTATTGCTGTTACAAATAAACATGAGGTTTGATGTCATGTATAACAAATGTAGCTGTACCCTGCAAGTTATGCCACAGTGCTGCCTGAGGTTGTGTTACCCATGCCAAATTTTTTTATCTGATGTTTTGTTTTCAGTTTTAGGTGAATGGTGTAGCTAGGTATTGGGTGTCTAAAGCAGCCATGGCCACCAGGAATCTCAGCAGTGAACTTGGGCAAGGAAAATCTAATGTGGTATGTATTTCTTTCCATCCAGGAACTGTGATTTATCGAAGCCTCATCACAGGAACATTCCTATGAATAAACTTTTCACTGCAGAATTCTTAATAAATTGTTTGATGAATATTGAGAATGTTGATATGGGGATGATGGGAAGATCCATGCCATCTTGCTTGGACGGATATAGTACTGTATTGTTGGCTGTAACCCTCCCTCTCTGTTTTGCTTCTTTTTCTCTCCCCACCCTCCCCCCTCCTCCTTGGCTGCAGGTGGTATCACAATGCAAGTTTGACCTGATGAAACCACAACTAATGCCGATGCCTGCCTATGATGGGAAGAGAACACAGACCACAAACTTGGGATTGCTGGCCTCTCATTAGGCAAGTCTGTTGCTCATCTTCCCCTTTCCCCGCCTCCCCCCCCAGTTCCCTTTGTTCCTGTCCTTCCTCTGTATCATTAACTCATAACAAAGTTCAGTGTGACTGGTTGCTGGGAACCCAGTTTCATGTGGCTATACGTACACTCTTCCTTAAAGAAGTCAGATGTTGCCTCCATGTTGGACGTTCATCATGCAATGAAAATATGGAACACAATTTTATTTTAATAGTTCTGAATTATTTTCAGCTGAAGTAATGAAGAGGAAAGTCTGGCACATTTTAGTGGGATGTTCATGTTTCTCAACTATGATTCTTAAACTGAAAGTTTAAGTTTCTAATAACATTAGAAATTATTTGTGTTCGTTGCAGATACCTATACATCCTTGTTCTTAAAAAGTAGGCTATTTACTAGTATAGCTGAAATAATTCCTGTACTGAGACAGGAGAATGTCTTACGAAAACTGCATTGAGTGGTAGTTTCTATTCTCTTTATTTTGTTCAGTTGTAAATGTAGTAGACAACAGATCAAATAACTATTGACGTAGAGAATAACACAAATTATGTCAAACAGGGATTTCAAACAGCGTGTTTTGAGGTCAGTAACCTGCGTGCCTAGAACTTTGATCACACTGGTAATGACCAAGTGACATAACTTATGTGGATGTACATGCAAAGATAAATAGGTAGATTTTCACTGAATTTTTCAAGCAGAACAGCAAGATGCCAGTGAAGTGACAACGTATGTTTCCAATAGTCTCAAGGAGCTTCAACAAAGGAAGCTAACACTGATGAGTTAATTTGCTGAAACTGCATGCAAGGGGGTTTTGTTTGTTTGTTTTTTAAACCTAAATGGATCCTGTTTCCAATAAGCAGCATGAAGGAGGAGTCTTTCCAGGGCCCTGCCAAATCAAACGGAAGACAGCACATTCTGTCTGATGAAATATAAGTTTGACTGCTAATTGGCCAACCCAAAGCACTGCTAGATTAATAGCCAATTGTGCTGAGACTACAACTGCCAGGGAATTGAAGCTGTTTCTTTAATCTATAATTGGCTGAGAAAAATAGGTATTCCTTTTAAGAAAATTGAAGTATTCTGATGTTTTTTGAACAGTCTTTCAGATTCCCTGCCTAGGCAAATGAGTTAAAAATCTGAAAATTACTCTGGAATACTGGAACTAAATTTTCCAGTTGGGTGGCACAGGTATTTTAATTTCCATTTTGGGTCAAACTGGTCCAAATACTGGCTTTTGTTTGGAGACCTGTCTGCAAGTCTTTTCTCAGCTCTCTCACTACTTTTTGTTTTAGCATTGTTGCTTTTGTTTCTTTAAATGGGAGGTGAGAACAGTTATTCACAGTTTGTGAAGTGTCTGAAGATCTGTGGGTACAGAGCACTACATAAGTGCAAAGTATTTAAATTCAGAACTGTGTTAATGTCTTCTTCCCTTTTACTTATGCCAGTCTGTGCTGTGACTGAAATCAATCTGCTTGTAATAAAATTTAAATTTGGTCGGTGAATAGGGGCAGAAAATTGGTTTTGGGGTTTGGTTTTTTTTTTGTTTTAACCATAGACTTCCTAGTTCACTGAAACTAGGGTTCCAGCCTGATTTCTCTGTGCAGGAAAGAGATCTCTCTTCCCCCCCCAATATCTTCATTGATTAGGTAGTCTTTGCTAATCCTGTGAAAAGTCACGATGGGTCAATCCAGTGCTGTTTGCATTTTCCTCAAAAGTTGAGAATTAATCTGCTCTAAAAATGACTTGGTTTATGTATGCATTGTTTAGTTTTTATGTTCTGTGATGATCTGAAGTCTGAAAACTGGCAATGATAATGAGGTCATAAATCAGACAGCTTTTCTTGGTTTAGGATTTTAGGACAGGCATATCAACTCCAGCTTATACTAGATTTCAGTTATGCCTGTGAATGGAGGCTAGATCGTGCCATGTCATTTCTGGGGATTCTGTTATTTGCAATCCTTGACCACTGATGCCTTATAACCACTGCAGCAGTATTTTCCTCATACCTTTACCTGATGTGTAGCTGTACCTTCCTTTCTGGCTTGTGTGCTTGTTCTCTCTCTTTTTGGTTACCACACCCTCACCCCCCACCCGCCTTTTCCTTTCCTTCTAAGAGGAAATGGAATGAAGGTAACATATGTATCTCTTTTGGTATTTTAAGTAAATTTTATAAATGGAGGAAAAGTAAATCAATTGGTGCTTGCTACTTTTAAAGCAGTCAGGCAAAAAGTGTGAGATTGATGTCTTAGCACTATCAGTTCTGTTTTCAGTGGCTATAGAGAGGTTTCATAAAAAAAACGATATCTTTCTCTCCTGTGTTACAGGAGATACACAATGCTTTCGTTTTCTCTTCCCATGTGTGAAATCGCTGGCACCAAAAGTAACTTTGTAGCTTCTTTATCTGACTTCAATGTCAAAATTAAGGATAAATACAGCAAGGAGACTGATTTACCATTCTAGTCTAAAAAGAACAATAAATGTGTATGATTAGGACTTTACATGTGAGTGTCAAAATAATGCTTTGGTCCCACGGTGTTCAATCATATGTTACAAGATAATACACAATCTTTTGTGCTCCATGGTACTTGGCATGCATGTTTCTTAGACCCTTTCAGGTTAATCATTGATTGAGAGAACTTGTTTTGATGACCCAGATGGTCTCTTTGAGTCTTAAATTCCCATTAGACCAACTGTGTGTTTGTGTATTTGTTCTGGTTTATTACAAGAAAACAAATTTTTTGGTGACACTAAGATTCCTGCAGTGAAATACAAGTTGTCTTCTATGCAGAAGAGACCCTAGAAGTTACTTTCTATTGTGGTGGGGTTTGGGTTTTTTTCATAAGGTGTCTAATGAGAAGACAGAAGTCTATGGTTATAGTTCTGTTTTTCTTTTTTGTGTGTATGTAGTTTGTGTTGACCTTGTGGAAACCTGATAGCTCTAAATTGGCCTCTTGAACAAAATAAAATGCATTGCACAGAACAGATTATTCACTGTAATATTTACTCTGAAAGGTTACCGGTCGCAGAAATATCAGAAGATGTAACTATGGCAAACCAACCCAATGTTAGCATAATGTTTGGTTGTTTCCCTTCTTTGTTACTAGGTAGTTGGAGCCTTTAGGAACAAATTTGTCATTTATAGCACAACCCCTTCCTACACAAGACTCTCATTCTTTGGAAACATGGATTACAAAGATATTTTTAAAAAGATTAGCATTTGAGTTTTATTTTCTGGGGTTTCAGCTTAATCTCACAAGGACATATTAAATGTTTTCTCAGCATCAAAAACCTAAACAAATCTTAGTTTTATCTATCTGAAAGCAAAGTCATACCATTCAAGTACTAAAGTTTTAACTCCAGATTAGTAGTGGTGCCTGGATTTAACCCTGAGTTTAAATGCTCATTCAGACATATACTTCCCTGCTATTGAAAGTGGTGGGGGAGAAATACCAAAGGTGTGGCATGTTTCCTTTTTACACTGATGCCCATCTGTGGACTAGTTTGGAAGAAGGAAAATAATAGCTCTGTGTCCTTTCTACCCTCTGATGGACACTGTGTGTTGCCTCCTGGGTTAGAGGAGTAAGCCAGTTTTGTTTGCACTGGAGGTATGTGTGTCTAGCTAGAATAGTTCAGAGAGATGCCTTTTTTTCCTCTTCCACATACAGGCATAGAAAGTCTGGTTCCCTGTTGTTACCTGATTTGTAATCATTAATTTCCATGGGAATTTCATGTCAGCATTTAAGCTCTGGGAATGCAGACCAATGCAAGTGAAAAATCTCTATACAGCTGAGTATTGATAGGAGAACCAGTTTCTCCTCCTCTTCAGATGTGGCAGTGCTGAATGAGGAAGAGAGAGTCTTTTGTCAGCCATTCCGTTGTCTTTCAAAGTGCTTGTTTTGAAACTGTAGCTTCCCTCCTGATGGCATTATGAAAGACCATATAAAAATGCTGAGGTGAAAAGAAAGTGAAGCCATTCAGCCAAGCAAAACCAGTATGTATACATACATGAGGGTAATTGTCTATGGGGGAGCAGTCGGGAGCGAAGGCCATTGTTTTCTCTACCAAATGCTTTGCCACTTGTTGCAATCTTTTTTTTTTTTTTTTTTTTTTTTTTTATGATGATGAACAGTGTTTCTCAATCAGTGGCTTGTGAACTTGCATGTTTTCCAATTACATTTTGTATATTTAAGTTTGATAGTTAAAGATAAGCAGCAGTACACTGAGCCAAATACTTAGGTACGAGATAGAGTGGATGGGGGCAAAGGAGACTATTTGAAAAGAGTTTTAGCTTTTTTACATACCTAATAGTTTGTATCCATTACCTGACTTTTCCTTTTTTATAACACTGCAGAATAGAAACTATGGAATGGAAAAAAAGATGATTTACCTCCAACACCTACTTTATCTCACTGGCTTGTACTCCGAAGCAATAATCAAGGACTAGATTTTAAATGTTTACTAATTTGGGGAGTTTTACTTGAAATGTCTGAACTAAAGCACTGAAGGTTTTTGTTTCCTATAAAAGAAGGGCACCAACAGCTCTGCCAGGGATCAGTTAAAGTTGTGGAGACGAAATGGATCTGCAGGTTAAGTTGTAATTGCCTAGTTGGACACAGAGAAACAGAGGTATTGGCAGGGAAGACTTTAGAAGGAAAAGGTTCTCACTGTTTTGTGACTGCTGCATGCTTTTTTTCAGTTGGGATGAAAGACAGCAACCACAATCTCTAACCTCATCTCAGAACTGCCAGAGGATTACTGTAGAAACCACTTGGGCCGCTGCAAAGTCTTGCCACTGGGATGGGCAGGCTGGTAAGACCAAACTACACCTATGTACTCTTCTAACTGTTATTCCCTAGTCTTGGATATTGCTGTTAGATATGTAAGTCATGTCCTAGTCCAGACAACTTTTTCCAGGTTGCATTCATACTGCCTTGCCTGGACACTCAGCTTGGCACTTGAGCCAGGAGACAGATCTATCTATGCCCTGTTTGTCGTCAATGAAGTGATAGAACATTCTTCCTGAGGGCTGTTCAGACCACCAAAGCTAAGTTTCTGCTTAGACAGAGTGCCTTTCTCCACCTTGCTCTCCCTTGATGGAGTAGGAATGAGCTTCAACTCTGTGCAGGGGAACAGGGCTTTTCTTCATTAAATCAACAGGTGTTCTTTGTGTCACAGAAGACATAACTGAAAGGAGCCTGCACCAGGAGGTGGGTGGCGAGGGAAGGAACTGATGGTCTCAATATAACCTTTCTTGGCCTCAATCTGGCAAAGATTTAAGCATATGACTAAATTTATGCCCTTCACTTCCTCTGTCATCTGCAATCGGTTTCCCCTCTCAGATGTGTTAGTGTTTGGGGAGTGCAGAATTCTCGTGCTAGCTAGCTGTTGTCACAGTAAGGCTTAGCTTTCCTGTGATCGCACTGATAATACCAGAGCCTTTTGCATCCCTTTTTAAATACTCGGTCATTGCATTTTCCAAATAAGAATTCCACACAGTTTTAGAGCTGTTTTATCCCATTTGATTTACACATCTATCATTTGTCATTATATAATTATGTTTGACTGTTGGTGTTCTAGCCCTGCAATTTAAAGTTAGGGAAAAAGCATGAAAATATACTTTAAACGTGTGTCTATCAAAGGTCCTGCATACACCGAAAAAGTATGGGTTTTTTCCCAGTTCTGGAAAGAAATTGGGAAGAAATACTGGACTCCTAGACTTGGCACTTTCTTTTTAATATGTGTGAGACGTGAATATCCCTAAAACAAATCAACAATATCTGATTTTTTTGCAAGGAATGTTCTTAATGTTTTTATGTTAATTTATTAAGCTGTACTGTGTTTACTTTATTTTCACAGGGATAAAATTGACTAAGAACTAGTATGACTTTCCTGTAATATAGAAACAGGATAAACATAGAAGCAACCTAAATGGAAATATAAACAGGAATGGCAAGGTGCCAGCAACCCCTTGAACATAAATCTGCAGGCGGCTATGCCAGAAGTCTGTTTCATTATACTCTTTGCACTGCATAATGTAGTTTGTGTAATTTGAGAAGATGTGTACATGCTTCTCATTACCACTTCTCTCCAAAGTATGACCAAAGCTTTGTAGGTGGCTGGCTTTGAATTAGAATAACACCACTGGTGCTCTGCAAGATTTTTTTTTTTTTTTTTTGGGTTCTTGTGTAATGGATTTACATGTGGACTGCACCTGTTTGATGCTTATTTTAGCTTAGCCTCACACTGGGGATATGGGAGCCCCACAGAATGAGGGAGGAGGAGCTCATACTCATAGGTTCCTAAAAATTTCAGGCCAGGTTGCCTGATGATAACATACCTGAAAGGGTGGGGGTTTTGGGGTTTGGTAGTTTGGTTTTGGTTTTTTTTATTTCCATTGGTTTTGAAACTGTAAGGGCTGGAGCACAAGACTTTTGATCCTGTGGCAGAGTATCTTAACCACAAGGTATTTGTTAGTTTGCTGAAGCTGACTCATAGAGTTTGAGAACTGCAGCCTGGCTCTCTGTGTTAATAAACAAATACACAGAGGTGATAGAAAGCTGGGTGTCTGAAGTGCGGGCAGGTATGGAATAATCCATGAAGTGTTTGCCATGCAAATGTGTAATATGCAGTGAGTCAGTATAGCAGACTTGTTCACTGTTCTGAGTCCATTTGTGTCCTGGATTCTTCAGCATACTGTGTGTTTATAATCCTTTTCCCACCAGATTTCTGGTTTAAAGTGAAACATATAGGAAAATATTTAAAAATAAACAAGTAGTTTCCACCTACTCCTGTTCAGAAAAGAAGACAGAAATACTGAGTAAGTGTTAATATTGAAAGAACCGGGAGCATCCTCCTTTTTGTTTGTCAGTGTTGCACTTCTGCCTGGATTGTTGTCTTGCAAGTTAGACTGAAAACTGACCTGGCTCACAGGGTTTGTTCAGAAAGTTAGGATAAAAGAAAGAGGAAAGATTTACTTTGGTTGCACCAAAGTGTCAGAAACTGAACCCATAATACATGCCATGACTTCATTGACAGATGTTACATGTTCCACCTAGTACTTGATTTGCAATAACTTAAATATAGATAAAAAATACAGAAATTGATATCAAGAGATGTAGAGTAGGCAGTAACATACTGAATGTGTATATGTGGTATGAAGGCAAGAGAGTGCAGTACCTCTTAAAAACAGTACCTGCTTTCAGCCAGCTGTGCTGTGATGCGTTGTCTTGTAAGCAGTATGGATAAAAAACCAGACAGCAGCTCTTGAGCCAACTGCTCAACTGTGAGAATAGGAGGACAGTTTATTTCTACTTTTTGTCCTGTTTTGAGGAGGTAGCATCATCACTTCTGCCCTATTTCTTTTGGGTTGTGTTTTCTAAGATGTTCCAGATTTTCAAATACTAAGTATAATGTGAGACCTTCATGTCACCAATTTAGCCCCTGTGCAGAATGTTAGAAGAGCACAGGCTGTCTACATCACTACCTCAGGCAATGAGTTCATGAAATGTGGTGCTGTGGTTCTACCTGCGGCTCACAGCTGATGCACAATAGGATGACAGTTCATCTGCTCCCAGTTTCAACTTTATTAATGCAAAAGGCTCAGGTCTTTTTCCCCTGAATGCCAAACAGATTGCACTGCAGTTTGCTTGTGCCTAAAATAAGCTATGCTATATGCACCTGGGGACATGAGATTCCTTCATTTTAAACCCTTACAGATGATCACATAATACATTAAACGTACTCTAGTTTTATTCCCTTTGTCTTGGCTTACATTGCAGAAGAGCTGAAGAATTCTGAAATCAAAACTGAAGAGGGTATGTAAAATCTTTCTAAAAGCTCGTTCAAAAATTAAACAAGTGTAAACAAAAATAATTTGAAGAAGGTGGTATTTTGCAGGGCAGAAATCAGTTCATGTCGTATTCATCAGTGCAAGAGTCTGAAATTGTTTTGATAAAGCAGCACATTGGTTTGAAACTTAATATTCCCACAATGCAAAAAGTTTGGAAGGTGTTTTCATCCATTGCTGCTGGAGAGCTTACAAGATCAGGGAAACGTGCACACTTAGAAGTGAATCTGTCCCTGTACATAAAACCCATCAACTGATTTGGACAGTCTTTAACTTTTGTCTATTTTTCTATTTTCTCCAGCATTATTTGAGGTGACATTTGTTGCTGTTACACGCCATTGGTCTGCACTGCCCCTGAACTTGTCAGGGATTTGGATCATATCCTAACAGTACTTTCCTGACCTACTTCTTCTGTTCAGCACAGTCTAGTCCGATTCTATCCTGGGCATAATTGTGCAATATTTATGGCAAAATATTGGGGAAATATTTAATTAGAAATAAAAGATTGGAAAGAACCCCAGAAGGATGTCTAGGCCGTGCCTCCTCCTTGCTCTCAGTCAGGATCAGCTCCTCCTAGACTGTTCCTCACAGATATTTAATTTTTTCTAAAAACTTGCGGCAATGGACAGTTGAGTCTTCCAGGGCAGCCTACTGCTTGTCTAACTTCATTCTAGGAAACGTCTGCCTCCACTCTAAAGTGAATTTCCCTTCCTGCAGTTATCGTTTATGAATTCTTTCTTGTTTCTTGGCAACTGTGATGTATTTCCTTTGCTGTTACGTCTTCCAGAATTGAATATCCCTTCAAGTCTTTCCTTTCCTAGCCTAAAACTTGATGTTTTCATTTAATTCTTTCCTAGTTGTTCCAGAAGTTTAGTGCCTAAAATTTGTTGCAATACTTGAAACAGGTACTGTTTGCCACTGCAGAGTCAGTGGACGGACTGCTGTCCTACCACAAGGAAATGTGAGCGTGCAATTAAAGGTGGTCGCACTTTTGTTGGAGCAAAGGTAAAGAGTGGACGCCCTTCGGCTGAGATACGGTTACTGCCCACATGTCTGCTGGCAGCTACATTGCAATTGCAGAGAGAAAAAAAGGTTTGCGGGAGCGATCCCCTGTTCTGCATTGGGCTGGTTGTATGTGCAGTCAGTTTCTGTGTCAGGGATGGAGAAGGGGACAACCACTGCCAGCTGGGGACAGTAGCAGCGAGGACTCCTCATGCCCCAAGAGGTCTGAATTAACAAGGCAAGTTCATAAAGCGTAACCAGCCAGCTGCCTACAACTGCCAACAAGTGGCCCTGCCAGGCCAGGCAGCAGCCTCCTGGTTTTTAGTTTTAACATAATGCAGTAAGTTAGGGAGCTCTCAAAGAATTTCACAGTTTTGGAAGCACTCCAGCTCCTTCTAGCAGAAAATGTAGATAGCCTGCCTTCCTTCCGACCCTCTTGGGGGCAGTCTCTTTTGGGCTGGCCATGACAGCAGTTGCTTATGCGTTAGGGTAGGAGGGAAATCTGGAGTGTTTTAATCAGAACATTGGTTACTGTTTTTTAGGAAGATTTTACTTGTTCTTTGTTCTGAAACACTTTTCCCCAACTTCACGCATGTGTTTTCCTGTGGCTTGCTCCCAGTTACCTAAACATAATGTTCTGGTCCCGGCAAAGCGGAGAGAATGTCACGTTACCTCTCATGAAGCAATTGCTTAATACGGTATCCCGTTCTGGAGGCAGTTGGAATAGCTCCTCGTTCTTTGGAGGTGTTTTACAGTGGAGGGCCTGCGTCCTGTGTCCTGTACTAATTTTAGGTGTGAGGAGGAGCCATGGTGTGACCTGTTTTTACTTTAGGGACAGTCATCCATGTAGTGACTGGCAGTATGTATAAAGAAATGACCTTCCTGTGCAGAGCAAAATTCAATTAGTGTTTCTTTTCAGGTATACACGACACCGCAGCACAGTTCACCCGGCTTTGTTTTATGTCCGCTCGATATTTAACACATTTCATTCAGAAAAATGTGTTTCTGCACTTGGATGCCTCGGTGGTCAGGGAGTAAATCCGAGTCACCAGATCATCAGTGGGAAGCCAAGATACTGAAAAAGCCTGAGGTCAGGCGCGTTCAAGGTCACACGAGTGCCTCTAAGCTGCTGAGGAAGCACGTCACGACGTAGACAAAAGCTCGAGAGTCGATGCTGGTGCACCAGTAGCTTCGTGTGAGGTACGAGGCGTACCTGGGGTCGCAGGCACCCCGGTCGCGTGCGTGCGGGCAGCCCGAAGCGAAAAGGGCCCCGCCGCGGGTCGCAGGGGCG
>NW_009260182.1:10448119-10482937 GCF_000687185.1 Egretta garzetta | reverse complement strand
TTACCTTGCAAACATGCTAAAGTTGTAATATGCTCCTCGCGAGCATCGCCTGTGGCTTTTGGTTACTTGGTTTGGAAGGTGTTAAGTAGCTGTCTACTTCGTGTTTTGTTTTAAGGCTGTGAGTCTCAGGGATATCCATATTTATAGTGTACTTATAGTGTATAAGGTGTGTATATATATATAAGGGCAGGTTTAGGCTAGACATTAGGAAAAACTTCTTCACCGAAAGGGTTGTCAGGCTCTGGAATGGGCTGCCCAGGGAGGTGGTTGAGTCCTCATCCCTGGAGGTATTTAAAAGAAGGATAGATGAGGTGCTTAGGGACATGGTTTAGTGGTGGGATGGCAGGGTTAGGTTAAAGGTTGGACTCGATGATCTTAAAGGTCTTTTCCAACCAAAGTGATTCTATGATTCTGTTGTAGCTAACTTCTTACGTGTAGGTATGGAGCTATTGAATAACTCCATGGTAAACTCTACAAGTAAAATAATCCAATGGAAAAAGTATTCTGTTTCTTTGCACTCTCACTTCTCTAGCCCTTCAAGTAAAGCCAAAAGTTTGCTTCTTTGTTAGAAGTTCAGCGTGTTCTGAAAGTGTAATCGGGGATAGTCAGGATCACATCTACCCACTGCCAAAACTTAAAGATGTTTCTACTCAGTAGGAAGTAGTGTGCGTTCAGCTGCTCTGGATGGTTTTTTTCTTTCTTTTGAAATGAATACTTAAAAAACTTTTCTGTATAAGCAGAACAAAATACTCAGAAACAGCCTTGAAAGGCTGCAGCTTTTACAGGGCTACTTACTAGCCAGTGCCTTCTCTGGCTTTGCTGAGCTACACATACCATTTTCCCTTAAAATGTTCCCTGTATTGATTAATCGTGTAGTGCTTAAAGTACCTGTTGATAGTTAATTTAGTCTTGTACCAAATTTAACATATTGATGACCAAATCGTTCTCTGTCACAAACTGGTTTTGCAGTCTTTGTCTAGCTTCACGTTTTCATTCAGGAACAAAAACTGCAGGACTTGGACTGACTTAACATTTTGATTTGGTGTAACTAAGAAGAGTCAGCACTTGCATATCAAACTCTTCATAATAGTAAAACCTATTTGGAAGCAAAGAGTAAGGCTTTTAGGGATTCGTATAATCGCTTGAATAAGTAAGAATGAGGAATTTGGAATTTCCTTCCCATCTTGAGGGGAAAAAGAGCCCATCAGAGTTATAAGAGCATAGGGGACTGGCTGTATTGCCCAAGATGTAAAACAACCAAGTCTTCAGTTGTGGGGGGTTAATGAAATGAGGCTTTAATGAAAACGGCAGGTGAGGGAAGTGCTCTGTAGAACTACTTTGTGGGCAATTTCTTTGCTGAATACAGTATGTGAAATCTTACTGATCTTATACTTTTTAATTTATATGGTTTATTTTGTGCAAGAAAAAATAGGCAATTTAGTATTAGTCTTGCAGGAAAATAAGATAGCGTGTTGTCACCAGCTTAAAAAAATTCCTTGTTATACTCAAATTCTCCTGTTACTGCATAGCTTTCCACTGTATCCATCTCTAGTGAATACTACACAGTCCCGTTTTACTGGTTTTTATATTTAATCCTGGCCTTTGCAGATGTTTGTTCTGTGCTTAAGGACACATTGCAAAATGAAGTGCGGTTGCCACATGGTATGTAAGGCTTCGGTATTGATTGTAGGGTTTGCTTTGCGTGGTGGCAAAGATAATGAGATAATTGGCATTTCCCAACATTTCAACAGATGAAACCTATCTTTGCAGCAATTATTCCTTTAAATCCTTATAAATTGTATGTTTTCTTCATTGTTTTTACATTCTACCAAAGTGAAGTAGATTTCCATATTCCCAAGTCTTTTTCCTCTCTGAGAAGGGAAGATTCCCTGTGAAACCAGTGTGCTTTGCTGATTAGCCTGCAGTAAGAGAGGATCTGGGGACTAACTTAATCCTTTTGACTTGCCTCCTGCTGTTTCTGCCGAGAAGCTTGTCTTTGCTTTGTTTTTTCCTTGGCTGAACTAGGTGAGTTGTCAGGGATGTTAGGCTTGTGCCAGTTTTCTGGTGCAAATCGTTAGTGCAGACCCTTTGTGAGACTAGGATTTACATTACCTTTCTGTGTCACAGCACCGTGTAACGAATATGGAAAAGTATCTGTTGTGTTGCCTTGTGCTGTGAAGCACTCCAGAAGAGAGTAAAATACTGAAACGGTGTGAATTCTGCAAATTTTGAAAGCCTGCTAAAGTGTTATGTTGTTCAGTTTAAATGTGATCTTTGGACAGAAGAAAGAAAAAGAGCAGTTTAGTGCCTTCATCGATCCCTGTGAAACAGCATTGTAGCCAGGTAAGGACAAACATTTTAGCACAGCAGTTCACTAGGGAAGAAGCCAGCTGGACATCTTAACTCTATCGCTTTTCTTAAATTAAAAAAAAGCTTTGGGGTCTCTATTCCAGTCAGCATCTTGCATCTCGCCCCAAGTCAGTTGGTAGTTGTTAGGGGTCAAAGAATGTGTGACTGTTTACAAGTGCTATGCATCGTAATTGCCATGGCTAATTTCTAAATGCTTCAAGTTGTAGCTTCATGGTAAGGAATGCTTTTGGCCAATATTTAGATTGTTAACACCTGCGATGCCTGGCTGCAGCATGGTTATGTAGTACTGCTTAAGGCCAAGTGGAAACTGTGGAAAACATAGGTTCTTTTCACCTGTGGTGATGTTAAATACTGAATGCCATGATTATATAGTATATTTTGGTGAAAAACACAGGAGTGAAAATGGTTTTGTGTTGCTATTGTTTGACACAGTGAATAAACACATTATCAGTTACTGAAATGTTGTCCAAGGCATTGGAATATCCCACAATCTTTTAATCTTAAGAATTTGTTCAAGTGACATGCTGTGTAAAATTAGTCTTCAGCTGCTTTTAATGTAGGTGGAAGTGAGGGTTGCCTAAGGAATAGGACTGGTGGTCCAGCATCCCAGGAGTTAACACTTGCCTTACCAACAAGATAACGCTTTTCCAACAGGAATGGGAAACTTATGCCAATCACTTCCACTGGGTTGGGTGCTGTTAGATCCAAGAATGAGATTCTCGATAGCTGATCATTGCTTCTTGTAGCTTTGTAAGTTTAGCTTTTATTTGTTAGGGTTTTTCAATGAAGCTATGGAGGCTTAGGTATGACCTAGTCTCCCAGTGCTATCTTCAGGAATCAGTTTGTGGTAATGACTATTTGTGTGTGAATGGTCAGAACTGTTTAAGGAACAGCTCTGTGCTTTTGGGTTTGAAGTTGGATTGGGTTGTGGTTTTGGTTGTGTGTGGGTTTTGTAGTTGGGTGTTTTGGGGTTTTTTCATTGTCTGGTGAGGTGGTAGACATTCAGTAAGTCCTCACTGTTGAAAATGAACTGGAGGGCTTTGCCTGATACATGTACATGATTTATTTAGCTCTAACTTTGTAAGGTTTGAGGAATCTTCCATTACGAAGCAGATATCATTAATTTTTTAAGCTATATATTCTATTTATTCAAAGGAAAACAAATGCTTCCATTTTATGTGCTTGGATTGCTCAAAATAACTGTGAAATAGTGAGAAGTAATTGAAAAATACCTGTAAGCTATTACCAGCTTTTTTAAATAGAAAGCAACTTTCAGAAGCTGTGAAAATACTATCCCACCTTATGTGTGACTTTTTTTTTCCCTGTTGTTATTTTTGTTTCTCTCTCCCCTCTTCCAGTCCTAATTAAAACAGGAAGTTCTTAGATCATCAAAGCATCAAGCAATGCAAATGAAATGCAAATGAAAAATGTAAATTAAGTAATAGGATTGCATCATACGTGTGTCCAGGAAGAAAAGCAGCTGAACCTAAGATATTTCATCTGAGATATTCATGACTAAGTTATCAGAGTATTGATGCCACCATTCAAATTACCGATAAAAGATTGAGCTACTGTACCTGTGTTCAAGGAAATACAGGTCTTGTAAGAGAGGTGTGTAAGCTGAAGCAGTTTTGGCAAAAGAAGAAACTGCTGCAAATTGGTCCTGGATAAATCTAGGGTCCAGGTAGGGAGGAGAAAGTCCTAAACAGCAAGATTCAGGCACAGCCTCTTTCTAAAAGTTGAGGAGTAAGAAGATTCAGCTAACCTTAGGTGGTGGCAGTTGTTTAAACATATGAAAAGGGTTACCCTTGGTTATCCTCTTTAATGGGGGGAAGTGTTAACGGGTGACCCAGGAGTTCCCTTTCATCCTTGCTTCCCCTGGTCTCCTCCATGGTGTGATTTCACAGTTACCCTCCACGCCCTCTCCCTGTGTTGTATGTTAAGCACGGGAGTTTTAAAAATCAAATGTGTTCAGTTCTGAATGTAATACACCTTATAGGAATAGCCTCACAGCTTCATACTCTTCAAAGTTTGTGCAGAAACGAGGTAAAACGTATCGTGGCATTTCTGGTGAGCAAACCTTTCCCCCAGATAGCCCAGCTGTCGGTGTGCATCACATTACCCCACGGTGCAAGGCTGTAGATACCTTCTGTTTGCATTGGCACGTGCTTCTGCAGCGAAATTTTGGAGTAGTGGAGATATCTATCTCAAGATAACAAACCAGTAAGTAGTTGGTGCAGTTTAGCATAAAAAGAATTCATTTTCTTAAGAAGATAAGCAGCATCTTTTGATTTATGCTAGGCTTTTAAGAATGCATGATTCACCTTGATGCTCTCTGTATCAGATCTATGGGACCTAGAACTAGGTTTTATAGTGTTGTTATTTTTTATGGCTTACTGCAGTGTAGCAATACATAGCATAATAGTTGTTTTTTCTTCTCCACAGTCATAGATTGCGTTGACCCAGTAGGTATATTGCATGCTGACTTTGAGAAGAGAGAAATCAGCTCCTAACAGTCTTACCAGATAATTTTAGTTAAGTGCATTTTTTACACTTGTGAAAGGATTTCTGCAACATACCCAGTGTCTTCATTTTTCATAGTAAATCACACAGTTTTGAATAACTGTTATCCGCCTAAGCTGTGGATGTGACAGATTTCACTTTCTTCTCCTTGCTTTCCTGGCTTTCAATAACTCAAGAAACTGGACATTTATTCGGGTCATCAATTAAATGCTGGGCTTCCAGCTTGAAACAAACAAACAAAAAACCTACCTGAAACAAACAAACAAAAAAAAAAAAACCCACCGCAATTTTCCCACTATTTTCTCTCAAGTCTGTGGAGACTGTATCTACACAAATACTTACTTCTCTTCCTAGCCCCTGGTTGTAGCAGTGAGGGACCTAATAATTTTGGTGGCCTCTGAATGGTCTTACTCCCTGTATGCAGAGAAGCAGCAAAACCCAGAAGCACCTTGCAGTCTGCATGCACGCTCCTGTTAGCACTGCATTCAGTGGTGTCAGGAACGTCGAAGTGTGTAGGTACCAGCTAAGGTGAAAAGAACTGATGGTGCTTCAGTGGTGCATTTTGTGTTGGTGGAACATACTGATAGTAACAAAAGATACAATTAATAAATTTTTTTAAGTAATCTCTGGAACAAAGAAGTGTTTCTACTGTAACTGCAGTTGTACAGAAGTTATATGAATTTCAGTGGGACTTGTCAGGAGCTTTGAAACTTGGTCTTTGTCCTAATTGGTCAACTAGTCAAAATAGTTGTCATCTTTATTGCAAGACATTCCAACAGATAGCTGGTGTTAGCAGCTCTGAAGAAAACTAAGCTGCAGTTCTGCTCAACTGAAATATCGGTTGTTGTGGGCTGATCTTGTGCTCTTTATTTGTGCTGGAGAGAACTGCTGCTGTTCTAAGAGCAAAGTTCTTTCTGCAGCGCTCTGTTTGGCTCACAACAAAATGAAAGGAGCTTAGATTCACAGAGAAGAAACTAGAAAAGTGTGTCTTGGTACTTCTGCTTGCTTTTTATATGTGAGCATTATGTATATCTATTGCAAGAACTATACAGACTTGAAATAAGTTCATAATTGTTTTCTACAGTACTTATTTGTTAGTGATTTAGGTATGACTCCTCAAAATGTTAAGATATAAAAATAAATCTCTTGGCACTCATTTGTGAATAACTCTCAGCTGTTAGTACTTAATGCTTTTATTTCTGGACTTGTGTTTGATAGAAGGATGAAATGCTTCTTCCCTCTCTTAAAGATTAACTCTACACTATGGCTTTAAAGCAGCTGTTGGTGCAGGCCGATTGTAGCAGATTTTATGCCCTTAATGTAGAATACTGGAAGTTGGTTTACACTTAGCTACAGGATGGTTCTGTATCACACAGTCCAACCATGCTGCTCTTAAAAAATTAAACTTCCTGCTTGCATAGTTGAGATACATCTGAGGGGGACACTTACTGTTCCAGTGGGACAGGTAATTAAAGTTCTCAGTAGCTTAAATAAAGATTTGTGTAAATCACTAATGGGATTGGCATCCTGAGCTCCACTGCATTGTAGTATTGTACACTGTGGAGCAGACTGCTTTTAGTTAAATATTTACCTTGTGCTTCCAAAAGTGTTTGAGTTACAGGTTAGTGTATGGTGACATATTTTTCCTCTTCAAAATAAAGCCTATTTTAAAAACACTTGTTTTGAATTCTTCCCATTTCAGGGAGCTCTCCTGCATCTGCACAGAAGTATCTTCCCAAACCTCAAATTAGACTTCAGGGTTTTTCTGTCTTGCAGCTTGCAGGGCGTGGAAAAAGAAATTAGACTTTACAACAGATAACAGTAGGTGCTCTTAGAAAAAATGAACTGTAAGCAAGCTACTTCATGGGAGTTTATGCGTTATGCCTGCCGTGCCCTTAGGGAATGGGGGGAGAAACTGATGATTCAATTATTTGGCATAAGGCAATGGAGCAAAATAATAGTTCTAAACATCTGACATTTAAGGATTGGTTTGGGGAGGAGAGTGTATTAACAATTGTGAAATTCAGACTTCTGAATTATTCAGCCAGACGAGAATGATGCTGAGACCCTTGTGGTAAGAAGTAAAAGACTCTAAGCTCCTTTCAGCCGGGAATTGAGTAACTTAATACTTATCTGTGATTGCTTGAGGAAGAATGGTGTGATCAGTACCTCTTATGCTTATTAAAATCTTTGCCCCAAGTTGTTTACACTTATGTTCACTGGCAGAAAAATCAGTAATGCATATGGTGTCCATGGTTTGGAGTGTGTATGAACACTAAGTTGGGACGTCCTGGTTGGTAGAATCACATTTCAGTAAGTCTGCCTGATTCTCCCTAAAAGCAAGAAGGTGACTGTGTGACTGCTATTTTAGAAATGTATCTTGGATATTAGCCACGTACTCAGTACTTCTAATTTAATTTCTTGAAGAAACTTTACTAGCTGCCTCCTTCTGCAGTACCTGTGTATAGATTTTGTATTCTCACTTCTTATTGCTTCATAAAGTTACCTGGCTTACTACTTAAAATATATATATAATGCGTGTATATATAAGCAGAGCAGGGAGACCAACCTGCTTCAGTTAGTATCTTCTGTCTGTGTATTCTCCATAGTAATTTTCCCTTGCCATTAACGGAACAAGGGCTTTGGTAGACCTATGCTGGCTGTGGCAAATACATATATATGCTAAGAAGCAAATAGTGGCATTTCTTGTATAGTACTATGATAGGCTAATACATATACCAGCAAAGGGAGTCTATTGCTTAAAGAAAAGGACTGTCCATAGTAAATATTGAACTTAAACCAGCTCATTCTCTTTCTGCTAATCTATGCAGGTGGTGTAGTTGCAACAGAGCTGCGAGTTCTGGTGGGTTGAAGCCTGGAGACTCACAGCACAATGGGAGAGTTATGTACTGCTGCTCTTTAGATGGAGCCTTGTGGCTGTGGGAATTCCAGCAGGTCTTGGAAAGGCAATTGTAGATGTTACACAGTGGGAATGTGACTTGAGAAATCTTGTTCTCCTGTTGGGTTGTTTGTTCCTCCTCCCCTCCTTGGTCTATTTTAAGAATTGGTGTCAGGAGTCAGACTGGGTGAAATACAGTAAATGTGCTCTGTCAAGAGGTACTGACTGAAGAGTAAAATGTTTTCCTGGGGAAAAAAAGTTCTCATTTATTAAAACCTGAGAGAAAAGACTATTCTGGTATTTTCTTTATTCTTTTTCTTAACTGAGGCTTCATGAAGTCGTAACCTAGAGAGGTGTTTAATACGTTTGAATTGGACATGCAAGTGACCAGCTTTCAGGAGCAGATGCTGCCACTGTGACTGCACTGAATTTTCATTCAGCAAATGTTTTAAGTGATATGGCTCACCTGTACATTTATAGTGACTTTCTCTTTCTTCCTCCCCAACCCCCTTGTCCTTAGCATTTCCATGGTTTGGAATGGATATCGGTGGAACGTTGGTTAAACTGGTCTACTTTGAACCTAAGGACATTACTGCAGAAGAGGAGCAGGAGGAGGTGGAAAACCTGAAAAGCATTAGGAAATACTTGACCTCCAATACAGCCTATGGTAAAACTGGCATCCGCGATGTCCATCTTGAACTGAAAAATTTGACTATGTGTGGACGCAAAGGAAACCTGCACTTCATCCGCTTTCCCAGCTGTGCCATGCACAGGTTCATACAGATGGGTAGTGAAAAGAACTTCTCCAGTTTGCACACCACACTCTGTGCCACAGGAGGTGGAGCTTACAAGTTTGAGGAGGACTTTAGAACGGTATGTGAACAGTTCATATGGGTTTAGTGGGGAGTACTTCGGGAAAACATGGGAGTCCTGCTATTAAAACTTGCAGAGAAAATAACATTTTTTGTCCATCCTAGCTGATTAAGACTAACAGTAGCAATTCACGTTTGTTAATTGGTACAATTGCTGAGGGCACGGAGGGGGCAAGGGAGGGTTTTCTACTTCCTGGGTATTCTACTGCAGTATTATTGTGCAGGATGTCTTCGGTAAATGCTTTTTTTTAGAGTACAGTTGTGATGCTCAGATGCCTCATAATCAACTGAGTGTGTGTTATGACAGCCTAGAAGCCTGAGACTACAGGTACTGATCTTGCAAATGGTGTATCTATTGGAAAACCAGAAATGAAACCATATGGGCTAGAGATTAGATTCAGGTTCCCTTCCCCTTGTATTCATTTTCAAGCAGACTTAAGTCAAAAGTCTGGAAGACCAAGCATGGAGCAGGGGGAAAAACAGTGTATGGAAGCATGACAGTAGCAGCTAGCTCTTGATTTCAGTTCTGGAAGTATGTCATGTGAAGAAAGGCAGTTCATGAGGTGACTAGGTCCCCTATCCCCTAGAATTTAAAAATAACCTCTGCAGGGAGCTCCAGAAGCTGATATAAATCTGAAGTATTGGGATGCTGCTGTTTGTGTAAACTTGATCAATAGTCCTACCCCCTGAACAAGCGCACTAGAGTGCACTGCAAAAATTGATTGTGGTGACAGAGGCAGAGAGCTGTTGTACAAACTGCATTAGAGAAAAATAGTCATTCGGGAGGCAGTTGCCTGTTGTGTATGTGTCTCTACTGGGGCATATCTCCATTTATTCTCTGTAGAAGTGTCAGTAGTCTGCCTGTACCAAAGCAGTCTTACTAAGATTAATTTGAATTATTTACTTGGCAGGCAGGTCTGACACTTCTGTCTCTAGCTTTTGCCCTGATCTTGAGGGTGAGGGATGGCTGCTGGGTGTGACAGGTTATATCAGTTGCTTTTCTGTCTCTGCTTCAGTCTAGGGAGCTATCATACTGATTTACCAACTGCTGTTGACTGCAGTCCTTGGCTTTGTGTGCTTCATTTTTAATTCCAAGCATCCATTCCTGCAGGTACAAGAGGTTTTTTCTTTGTCAATACCCCTCACCTACCAGATGACCAAGATCCTAGGGGGGAAAGAGAATGCTGTAAGAGTTCAACATGAATTCCAGTTGCTTATACTGTTGTGCAATCATTTTCAGTAAATGTTGGACTTGGAAGTAGCTAGTGTAATGAAGGACTATCAAGTTTTTGAATTGCTGTAGTAGTCCACAACTAACGCCTGATTTCTTTCCTTTAGGACAATTATAAGTCCCTTACATGTTAGGGTCTGCTGATGATTGAGTCCTCAAAAGTTGAGTTTGTCTCTTGTTGTCTAAGGATGTTGGCAGTGCAGTAGGAGGTGAGTTCTAGTGCTAGCCAGCGTGGCCTTAGCTCAGGCTTTTGAGTGTACTTCCACGTGTCCAGGGGATGATTCAGGTCATGTTCTCTAGTGACAGTGGGAGGTCACTTTGAGACTTTCTGAAGACGCTGACTATCCCTTTGGAATGGTCAGTCTTCCCAAATTCATCTCTCCTGCGTCATGTAACAGCAGCTAGAGATGCTTATTTAATAAGGAAGTTCATGTCCCTTGCTCCCACAGCTGTAGAATCAAACTGGAAGTTACTTGGTGGCTATGGCAGCTAGGCATTTCTCTCCATAGCTTTGGCTTTGTCTGACATAAAGCTGCAATTTACAGTGAGGGCCCAGTCTCTGTCATCTCAGCTGCAATATAGTTGATGTAGCAACTGAAGTTGGGGCTATTTTGCTAGCTTTTGTACAAAAATACAAGGTCACGTAGCAAATTACTGGTGGACTTAGGCACAAAATCCCACATCTTTGCAGTGTTAGTTAACACTCTGTGTGCTGCAACACTTGTAGGTAGTTTAAGAAAAACACTGTAAAGCCTGGCAAGGGTGTTTTGTAGCATAGAGCAGTCTGTGAAGTGCACTCACACTGAAGTGAGTGCTTTGGACACCTCTTCTTACAGCTATCCAGTTCCACACCTTCCTTTATAGCAAGTATTTCTTGGCTCAAACTGTAATATCCATAGAGTGTTGCAGAAGCAAAATACTATCCATTACACGGAGGTTTGCTTGCTTAATCTCTCTTGAAGGGCTGAGTGTCCTGGGTACTGGCACTTAAAATTGTCACACTTCATTAGCCGTTGTAACAGCAGCCGGCTACCTCAGTGTGTTCGGCTGACTGTAAATTGACATTGGACGACAGCTTCAGGACTGCTTTCTCAAAGCATTGAAATGTCTGTTTCAAATATTTGACTGCTCTAATGCACCTGTAGAAGTAGAGAACATGTGCCAAGTCTAGTATCCTGCTGTTGCAGGATTCAGTACTGTGTAATGTCTTATGTGGGGGAGGCCTTGAATGTTACTGTTTCTGTTACTTAGAAGCAATGGGGAAAAACTAAAGTTTGTGAACGTTGTTAATTTCATCAAAATATCTGGCTGAATGCTAGGAAACTCATGAAACTGATGTAGGTAACATGCTTTTATTCTGGCCCTTTATTTCACTAGTGTACGTGCTTTCAAATTTTTGCCTTTCATGGTATTTCTAAGTGTTTATAGGATTTTCAGGATTGCATAGATTCGGGACAAGAGATCCAACACATTGCAAAACAGTATCCCGAAGAAGGAATCCTTCCAAGATTACAGCAGCTTTTTCTCCTTAAAATAGACAAGCAAACACCCTGTTGTTACTCGCCTGTTCCAGTGTCTAATTCAGAATCCCTAAATGAGTTAAATAGGTTTGGTCTAAACATCTCTGTTGCTTTTGTGTGTTAAAAAATAATATTAAATTGGGAGGCATCTTCTGTTTACCTTAAGCCAATCTTCTGTGCCACAGAAAGGCAACTAAATCCACAAAGCTAGCTAGATTTAGCTCTCTGACCTCCCTCTCGTGATCCACAGTGTTGGGATAGGAGGAGACCTGGAGAAGTCTCCACGGACTGCTTGGTGACTGCCAGCAATAACGATCAGTAGCCTGGCAAGTCATTTGATTCGTTCTTAAGACCTGAATGCTTCTCTAGAATTAGGAAAACTGACTCTATTCATTAAGCTAGACCACAGAAATAATTTTACCAACCATATGGTTATACTTAATGCTCACTGAAGAGCATCAGTAAGTAATTCACTGAAAAGACTGTTTCCAGCTTAGTGTGGGTTATTTGGGGGTTTTTTTTTTCATGGTTTGTGTTTTGTTAATTTTTTTCTTTTCCCCTTTCTGAATGACTGGTCTTTATGGCTGGCTGACTTTTTATTTTCAGGTAACAGTAGTGTTAAGGCATGGATGAATCTGTTGCCTAATTGTGATAATCCTCTCTCCTTTCCTCAACTACATACTGTCGCCTTGCATGTTCTGTAAATGCTCAGGTAACATCACTTCTGTAAAAGGAAGGAGTACATAGACTTGCTTGTGTACCTGTAGTATAAATCTATTTATATTCTGACTCCTCCATGATCGCATGTGCACGTTAACGTGCACAAGAGTATGCTGTTAATGTAATGAGGAATAAATTCTTAGGCTGTCACTCGGTTTTGTAAAGTAATCCAATGTACAGGATACATGGGGGATGAGGGAAGAAAAGACTATTCAGACTGTTGTCTAAAACCTCCTCTGTTGCAGAATTCCTGTTGATTGCAGTGGCTCAAAGGTGGGATCCTTGTGTTCCTTCCTGAACACACCTGCCGAACCCGACTTGTCTTGGTAGAAATTTTACTGCTGGCTTCAGTGGAAGCAGGGTCTGGGCCAAAACCCAAGTACTTGATAAAGAACATCTGGAGCAGGGGAGGAAGGAAATCTGTTACCAACACTATCTAAGGCCTTGTCCCTCCCCATAACCTGTAAGAAAAATGCTTTAAGAGTGAGCTTGGCTGTTGGAGAGTGATTTCCTTGTGCCAGTTATTTGTTGATTCTAAGGCTTGACTTTGTGGTGTGGAATCCCTGTGGATGACTTGTAGATTGTATTTATCTTAAAACAAATAAACTCAATGTCCTATGTTGTAGAATGAGTAAGCTGTGTAACTCTGGATTAGTGTAAGACACTCAAAAATCTTGTTGTACCTCACTTGCTTGAGGAGGCTGGAGATGGCTGCTCAGGCTGTAGGTGCTGGCCTGTAACTGCGTAGACTGGGCTGGCGTTGAAAGTGGCATCCAGAGAACAAGTGAAGTAACCATGATGCCTTCTGTTACCACCACTGCAAGAAGCTAGGAAACTCTTCAGAGGGAATGCAGAGAAGCAATGTGCATCTCTTCCCTGCCAAGAGAGGGAAGAGGTCCTTACAGCTAGCTGGGCAAGAGGGCAGATCCTCTGCAGAGGATCCTAGATTAGTGCTTTTCTTGCCCAGAGCTGCTGCAGAGTCTATCTTCACATCCGCCTCAGCGAATGTTGGGCTTATCCTTTATTTGCGTTAGACTTTTTGTCTTGTTTGAATGTGAGCGGGTATTTCGTAGCCTCAGGGCATGGAATGAGCTGGGGGGAGTACCTCATCTGAGCTCAAACAGAAGCAAGGTTGGCGGTTGAGGTGAAGACAATCAAAATATAAAGGAAGCAAAGTATGTTTTTATGAAAGTGGAGGAGAGGTAATGGGAGGGAGATGGAAGAAAAAGCTAGACCATAAGCTATTATAAGAAATAAAAACTGGAGCAATGCCCAGAAGGCATATAAAAGCCAGAGTGATAGAGTAAATGAGGCTCTTGTAATTGATAATTAAAAACTTGCAAGACATTATGTTCCTGACAGTTTCTTACAGGAAAAAAAAAAAAAAATCATATTTCTGACTGAAAGTCCAAGAGACAGATGAACTTTTAACTGTGTCTAGGTTTGGACATCCCTGTGCTCGCCAGAACTCAGTAACAGTGTCTTTTCTTTCATGAGCTGGAGCTTTGTTGAAAAGATGTCTGCATGCCAATGTTGATCCATTAGGCTGCAACCCCGCTGCATGTGTCATGGCTGCCCTCAGCTCACTTCTTGAGGACTGGGCTGTTTTGTGTTTTCCTTGCTAAGGTGGAAGTATTTACTCACCCATAAAGAAACAAACATGACCCAAGTTTTTGGCTTCTGTGCTTCCATACGCAAGTTGGTGCCATGTTTTTTTCCTTTTATGCTGTCTGGTACTTGAATACAGTTAAAAACTGCTTGACATTATGCGTATTTAAAAAAAAAAAAAAAAAAAACCAAAAACAAAAAAACCCACAAACCAACAAAAAAACCCGAACAAAAAACAACTAAACTTGGACAGTACTGCTTTCCAGCACTTCTTGCAAGTGTACAACAAGAGGTGGGCTTTAATTCTCCTTAGAATACCATCTGTACACAGTAACAACAGACCTTTCGTGTATCCTTGAAATCAGCTGTGTTTCAGCAGTTTAAGTTGTGAACTGCCACAGGGAAGTGTTCACTACTTCCTTGCTGTGTTGCACCCGCTTGTAAACACGGTTAAAGTCCTGAGTCCTTCCTTTTGATGGTCCTGAGGAGTTCCTTGAGTCCAGAGTGTTTTGTTCCTTCCCCTTCCTTGGTATTTAAAAACAAGTCTAAAATAGAGAGGAACTTCTACAGTCTGTCTATAATACAGAAAGATTGTTCTTTTAAACAATGTGTGTATGGTTTCCCTGTAACCATCATAAATTTTCCCTCCAGGCTCCTGTAAACTACTTTGTTCTGCAGTTCTTTCTCTCGTAGCACAACTTTCTGACATAAAACTTTTCTAGAGAGGCACTGTGCTGAATATAGTTAGAGGAGTACAGAGCAGGGTAAGTTGACCATTATGCTACCTGCCCTCACATTGGGGATTGTAAAGGGCTGGAAAATATCTGCAAATGCATTTTGTAAAAACTTGTAGGAAAACCATCCATTTAAAATGTGCTTCTACACACATCTCCTATTTTTGTTTTGCATTTTTGCACTTAAACTTCAGTTCCTGTGAGGAGAAGTGGTTTGAAGAGCTGAAAGATGAGGACAAGTAGAGGGTGGTAGGTCAGGCAATGGCACCAGAAAAAAATGTTTGCCTGCTCCTACATTAGTTACGATGTTTACAGGTACATCTATTTTGTGATGCAGTTTTGCTGCTTGAGTCATTGTGAGCAAAGAAATGAAAAGAGAAAAGGCAGTTCTATATGCAGAGAAAGGGACTGGGAGTTGTGAACCTGGCTTTATCATGGCTTCTTGTACAAGACTGGGTTACAACATTTCTTGCAACTGTGCCCTAATTCGTGTCTAGAAACAAGAACAGTGGTGACTCGCTGGGCCGTTTGGAGCCTCAGAAGTCTGGTGGCTGCAGAGCTTGTGGCTCTATGAATGAAGATGGATCAACATGGAATACTGATGCTGGTCTTGCTCCTTCCAAAATGAAAACCAGACTGCTGCAACAGTGCAGGAAAAGTTTTTCAGTCTGCTGTGAATATCGTACATGAAAGAAAGCAGTAACGGGGCTTTTCTGCTTACAGTATATCAGCTGTTAAATATAGCACAGAGCTATAAAAAGCAGAGCAAATTCTAGTATGGCTTTTATACATGGAAGGCTGGACCTAATAAAATTTCTGTGCTTAGTGCTTGAAAAAGAACCTTTGGTTAGTTTCTTTTGTTTTGTCCTTACAAACTCTCCAGTCAGCTCACCAATTTTGTAGAAACAAGGATTTTGTCTGTGTTTTTGTACTGATGCCAGAGTGTTTTACTCTTAGATTTGTATTGCTTGCTCACGTCTTGCAAGGTCTCTCACTGGTGCTTACCTATTTATAAAAGCGTAACACGGGTGAGACAAAAGCAGCTGGTGGCTGGGCATTTGGCTTATGGGAGAATAGAAGTTTTGACAGTAGGGACCATAAATCTGCTAATGACTTGTCTTTGTATAGCAGGCTTCTGGTTCATAGCATGCTTGTGCATGCTGTGCCTGTGACAGGTTGTGTTTGCTCATGCTGCATCTGGCTTATACAGTAAGATGAGGAAATTGAGACTATGTAATACATAACCTAGAGAAAGATCATAGTAGAGTATTTCCTTATTTTCACTAACTATGTACAACATTAGTTGTGTTTTAACAAAATAAATAAATCCTCTAATGAGTAATGACTTAGCAGGCTCCATACAATGTCAGTTGTGAGAAAGAGAGCATGAAGCATTTATTATGTTAATGCCTTGTATTGTATAGCTTGAGTGGAGCTTTTCCTCTCAGTCTAATAGCAAGAAATTGCTGAAATCCAAGATATTTGCAAAGTAGCCTTAAGATTTTTGTAACATTTCTTTAAAAACCTTTTCTCCCTATTTGTGTTTATTCCTTTTATTTGCTGGCTAAATGGTTCAAGTCTTTTATGCTGCATTTCTGTAATTGTAATTCGTATAGCCACGTGGTAACCAAGAAAAAAATATGAAGGGATTACAAAAGCTACAGGAGGAAATACTGAAACAAGAAGAAATTATCCCCTGGCTACTGTCCTATGATATAACTGGATCTATATTGAGGCCTTTGAGACTGCTGGTTTGGGGTTTTTTGGTCTCATTTCTTTTCTATGGTTTCAGGATTTGAGGACTAGCAAGTATAACAAAAGGGCAGACCCAAAGAGTAGAATGGCTTTCAGTTGAGGCAAGTTAGAGCAATGTACAAGTAGAGAAAAAACTTAAGGGGAGAGATTTAAATAGCTCAAAAGAATGTAACCTATTGGCCATGCCCATTCCACAGAAATATCTTTCCTCTTTATAGTGACTTAATATAGCTTCCAGAATTAAAAATAGGAGTGATTAGCCTCGTAAATCTTCTTCATTAGCTGCTACAAAAACCATCCTGCATTATGCAAATGTTTGAGAAACAGCTCTGTGCTGTATAACTCCCATTTGATCCTGACACCCTGTTGCTTTTTCTGCTAGAAAGTGGAGTTGGGTGAGACCTGCTTTGCAGGTGTGAGGATGCAAATGACCTTAGGGTTTGGACAGGCAACTTTACTATTTGTTTTCCGTCTCCTCTCCCTAACACAAGTCTAAGCTCAATGTCATCTGGAAAGGAGACTTTCTACAGATTGTCACTGTATCCTATTTCAAGAAAGGGATGCAATTTCTAATTCTAGTAAACAGAATGCTATGGCAAGTAGACATGTGTTTAAGTGAAGTCATGTGAGATCGGAGGGGGAATGTCCTTTTTAAGGTCTTAATTGTTTTTCTGCCTTCTGTTACAGTTAATACTTTTATGACCATTTTGTTGGGGGTGTGGGCCTGACAATATTTTTGCCTGGGTTTTTTCATATTGTTTTTCACCAAACATTGGAAATACCTTATTTTCCATGAGGCATTTTGAAATGCTCATCATCATTTAAAGAAATAGCTGTTTCAGATTACTGGTGATGTATTAAAAAAAAAAAAAAGGCAAACCTCTTAAGCATAACCCACTGCATATTTAATGCATATTAACATAAGCATGTGCATTTTATAAGGCTTTAACTATCTTGTTCTTTAACTGAAGTTTCTTGATCTTAACGCTTCTATTGCATATTTCATTAAATTGCTGGGAAGTGTAGTTGGTTGATGAGTAAAGCACTTTGCTTCCTGAGGAATGCTGCTGTGCAGGCATGTGTCAGATACCGTCCAAAAGCTGCAAAATGCAGCTCCTCTTGGGATGAGGGGAAAGAAATTTATTGCTTCAGAATACTGAGGGGGGAGGGGAATGTTTCCTGCTTGCAGAGCAGGGAATATCTCAAAGGCAAAGGAACTAAACCACATTACTGCGCAGCACATCATCCTTTTGGGAGGTACCTGTTGTCAGGCAGATGGCAAACTCCTTTTATTTTGGACTTCATGCTTAGACAGATCTTTGTACTGTTTAAATAGCATAATGTGTTACTATTAAAGTGATCAAAGTGCTTCAGCAGAGCCTTTTGTCCTTCTCAGTGTTGTATTATACTAGGAAATGTTTGTTTATTAATTTCTTGTTCTTTTCCAGATTGCTGATCTACAACTCCATAAACTGGATGAATTGGACTGTTTGATCCAGGGCCTCCTTTATGTTGATTCTGTTGGTTTCAATGGCCAACCAGAGTGCTATTATTTCGAAAATCCTACAGATCCTGAACAGTGCCAGAAGAAGCCTTACTGCCTTGATAATCCATATCCTATGCTGCTGGTTAACATAGGCTCAGGGGTCAGCATCCTAGCTGTGTATTCTAAGGACAACTATAAGAGAGTCACAGGATCCAGGTAAACTTAATTCTGTGTTCTTTTCATTCTATTTTCTTTTCTCCTTAATAATTGAACAGATAGAACCAGGCAGTGTGACTAGTACATGCAGCCCCAGAATCGTGCTTGTCTTCCCATTTCTTTTAAAAGTCCACCAGTAGCAAGGCTGGAAATATCCCAGGATTCCTTCAGAGAGGGGGTCTACCTCAGGAAAATCACTGATCCATTCAGCTTTAGAGCTGCCTTAGTCTCTTCTTGGTGTTCTTACCCACTTCCTCTCTCTTGCTATGAATTACCAAAGTAAAGCCATCCCAACAAATGAATCTTTTCTCCCTTGCTTTGATCCCCCAGAACAGCCAGAGCAGTGAAATAAAAATGTTTGGGCTAAACAAAAAACTCATGCTTAGTAGTTAGGATGTATCCAGGATATAGGAAAACTTTGTAGAATTACCTGCTGCTACTGGATTTTGGCAGAAGAATCTCACTAGAACTCTTGTTTCCTTACTGTTTGTACTAGTCTTTGGACCATGCTGGTAAATTAAGGAATGCCAGTGTGTAAAGACTAGAATCAGATTTTTCTGTATTCTTGCTTTGTCCTCAGTGTGATTTCAGCCTTGGGTCAGCTAGTATTTGCTGAAATTATTTGTAGGGTACAGCTGAGTTGAAATGGTCTTTGGCCTATGCTCAGTGAGAGGTTTAGATGTGACTCCTCTTTTCAGGAATTCAGGAGTTCAGTAGTGTGGATGCACGATCTTGTTCTCAAGGCCAAAAACCAGTCTGAGGCATGTTTAAGTTTACTCTATAGAGGTGGCAACAGTGCTTACTCACAGGAAACCACTTTAGTTACACGTGTCCTCCCAGACTAGTAGTAAAAATACCAATAAATCTATCCCACTTTTTCCTCATATGTGCAAACTAAATTGATACATTTCATTTTTAGTAGTCATGTAATCTTAAAAACAAAACCAAATAAACCACAGAAACAGAAACCTAAAAAAAAAATCCCCTTCCAAAACAACAACCAAAGAAGCTTTTTGCATTTGCTATCACCCCTTCCAAAGCTGTGTTCCGTTCTTCAGTGCATGGTACATACTAACAAAGTTTCTCCTGTGTACTGCACATGACTGCATATATGTCTTCTGTTGCCTTATCTAGGGTATATCTTTGCCCCGATGGTAGCCATGAGCCATTTCTCTGTATGCAATACAGGTGAACGCAAGTTGAATGGAAGGGGTACTGTGTTTTTTGCAAATCTGTTTGTTTTTCAAGCATAGCCCTTTTGATATCTGTAGATGTGCTTCTCATCCTTTCCACTACACAAGGAAAAACATGACTGCAGTGGGTTGCCGACTTGTTACAGATGATGAAATCTATACAGTCTTGTGGATGGTGTGCAGAGCTTCTTACTGCGCAGATGCTGAACATATTACAATGCTACTAGATGTGTTCTGAAAAACTTGCCTAATAATCCAAGAGCACTGACTGAATGGTGTTCCTATCTGACCTCCTGTGCTTTTTCGTGAAGCACAAGTGTGCTGTCTCACTGATCCTCTTGTTTACAGTGGCTCCGATCAGCGTGACTTGCAATCAGGGCAAATAAGCTAACTTTCTCAAGGGTTAAGAAAGAATGAGGAAGGATGTAGAGGTTAGTAAGTTGAAGTTCATGTCTGTTAAGGCTGAAGAGTCCAAAGTAGAATTTTAACAAAATGAGTTAGCAACCTGTTACAGCCAAGTACTCCCTGCTAAATTTATATAGTCAGTAAATATTGAACTTGAGCCTGTGCAAGATATTAAAGTGGCTGCTCCTTGCTCAGAGTTCATTGGAGGGCTGAGACACTCAGGGCTGATGCTAGCGTTGCTTTGAACAGGAACCAACCAGAGTGCTTCCTGCCACTGGCTAGGGGGACAAGATCTGTCTTGGCTGCTGGTCCCTGCATAGATACTTAGCTTTGATCGCTGTTTATTCTTTTATCACTGACTTAAGTGATCTGCTGGCTAATTATTCTTGCACAAGGACAACTTGCAAGAGTGCTACAAACACAACAGTCAGCAAACTGACATCTGTGGTGTTGGATTGGACCTTATTCTCAGCTAACCCTTTATTTAGCATCATTTCTTCTATTTAAATATTAAGGACTTAAGAGTGGTTCAGTTAAAACCACACTGGATGCCCTTTGTGTTACACAGAAAACTCAAGTTAGGGTGTCTGTCTTCGCTTCTCCGAGGGAGGAGCTGCAAGATATTGTTGGTGGCTGTGTAGACTATGTTGAAAATATAAATCTGAAGAGCTGTGGTAAAAGCTGGTTCAAGCTGCTGGTCTGAAGGAACTGTGCTTTTCTAGTCTTGGAGGAGGAACGTTCCTGGGCCTGTGCTGTCTGCTGACTGGCTGTGAGACGTTTGAAGAAGCACTAGAAATGGCCGCAAAAGGAGACAGCACCAATGTGGATAAGCTGGTGAAAGATATTTACGGAGGAGACTATGAGCGGTTTGGCCTTCAAGGGTCTGCTGTAGCCTCAAGGTACATGTTAATTGAGCTGTTTTTAAGGAGTTCCTTGGGAAACTTACGGTGCATGATGAACTGAGTGTGTAATCGTTGGACTATGCACTATGTCCATGTGGAAATGTCACTCTGAATGTATCATGTGGTTTGTCCTTGGATCTCTCACCTACTTCTTACTGGGGTTTTTGTGCTGGGTGTTTTTGTTTTGTTTTTTAAACAGGTATAAGCAATGCTTGATGCAATTTGCTTCCATTTAAATTAGAGTTAATTTACAAGTGTCTTTGCTCATTGTTCTGCCTTGCCAGTGAGATCCCTTTTCATGTGTTCAAATCTATCTCAGATTGATAGATATCAAATCCAAGCAAAGCTTTTTAAGCTATAGAATTTCTAAGGGCTTTTAGCACTCCTAAGTAACTCATATTAAAAGTAATAATCTTCCCCACACAGCTTTGGCCATATGATGAGTAAAGAAAAGAGAGATTCCATCAGTAAAGAGGACTTGGCCAGAGCTACTTTGGTCACCATCACCAACAACATAGGTTCTATTGCTCGCATGTGTGCATTGAACGAGGTAAGATAGCGTATTTACTATAAGCTTAAAACTGTTAGAAACAACATAGTAAGACTATCAGAATACAAAAATGCAAATTGCTGGTATAGGTGGTGCATAACTGGCCTTGGTAAATATGCATATGTTTAATGTTGGGCCCTAACTCTTGTGATTTGTGTTATGCGTATGCTTTGATGAAAAGTGTAAGGTACTTCGAGTTTCAAAGGTAGGAAGGAGGGGAGAAAAGTTGACTGTAATGATCTCCTTGAACCATTGATGCCTACAGCTGTTCAGCTGCTCTCAAGCTGTAATATGTAGATATTAATGCCTCTGTAATCCAAATTAGTACTCTCAATTACCTTGTAGTTATTAACAGATCTTGCTATGCCATGACAGATTCTTTTTTTTAAATAGTATTTTTCTTGGCTTGTTTCCATAGCATGATGGGTTCAAACTGTGTATTGTGTTAAATGTTTTGGTGGATAGAAGATCCATTGTGTTGGGTAAGAGAGAAGAAAAATTAGTTCATTATCGTGCCTCGAACTCCTATCAGATGCTTGTTACATTCTTTTCTTTAAGCACGATAGCTATGGATGGATTGTTCCATTCATACGCCTTTTCAGCTTCCAGTAGTTTAAAAAAAACCCAAACCCCAAACATTTAGACACTTGTTTTGAGCTGCAAATTGCATTACTATTATGTGGTAACTAATCTCTTTTGTCTGCTCTCAATTAGTTTATCTGGGTTTTTTTAATACGTTGATGTTTTTAGCTCCACAGTATTCTGTGGTTAGAAGAAAGTGCTGCTTTTCTCTTTTTTTAATCAACCCCCCCCCCCCCCCAAGAAACCAACAAAACAAACGCAAGAAACTTGCCAAACTGCCATCTGATTATTGGGTCCTATCTAGCTTTTTGCTTTATGAGAAATAGCAAATAATTCATCAGTAGTGCTTTTGGTGGGTTTTGGTTTTTTAATAAACCTTTACCACATCTCTCTTAGTCTTTCCAAGACAGAAAATCCCAATACTTAGTCTCCTCTCCTATGGAAGACACTCTGTCTCTTTTCCACTGTTTCATTTTGTCTTTTTAATCTTTTTATGGTTCTAGTTTTGAGATCGAATGATCAGACCTTCATGCAGTATTCAGAGTGTGGTCACACAATGAATTTATGTGATGGCATATTCATAAATTTTGTGTTCTGAGTTCCTTTACTAACAGTTCTTAGTATTTTATTTTTGTGAGCACGGAGGTCATGTTTTTCAGAAACCATCCACAGTCTTAAGTGGCGGTGGCTAATTTGGAGCCTATCATTGTGTCTGAATACTGAAGTCTCCCTGCTTCTTCCCTTCCTCTTATGCCATTTCACTCTTTTAATTCAAACTTCATCTGCCATTTTATTCCTCGTTCACCGGGTGTAAGCCTCTTCAGCATTGCTATGCTGTTCATTTTTCATTCTGACTCTCCTGAATAACTTTCTATGCCAATAAATGTGATATTTGTTGCTAATATCTCTTTCTAGAGCACTTTTAAACTGTGTTGAACAACGCAAGTCTCGGCACATGCCCCTATCAAATGCCACTGATAACCTCCCTTCATCGCGAAAAGTGGCTACAGATGTTATTTTTTTTTTTGGCAATTTGATTCTTTCAGTCAGGATGAGTCTCTTTCAGTGTTCTCTTTGCTTTCAGCTTCTTTACAGTGTTGCCTTGTGGCATGGAGTTCAAGCAGCATTGTACAGGGCTATCAAAGCATGGAGAGTTGCAGCAGGGAACCACATGCAACGCGTTCAGGGGAGGAAATAGGCTACTAATCAAACTAATGCTTCTGAGTCATTGTGAAAAAGTTCCTAACATCTTTGTTTTGTGGGCAGGCTTACTCAAAAACTGGACATGATCCATAGAATTTTGTAGAGGTATGTGGACTGATGCATAAAGTATTCCTCATTTCCAAGACAAGGTCAAAGTAAAATTTCTCCAACAGAACTAGATTTATTCTGTAGCTTCAGAGGAAAAAAAAACCCCTTCATTTAGTAGCTTTACATATTGTTAAAAAATATTTCAGACATGATATATCATTGCAAGTCAGCTAATCTCAGGATAGCTTGCTCTCCGGGGAAAAAAGTAATGCTGTCGTTCTGCTAAGTAATCTAGACACCTAAATTGCCTTTGGGAGATACAGCTCTGACTCTCACTAAGCTTGATGAATGAAATGCCCAAATAAGAGCTTAAAAAAAGTTGAATATGATATTGAAAAAGTTGAATATGAATATGATTAGATTAGGGTTATGATGAAGCTCACTTTTGGGTTCTTTGACAAAATCAATTTATGCCCTGAAGCATGAGTTTTGATAAGTTTGGGGGTGTTTTCCCCCCCCCCCCCCGCCCCCCAGTGATTGCAGCTTTAATATTGTGTTGAAAATGACTTGCATATGTGCAGGAAAAAATGAGGCTGGGGAATAAATGAAATATTCTGTCTGAAGAACTTCAAAGCAAAGTTTGCTTGCACAAAGTTGGCAGCAGGGTAGAAAAATTCCGTAGTCTGGAACCATTTGGCTACACATCATTTGAAGCTGTCTGTCCTAGGCACAGCAAAACTGCATAAAGGGAACCAATCTCCCTGGCTTATATTTTTCCTACTAGCAGAACATGTAAGTTGCATCTGAACAAGTGTTTTTGCAAAAATATGTGCAGAATTTTTTAATTGCATCTTTTTATATAGATTCCCATATCTAATTAAATTGGCAAATACGTGCATATACTATATTGGAGCTATACTATGGCTCTCTACTGCAGGGTAGTTGAACAATTTAGTAAGACACCACAGAGTGGAAGAGTGCATGTCTCTTCCAGGATGTTGTAATTTGGTTAGCTTAAGTAAGCATTTCATCACCATCAGTTTAAGCCTTCTGTCTTTCAGCTTTGAATATTTGCACAGTGAGCAATTTAAAAGTAAATTGGCAAGACAAGATATAAAAGATAAAATACAAGATTTAAAGTAGCATTTCTTTGTTTTCCCACTCCTGAAAAATGCTAAAGCTGATTTTAGTTCAGTTCAAAAATCTAGGTAACTTTACATCTTTAATGTAATTTTTAACCTTGTCAAGTCAAGGGATGTTGGAAAATAAAATTGATATGAAATTTGCATGTTGACATATACCCTGATATTCTAGTAAATATGAGTAGTATTTTTAGATTTAAAATTTTCAGTAATTTTTATACATGGTGTTAGATACGGCTTTCTTGAATTTCTGGTAAGGGTAGCTTCATGTGTGTATTCAGCAAAAAAAATAATTTCATTAAAATGAAATTCAAATGTAGATTCTAATCAATTTGATGGTATTGCATTACAGGAAATTAATTAGTTACATGTTTGTCCCTACATTGTCAGAAATTACTTCAAAGACAAAACTGCCGTGTGAGAGGGTGCAAAGTGCTCTTGGCCATGTTTCACAGCAGCCTTTTGAAATTTGAGTAGTTCTTATTTTCAGCCATATAAGTTCCTAGGAACGAGTATGAATGCATCCTGATGTGACTGCAGAGTCTAAGGGGATAGATGACTATAAACGTGAACTAGTTAAATAAAGTTTGTGTTGATGTGTTTGGTTTGGGGACAATCAGACACGTAACTCAGTCATCAGAGACTGGGTAAATGAATTATTGAATCTGGGTATCACCAGTTCCCAATACTGAGTGTTCAGGTGAGGATGTTCTCCATGGTATGTCATGTGCACAGCACTGGCCACAACAAAACTGCAGTCTGTAGCAAAGCAACTGCTGCGGAACCAAGCGTTAGGCTTTACAGAGCTGTATGAATCTAGAGAGGTAACACTTGGTAATTCCAGCCTCTGTGCAGATTTTTGCTGGTAATTTTCAGCAGAGGACTCTTGAAGATACATTTCTAGGGCTCCTTCAAGACTCCTGTAAAGGCTTACGTCTCCAGGTTTTGGCCTCCTACTGAATCTTCTAGACCAATTCTAGTGCATGGTGAGCATCATATGGTACACCAGTTCAGAATGCAAGTGCATTTTTGTGTATAACAGGCAAAACTGGGCTTGGTTAAGGTAGTTATGGGCATTGTTTAAGCACCAGAACTGTTGATAACGTGCACTGATGTGCACGCAAGTAAGGATGGTGTGTGGCTTTCTCACTGACAGCATAATGCTGATTGTTCAAAAATCAAGCTTCTATCCAAAAACTTAAGTGAGCTGTGAAACAAAGGAATGCAATACATGTTAAGTATCATGTTGGCCATCTTTTGCTTGCTTTTTGAAAATGGAACCACAGTCCAGACAATGAAAGATGCTTCTTCCCATCTCTAATGTAATCCTTTTCAGATACCCATCAGGTTCTCCATCTGGATTTAATAATGATAGTGATCTCTGATCAGTTGCTTCATTTAACAAGCAGGGGGAAAAGATGTCTTCGGTGCAGCCACATCATATACAATTAAAAAAAAAACCAAACCCACAAGACACTCACAATCCTGTTTGTGTTGGGAAGGTCCTGGGCTTTTAGCAAATACTCGCCATCTCTGATATCAGCCTCTCACTTTCTGTGGAATAAACCTTCTTTTTTTCTTGCAACATCTCTACTTAGCGGTCAGTAACTGCAATTATTTTTTTGACTTCTTGGTCTGGAGAATTTAAATGTAACCCAAAATTCCCATTTAACTTTATAGTGGAGGCAGAAGTACATGTTGGATGAGGGAAATAATGTAGCCGAACATAATTTTTGCCGGTCTGCTTTTCAATTTTACAGAATATCGACAAGGTGGTATTTGTTGGCAACTTTCTCAGAATTAATATGATTTCTATGAAGGTGCTAGCATATGCTATGGATTATTGGTCCAAGGGGCAGCTGAAAGCTCTGTTTTTGGAACATGAGGTAAGGAAATACATGTTGAGCTTGCTTTTATTTGCAAGTACAAAAATCTTGTGGTTCTTAACTTGGTGAAGCTAAAAGGGAGAATTTCAGTGCCATTGCTTTGAAGTGAATGCACAAATTAAGTTCTGCATAAATATAATTTAATTACAACTTAATTTGAAAATACCCCTTGTTAACTCCCTGGCCTGATTCGTTGCTAAATATTGCACATCTCTTATTTTTTGCTTTCTGACCCTAGTACCAACAATGTTCATTTACGTGGTCTGGTATATAAACCTCAACTAGAATTAATTTCTGTAAGCATAATTTTGAGGTGGCTGTCAGATGGATGTGTTCATGATGGAAACTGCCCTGCCTCAATACAGCATTGTTACAGTAGTTCTGTAATTTCTTCTTTGTCAATTTTGGAGAACTGTGTAAGATTCCTCCCAGTAAAAGGTCCTTTATTGGACTTAAACAGGGTCATGTTAAATCATGATTCAGATAGAGCAAGTACTTGGCACAGCAAAGCTGATCTTACAAGAAAGGTCTTTTGATTGCCTTAACAGAGCTGAAGACTTCATATGCCTATGCTTATGTCTTATTTTGGAGTTTGATTGGTTTTGTTTTGCTTTTGCCTTGTTTAAAGGGTTATTTTGGAGCTGTTGGGGCCCTTCTAGAATTGCTTAAAATGACAGATGATCAGTGATGAAGCTGTCTGAAGAGATTTCTACTGCAGATGCTGCTGGATAAGAGTGAAAGCCACTACAAGGATGGAAATGAAGCCATTATGGTAGTTCTACCTGCTGGATTTGTAAATAATTTAAAATCCTTTTAGCTGATCTTTAACTTCTGGGTTTTGAGCTTATATGTCAGAATTCATACTGGGAATTACAAGAAATTTTTTTTCTGTACACTGTATTTTTTAGGGGAAAAATGTGCAAAGTGGCCAAACATAAAGATTTTATGGATTTATTTTAAAAAGCGAATACTGTTTAACATAAGACCTGTGATATGAGGCATCTGCTTTTCTTCTGGGGTTTACTGATTAGTGTGGTAATTTTAACTTCATTTAGTAATCACTCTAGGAGATTTTTTTATCTTATTTTCATGACGTTTCATGATTTGTTCTTGGTTTCAAATGAAACTACAAAGCTGATGCATTTTACTGTGAAAACTAGTCATTGATTTTTTTTTTTCCTTTCCTCATTAGATGAGACACTCTTTTTTTATTTAACATCCCCCTGCTCCTCCCCAGAAAAATAAATTCACAAGTTTTCTGTGACTACATGGGTTTTCTGGCAAGACTGCAAGAAAACTTGGCAAGGGCAGGAGGGTTAGGGTTGTAAGTTTTCAGTAGCCATGACTTGCAACAGGAACAGACGGCTAACTGGTTTTGCAGGACTAATTCTCTTCTATATCAGAAACTATAAACAAGATGAGAAATAAAATTTTAATTATAATTAACATTGGCTTAACACTAAAATAAAACCCTGTTTCTGTTAAAAGTTTGTAGTACAGATGTTACGTTATTTATATGGTACATACTTGGTGTTAGATAACAAAGGGAGGGGATTTGTTTTCATTTATTTGAAGACTTTTCTGTAGTCTGCAATTTTTAAGTTGATCTTAATGGAAAACAACTGATAACTGCATTCTTCAAAGCCCAGTTCCTAAAATTAGAAGCTTTCCCTCCAGGGTATTTTCTGGTTTTAAGCTGATGTTAGCTTTCCCTCCAGGACACACAAGATTTGAGTGTTGGAATAAACACAGTATTTTCTACCTTTTTTTGATTTGTGGACCTCTGTAGACACTTTTTTCCAGTTGAATTGAGACCCCTTTGACATCTATGTACTTAGGTTGCTGCGTAGCATGTATAAACTTGCTTTTCTTAGACACCATGAGGGCTCACAAATCGGAGGTGGAAAACCAGTCCATAAATTATTTTGTCTTGCAAAACTGTATGTGATGTCACATAATCTAAAGGGCTCATCAGAGGGACAGTATAAAATTCAGACATGTATTATCCAATATATTTTTGGAAGAGGGTTTATTTCACTTTTTTAATAGTCATTAATTTCCATATCTCTGTTGAAATAAATTCATATTAACCCAAGTGTTAACTCGTCTGATGGAAATAAAGACCACTACTCTTTTGACGGCTTTAATGTATCTGTGGAATTAATTTCTTTAAATCAATTATGTGAAATAGATAACACTGTTTTGTGATGCATATGACTAGTTATTTCCATGATAATTCTTCAGTTATTGATGGTTTTTTACTTTTTGTTACATTGCTTTGACCTTTGAAGCTTTTTGCCTGCTTGAAATGGACTTTTTCATAGACTGTGAACTGCAACATGAGACAATTAGCATGTTGTAGCTGATATTTCTTGTAATATTGAGCTTGAGGTAAGTGGGGATAGTTCTGCTCAGTGTGTCTAATTTTTCATGATGAAATGAAACTTTGTTTGCTAAGCTTTGCCTGCAACTAAACATTGGTTTGGGTGGATTTTGGGTGGGTTGGGTTTTTTGGGGTTTGGTGGTTTGTTTTAAAGGAAGACTTTGGAATGTTAAGTAGTAACTGCACTTCTTGTGATAAACTGTAGAGGGAAGCATGACATCGACAATCACAGAATGGCAGGGGTTGGAAGGGACCTCGGGAGATCATCCAGTCCAACCCTCCTGCTAAAGCGGGTTCACCCAGAGCATGTTGCGCAGGACATCGTCCAGACAGGCTTTGAATATCTCCAGAGAAGGAGACAATATGCTTTGCTAAAGCTGGTGGAGCTCGGGGCAATTTGTGGGACTGGTTGGTTTGTTTCAGAGACAGATTCCTTCTTTCTCCCTGCTCAGTTTTTTTAAGGGAATCTGATGTGGGAATATCTGTCACTTGGGTGTTCTTGCATTCTTAGCATTTATAGTTGAGTGACAGAAGAATGTAATGTTAAGTGAACAAATATGAAATAGTACTAGTTTTAAGATTGAAATCCTCTGGTCCTCAAAAATAATAAAATATTGAAATCCTAGCAAGACATTCAGGAAAACATATATGGTCTATGCAAGCTACACAAATTGGGACTGTGTGGCTGAAGAAGGAAAGCACAATTCTGGTAGCCCTAACGTTAGCTGTAAGATTGCAGGGGCTGTCAGGTAAGTCGATTACAGCAGCTCTAAGAGAGGCACAAAATAAAACTTCAACTTGAAAGTGCTGGTTTGAAATTTAAAATGATAATAGGCAAGTTGCTGCAGTTAAAAGACTGGAAAAAATACTCTGAAGTGTATACGAAACAAGTGAGTACGCTTGGTAGGGAAAAATACTAGCAAACTAAATTAATAGGGTGGAGAGTTACGAGAAGTCACTAAATAGGAGAAATTAGAGGAGCCTGGTGTAAGAGGAAAATGATGTCATGAGTCAAATTCTCCCTTTCCTGAGGGAGAAAAGCCTGCTGGAAAAGTATTTCTGTGTTACCTTGAAATCTACAGGTGACTTCTATTCTTCTCCTTCCTTGTCAGCACTACCATATGAATCTGCTAGTGCTGTAATTTACATCTTTACCTTTAGGCTTTGCCTGCCTTTGCTAATCCCAGCTTTTGTTTTCCTCCCATGTACCTTGTCCATAATTAAGGTAATGGAGGACTGAGTGTGATTGATTTCTCGCACTGTTCCGGTATTTTTGCCATGGGGGAGTGCTTTGGGGCTGCTCTAAGAGCATCGCTGTTGCCTTGAATTTTTCTGATTGTGTTTTGTATCCGGTTGCTGTCTGTGGTCATCTGATGGGAGGGGGTTTGCCCCGCTTCGTCATCCAGAGGTATCTAAAGAGTCTGCAAACAGTCTTACCTGACTACATAGGGGAACCTCCATGGTAACTGGTACAAACTGGAAATCTGAGCGAGCAAAGCTCTGTTGCACCACTATCAAGGAGTTGTATGGAGATCCTAGAAATACCCAGATCCTTGGAACTTTTTGTTTTGGAAATGGTGAGGGTGAAGGAGCAGACTTCCCTAGGAAAGATCAGTGAGTTTGCAGATTTTGTAGGTATTCAAAGCACTTGTTTTGGTATAAATTGATGAGCTCTCTTAACCTGTGTTAATCTAGTTTCCCTTTCTGAAACATGTTCAGGTAATTATTAAGGTAAGTTGGAGCAGAATGAGTGGGATTCCTTGCTC
Organism: Egretta garzetta; assembly: GCF_000687185.1. Taxonomy (NCBI): domain Eukaryota; kingdom Metazoa; phylum Chordata; class Aves; order Pelecaniformes; family Ardeidae; genus Egretta; species Egretta garzetta. The sequence goes on along the minus strand of NW_009260182.1, from coordinate 10,452,943 downwards.
TCAGCTGTGATGGCTTCTGCCAAGGTCTGCTTCCTTTGCACTCAAACATTTGTTCATGTTGAAACACATCCTACTCTCCTCAGTCTCCCCCCTGCTGAGAAACCCCCAATTTTTAACAGTTTGGACAAGAAGTCATTACATCCTATAGGAAGAAGGGTCTGTGCTTTAAAGTAAAGGTTTTTTTGGACTCAGTTATTGGGGAAAAGGAGCTAATGCTGGCTGAAGAGTGAGAGATGACTAAGGCAGAGGATTTACTTGATGAGGTTTGATAGAGAAGACTAGCACGGGGTGCCCAGGGGCAGTACAAGAATCTGACTTCCAGGACAAGCGGGGTGTTTGCAGAGCATTCCAACCTCAGCAAAGCTGCCCTGGCGATTCACTGTTATCAGCGCTTATGTTCCCGTTAGACCGTCACAAGATACTTGCAAGTGATTTTTGGCAGGACACAGCAGAATTTCAGAGATGGGAAAACCATATGGGGTTGAACTGGTGACAAAATAAACATACACGATTGTTTCCAGTCGGATGAGTTCCTCCACTGGGATCTGTTTTTAAAGTACAAGGTGTCTTTGAATTTGGGGTTAAATGAAATATAGGCTATGAGAGACCACAGTCTGGTTTGTGTCTTGCTACCTCTCGGTACCTGGGAGGTAGAGGACATCTGAGCTCTAGGATGTCCTGGAAAATAAATGCTTGTTTAAACCTAAAAACTGAATCCAGTTTCTGATCCTTTAAGTATTACCGGTGCTGATTGGAATTTACTAGTGGCATGATTATTAGTGTGTTTGGAGAAAAAGAGATGGTGTTTGGAGAGAGAGATGTAGGGACTGTGCAATGGGATTCTGTTCTTCAAACCTCCCCCAAAAAATCCCAACAGAAAGAAGCAAAATAAAATGGTGGTTCTAATTTCAAAAGTTAGGAGAACCTGCCCAGCTGCCTTGGGAATTGAGATTGACCTCGAGCAAGAGGAGGTACTGGCACTTGGAGAGGGGGGAGAGAAATGAGTAAGAAAAGCTGAGGCTCACCAGAGGGGAAGCGGCTGAGCCTGGGAGAAGGATGTGGCAGCAGCATCTTTGGAGGTTTCTGGGGGTGACCTGAGGTGGTGGGAAGGGCACTGGAGGGAAAGCAGTGAGCTGGGCCTGTGTTAGTGCAGCTGCGGGGAGATGGGTGGCAGAGGTGGGGAGGTCGGGTGGTTTGGCAGAATGGCCGGCAGCATGTTGTCCTAATTCAGAGGTGAAGGAAGGGTGCGGCTGGGTGGTCGTGAGCTAAAGCTGCAGGAATGGTTACTGCTTGTGCAGAGTGCCCAGGGAGCTGTGCTGAAGCGTTGGGTCTCTGGATGCGGATGTGCTCTCTAGTGCAGGCAAGAGCCTGGTCTCGAGCATCGCTTGTCTCGGTACGTGAGACACGCAGCAGGGGATGTACTGGCCTCTGAATGAAAATTTTTTTTTTTTTAACATCAAAACCAGTTCTCTGGTATTGGCAGGAAGCCGGCGCCCCCCCGCAGCCCCCCCCGAGGTAACCCCCAAGCCGCTTCCAAACGGCAGGGTGGTGCAGCCAGCGCGGACCCCAGAGTGGAGCGCTTTGGTCCTGCCTGTTTTGTTTCTAAACACGGGAGATGCAGCTATGAAGCACCAAGTTAAAGGTTTGATGTGAGGCAACGAAGGAGGGCAAACGGCCTGAAACGGTACCGTGTTGTACTGAAAACAGCAGCTCAGTCTCTCCCTATTCTTAACTGGGTTTCCTTATTTTGCTGTGATGATCAGGGCACTTCCAGCTTCACCAGTGTCTTTCCAAGTTGACAACTTCGCCGTTTCCAGCATTTTGGATAGATGACCCATGCATCTCTCTGCAAACATCAGAGTTTGAGCAAATCTGAACATTGTGTCTACTACGCCCTTTAACGAATGCTGTGGCGTACCAAAGCGACCTGGGCGATGTGTGCCCAGAGCTGAGCTTACCCCTCTTACCCAGATCTGCATTTATGGCCATCCATGAGGATGTGGCCTTGGCTAACCATGTTACCACTTCCTCACATAATATGTTAGAATGACTTTTTTTTTGTTCTCTCTAACTGGCATACTCTTTTGGTTTAAATACTTTTGTGAGAGGAACTTCCCCTTGCAAGGGAATACATACTCTCTGCTGCCTTGAAAGCACTGAGGAAAAATGCTTGGAGCAAGACAGAGCCTCATCGAGAGCGGCCAACGGTTTGATAATGCAGACGACTGTCACAATGGAGACACCAGTGCTTCGAGCAACAGGATGGTATGGCCACTGGTGTGTTGGGACTGGGCCGGGGTTTTTTTGTTGCTGCTTTTTGGTGATTTTTTTTTTTTTTTTGCATTTGTATATGTTAGCCAAGTGTACAATATAAAATAGTTGGTCTCAGCTTTTAGGAGTTGAGTTCTCAGTGCCAGGCTGGGTGGAAGTGGGGACGTGTGTGCCAGTAAGGATGAGGAAGTTAATGCCTCGAGCCCCTAGGAAAAGCGTGCTGATCAAAATGTTCTTACCTACAAGCTTTTGTAACAGCTGCATCGGTTGGGAGACTCTAATTGAAGTGTTCTTGTGTAAATCCGTAAACCATTACCAACTGGCAGACATAATACTGTGGTGAGGCAGTAGTATTTTTACCTACTCTGCTGACTCTGCCCTCCCCCTGGCATTACCCCATCGATCCCTGATGGTCGGCAGACCCTCAGCCCGGTGTCCAGCCACAGCAGCACTGTGACTGTGGTCTGTGGGCGCCTGTTCCATGCAACACCGTACTATGGCGTGGGCAAGGCAGATGGAGCTGTGAGAAGCTTCTCCTCTGAGAAGGTTGCATAGGCTTCACCTGGAGATTGAAATAAAAAATTATTTTTGGAATTGATTTGAACAGTGAAAATGGTCTCTCGTATCTGAAAGTTATTTTAACTCTTTTTATATTTTTAAAAATCAACTAAACCAATGCATATTAATTAAAAAAATCTAAAAGAACAAATTAGTTCTCCACTCTCAAAGCTGGCTGGCCAAATAAATCACAAAATTCTGAACATACTTAAAAGAAATTTTAGTTCCTTTTAGCAGAATTGTTTTGGGTTTTGAGCAACCTCACCCCAGTGTTATTTGAATAAGTAAACAAATACATGCTGTTCTTACACTCTAAGCATGGAGCATGCTGTTACCCAGCTAGCATTCGGGATATTGCACTTGGCTACAAAAGGCTATGCACAAAAAAATCCAGAGGTGTTTACAAGATAAGCCAAAACCATTTCCAAATTTTCCTGTGTTTTAGTAATTTCTTTTTTAGATTAGAGGGTAAGTTATCTCTTCTTTTCAAATGCAGGGGTTTTGAAGTCTTCTCTCCAGCAGATTTGCCTGTGCAGTGGGGCAACCCCTGTGCATCACCGGTTTGCCTCTTCTTTGAAGGGGGAAGAGCAGTGCAAGGGGAACCAAAGCTGCTTTCTGGCGATGGCTGCAGCCTGACCCATAACCCCTCTCACACTGTAGCTGCTCCTTTACAGGTAGAACAGAAAACGTTCAGGAACTGAACTTTCATAAGAGTCTTCTCTTTTCCACCCCTTGCTCTCATCACACATGAAATTGCGTCAAAAAAAAATTAAGCAGAAGAAAAGAGGCACCAACCTCTGAAAATGAATCTACCTTTTATTCATGGGAAGAATCCTTAAGGTCAGCTTAACTTCTGTCGGGAAGACTTCTTTTTTCAATCTCTGCTATTTTTCTCCACTACTAGGAGCTTGATTTTTAAGCTGCCATGCAACCTATCTCCCTGTTCTGACTCTTACCTGCAAGGGATATAAAATATTTGTCAGATTCCCATGAGCATCTGCTTCACAGCATTATGTGATTTTTTTTTAAGTTTCTTTTTATACACATTGCTATAAAGTTCTCAGATGCCAACCCTGGAATTCTAAGTGCTTTTATCAGCATAGGAGCAGAAGAGCTGTTACTAATACCACTCTGTGGAGGCCATGATGACGGGTATGAAGACGTTATAGAGGTCTGTTCTATAAATGGAGATTATTAAGCTTGGCAATTTAAATTTCTTTACTCACAAGAGTAAGAGAAGAATTGGCTTTTCCTTTTCTAACCTATTTGCTTTGCAGACCTGTTAAAGGGAAGAAGGTAATTTGGAGTTGGTTCCTTTTCAGTCCCTGACCTTACCACTTGCCTGCTGTGGTAGGAAGGTGATGGTATACGACTGGCAACCCAACGAGGGGAACTGCTGGCCACATGCACACACACAAAAAAAAAAAGCTGAATACACAAACATCAGAGAACTGCTTTTAAAAACAAACAAGCAAAACGCCTTAATTAGTAAAACATTGAGGTTTGAATCAGTAATCTATCAATGAAGAAATCTGTTTCTCTCACCACTCATAAAATTAGCAGCATTAGACTTCTAGCAATTAAATGGTAGAAATACCGTTCCCCATCTCTCTACTGTTTAAAATGTCATGTCTTGAGCAGGTCAGATGAGGCTTCCAGCCTTTGTGCAGACTTGTCGCTCGGGTGTAGTGAAGGATGCCCCCACCCAGGCCCACCTGAAAGCACTCTTGTGGGGGTACAGGCATGTGCAGAAGGTTGCGGTCCCTTAGGCTTTGCAGGTCTGCTGCCAGGTCCCCAGGCCTCGTACAGCATCTGGGAGCTTTTACAGCAGGAAAACCTGGTGAGAAGGTGGGTGGGTTGGTCTGTGCTGACCTGGTAGCCCTTGAAGGGATGATGCCTCAAACCTTCAGCACAAAGAAGGGTTGGGTGCTGATGGCATTTTCCTACCAGGTGGCATCGCCAGCCCCATTTCAGCCCCTGTGGCCGGGGCAGTAC
>NW_009260182.1:10442803-10447643 GCF_000687185.1 Egretta garzetta | reverse complement strand
CCCTTGAAGGGATGAGCCCTCAACCCTTCAGCACAAAGAGGGGTTGGGTGCTGATGGCATTTTCCTACCAGGTGGCACCGCCAGCCCCATTTCAGCCCCTGTGGCCGGTGCAGTACCCCTGCGGGCGAGCACGGCCGCAAGCCAGCCTGCACCCATGCCTCTGCCTGCCTCCGGGCACCCCCACACTCCCTGGGGAAGCCGGTCTCTCAAATGTACTTCTTGTTTCAAGGGGCTGTTGAATTTCCATGCTAAAAATACCTCCCTGAGAACCCAGGGGGCACCTTGCTGAGGCACTGCTGCCTGGCTGGAGGGAACCAAACCACCTCGGTGTCAGAATGGCAGCAGTTTGTCCGTCTTTTGCAGACATGAGGCCAGTACTGAAATGCGAAGCCGTGGAGAGTTGACTTCATAATATTTACCAAAATACCTGCTCTACCGAGCAGATAGTTTCTGATGTACTTCAAGCTGGCTCTGGTTTTGGTCTCTGTCCACACATGCTTAACTTGGAGAAAAGAAAAGCAAACAAACGCAGGGGGAAAAAAAAAACGCCTTGCACATGTACAGAGTATAAAATAAAAATTTGGCTGCAAGGTTGTGTGTTGCATAAGTGCCCCTGGAACTAATCTGGTACATCTCCAAATAAAACAGAAATCTTTGATGCTTGTAACTTTCTGGGTGGAATGACAATAGTTTCTGTGGTTTTTAACTCTGTAGATGTTTGCTGTAGATATTGTCAATGGGTGTATTTTATTTAAAGGAGCATATTAAAGTTTAAAGCAAAGAAACTCTTCCCCCAGCCTGTGAACACAACAAATACAACACTTCAGTGGTAAAAAGTGAATGGAAAGTAGTCCTAGCTGTTAAGCTGTGCATTTTACAGGTGAGCTGCAGGGGAAAAGTGTCCAGAGGCACAGCATACCCTGTGACAAGTGAGGAGCGCTCCCTGAAAGCCCCAGCAGTCAGCGAGTGCCAGCCGGAGGTTTGGCTGAGGTGCCCCCAATTCTCGCCTAGTGACTGGGTTTCGGTGCTGTGGAGGTGTGGAGAATTGGTGGTGGTTTGCCCACTTCTTTTACGTGGTATCGTGTGCTGGTTTGGGGAATAGAGTAAAGATGACCTGCGTTGTCCTCAGGCTTTGAGCCCCAGTTCAGCTGCCTTCAGCCTGTGCTTTTCCCCAAGCGTTGGTGCAGGTGAGGCTGCTGATGATGAGCAGGACAAGCTGCTAACGCCAGCTCTACAGAAGAGGACAGCGAGTCGTGCTCATCATGCGGCAGGGAGAACAAAAACAGGATGCCATGGAAAGTGGTAGAGCCCTGGCCATGGTTTGCTCTCCTCAGACCAGAGCAGCCTCGCAGGCTCTATGTGGTGTCTGATCCTGTGTGGATTGAAATAGCCTGGGCCTCTGGTCCATAGTCACGTGGATGTGGAAGAGCAACTGGAATGGCTGTGCAAAGGCTTGCTTCCAAGTACAACTCATTCAAATTTATTATTCCCATGCTGTGAAAAATTCCAACAAGTAATAATTAAGCTTTTCTTCTGATGTGAAATGAAACTAGACATTTTGAAATTTCCCTTTTCCCACCAAAAAAGCCTGCTAGCAGGAAGCCCAGCAGACTGCCAAAAGAAAGCCATTGGACAGACAAGGGTTTTTTTAAAGATCCTGCCTTTGTATAGCCACAGAACCACATTTCCATAGAATATTTGTTTTGGTGAATCTGTGTTTTCTAGTAAAAAAATCGTTGCACTGGAAAACTCTGACTAGCTGGAGTGCTGATATTTGTCAAATACAGGCATCAAAATGCACCCACAAAGCTTACTGCAGGTGCTCGGCCAAGGATTTCAATGACAGGCCAGAGGAATACCCCAGATCAACAGCAGCAAGGCAAGAGGTTTGAAATGTGGAAGCTTGTCATCAATAAAAGGAGGTGAATCGTCCTTCTGTTCAACTGATAATAAGCATCGATCTGCCTGTACTTAGTTTGTATCAAGGAAGAGAGGATAATTCTGCCCAAATGCCCAAAGAATCTGGAAGATGATGCACTCAATTAGGCAAAATAGGTTGCAAGATGTACCTGCATCTAGTTCTGGGTGTCACTAGGAACAAGGCTGTCTTTAAATGCATCTTTTGGTCTGACACCGTATGAAGGTCTTATGTTCCAGGAATTGCTAATATCCATGTAAAAACTGAGGGGGCCATGGAATAATAATCACACACAGCCCTTTTTTTTTCCAACCCAGGTTCCATACATGACTTACACAGCCATGTGTTTTGAGGAATTCATCGGAGTCTTTTGATCTTCTGCTCAAGCCCTGTATGTCCGTAAGCAACAGAGCTTGCCTTCACCTTCACCAGGGGCGAGGACTTTACCTTGGAGTCGGCAAGATTTGGACTGCAGCTGCAGAGGGGGAACTGAGGGAACCACGGAGACTACGGTTTCTCCAGCCTGTGTTTTCTTTGTCTTAATTTCCAGGGATGTTGAGGAAGCTGTGTTCCCATGGCCATAGGATGCCAAAGGTTGTAGTTCCAAACGTTAGTGACCAGGTGTTACAGTATATCCCGTGCTGTTGGCTGGCTCTATCAGGGAGGTGGAAGAAAAGGGCGGAGGAAGGAGGGAGGTGAGGTTTTCAGTTTACCACAGATAATCGTATATAAAGGTTCAATTAAAGAATGTCCTTCAAGAACATACACGCACAGGAAGGCTATCCATCAACTGTACCGTGGCACCTAACCATCCTTTAAACTGCAAAAGCATTTATCTTGCCCATTAAATTCCATAGTGTTATAGTTTCTGATTATTTTTGTGGTTTGGAAAGTGTAAAAGAGCGTCAAGGTATTATTCTTGTTTTTATAGGGACCAAACCAAACCAACCCCCTCCCCGGATGCATTGCCTTTGCCTGGTCGGGCACTCCAGGTGAGGGAATGTACTTTGATATCGTGATTACAGCCAACCTAGAGAAGCAACGTGCACAGTCTTGCAGCCCTGGAGGGATTAAGGTTGTTACAGGTGAGTTGCATTGTGTTGCTTGTCAAACTGCTGAATGGAGCGGTGCAATGGATCACCTATCCCGTGTCAGCAGTTCAAACTTGCATGAGATAAATCTGTTCTAGCAGTGACAGGAGGAAGCCTGTCATGAACGTGTAAAGCATGAATGTAACCCAAACCCTTGAATTTCTGTTATTGTTAGAGTGTTGCTCCGAAGAGCCAAGAGAAGCCATGCATATGGTTTTGGTGATATCTAGTTTGTGATACTTTGGTGCTGAAAATGAATTTATATAAAATCTAAATAGAACAAAAGCGTGTTTTAAAGTTGTTACAGTGCCAATGGCCAAGTCGGCACAGTATGAGCTGTGTCACTCTCTCTATTCCTGGTATGTCCAGTACTGGCGGTGGTTCTGTGGTGCCCTGACCGTATCCTTTCCACGTCACAGAGGAAAGCGTTACCTGTTGTTGACCCAGACGTCAAAATGTCAGCAGCCGGACACAGATAACCACTGTTGTTCCCATCGCTGATGGGGAGTTGTCATAGAGACACTGCCACCCAGACTTGCAGGGGAAGCTTGCTGCGCTGCTGAGGTCCCCGGTCTCTCGAGCGGTAGCTTAATGCACAGGCCACCTTGTTCAGAGCGCTCTGTTATCTGGCAGCGTTAGGCAGTACAAATAAAGCCTCTTGCAATTGTGTTAGCAGTGTATTTTGGCAAGGAAAATCTTTCAACATGAAGCACAGTTTTATCCAGGTAAGGTTAAAAATGTTTCTAAAATACTACAGAACTGTAAAAAAGACAGGGAAAATATCAAAATCTCTCCAAGAAATTAAGAGCTGCACTTTTTTTCTTGTTCAAGAACAAGTTTTTGTTACCCACAAGTTGGTGGGGAATACTTAGCCCCTTTTCCCTAGAGCTGCTGCGAGCCTCAGGAAGGGGAGTACCTGTGCTAGGGCCGCCCAGCGCGCAGCCTTGCCCCACCGCCTGCGGAAGCAGGAGCAGGCGCTCGTAGGCCAGCCTCTCCTCGACACCTCCTGCTGCTGTCCTGTGCAGAATAGCTCCATCACCTGGAAAGGGGAATCTTTTCCAATTCATAATCTGCCCCAAAGCTGCCGTGCTTACCCAAAACGTGTGCTCCCCTCTCCGGCTCTGCTTGTGCACCCCTGGGGGCTTTGCACTTGCTCTTTATAGCAGCGCTGAAAGGCAGCAAGGTCCTGGGTGAAAGACAGGAACCAGGCAGCCCCTGTCTGGCGACAGTATTTGGGAAGGGTAGGAAAAGGTCCCTTTTTATCTTTGTTCTCATGGAAAGTGTCACAGGATGTTTAATGTCCCTTCTGAGCAAAGATCTGCTGTTTTCCAGATCTTGTCTGAAAACCCATGCAGCAGTATTCAGCAGGCCACTTAGTTTTATCTTCCTTGGATAAACAAAAGGCTGCTGGAATTTGAAACTTGTTCCAAGAGTCTAGGGTCCAAAGCCTGCTGAAATCTGTGCGAGTCCTTCCCCTGGTCTGGGGTTCTCAATTGAGTTTGAAAATTTGATGACTAGGGAGCAACGGCAGCGTGACTCCTGATGGGCACAGGGCACGCAGGGCTGGTGCGTGCCACAGAGGGCCACCCCTAGGCACGAGTTTTGGTGGTGTTTCCACTCTTGAGCTTTGTCTGACTTTGGAGCAGTTTAAAAATGCTTTCTGAAATGCCTGAGAGCGCTGATCTAGAAATCCCAGTAAAGGCTTTGCCTTGATGGGGGAGAAAAAAAGCCAACAACCTCTTAACGGGCCGGAGGTCCCCGAGGCACTGCTGGGTGTGGGTGTGCGCAGGGCGCAGGGAGGGGGCCCCGGTCCCGCTGACCGCGCCGTGGC
>NW_009260182.1:10438647-10442471 GCF_000687185.1 Egretta garzetta | reverse complement strand
AGGGAGCCGTATCTCCGCGCGTGCTTATGTATCTCTGTGGCGGCTCTGCTTAGCGTAAGATGAGGTAAAGCGCTAGTCGGACAGTTAGGGAATAACCAGCGTTTCAAGTTCTTAGGCGGTATGAGGAAAACATAACTATCTTAATTACTTTTTTTTCCCATTGCACAAGCAGAAAAAATATACCTGTTTGGAGAGGGCTGAACGATGGCAGAGCGGGGCCTCGCTGCGCGCCCCGCGTCCATGCGGGGTGCAGGGACCCTCCCGGCCGCTGCCTGGACCCCGGCTGCAGCAGGCTGTGGGGAACCAGCTCCCAAAAGAGCTCCAAAACCCGAGGCACGGGCTGCTCAGGGGTGGGCTGGAAGAGCTGGTCTGTGGTCTTCCGCAGAAATAGTTAGCTGTGAAAGCGGCTCATGGCAGCGATCCCTATCCTGAATGGCACTGATGCTGCTTGTGGGATATTAACGTAATTAATGTCCAGGAGAATGCTCAGTCCCTTGCAGGACTTAACCAGGTGTGCAGGAACGTGCTTCGACCCACGCCTGCAATACCACCTGGCCTTACAGGAAATGTGTTCGCAGGCAGGCTGACAAAATTCAGGAAACTGTTCAATGAAAGGGGGGGCGGGGGGGGGGAGCCAACAGCTACAATGAGTATTATCCTCATTTTGAACTTTCTGATAATTCGCCACCTGTTTATTGATGTGTTCCATTTAATATCTCTATGGGTAAGGTGTTAATTAGGTGTTTGGGATGAATTTGGGTTTGCGTGACAGCCTTTTGACTGAACCGATTTCATCAAGTAGCTGGTTGGGGTAGCTGAGTCTGTCTGTCTGTTGTGAGTCTGCTCCTGCAGTGGCAGTGAGGAAACATTTCCGTTAGCGCTGGGAAATTCGGGGGTAACATGAAAGTTAATGAAGTGAAACAGGATTGCGTTTTGCTCGTGTGATTCTGTCGTGCCTCGGTTAGGGCTGTATTATTGCTCACCTCAAATCATTGGCTGTTACTGTCTTTTCACGTGAATTTTTTTAGCTATATGTTGCTCATTATTTTATGTGGTTTTTGTTTTATGTTTTTTTCACTTGTGTTGTATTTCATTTTTACTTTTCTGTCTTTTGCAACAGTGTCACAGAAGCTGTATTTTAACAGCAGGTTTCTCAGGGCTTCCCTTAAGGGTTTCCATGTTAATGCCTCTAAAATTCAATCATTAACTTTTGCCTTAAATGCAGGTTGGAAAGCCACGCTGAAAGACGATATAGCCAGTGTCTCACTTTTAATTTACAAAGCTTTATCAGAACTGATTTACCTGATATGTAAAGGGGAGGAAACCTCAGGAACCTTTTTCCCCCCCAGCTTGCATATTCACTTCAGCCGCATGCTGTATTCCGTTTACCTAACGAGCAGCTTGCTACACCAGATCTCCGGACTGGCTGGATTTGCTGGGTGGGTTCTTGCCCGCGACTGCGAGGGAGGGGACTAGGAGACCCCCAGGGATCCCTTCCAGATCTGTATTCCCTGGCCAAGATCCTAGGGACTGGGCACGGGGGGGGAAGATTTTTCAGATGTTTTGATGCAAACACAATTGCTTCCTCGGGGAGAAACTTGGCTTGCGTTTCCTTAGAGAACCGAGCTTGCGTAAGCAGCCCCCTGCCACCCTCTGAGCTGTGCTAGTACAGCCATTCGCGGGGCTGGTGGCGAACCGCGTTGGGGAACTGCCTGCCGCGGGTTCGGAAGCGCCTTTTCTTCTGTGGTTATCGATTACTTTTAATTCTAATCCGTCTGACTGCGTGGCTGCGGTGTCAGGGCTGAGGAGGTGGCCTGGGAGGAGGGGACGTGTGGCAGGGAGCAGGAGGTAAGGGCTGTTTCTGCCGGCGTTGCTGCTGCAAGAAGGAATTGCTTCTCAAACGGGGGTCAGTTGTAGATGACATGAGGCTGTGGCAGCTCCTTGGAAAACATAGCTGAACGCTCAGGTACCTTAGTGCAGTTGTGTGCACGTGCAGTTAGCTGTGCGGACGAAGAACTGATTCTGTGTCTCTGCTGTAATTCTGAGTTTTCACCTAATGAGTTTACTTCCGTGATGTATAGCTATGTCTTTGGATAACTTCAGGGTATGTTTCCTATATTATTCTCCCTTGCAGTAGGAGGGTTTCAAAAGTCCCGTTTCTGGAAAACAGAGCTAGGCATCGTAAGGGTATGAGTTTTATTAATCAGATTATATTCAGCTGGATAGGTGGATGCCTAAAATTCTAAAAGGGAAGATTAAACCACCCCTAAGAGGGTGCCTCTAATCCTAGACAGCATAATTGTCACCTGCATGCCGTTTGATCTTTTACGTGTAACATATAATGTTAAATGTACTTTTGACTGTAGCATAGACCTGCTGTTGAATTCTGACTGGCAGAAGTGAATTGGGCAAATTGCACTGCTTTAATTGGCACGGTGGGACTGCAGAGGCAGTGGAGTGGAAGCTTGCTGTAATCTGCTGTAACTCACTTCAGTCTGGAGACCACTGATGCTTTTGTGCATTGTTTTAGGAGCCGTTCTCGTTCTTACTTCAGACACTTTGTTTCTCTGTCGTGATCCCATTGTAGCCAGTAAGAAAACACTTTCAGCACATCAGCTTCCGTGTAGTATGTGCGCGGACTTGGAGAACGGTGGTACGCTCTCTTGTTCACAGAGTTTGACGGGGTAATTACTCGATATTACAGTCTTTACTCTACAGAGAAAAATCACAGGGTTTTTTTTCTTCTAACCTAAAAAAAGAAACCGTATTAGAGTTAAAAAAATGTTACCTTTACTGTTTGTCCTATGGAGAGTCACAGCAACAGCAGTCTGGATTATTTTCTTGGAGTCTCATAGTCTGGATTATCTTCTTGGAGACTCATGTAGATTTAAAAAAGCAGATTTAAAAAAAAAAAAAAATCTTCATTTTATCCATTCTTCCTAAGAGGAAAGAGGTTTCTTGCAGCAGCCTTATGAGAGCCAAATACACCTTGCGTGTGCTATGTTGTTGCCTGTATTAATTGACATATATTGATGTGTCTGTGAGCAGTAAAACTGCAAGCTCCAGGCTGCCTGCAGGCGGTGGGCTCCCAGCCTGTGCTATGGAGAAATTTGGAAAGGTGCAATCCTTTAAAACCAAAATCGAAGACATCCAGACTAATCACTCGGTTTTTCTTCACTGAAAATGAAGGCGTTTCTTATTGGGCTTACCGAACTGCTTACCGTTCTCTTCTCGGGAAGCTGTCTGCGCTTGCTGTGCTGCGGTGAGTGGAAGAGCCCTTGCCAACAGGTCTGTGTTCTGTGGCCAACAGGACCCGTTCAGCTCCTCTGCATGAAGAGACCTGGATGGAGACTTGGCTTTTTCTGGGTTGTCTCCTTGTCTGTCTTAGGCTTGTCGGGTGCTGGATGTAACTACGTGCACGGTCACAGGCGCCCTGGTAGTACAGACGAGGGGCCCGCGGAACGCAGGTATAGCCAGGAGGCTCGCGCAGGATCTTTCCTTTCACCGTAAAGGTAAAATCCATCACTTTTGTCTCTGCAGCATTTTAAGCTGTGCAAGCCCCTGAGGCAACAGATCATCGCTTCGGCAGCAAGATGACTTATTCAGTGGTAAGATTAGCCAGCAGTTTGGGGCAGACTTCATCCCCAGAGCCTGCGGCAGCTGGGAATTGTAGAACTGGCTTGGGGGAGTGAGGCAATATATTTCATTAGTGAGTTGGGAAGAGCTTAGTCTTCATTAGTGAAACTCTGTCAGTCGCTTTGCATACAATACAACAGCCATGGACCAGTTGTTTCTCAGCTGCCGTTCCGGGTTGGAGAATTTAC
>NW_009260182.1:10432052-10438606 GCF_000687185.1 Egretta garzetta | reverse complement strand
AATGAAGCAGCGCACTTCTTACTGTTTGTTTTGTGCATCATATTTATTATTTTCTGCTTGTTTCATTTGATGGGATAATGAAGTGAGAAAGCAGTAAATGAACCGGTCTTTAGTGTTTGCTTTTAGACAATGTTACCTGTTTTCATTTGAGGATTGTTCATCTTTTTTTTTTTTCTTTTTTCTTTTTCTGGTGTTTTACTGTCAGATGATTTTCTGGGCTTTGGTGTGAATGCTGTCTCAAAGTATTATGTAAATAATGGAGAAGAATGAAGCAACTGTCTTTTTTTGCCTGTGCTGTATGTCTGGTCTATGTTGTGGATGTACCTCCACGCTTGTATGCACCAGAAGACAGGTTTGCAAGTTGATGCAAAGTGTAAGTCGGGTAATGCTATTTAAGTTAATAGAGTTAAAATTAATGTAAAAACGATACATTTGAGATAAACTGGGCTCCTGTTACTATTAAACATCATTTTCTTTAACTGTTCTGGTTGTCACAAGAATCTACTCAGTTTCTGGGGAATATTGCCCTTGAATGCTTTTTGAATGGTAAGTACATTAGTTGCTGCCAGAGGATCGTCATAAGAGCGCCCAGAAATAATGGTAATGTGCAGCCCTAGGCTATATGTGGGCATTTAGTTATAACGTACATTACTATTCTTTTAACTCACTGGCAGGTTATTTATGGAGAACTAATTTGTCACCCTTTTCTTTCCAACTCCCCAAGTTTTTTGTGCTATCTGGGAGGGACTGGGAATTACAGATTTTCCATATGTTAGATGAGAGCTGGCCTGTGCTTGTCAAGAAAAATGTCTTTTCTGGTCTTGACACTTGGCGATACCACCAAAATGATATCCATAGCTTGCCAGGAGATGCAATCAAATGTCCGGGATTCCTCAACTGGCTCGGTTTGCCAGTGTCCTTGCCTACTCACACCGCATATACTCTGTTTCTTCTGGGGTAACAGTGTACCTAATATTTGGAAGCTTCTCTTGAATTCGTTTTAAGCATTAGGTAAGAGTGCAGATAAACCATGGTAAAAGACATTTCAGTTCTTGACTGCAAAGTTGGAAGCGAAGTTCCAGGTAGGAGACAAATAGAACAAGAAAACATGTCTTTGGATATTTCAAAAATGAAAGGTGTTTCCTAGCCATTGCAGAAGATCCTAGAGGCAAGTTTTGAACATAAAAACTGAGAATATGTGTTAGCTAACAACCACCAAACTCCTGCATCCCCTTTTCTGAATATAGGACCTGAAAGTAGTTTTGAAGTTGGGAGTTTAACTCCTCATTCTCAGTAGGACAGTGCTGACCTCTTTGTCTCTCGTTGCTCAAGACGGAAACAGTCTCGTGTCTTTCACTTTTTTTTTTTTTTTTTTTTCCAATTCAAAGTTTCCTTCCTTCCTGTGGTTTCTGGATTTCTCCCAATGTGGATGTGATGGCTCAGATTTCCCAGATGTGAAATGCAAATGTGGGAAGTGGGATCCTTCCCCTGCCTCTCTGCTCTGTTTCTCGGAGTCTGTGGTGCTGTTGAGTTTCTTAATTAACGTGTCCCTCCTGATTCAAATGGTTTTCCTGCTGGCCACGGTGGTTTTGGGGCTGTTGCAGTACTTAGTAAGTCATGTCTTAGAGTGGTCATTGTACACACATCTTAAACTTTGTTGGCTTTGAGAGCTTCTTGAAGACCACACAAAACTTTTTAATTTGGTCCATTGACACAGGCAGATACCTCCTCCTCCTGCCCATTTTAGGGCTTACCCCATCAAGCTGTGGTGTTTGCCAATGTCAAGCTCCTTTGACAGAGGAGTGTTTGGAGCTTGTTCAGGCAACCTGCTGGTTGGCACACCGTTGAGAAGCTGGTAGTACAGGGCTGTGCGCTGCTTGTCTGTGGTCACGGTCCCAGCTCCTCTCTGCTCTGTCTTCATTTGCTGATACTTGCGATGGACTGTGTGATCCCACATGAAATCGTATGCATTACTTGTATGCTTTCCCCAAGGTACCGGGGTATTTGAATTGATAATTTCTTGGCTTTGTGTTTGTTCCTCTCCTTCAGAGGCCCCTGTAATCAGCCCTTCAAGCTCATCGCCTTTATTTCCCCATAAAAGCCACTAAAAGAATAGCAAAAGGAAGAGCTGAAATCAGTCAAAACCAAAATCATTCCACTTTCAAGGCATGTGCCAGCTTTACCCTTCTGTCATTGAAATGCTGCATCCAGTCTCTCAGCGACTGAGGTTGAAATGTCCTGGGCCAGGGGCATCGCACCCAGCAGTGCCTGGACAGGCCTGGCTCAGCATCCGGGTTCAATAAACTTCCTTCGCTGGTTTTAAAATGCGTTGCAGCGCTGAACTTGGAGGGAGGATAGGGGCTGCCTTTTTCATCGTATGGGCTAACTTTAGAGTTTGGAACATAATGTTTTGAATTGGCACTTAACGAATCAATTTGATGTGATGTTCCCATTTGAATGTGCTGATGTTGTTACACTTCTTATTAGAAGCAGCTTTTCATTTTTTAGAGAAGGAAACGTTTCTGGTAGTTCACATTCTGTTTTTTAAGCATTGCAGCCTTCCAGATGAGATCCCCTCAGTAACAAAGAGATCCCATGATGAGATGAGATCCCATCACTAACATTTGGGTAACAAACCACTGCCCATCTCTTCTCACCACAATCATGCCCTGTGCTGCAACATGTTCCTGGAGAGGTCTCTCCCTATTGACTGTACCTGTTGGCAACCCTGCTTTCATCCAAATATCCCCTTAAATTACACTTTCTTCCATAAAGGCTTGAAAGCTACACTATCTGACTTGCTTAGTCTGACAAACCAACACTACTTGTTTTGGATAAAGCCAGTAGGCATTTGGGAAGTGTCTTCATAAAGTGCCCTCTGCCTGTTGACTCCCTTTTTCTGTCATTGCTAAACTTCTGTAATAGTGGGGGTTTTTATTAGATTAGTCTGAATGGTCCTTGGGGCAGCTACAGCATGATACGAGCAGTACAAAAGTGCCTTTTTTGAAGGGATTGAAAAAAGTCCTCCCATGGGCAGAGAGAATATTGAAATGGCAATCAGCTGAGCAGGAAGAGGCAGTGGAGGGGAGCAGCACCTCCCCTCTTGAAGGGACTGAGTTAATACAAAAACCAGGTAATATCTCCGCTTGAGGGATATTAGTGCTGTGCTTCAGTAGGATCTGGGGCTTTTTGTATAAAAGCTGTTTTCGTTATTAAGTATAGAATTAATATTTTCTGTTTTCTCATGTAAAATCATTCAGACTATTTCTCTGTGCATCTGATATTTTGTATTAGAAGTGGCCCAAATATTTAATTTGGGAAATGCAGCTGCCATAAAATACAACTTGATGACAGCAGAGAAATCGGCATTGGATGAAGACTGTACTGAATGCAGCACCACAGCTGATCACAAAGGACCCTCAAACTGTCAGCAAAAATATACAATCTGTGTCATCATGTATTGAAGGACTTGGCTTCCACCCTAAATATGTGAAAATCTCAGCAGTCAAAACAGGATGTAATTGGAGAACAATCAAATTGGTTGATTTAATTTTTATTTTTGTGAATTGACCTGTGTCTGCAGTGCAAATTGGCAGGGCAAAATATCTTTGTAGCAGACACGTCCCTGTGCATCCCAGCCAGAGCCGGCCTCCCGCAGAAGCACACACTGTGATTTCTATACCCCGCTCCTTAGCTCAGTGGTGCACAGCACAGATCCCAAGCTGTGAACAGTTTCCATTTCCGTTTGCTTAGGGATCCAGATGCAGAGTATGTGCGGCAGTAAAGCAAGGCAGCGCAAGAGAGAACGGGACATTTGGGATGACCTGTGACTCGTGCCCTGCCTGATCTCTCATCTTCTGCTCTTTACGAAGCCAGCGTTTCATCTCTTTCTCCTTTGCGGTCAGAGCTCGTTCTACCAGTCTCCATTTAATTTACCCTGGTGGAGTGGCAAGTTGGAAAGAATACCACACAGCTTGTTTATTCTTAATGAATTTAATGGAGTGGAGAGTAATCACTGATCACTGTGGAGTTGCAACCCACATGACTTAATTCTGCCTTTTGCTTATGGTGCACACTATATAGAAACAGCCCACACATGACTGATGGTAAAATGACACTTGTCAGAGTTTCCAAGCTCTGCTTGTTTGCCAGAAAGGATGGGCTAACAAAATAATTCAAATAAGAGCTCTTGCATGGCCATCTCAGGCATATCAGGAGCGGTATTTTGCAGAGGACTCCTTTAGTGGGCAACTTTACTCTTCTATCCAGATGAGAAAGTAAATCTTGGGAGACAGCTGTGAAAACCTGGTGCAGAAAGCTACTCCTTGGACAAACTCCTTAAAAATTAAAAAAGTTAGGTTTATGACTCCTAGAGAATATAGCAAGCATGTAAATAATGTTTTTTCTTCAGGTGAGTTTGGAAGTTTGTAGTAATTCAAAATTTGTTGAATGCACCCTGGCCTAATGTGAGATGCCTGCTCAAGAAGCAAAATGATCTAACGATGCAGGATTTGGAGAGCGCAACAGAGCTTTGTTCAGGAAGGTTCATAGGCAGACACTGCTAGCAACATCCTTCAGGTGTTTTTCAGGCTACCAACATACATGGGTGTTACTTAACTGGAAATGGAAACTGAGCTTGGTGAGAGATCTCTTAGCTGAGAAATAGATATTAATTTAATTTGACCTTAATTTTTGTTTATCAGTTTTAATGCGAGATCAGGATTATCCTTTTGTTATCGTGGTGTCCGTGAACTTAAGGGTGAACCCACAGCTCCCTGTAACAACCATTCTTTGGGATACTCCAAGTTACTCTTTCAGGTAATTCAGAAGATGCAATTTAAATAAGGCTGTTGTCATAGTCATAGTTTATTCCTTAGACGGGGTGAAATTCCATTGTAAGTAGAAGATGTTCATGGAAAAAAACTTATGTTCTCCTAGAGGAGGTTTTAAGGAATTTCATCCTCTGTGTATCAAGATATAAAGGTTGGGTTTAGACATAATATTTGTTGTCTGGTCGTTTTTGAGTTATTTTTGGCTTCTTTTGTCATCCATGTAATAAGCTGTTTAAAGTGAAACTGAGCCCACTAAAAGGATTATTGATAATGGGATCTAGCTAAGGGACAATTACAAGGTTGGCTGGAATAACAGGATAAGACGGTAACTGTTGAGTCCTCCTTTTAAGTCTCTTGGGTTTTGGTTCCCAAGTTGACATGTGGTGGGACTTTGACCAAACGATACTCATATGATTGTCCGAGCTGAACAGCTAGCAAATCCATTTCTTCACGATGGCTCTCTGACCAGTAATATCAATAGGGAAGCTGAGATCAAAGAGCCAGGACTACTATTTTTTTAAAAAAAAAAACTTTCTTATAACTCCTATGGGAGCATGGTACCAGGTTGAAAGCCTATACTTATTTCTACAAATTTTTTGCTGAATTTCTTGCCATGGATTTGTTTTTATAAACTTTCTAATGCAGGGGTTCAAGACGCTGTGACAAGTGGTTGTCTGTAGTTGGTCTGTAGGATCACATGAAGCAGCAGAGCCTTGCATAGTTTGCTTCTGAAGTGTTTCCATTTGAGAGTTTGCTGATATGAGCGTTTGGGTGTTGTACGGGAGATTTGGCAGGCTGGGCTGGTTCTGTGGTTGTAAATGCTCTGCTGCTCTCAGCTGCTGTAATTAGGACTGAGTTTAATAGGAAGAAGAGATGGAGCATTCTTATCAATTTTTTTATGACAAGTTCTTAGATAAATTTCTAGAGCTTTTTTTTTCTTAGATAAGATCAGTCTCTTTCTTTTTTCCCCTTTCAAGTCCTTTAAAATTTCAGCCTTTTATGGGCTCTCTTATGGTTGCTGCCTAACATGTAACAAGATGACTCCCTAACACCTCATCTTGCTGCTCCATATGGGCTCTTTTCCTCTTTCTTTTATAGCTATCTGCCTTTTCAGTGTAGCCATTGAAGGGAAAAGACAAATGATACAATCTGGGGAAAGCGGTTTTCTATGTACTGTCTCATTACTCCTAACGTAACTGAAATTCCTCTTCTGTAAAATTTCTGCCCTCCCTACTTACAGGTTGGTTTTCCAGCCAGAGGCACCCTTGGGTCCTTTGCTGCAGAGTCCTTGCTCTCGTGCTTTTTATGAGTTAAGCTAATCCCGTGCTTCTTGTGGTCAGCTATTTTTTCAAGCATTCTCTCCAACTACACCCCATTCCTTAAATGTGAACATAGGCATGTTTGAACACTTACTGTAATATTCTGCTTGCTGACCGTTCTTTGTGTGTGTGGAGCCAAGAGGATACATGCTGAGGAGCTGTATGGGAACACCAGAGAAAATGAAAATGGGAATTAACATTTAAAGAATTAAAATAGCCAGAAATCTGGAGAGCAAAGGTAAAACACACTTAATAGGACAGGTAGATTTTTTTTTTCATGTTTCACTTACCAAAACAAAAACATTCTTTATGGAGAGGAACATTCTTTAACATAAAATTGAGAAACTCTATTTCTGGGCTGAAATACCAATTAGCAGAAGTACACCCCTAAGTAACATGGAAA
>NW_009260182.1:10430995-10432028 GCF_000687185.1 Egretta garzetta | reverse complement strand
AAAAGTGAGAAAACTCATGGGTTGAAATAAAGACAGGTTAACAGGTAAAGCAAAAGCCACGCACACAAGCAAAGCAAAGCAAGGAATTCATTCACAGCTTCCCATGGGCAGGCAGATGCTCAGCCATCCCCAGGAGAGCAGGGCTCCATCACGCATAAGGGTGACTTGGGAAGACAAATGCCATCACTCTGAAAGTCGTCCCCTTCCTTCTTCTTCCCCCAGCTCTATATGCTGAACATGACGTCATATGGTGTGGGATACCCCTTGGGTCAGCTGGGGTCAGCTGTCCTGGCTGTGCCCCTTCTCAGCTCCTTGTGCCCCCCCAGCCTCCTTGCTGGTGGGGTGGGGCGAGAGGCGGAAAAGGCCTTGGCTCTGTGCAAGTGCTGCTCAGCAGTGACCAAAATGTCCCTGTGCTATCAACACTGTTTTCAGCACAAATCCAAAACACAGCCCCATACCAGCTACTGAGAAGAAAATTAACTCTACTCCAGCCAAAACCAGCACAGCTTTAAAGATTCTGTAAGAGCTCAGATAAGCTATTAAGCAGGGATCTAGTTGGAATATGGATGGCTTGGTGGGGCTGAATGGAAGACTGAGGATGAAGAATGTGCTGCTCTGCTCCAGAGTTGTCGACTGTTTGTTAACTTTCAGTGTGTGGTTTCACCAAGACAAACAGTTACTTGTTAGTGCATGCATGTTTTCGTGATGTGCATGCCGTCATACGCATTCTCCCTGGTCAGAGAGTTGGTTTGGTTTGGTTTGTTTGGGGTTTTTTTTATGGCACACTGAGAGTTTTTCCTCTTAACCTCCACCTGTTTCCTTGTCTTTTGTTTTGGTATTTGATGTTTCCTTCCCAGCTTAGCAGCTTCTTTAAGTGTTTCTTAATAGCGTAAATGTGATCTGTGTGATGACTTCTCAGACATACCTAAACCTGTAAAGCATCATTCATCAGTAGGTGCTGTTGGAAGCCTGTTTCAGGAAACAGCAGGAGTCCTGGTTTTTGTCTTAAACTATTGTTTTTCTGGTATTTAGA
>NW_009260182.1:10422095-10430982 GCF_000687185.1 Egretta garzetta | reverse complement strand
CTGCTGGGGATTATATTAATGCACCATTATATATACAATAATTATATATTATTGTTATTAAAGGGAAAATTAAAAGTGGCTTTGAAATTATAGTAGAGCTATCTGAATTTTACAGAGTTCAAGGTTTCAGCTGAAAACCTCCCAAGAAAAATAATGTTCGCGGTGACAGTTTGCTATCAGATGGCAGGTATCGTCCATTAGAAGAGCACGCATGGCATTAAGTATCCTAATAGCTTTGTTTCAGAACATGAGCTTGTGTGAACGAAAGGAAATAGCCTGCCTTGCCTTTTCACAGCTGATTAGTTTTTGCAAACATATCTTGCATATTGAAGGAGAAGATGATGAATTGATGCTAACAGCAGCCCTAGAACATCAGATAAATAGAGGCAATCTTCTGGATAGCTTGTTCTGTAGGTACAGCATTTGTCTTCAAAAGTAGTCATCTCCTTTCCTTCAGAAAGCAGTTGTGTAAGATTCGCATCTTGAAAATTAACAGTGAAAATGCCACTCAGGTTCTGAACGCTTCAAGAACAGGGGGAAAAAGATGTCTTTGTTTAAGTGCAGTTCCTCATTTTGCTAAAACCCAGCCAGGAACCTCAAGTGCATTATAAACCAAATTAATTTTGCATAACTTGAATAAGGCTTCTCCATAAACGGAAGATCGGAAAAGATGACAACTGTGAAAGAGCTCAAGGTACGTTTTCTGTAAGTAGATCACTGAGATTTCTAGGTGAGGGCATATCAGTTTCCCATGGTTCTGCCTCCTGCTTTTCTTGGCTTCCCCTCCACCAAGCAGTGTTGGAGGGCCGGGTGGCAGCTCTCCCAGGACACCACAGAACGCTTGCCAGGGCTTCCCCAGGCTGTGACTCCCCACTGGGGATGTATGCTGGAACCAGAGTTCATCTGCACTGATTTCTTCTTAGAGATGAGACATAAAAGCCGTCAGCAGCCACAGCTTTTGGGTGGCCTTTGGCACTTCCAGGTGTGTGCAGGAAGACATGTCTCCCTAGGCTTCAGCACCTCGGTTTTCTCCAGGCACAGCTGCACTGTTGGTGCCTGAGCACTCCTGGGGGGGCTGATAATATCCTAATTTTCTCTGGAGGGATCAGCAAAGCATTTGCTTGGTCTCTCCTTTGCCATGTCATCTCCAGCTAACCTAAGAGAGGTTGATTTTTGGATCCTAACCACCACAGTAGAATATGGGGTGCAGAATCTGTAAAAGAAGGGAAAAGTAGTGATTTCCACAGACTGACTGCATAATGGTCTAAGAAAAAATGTCCTACTCCATTGAGGCTTTGCAGTGGTATTCTTTCTTAGGACAAGATTTTCCTGAAGATGGAAAAATTAATATGCCGGATATAGGAGCAGTGTCAGCTGAAGACCACTTTGAATAAAAAATAATTATTATTAATTTCCAAACACATATGGTTTTATGTTAACTTTTTTTTTAAGGATATAAAGGGATATTAGCAAGTGCCTGATGATTCAGGAAACGGTTGATGGTCACATACTTCAGTTTAACCACTGTCACGCAAACACATATGGTTTTATGTTAACTTTTTTTTTTAAGGATATAATGGGATATTAGCAAGTGCCTGATGATTCAGGAAATGGTTGATGGTCACATACTTCAGTTTAGCCACTGTCACATAACACATACAATGTGTTTCTTTGTTATCTAACATTTTTCTTTCTTTTTCTCTCCCCTTCTGTCCTTTGCTACTCATTCTCTGCCCTTTTTATTCTTTTTTATTCATAGTTCTTTTCGTCTGGTTTTTTTTTGTTTGTTTGCTTGGTTTTTTTAAAGGTGCAGCAGCCAGAGAAAAGGGAACAGAAAGCAAGAGTATTACAGCAACTTAAAGCAAGAGGTTAACCAAATGACTACAAATAATTAATACATGGTACAATCTTAAGGTCAAGAAAAGTAAGAAAGATGGTAGAGCTGTCCTAGAGCTACATGAATAGGGTAAATATAGGAAAATATTAAGACTGCCCTAGAGCTAGGTGTATATGGTGGTGAATGTAGTAAATGCATGCAATTCCACTGCCTTTCACTCTAAGCATTAATGAATTTTCTTCAGCTATGCTTAAGCTGGTTTATGCTTGTTCTTCATTAATCTGCATGCATGTTCTGAAAGTGACTTTGAAAGCTGTGTATGTTGTCGTTCACAAGAAAAATAGGGTTTAAATTCATTGCCGAGAATGAACCTGTTCTGGGAGTGTGTCCTGGCGTTCTGGACACAGAGGCTTTCACAAGTTTCTCAGGCCTTGCCCAACCTATCATCACTGAGGAGGTAGCAAATGGCACGTACAGTTTATGTGTCTGTATGTATCTTATACTGATATATATTCTAGATAAGTCATCATCTTGTTCTTCTCTCACATGCATCTCTGTGTTATCAAACAGGTAAAAGTAAGTGTTGGATTCTGTGCTTATTTGTGCTGGTATACATATTCGGGCCAGCTCCTTTGGGATGAACTGCACAGAATCCTTCCATATAATTCTGAAAGAAATTGCAAAGGCATCTTAATGCATAGCCATTTTAATTCTGTGTAGCCAGGATAGTGCAAAGCAGCAGAAATTAGCGGGGTGAGCCCCCCAGTATGGCGCAGGGACTGTGTGCTCCCGTGGTGGGGTAGTTGTGGTACAAACCTGACCTTGTGCCTGTTCCTCTGGCTGAAGCCATATCCTTCTACAAATGGAGCATTTTCAAAAAGCGTCCAAACTGTTTGGCTGGTGAGGTAGCATTTTTTGAGATGATGGAGCTGCCCAGGTACATCAACGCTGTACATGGAACAGCTGAACAAGGTAGGAAAAAAGCACCCCCATTCCCTGGGCAGGCTGGTGTGACTGTCCCTGCTATTCCTGCTTCCTTCGTCACGCAAATGCTTTGCATCTTCACTTCACAGTGTTGTGATATCATTAGCGAATTGATTTGCTTAAGGAAGAAAACCTTTATGGTGGAAGGAGAGGCAGACGGAGGGGGCAGCGAGTTCTTTGCTGGCTGCGTGCTGTGTTTCAAAAGGTCGGTTGCTGTGCTGGCCAGTTGCTAGGCTGCCGTGGATTTCTGTGCTCTTTTCCCTGGCAAAAAGGACCTCGTGATGAGGTGCAAGGTTATAGTAGTGCCTTTTTAGTAACCTCACCCACTCCTTTCTGCTGGCTGAGCAGACCGAGTAAGGGAGTTGTTCTCAGGAGCAGTTGTTTTCTTTCCAGGGTTCTCGAAAACAGCTGCTGAATTAACTGATAGGTTATTTTTTCCTGCCAAATTAAACCTAATGTATTAACTTAGGAAACAGAGTCACTGTTAAGTGAACTGTCAGGTCACACTGGGTAACTGAGGCTTTCTTAGGGATAAGCAGAATTTGTTGCCACCTTCACCCCACTTACATCTTCTTTGAACTCATGGCAAAGCACATTTACTTAATGCTTGAGTGAAAATTATCTATCAAAGGTTGCAAAGTGCAGAGCTCTTTCATGAGTTTTTCATTTAACCATGCTTTCCTTTAGCTGTCTCAAGCAACAGGAACTTCTATGCGCGTCTGAGGTGTGTTGTAATAGCAAACAGCCAGTGGGGATCAGGCCTTACAGTGCTAAAGGTGGGGCAGATACGCAATCAGAGTCTTATCCTGCACCAGAAAGGTTAAGGAGAAGATGCAACATGAGAGCAAACCAAGGTAGGGCTGGGAAGGGGAGGACGTGGTTGCTCAGACGAAGGATGTGCTTTCTGCCTGTTCAACTTCATTTGCAGAGTCCACAATCTGTACTATACACGATAGGAATAGTTAAAAAACAGCACCATGATGGAAGCGAATGAAGCTTTCTAACCTCAGAATAAAATTGCCAGGATGCCATAATAAGTGTTTATTAGACATGTGCAGCAATGAGAAAGGTAATTGTTTAATTTGCTATTAGTTCAGTGGCTATGACAGGCATAGTACTCCCTGAAGGGAGCGTGAAGTCAAGGAGATGAGCTTTGCACTGATCCTACTGTGGGGAGGTTGGGTGGCCTATTTCTACATTAGCCCGGCATTTCTTATAATATGGTTATATATATATATTTCTTATAATATGGTTGTTTTCTCATTCTCATTTTAATATGGTTGTAACCTCATTAAATGTTTGCCGTTCGTGTGTATGTTGGCAGGCAGGGTTCTGTGAAAATAACAGCAAGTGATCACGTAAACAAATACCTAACCTATGTTTGCTTAGCCTGATACATCATCAAATTCTTCCCTCGTACATTAACATACAGCTAAAATGCTTGCTAGGGTCTCAGACCCTATCTGAAGCTTGCCTGGGAAGTTGGGCCAGAGATCCTGGCACCCAGCTATTGCTGTATGTGCATTAAAATTAGTTAAGGCTCTGTATGTGGAGATTGTTGCCTCCTCTGAAAGATTTTGTGTATGTTTCTGCTTATTGAAGGGTTAATTCCTGGAACTTCCTCCTCCACCCTTAATAATCAGAACTTGAAATGAAACCTTCATCCCTCCAGAAGGGGCAGTGAAAGATGCTGCTCAGATCCAAAAAGAGAAGCCCTGCCTTGCCAAGACTCTGCAAAAGTGCTGCAGAGGTGCATCTGGATTGCTCTGGATCTCTCTGTGATGTATCATGTGCTTATGCAAGCTCCACCAAACAGCATTACTCCTCATTACCAGGAAACCCTTGAGCAAAATAATTTTAACTTTATCAATGTCCTGTTAATTCAAGTGGCTGTCATGGATTCTTACGGGCTATTCAATCATCCAGGCAGTTGAATGTAACATATTAAGCTTGCAATAATACAATAAATCCACCTTTGAGGCCCTTCGTGTTAGATGCCAAGGCCCTTAGTGTTAGATGCAAAGTGGGGTGGCTGCATGGTGCAAAGCACTGGTACTTGTTCTGCTGGTTCACATAAATTTGGCAGGATAATGTAATGGGGGATTTTATTGCCAAATGGAAGTATAATCTCTTTGTGCCACTCTGGCTTCATGCTAGATTGGATATCAGCTTTTTTTTTGTGGCTCGGTTAGATGCAGACACCCATAAAAGTAGTGAATTTTGTTTTCCATCTAAGTAGACAGGATGTGCTGGTGGTTTCACAGAATCATAAAATGGATTGGCTTGGAAGGGACCTTAAAGATCATGTAGTTTCAACCCCCCTGCAATGAGCAGGGACACCTTCCCCTAGACCAGGTTGCTCAAAGCCCCATCCAACCTGGCCTTGAACATTTCCAGGGATGGGGCATCCACAACTTCTCTGAGCAACCTGTTGCAGTGCCTCACAGCCTGATCTTCTCCTACAGTGGGAGGTTCTTCATTCTCCCCGTCCCTGCCTTTGCCTTCTGTGACTTGGGCAGTGTGGCTTGAGCACTTGCCAGTGAAGACTGAGGCAAAAACATTGTTGAGTACCTCAGCCTTCTCCATATCCTGGGTAACCAGGTCTCCATTTCCTTCTGGAGAGGGCCCACATTTTCTGTAATCTTCCTTTTGTCACTGACATACCTATAGAAGCTTTTCTTGTTGCCCTTGATGTCCCTGGCAAGATTTAATTCTATCACGGCTTTAGCTTTCCTAACCTAATCCCTGGCTGCTCAGACAGCTTCTCAGTATTCCTCCCAGGCTACCTGTCCTTGATTCCACCCTCTGTAGCGTGTTTGAGTTTGTCCAGGAGCTCCTTATTCATCCATGCAGGCCTCCTGGTGTTTTTGCCTGACTTCCTCTTTGTTGGGATGCATTGCTCCTGAGCTTGGAGGAGGTGATCCTTGACTATTAACTTGCTTTCTTGGGCCCCTCTTCCCTCCAGGGCTTTATTCCATAGTACTTTATCAAGCAGATTCCTGAAGAGGCCAAAGTCTGATCTTCTGAAGGTCAGGGTAGTGAGCCTGCTGTGCACCCTCCTTGGTCCCCCAAGGGTCTTGAACTCCACCATTTCATGGTCACTGCAGCCAAGGCTGCCCCTGAGCTTCACATTCCCCACCAGTCCCTCCTGGTTGGTGAGGACAAGGTCCAGTATAGTTCCATAGGCTCCTCTATCACTTGGAGAAGCAAGTTATCATCAACTCATTCCAGGAACCTCCTGGATTGCACTGTGTTGTCCCTCCAACAGACATTGGGGTGATTGAAGTCCCCTATGAGTACCAGGGCTTGTGAACATGAGGCTGCTCCTATTTGTCTACAGAGGGCCTCATCCGCTTGGTCTTCCTGATTGGGTGGCCTGTAGTAGACCCCTGCTATAATGTCTCCTTTTGCATCAAATTGTACTGCTTGATGATCTGATCATTCACTGATCCAGCATGAAGAAACATGTAATCTCTGCCTTTGCCATCAGATAACTTGTTGGTCCAATGTTTGCACATATTTAATAAGACAGTTGTTTCTTGGAACTATACGGAAAGGGAGGTATAATTGACCCTATGAGTTAAAAATAAAGAATCAGTCATTAGCTCATGTCAGCTTACTCAAAATGTAACGTAAACCCTGCAAAACTGTCTGTCTTCTGGATGGATTCAACACAAGATGTATGGTCTACTCACAAATTAGCAGCGCATGCTGGAAGGCAAATACAGAACATGTGTGTCAAATGGCAAGTCCATGGATGTGTCTTCTGTATCATGTGCTTGGCATCCTCTAACTTTTGACCGCAGGCATTTTCAGCCTCCCTCACAGATTTTGTGAATAACGTTATGCTTGCTTACACATGTGCTTTCTTATTTTACTGCCTTAGCCAATCTCTTGTACCTTTTCTCCTCAATTTGTCTGTGTTTGTGTCAGAGAGTCATTAACTTGCAATGAAACAGGTGTTTGTGACAATGGAGGGGAAGAGAATAATGAAGACACATTAGTAGATGTTCTGGTGCTTATTGTGGGCATTGCTTTGGGCTCTGAATCATTAGGAAGCTTTATACAAATATGTACTTATAAATAAATATTAGCAAAGCCTATTATAGGAAGAGAGAAAATAGGACAGTAATTTTTATTTCCAAATAGTAGGCAGCATTTTTGGCCTAAAGTAAAATGTGTGATAGCTAACAGGCTGACTAGCACAGAAGCACAAATGAGCAGTACTTGAGGAATACACAAAGACCTGGAACAGATATTTAATGGTAGCTTTTTTTGCTTGTGTAACTGGATGGTGGTATAATATGTTTTTGGCATCTTCTGTGGATATTTTTATTCACTGATACTTTTCAAGAATATTGTTTCAAATGTGTTTACCTTAAATCACTGATCAAAAGCGCTAACAAGCACAGACTTTGCTCTAAGGTTAGGAACGCTTCTCCTGACTGTTCGCTTCCCCTGGCGGTTCGGGGGCTGCATGGGACAGCATGGCATCTGGCTTTTGGACTTCATCACTGTCTTTGAAAATTGCACTTGGTTTTTCTGATTTTAACATTTATGGGCTGAGTTGTGTTGGCATATAGGGCTTGATCATGCCCTGTATGATCAGCTGCAATTCTTGGGCAGGTAGATTAGGATAACGCTTATGCTTTTTAAACCAGAAGACTACCAAACCTTTTTAAACAGAGTCTGCTCTCGTACAGTGTTGTTATAGGGTATTATTTGCAGCCTAGTAGGAATTCAGTTCAACGTGTTGTGGTTTTTGTTTGTTTTGTCATTCCTGTTTTCTCCTACTTTGTTCCCCTTTAAGTTTGGCAATGTCTATATGTTTTCTTGAAATAATTTTGTAATGGTTTTGAGATGCAGCTTTCCCGAGTTGCACTTTTGATTAGGTCTGCAGCCCTCTTATGTGCTGGAACAGGTAACGTTTCCCAGGAAGCCTGTGGCTCTTGCCAGTGGGAATGTTGCATACTCAGTATCTATCCTATTAGGTGATGTAGAAGCTGTCTGAGGTTTCTCTCCAAGCAAAACTGAAGGGCACCCCAGATAGTTTGCCTATGTCTTATAAGTCTTCGATTCACCCAGGTTTTTTGCCTGCTGGTGATGGCAAAACCATGGTGTGAAACCCAGCACTGACAACCAGCACGGCATGTCCCTGTGCTGAGCAAAACAGGGTGTCTCAGGTCCCTGAGTCTGGCCCTACCATGCAGTCATGGATGCAGAAAAGACTAAGGGCTCTTGGTCCCATGCTGCTGGTGGCACCCAAAGCATTAGCAAAGATACTCCAACACACAACTCAGTTACTCATTTAGGGTCCAGTGGGTGTCATTTGGTCTCCTGCAGTGTCCTGTAACATGCAGTGTGCATTTAGAGCCCGTGTTACAGCCTGGATGCAGACACTGCTTTGATTTAAGTGGATGGAAGAGGGGGACAGGCTAGCTCTAACCTTCACTGAATCATCTACACTCAGAAAATGAAGTCACTGTGCCCTGCCTGATTACAGCCTTCATCTAAGGTTTGGCTCGTGAGAACAGAGAGGTCATTTCATCATCGGATCTGCTCTGATTTTGCAGCGAATATTCTCTTTTCACGCAAAGGCAAAACCTCTATTCCCGCAAACAAAAATTTCGCACTAAATTGTGCACAAGGAAGAACAGCTACTTCGAGCGGAGACTGCAAGCAAAAATAGGGTTCGGGCCCGGGACTGGTGCGAGCGGGGGGAGCCCGCTGTGGGCTTGCACACCCGTGCTGCAGGGGGTGTGGGGGGGAAAGGGTATCACGTGCTAGGATGTAACTGCTGGGCAGATTGCCCTGAAATAAATGGTACTGGGCACGGGGCCAAATTCTGATGGCACTCCTGCTTCCGACAAATTGTCATAAATGGCGTTTGAAAGAAACCTCTCTCCCTTTTGTGTGATGAAGGCCAAAGCAGCATGTCCCGGCCCAGCGCGCCATGTTCCCCGATTCCCTCTCTGACTCCTGTTTTCTCAACCTCTCTCCCTTCAGATGGCCGGTGACCCATGTGCCAGGCAGCCCCGGCCCACGCTCGGCGAGCCGGCCGGAGTC
>NW_009260182.1:10414352-10421848 GCF_000687185.1 Egretta garzetta | reverse complement strand
GGCTGGGGGTGGATGATCGTCGCCGGCTGCTTCCTTGTCACTATCTGTACCAGGGCTGTGACGAGGTAAAGGGGCTCCTCCTTGGCTTTCCGACCTGTCTGCGGCATTACCGCTTTTGTCTTCCCCTTAGGAAGAGGATTGAGGATCTCCCCTGATGTCCTACAGCGGTGGGGGTTATTCCGGCTGGCTACAAGCCTCTCTCCTGCTACATTTTTAAAGTCTTCCTGAAATCCCTGATGCCGTAGGCACGGCTGAGGGATTATGAACCCTCTGGTTTTAGTCTCGGTTCCTCAGACAGCTGCTCTACCTCTCAACACCCTTTCCTTGGTCTTCTGCAGAATCAAAGCCTCGGGCAGGCAGTGTTATTTCAGGCTGTGGTGGTTTGGTTGGGGAGGGAGGAATCATGTAGGCTCTTTTGGGTCCATTGTGTCCCTCCGACCCCACAGCTGTGCTCATTTTTGCTAGTCCCAGTGGATCTGCTTGGCTCCGGAGTCTGTCTGAGAAACCTGCAAATACCCCCTTCTCCTACTGCAAGCATTTCAGGTACCACCCTGCCTGAGAAGCTCCATGCCCTAGAGAGGAGGCTCCTCTCTATACCCTTCTGGTATCCAAAATATGCAGCACATATTTTCTCAAAAATACTTCTCAAAAATAGAAAGAACAGGAATAGACTGCTGCCTTGCATAAACATAATGTATACATCTGGGGTGAGATGGCTTCCACAGCTGCTGTTGGGTGACTTTGATGTCAGCTGGAGACAGAGGAGCCTGGTGCGTGTGAACATGGACATTTAAGCTATATTAAGCAGGAGATAGGCACCCTGGTAAGTGAGGAACACTGAGACAGCCTCTTGTTGGACAGGCAGTATAATGTAAATACAGTGTTTCCTACCTAAATTTTACATTTCTTTTAAAATAAAGCTGCCAGGTTTAGGGGTCATGGGTCTTGGTGTCAACAGCATAAAAGGGGCATGGGAGCGATGACACAGCGGTAGTTTATGTATAGAAATGTACCAATTCTGTAATAACAGTAAAGATTTCCTAGTGGATTTAATTCCTTTTTCATGTGTGAAATGTGGTACATCCAAGAAATCATCTAATGGCTGGCACACATCTAGAGTATAAGAATGGAGTGTGTGCAAGAAAAAGCTGAAGAAAGTGGTTGTTCGTTGATTTACAGGAGGAAAAAGCGAGGGGGGGGAAGGGATCACTTGCTCATTCAGAAACCAGATGAAACTATGCAGCCTTTTAATCCATTCCCCTGCAGAGGCCGGTAGAACAGTAACACTTGCTAAGCAGAGCAAAGTAACCTCTCCTGGAAGCATTTTAACAAACTGTTGGTAGGTCCGTGGGCTCCTGCCGTGTTTTGATTCTCTGTTCACGAGGAATTGCTTTTCAATTACTTTGCGCTTGTGGATCCATGAACACATAGCTATAGGTGGTGTTGGCTCTATAGGTACTATGCTGGCCCTGCCCTGCCAGTTTGTGCAGATGTGAATGCCACCATTAGTGAGCAACCAGGTCAGTGAAGACCTGGGGAGCCGGGGCTTTGTGTACCAGGGAAGCAACATCATGACGTGGGCTAGAAATGGCTGGTGATAATTACAACTTCAGTTTCATTTCAGTTGAAAATAATATGAGTTATAAAAATCTAGCAGCAAATACCACAATGAGAAATGTGGTATTATAATGTTCATAATCTCTCTGGAGTAATTATCTGTCTGAATTGGGTTCTACATCGGCCTAATTGTCCAATCCCACTGTTGGGATAATAGTTGGACACCAATTTGTGATGCAACTGTTGCCAATGCAAAGCAAGGATTCTCCTCTGGCTGAATCACCCTGGCCTAGGTGCCTTACACAGAGTACTTGCTCACATCATTTCACATCTTGTCCCTCATGCATTAAGGTAGCCCTTCATTTCCAAATCCAAACCACAGATTTGGTTTTCATGGGAGCTGGTGAGGACATTCAAGTGGGCATTCTTTATACCTGAAGAGTGAAACCAGTGTTTTTTGTGAGGCAAATATCCCATGTTCAACAGACTGGTGTTCATGTTTTCTTTCCTAGGTGCATCTCCATTTTTTTTGTGGAGTTCCAGGCATACTTTGGGCAGGATTATGCCAGAACTGCATGGATCCACTCCATTGTCGACTGTGCTACGATGCTCTGTGGTGTGTATTACCCTTTTAAGACTGATGCGGCTGCCTTGTCTTCAGCTCCATCTGGTTTTAGTGTGCTCACAAGTTGGTGGAGTCAGCTGGGAAAGATAGATACTGTGGGGTCTCTGGGGTATGGTATATCCAAGCTGCTTCCCCCAGCATAGTTGTGCAGGAAGGGAGTGTCTTCATACTATAGAAAAGAAGCAGAACATTGTTTTCTCAAATGATCTAAGTTTTCAGAAATGTACTTTTGTCAAGGTCTAGTGGGACAAGTTGTGCTTGAGAGCTACTGACTGAGCACTTGTTTCTTTTGCCTTTTGATTGGAATCATATTTGAGACTTAGCACAGGATGTACATCTTGCCTTCAGATTAAGTCACAGTCATCCTCCTTTTAGCAAATGTGTATGTTTACAAATAATCTTTTCCCTTAAAAGAAAATTCAGTGTTACTAAAAACGACATGCATCAATGCAGCAGTTGTACTGAATTTCTCAGGGGTTTACTTTAAAACTCTACAGCTAGGTGAAAATCCGCACCCTAATCCTGTGGAAGAGGGTTAATCCACAAGAGTTGCTACGAAGGCACAGAGACACAGCTGGAATGAAACATAGCAACTCTCCTGTGTCAGCCAGGTTATATCTTGGGGGGAAAAAAGAGAAATAAGGGTAACCTTGCCCTGGCATTGCAGGTAGCGGTGAGGGAGAGGGCTGGTGATGACACCTCATGGTAGAGGCAGGGTGATCTGGGAGCCATCAATGTTGGAGAAGTGCAGGAGAGGGGTAGCAGCCCTGGAGATGGTCCAAAAGATGTGAGACCTCTTCTGTCTGGGTCTGCCACAGAGCCCACAAGGCCAGGGAGGAGTGAGGAAGGGTGCCTGAAGTTACTGAGGGCTAAAGTGCAAATCCCGGGCGGGGGAAGGTCTTAGTGTTGTAAGCATGGAGTAACGAACAGCGTGGGCTGTCGCTGTGGCCTCCCTTAACCCCAAAAACTGCAGAGTAGCTGTGTGCCATAATTACTTTGATCTACTAAAATGGCTGCCAAGAAAGCTACTGTATATTTCAGGATAAACCTGACTTTAAGGAAAATGATTTTTAGAAGTTTTTTGGTGCTCACACCATTGTGATAGGGGGGATGTTGGAAGACCACTCTGTGTAGCTGTGATCACCGTTTTCTCCTGCTTGCCAACTGCTTCCTTTTCCTTGATGGCTGTTGCAACAAACTGTGTGTGAGGGCCTGCCATTAACTACCAGCTTTATTTGTTTCTTTGAAGCCCCACTTGGGAGTTTAATCAGTAATCATGTATCCTGCCAAGTTGGTATCATGCTAGGAGGCCTGCTTGCATCTACTGGACTAATTCTGAGTTCATTCGCCACCAGCCTGGAACATCTCTACTTATCATTAGGA
The DNA here is from genome assembly GCF_000687185.1 of Egretta garzetta. Classification (NCBI taxonomy): domain Eukaryota; kingdom Metazoa; phylum Chordata; class Aves; order Pelecaniformes; family Ardeidae; genus Egretta; species Egretta garzetta. The sequence continues at coordinate 10,418,283 of NW_009260182.1, read as the reverse complement.
GTCCTTACAGGTAGGAGGCATTCAGCCCCTTTGATCCTGCCAGGAAAACAACACAGGGATGTTAAAAATGATGGCTCTTCCTTTCAGGAGGAGTGATCTCCACGTCATATTACCACCGCACCAGTTAAGAGATACTCGGACCTGTTCCCTTCGTTGTAAAAGAGAGGCTTTGGCTGCCCCTGTGAGGGCTTCAGCACTCGGGGAGTCTCGTACAGCCCAAACGCAGCATGCTGCAAAAGCAACTCTCTAACTTCTGTTAGAGAGAGGACTATGCTAAAGTTCTGAAATATGGGAGGTCAGGAAGAACTCCTGTTGCAGCTGGTACACAAAAATGTTTCTTTTTTTGCCTGTGATTTGCGGGGAGTTTCTTATGTTAGGAGTTCTAGACTGCACCAAAATATTTGCATATTAAAAAAAAAAAAAGTTTAAATCAAACCAAAAGAGTAAGTGGACAGAGGAGCACTGGGTGAATACCTGGTACCTCAGCTGTGCACCTTATTTTTGTCTGTGTTTGTTACATTCCATTTGAAAAGTAACCAAACTGCTGGTTGGTAGTGTTGTTGTAGCAGCTCCTCCATTTGCATTCAGCTATGGTGGTAACAAGGATCCTTGCTCTGTCCTATCTCCCAGCGTTTCCTGTGCACAGAGGAACTCAAGAGGTGCCCATGGTCACACTGACATTCCTTCCTCATTAATACTGACCTGGTAGCCACGGTGATATAAGCCCTTGTACTCGGTCCCCTGCTGTTTAGTAACAAGTTGGTGGAATTACTGCAAGTTCACATGCTGCCAACAGCTTATTTGTTAAAAAAAAATAAAAAAAAATCCTTATTGTAGTGTGTGTCACTCCTGTATTACAGTGCTAATCTTTGACAAATGTGTTCATAACAAATAAAAAGGCTCCTTGTAACTCGAGGGACTGTGCCACATACCATGCTAATGCCACTGAGGCTTCCTTAGTGAGAACCGCTGTGAATGCTGAGGTGGCAAAGCAGCTGCACTTTGTACATGGAGTTGTAAAGAGCTAATTCTACAAGCAGTGAACTTCTAGTCTGTGGGGACTGATTAATGGAGAGCTGAACTGTTGGTGAAGGCTAGAGGTGGTGCCCCAATCCAGACAGGAGGTGGGAACGTAACCGGTGAAGTTCTAAATCCATAAAAGCTGCAGGACTTGAAACTGTGAGGAGTGAAGCAGAGGTGAGATAGGGGAGTGGCAATATGTAGCAGAGTTCCTTCTAAGAGGTAGGAAAATGTTTTCAGGCCCAAACTTTGCATTTCAACTTTTCACAAGATATTTACTGGCTTTCTTGGGGGACCTATTTCCCCCTGCCAACTCACTAAAAAATAAATGGGGTGTGCGCCAAATAGAGCATGATTTTCACAGTTCTTGAGTGATGGTGTCTAGGTCAGGGCTGCTCCTCTGGCTCTGCTGCCCACACAAGTCCAACCCCAGCTCTCTGCCTTGCTCTCCCCTTGCCTTCCGAGGGGTGCCAAAGCGGGCACCCGCTGCCCGGAACCCCTCTAATCCACTTACCCTCTCCTGGCAGGCTTACTGCCCGCCCGGCACAGCGTGGCCTTTGAGAGGACGCGGCAAGCTAGTTATGGTGCCAGGTGATTATCTCCTCTGTTGGCAAGTTCTGCCGAAGGCAGTGGGGACTGTTTTGCCCTCAATGTAGGACGTGCTCCAAAACCCTAGTCAGGAACTCATTTCTGCGACTGATTCAGAGCTGTATGTTTTAGTGTTAGGGCAAGCATTTGATGATTAAAATCTGCTCTCTGGTTCTGCAGCAGAGACCACAATCTTTTTCCCAGTCCAAGAGATGGATCTTACTTGTTTGTCTTCTGAGGCTTTCCCCCACCCCCTCTTTACTTGCAGGCAGGGATTCAAAATGGTCAGGACTCCAAGCAGCTGCTGTTTGGAGTTTGTTCAGCTGACAAAAAAAGGTTTATTGTAGAATATTAGTAACAGAGACAGATTCTTTGTACAGTGTTTCAGAGACCTGAAAATTAATGTTCAGGGTTGCAACAGACCAAAACACAAAGTGGTGCCTCATCAGGCCAGTGTGCCCAGTGCCAGCATCTGCACAGACCCTGGGGCAAGACCTCATCTTGCATCCAGGAGAGGCTGACACACTGTTTCTCTGATGTTTATTGATCATCCTTGTTCTTGTTAAGTGAACCCCATCACTTCCTTCTGAGCCTTGTTACCATGGATTAATGATGATCTGTTAGGTTTGTCAAGTCAGTGACCCTGACAGTGGAAGAAAGGAGTCATCCTGGTTTCCCTTCACACTGTGACTGAGCTGCGTGATACGGAATCAGAAAAAGCTTCCTATTCGTTTGTGCTAATGAAAGTAGGTTATGTGGTTTAATTTAATGTGTTCCATATGTCATGGTCAGTATTAAGCCATCTGCACTGTGCTTTCTCTTCTAGGACTTGGGTTTGCACTCTGTTATTCTCCAGCCATCGCGATGGTGGGCAAATACTTCAACAAAAAGAAAGCGCTGGCGTATGGAATAGCCATGTCTGGAAGCGGAATCGGTACCTTCATCCTGGCCCCTGTGGTCCAGCTCTTAATTGAGCAGTTTTCCTGGCGTGGAGCTTTACTCATCCTGGGAGGTTTTGTTTTAAACCTCTGCGTCTGCGGTGCCTTGATGCGGCCCATTGCTCTTAAGGAGGACTGTAAAACTGCTCCTGAGTTTCTTGGGCAGGATTATGTCCTTGAAGCACGGAAACGAGACTTAAAGCGAATGTCTATCTGTTCACCTTTAATCAAAGCGTGGTCTCATGAATGTTTATGCTACTGTTCGTGGAAGGAATATGATTTTTTACTGATGCCAGGCTTCATGGTGCTGGCAGTGTCGGTTTTATTTATGGCATACGGCTGTAGCCCTCTGTTTGTCTACCTAGTGCCTTATGCTTTGAGCGTTGGAGTGAGCCATCACCAGGCTGCCTTCCTCATGTCCATACTTGGTGTCATAGACATCATCGGTAATATCACCTTTGGATGGCTAACAGACAGAAGGTAAAGGCTTAGGGCTAAGCAAGTGTGAGCTTTAGCTGGTGGGAGGCTGGATGCACGTGAGGTGTAATACGTATAAAAGTTAACATTATGGACTTTTTCTGTAGGATGTGTAACTTCAAAAAAACCCCAACCAACAACACACAGTCTAACTTTCAGAAATGCTTACTATTTGATGGTTTTGTCTCTTCTGAGTTTGATCAATTCTGCTGGTTTAACTTCTTTTTTTTTCCTGAAGAAATATGTGTTTGTGCAAAGCTCTTGCATTTGACAGTGGAAGTAACTCCCTGCCTGAGGTCTGTTGAGCATAATCCTCTGTACCTGTTTCCTACAGGATCTCACTCTACTTCCTCTGCCTTTCTATCTCTTTTGTGCTGCTGGGGAGGCAGAGAAGTCACGGAAAAGGGCCAAGCGTCTGGCTCAACACTGTCAGGCATATACTCAGAAGAACTGACCTAAAATTGTTACGCATTTTCCAGTATATGAGAACTTGCCATGCTTTGCTAACTCAGCTGACTCCAAATGTCTGTGTGCAGCATCTGTAACATCAGTAGAGACTGGCTAAATTAAGAAGGATTTTGATTCTAAAGGACAAATTCTTTGTGCATATTTGGTTTGTGGGAAAAATCAGTTATTGGTTTTGTGAGTCAGGGAGAAAGGGAATTGCCATCTCACTTAGCTCACGCTAACTCCAGTGCTTAATGGCTGATGTGAAGGATGACAGCTGAGAGAGGTATACTGTAATATTTTTTGCATAATACTGGGAGCACCTTGCTGAGCTGGGATGTAAAGCCTGACGGAATACTGCTTTAAACATTGAAACTTCAGAGGGCTGCAAAATCCTGGCAGGGGAGCAGCTCCCCTCGCTAGGGGTGGCCTGAAGAACATGGCAGGCAGCATGGGCTGCT
>NW_009260182.1:10411929-10414299 GCF_000687185.1 Egretta garzetta | reverse complement strand
CCTACCTGGGCTCGTCAGGGTTGAGCTTTTCATCTTGAAGACTGTGTAAGAAAATGGACTTAAATTTGAGCTATATAAAAGAGAGAGAGAGAGACTGAAGTGCTGCACGCCAGGGCATAGAAACTGAGATGCTGTGCCCAGTGATAACCTTTTTCTTTAATGTTTTGAAATTTCCAGGTGTCTGAAGAAGCATCGGCACTTTTGCTACCTCTTTGCTGTGGGAATGGATGGCCTCTGTTGTCTTTTCCTGCCAGTTCTCCAAAACTTCCCCTTGCTTGTGCCTTTCTCATTTACCTTTGGCTACTTCGATGGAGCCTATGTAACGCTGATCCCTGTCGTGACAGCAGATGTAGTGGGAACTTCTTCCTTATCATCAGCACTGGGTGTTGTGTGTTTTCTGCATGCCATACCATACCTAGTGAGCCCACCTGTTGCAGGTCAGTTCACAAATGACTTTCCTGTAATCTTATCACTACTTCAGATTTACCTATTAGTGCGACATAAAAGCAGAGGAAGAACAGCAAATGGACACTGAATGTGGAGGTACCCCCCGGCAGGGAAATAATACACCTAGACCTTCATAAGACTCTAGATCCCACTTAAGCCATGTCTCGATGGGATGATTTCTGCATCCAGAGTGAGCTGAAATTTATAAACTAAAACAGTATTGAATGGGGCTTCTAGGAGCTGTTGCATCACGACACATTATTCAGAAATTGTGCATGTACAAGGAACAAAAGATTTCACTGTGAAATTACACGATTTTTAAAATGTAACCTAAAGAGTTTCATTCCAAGGGTGGTTTGGTTTTTTTTTTGTGAAGGACTTGACCTTTTCATCTCCAGACTGCTTTGGGAAGGTGGGTGAGGCAGCTTTACTACTGTTTGATCACAAGCTCATCACTGTAATATTGAACCAACATTTCCCCCATTGATTCCATTACAGTGAAGTAAGGATGAGAGCTGTACTCCTATTATTCTTTAGAAAGAACTTGACAGTTTTGAATATTGTGGAAGGACAGAGATCTTTTCTCAAACAGCTGTGTATATAAATGCCTTGCATATTTTGTCTGCTGTTCACATCAATTCCCAATTAATCTCTGCTTCTGAAGTTTTCAATTTAATTTTCCATAGAAAAAAAATATTGCAAAATGGAATTAATTTAATTGATGTGTGAGCCTAGGGCATAGCTCACTAGATGTTTCTGTGTGAGGATCTCACGCACACAATATTTAATCCCAGGGCTCTCTCTACTCATGTCTAAGGACTGCCAAGTTAAATCCATGCAGTTGAGAGATGTTTGTTTAGTATTGTGGTGATGACTGCTGTGCCTTTTCTCATGGGTTTGACCTCTAACCAAAAGCCCATAAAAATCTTATCTGTCTGCTGAGGACAAATCCCTCCCTGGCCCAGGAGGTAAAAGTATAGCAACAGTGATGTACATCCATATTGTTTGATTGTATTTATATGTGGTAACTCCAGAAGTTTTTATAAAACTCCTGTTGATCACAGGATTTGTAAATTACCAGATTTTGGGTGGGCCTTTAAAAACCCATGGCTTATTTTCCTACAGGTTGGCTTGTGGACACAACTGGCAGCTATACCGCATCATTCCTCCTGTGTGGATTTTCTATGATATTTAGTTCAATGTTACTGTGCTTTGCAACACTAGCAAAGAAAATCAAAAGAACACATTTGCAGTCGCTCACCAATACCGGCACCAAACAGCACATCTGGACAAATGGAGCAATAGCTTATTCTGTCACAGCAGAATTAGACCAAAAGGATGTTGAATTTTTGGCTGTGGATACAAACAGCTACAGCAACAGATGACAAGCGCCATCAGGATTCGGCATGGCACATCCATGTCTGAGACAGAGGTGGCTCTGTAGCGTAACGCTGTTGAAGATATTACTCCTGTGAAACAAGGCATCTCTCAGTTAGATTTTTGTTGTGTTTTAGTCAGCGAAATCTACACACAGCAACAGTAATACCAAGTTAATGTAGCAGTAGAAGAAAGCTAGACTGAAAATAGAGTTTGTAGATACAAATGTTCACAGGTTTGTTTGAAACGCAATACGTCAACTCCACAGGTAGTCTCAAAGATAACGATTGGCTATAATCAAAAGAAGACTATAAAGTAATCAGTCACCAAAACTTGAACACTAAAGCTTAAATTACTTCAAAAATAATATTAATGAAATAAGCTTTTTGGTGTTCATGTCTATTATGTTTCAAAATTGGCTAATCACACACACCACCAAAAAACCTCCACATTTCTCTGCATTGAACTCTTTGCAAATAACTGTTTTAAATGCCAAAGCCTTTTTTTTTTTTTTTTTTTTTTTTTTTTTTAAAAAACTGGGCACCA
>NW_009260182.1:10402692-10411526 GCF_000687185.1 Egretta garzetta | reverse complement strand
TTTTTTTTTTTTTTTTTTTTTTTGTAGAAAATCTGGCAGCAAACTGTGATCTATGCTGAAAGTATCCTTGGAGCAGCTTTAATTTTTACAGTGTGCCTGAATTTTGTACATAAGTTGCCATTTAATTTCAAGTGTGTTTCTAGACCTACTTTCCCAAGCCCCCTACAGCAAAATTTTGAGGTGGTTGCTGCTTTTTTTCCCTGGGTATCTTTAAAGCTTGAATATCTAAACATCGCCATTCCAGGTATGATCCTCCAGCTGATCCTTGACTGGCACGGTGGCTGTGGCTCCTCTAGTATCTGAAGAGGAGTAAATTTGTGCCAGGGTACAAGGCATGCTAATAGACAAACCTGCTTTAGCTGTGTTAGTTGGAAGAAGCCCAAAGGCAGCCCCAGAGACCAGAGGACAGGCTCATGTTTTTCCAAACACAGAGCCTCTTCCTCCTGTAAAATCAGCAGCTGCTGAAGAAATTTAGAGTCCGTGCAAGCAGATGACTGAGAAACTGCCCACTCCACAGGCTATTCATTAGTGAAAAGGATGTTGGCAGACAAAGTTTTCTCTGCGTATTCCAGTGGCAAGTCTGTCTCTTCTCGGACCCGGGAGCTGTATCTTCAGATGGTGCAAATTACTCGTTTGTGCCAGCTGAAGAGCTGATCAGGCCACTTGTCCCGGATGGCCAGAACGCAACAGCTGCCATGTGCTGATGGTTTCCTGCTACTCGTGTGAGGAATGTACTACAGCTGGCTGCTTCACAGGAGCGAGAGACTCGGTGTGGCTCACGGGGTAAATTATGGATGTGATGACTCAATAAATAATGGGCTGTTTCTACATTTCCAGAGTGAAACTGTTGTCAGCAATGGAGGAACTTCACACTCTGCAATGTAAATCACTTCTGTGTTTCGATGCTGTATAAAGCTGCATTCTCTTCATTAGCAAATTGATCAGAGTCCAAATGATTTTTATCAATGCTGAACTAATAGCTTTGTTAATCATCTGCAGTGTATTCAGTGGTTGCTCGTGGTGTCCTACCCCAGCCTGGGCCTCAGAAGGGAAAGCAATATAGACTGATGTTCACAAATTTGATTTAGATCAAGAGTACAGACACAGTGGTATGATGTATTTTTATATACATATATGAATAGTATGTGTATCAAGTAGTTCTATTATTCATGCGTATTTCAAATATAACGTATTAAAATTGTTTGACTTCAGTTGTCTGTGCTCAAAGCAAGCATTTCTCACTGCCCCGCTTCAGAAGTGTGGTCAGAGCATCGCTTACGTGTGCAGACCATAGATTAAGAGATGGGAGTGCAAAAACTGCTTAAAACCAATGACATAACCTTTTTTTCAGCCCTGAGCCCTAATTTTTATTTTAACATACGTTCATAAAAAAAGACAAAATTTATCCACGAGTATTTCTTAATGAGTTAGGAAAAATATGTGCATTTGGGAGCAAAAAAAAGGTGGCTTTATTAATTAGTAGTGATAAAGATATTGTCTTAGATCTTAATGCAAAAGCTGATATCAAAAAGTACGGAATATGTGGTCTACAAAGAAGATAAGCTATTTCAACAAGTTATAAGTTACGCTGTCATTGACTTTACAAAAATGTAATTACTTTTTTTACCACATCATGACATGTCAGAAGTTGTTCATGCAAGAACTGCATATTGTAAAAGCCTGTTGGAATAATACTATATGCATTTTAATCCTAGTAAACGCTAATGTCTAATACATTATTAGTATTTTTTTTATTTTTTTTTTATTTCAGGATTTTTTTCATAGGCTTTTCTGGTTTGTGTTTAACTTATAATTAAGGCAGTATTTCTTGTTTAAAATATCTAATTCAGCAGAAAACATTCAACTGGTTTTATATACAGACCTTTTGTAGAAGATGATAGAATTATTTCAGGGTTTTCTAACACTGTTTCTACTCTGAATTAAGCCAATGGACAAAAGCTTATAAACCATAATGATGCTTCCTGTGCATAAAGCACGCCATGAGATATCAGCCCTGTCATGAATCTCCCCAGCTCACAAACAGAAGGAAGGAAGCATAACAAGAAGTGACCTGTGAGTGGAAGATATGGGAATACAATGCAGTTTGCAAAGCCTCATGCCAAACTCCTACCCCCCTGATCCACAGCACCCAAACTGAACAGCTCATCTTCATCCTGCCATGCAAAATGTTTCAGATGGCGCGTCATAGAAGCCTTTGGATTATGCCATGTTTAAAAAATGATTGCTTGTATCTTCAATGGGTTTTTTTGGAGAGTATATTATTCAGGCTGTTCTCCACAGACAATCTCTCCTGGCATGGCACGGTACAGCGGTAGGCAGAGATACCTGGGCTAGTTGTGAACAAGTCCCCTGGCTATCACTGCAGGTTCCCAGCAGCCCTGTTGAGCGCTGATGGATGCGAGCTTCAATGGAGCACTGCGCCGCTGAGCCTGTCGGGCTTCCCGGGACTGGCTCGGCTGGGGTAACGTCTGCCCAAGGCAGAAACGGCTGGATCCTACCCCAAATGAATCCTGCCTGGAATAATACTCTCTTCGTGGAGTGAACGGGAATTCAGTGTAAGTAAGTGAAACTGCTGAAGTTATCCCATCTGTTTGCATTCCATGAGGTTTGAAATGGGGAAATCATCTTTCTTTTGAAATTGCTTATGTGCTGGTGATAACTTTTATCACATCAGCTTTGGAATATTTAATAAATTTTTACCTTGAAAAATTGTGTGAAAACAGCATTGGAAAAGCCGAGTACCTTCTCTTGAAAAATTACCCTGTTTTCAGGGGAAAAAAAGAGAAAATTTTGAGCCTGAAAGATTTCTGCCTGCTTGGGTGATAATTTGTCTCCTGAAAAACAAAGGTTTTCTGTGCTCCTATATGGTGAATATATTTTATATTGGCACAACAATTCTTTGTTTGCTTTCTGAAGTGTTACAAGGAAAAGGAAGTGCTTGTTTAAGTTAAAGCTGTAACAGTACTTCATGGTCAGCATTATGAAGTCCTTAGTCGGGATCACCTTAATAGGTGGTACCTTCTGCTAAGTGACTATTCTAGTGTATGACAGTAGAGTTTCCTATACAATTTAGAAGGTGCTTTTGATTCATAAACGAGTATTTCCTGAAGGGTGATCTTCACTTGCTTTTTTCCCTGCACTGCTAGCATAGGCTGCAGTGATATATTCATACTTGGGTGCAAATTGAGAGGTGTTCAGCTTCTGTGTGGTTCTGGTTTTGCCCATCGGACTTGGACACCACAAACCGCGTGTTTCGGTTTGTCCGCTTCCCCAAGCTCATGCCCAGCCTCTCCCCTGTGTTCCCCTGCCAGGCAAGGCAGCAGCACCACCCTGTGGGAAATAACGTTTCTCCTCATTTACAAGGCAGTAGGCAAGAACCAGAAGGCAGCGTTTGCACTGAGCATCCCTGGGTGGTACGGCGGTCCAGCACAATCCTCCAGAGCCCGAAGCAGGTAAGGCACAATAAACAGATTTCTTGCATCACTACACCTCAACAGTCAATTTCTTTGCTGTGGAGAAGATTGAGCCAATCTGACTCTTCATAAAAATTCAGGCTCACATTTTTCTCAGAACACTTTATTGCTTCTCCTTATTTCTGCAAGGTTCATATTCCAGGAGAGAGGCAGGAGAGGCTCTGGTGGCAGGCGGGGTGTGGAGGGGAGCAGGGATGTGCCAGCAGGGCTTCGGGACCCTGCAACCACCTCTTCCTCGAATTCTTCCCTGCTGCCCCCGGTGCCCTCAGGAGGGTTTGGATGGCAGTGATGCTGATGTTAGAAACCTCGATTGAGAAAGGCAGTGAGGTCGCCCAGCATGCCCTTTTGCCCGTGCAGCTGAGCACAACACCATAGGTAGTCACCTGTTCCTGCCTTCAAACCTACGGTTGTTCCTACCAGCTTTCAGAAGTGGTGTGTCAGTCTTGCTCCCAGTCTTTTCTGCCTTCCTCCCTCCCTACTCTTTCCATAGGCAGGGACACCTTTGTAAAAGAGAAGCTGGCAGGTGGCTGGAACACAAGGATGTATTTTGCCCCAGCCCTTTCTTGAGAAGACGGTGCGGTTGTAACCTGTTTAGCTCCTGATCACTTTCACTTGTATTATGAAACACTCTTTGAGGGAGAGCTGAGAGAGGAGAACTTTCTTGATGTTTCAGGATCTGGCATCATATTTTATACTCCTTCAGGCCTGTCATTCTGTCTGTACATGGGACTGCTGTTGCAGGGGCAGGGATGCCCCAGGATGGCTGGAAACAAAAGTGGACATCCTGCCTGATGGGCTCTGCCATCAGTTTGCATATTCTACACTACTGGCCAGGGCTCAGAAGTGTTCTGGAAGTACAGCATTAGTTTTTCCTGCACACCATGATCTATTATACCAAGGTACAATACTGTGGAATTAGGCTGGCCTGTTGTAAAGAATACTGACTTTTAGTTGGATATCTGTCCTTTCAGCCCTTTCTTCCAGTCACGTAGACTCTGTGGGCACCCACCCCTTTTCCCCCATGTCCCTTGTGTTCTGCTGCCCTGTTCTCCGGTGCTCATGCAACTCCTTGCTCTAGCTGCACTCTGCCCTCCGTGTCCAGTTCAGTGCATTTCTTGTGTGTATTTTCTATCTCTGGCTTGTTTCACGAGCTTGGCTGCAGATAGCCATCTTTTTTGGCATCTTAAAGACTGCCTCTCCTTCCCCTCCGGATGTCTGCTGTAGCAGTTCCTGAGACTGCGGCTTTGGGTAAACTAGGAGGATGTTGTTTCATGCACAGTTTAATTCTTTGGTGCAACACCTCTGAAGCCACCTTGCTCAGAGTTTGCGAAAATAAATGGGGCTATCTCCTGGCACTTTCATATCATGCCAAAACTTTATCTCTGTTAGTTTTTCAAATGGCCATTTCCCTTTCTTTCATCTACTACTGTGAGGATTGGTCAGCAGAGAGATACCAGAAGCAACAGTTGATGGCTACACTGCTCTTTAATAGTTCACAGCAATAATACATGTTTTGTAAGCTTTCCAATGAACTAGCCAAACAGTGGTTATTCTTCATAGTTAAACAACATACAAGGTACTGAACAAGTCTTTAACAAAAGTTTTTTAAAGGTTACACTAAAAAAAGAGATTTTTTAAAATATTTGAAAAAGCATCAGAAATTCCATTTGTGTATAAGCATGCCTTTCAAGTGGATAAATGAAATAGTATAGTATGGTTCCCTTATCTTTTTCTCAGTAGAAGGTAGGATCTTATTTCTAGCTTAGTTCTATGTTCTACAGTTCATCACTCAAACACAACCCTTATATCAGCATTAGCATTGAAGACTAAGATAGCTTAGCTGTTATTTACTATTTCTAAGCATGCTCGCTGTTGGTGAATGAACAAACAAATGAACAGTCATCATCTGCAGTTCCTACATTATCACCAGAAAGTGGTGCCACCAGATGTTTCATCTGGTTATAATTAAAAAACAAAACAAAATGTTTTGAGAGTCTGTTGAAATGTTCTTGGGTTTGGGTTTTTTTTTTTGGTGTGAAGGAATTTGGGGAGCTTTAGCTTCAGCTGGAAAGTTGTAGCTCATGTAACGCATTCAGATATTCTTCACTGTCGGGATTCAATGCAATGGCTTTCTCATAGCACTCAATTGCTTCACGTTTCTCACCATTTAATTTATGAACGAATCCAAGTGTACCAAAATCTGTTGCATCTCCTAAACCTCCTTGAATTCTCTGTTCTAACAATTTCTTCACAGCACTTTTGCACAGTTTCCTTCCATATGAATTTTTTTCAATTTTCAGCCCTTCTATGAAATACTTAATGGCTTCAGATTCCGATTTCATATGAAAAAGCTGAAAATTGCCATAATGGTAGTAGTATTCTTGTTTATCACTATAGGATAGAATTTTTATCTGAAATGCTTTCTGAAATGTCTCTTCTGCTTCTTTATGCCTCTTGTTGTGTGCATACATGTTTGCTAGGTCGGTATGGGCAGAAAAAAATGTTGTCTTTTGCTCAATTGCTGTTTTAAAATGAAAAATGGAAAGTTGGATGAGTTCCTCCACTTGATCTTGAGGTGGATATCTTGTCTTTTTCAGTTCAAACAGCTTCCTTCTGTAACAGAGTCCTAGTTGGTGATGCAAAAAGGCAGATTTTGGTGCTGCTTCTAGGGCCTTTTTCAAAATCTCCAGTGCCTTGTCCAGTTCTCCCTTCCTTCTGTAAAATTTAGCAGCGTATCGCAGGAAATGAGGAAGATCAGGGGTTTTCTGCATTGCTTCTTCAATGTACTTCTCCCCTTCATCAACTCGCTTTATGTCCTGAAGTTTTAAAGCAAGTAATGCCATAACTAAAGTATCCTTCGGATTCAGTTCCACTGCGTGCTTCAGGGGCTCGAGGGACCGACTTATATCTTCACACTGTCTGTGACAAAACGATTCCAAACGATACATTGCTGTTGCATAGCCGGCACTAAATTCCGGGTTATTGGGTTCATCCTTCAGAGCATTTTCAAAGCAATTCTTTGCTCTCTCGTAGTATTTTGCCCCAAACTTTAAGAATGCCCATCCTTGCTCAGCATAGATCTCTGGAAGCTGAATTTTCTGTTGGGCGGTATTTGAAAGGTTTTTGCAGCTGTCTTCCACTTTGCTTATGTAAGTTTGAGCTTCTTCGTACCTCTCCATGTGGTAATATATCCAGGCATAGTTCCCCCAGGTAACAAGACTTCTCCTGGAAATTTCATCTGGATGATTTTTTTTAACAACTTCTTCAGCTTTTTTGAGATTTCTCAGGGCTTCTTCATTTGAATTCTTTAGGTAACATACATAGGATAGCAGGTTATAATTTATGGCATTGGATTTCATTAGAAACTCAATCTGATAGTATATTGTTTCTTCTAGGTCTTCAAGATCCACATCCTGCTTCAGCAAAGTCCATGTAAAATGACATTGTAGCTGCAGCAGGGACCCCTTCAAGGAATTCTTGGAAATGGTACTAGGAGAAATCAAAGAAAAACTTACTTATACTCCATTTGCTTTTTGCTACTCTTGTTTTTAAACCAGGCATGATGTACTTCAAAAGCAGGCAGTACCTCACCTGGTGCCACTAGTCAACAACAGTTCAAACAAGCCAAAGCTGTGGGAAGCCATAGATCTGAAGAGCTGAAGAGTTATTGTGGTAATTCTCCTTGCAAGTATGAGGGCACCTCTTACATAGCAAGAGAGCTGAGGGTCTGGATGGGGCTAGACTCTGTGGGAAAGCTGGCACACCTCTGGGCCTCAGGAACATATTTCCTATGCTGGGTACAACTGCTGAAGCCTGTCCAAAAGAGGTAACCAAATAAAAAACTTCCCCCCAAATACAAAGTGATATAGCACCTTTCCCATGTGTCTGTATATTTTATGGTTTGGATAATAAATTTCATTCTGAATTTCCTGCATTTGTAAAGCCTTGTTTGTTGGATCATAGCAATGTTATGATTATACTGATGTATCCAGTAGCTGGCTTCCAGATCCCACCAGTCTCCCCAGACACTGGCACTTGGGTACACAGGCCCCCGAGGGTGCAACCCCGCTCCACTTGCTGGTACAGACCCCATGCTCACTCACTAACCCTGTGGATCCCCAGAAGCTGGCTTGGGACGTCCAGTAGCTGGTCAGAGAACCTCTCTTCACCCAGGTGCCTCACCCCTAGGCACACACATGCATGCACACACACTGACCAGATGCTGTGCACATACAACTGGTTCCTAATACCCCTTTATCGCTCTCTATTTGTCAATGTGTGTTCCTTCTCAAATCACCCAGATCCCTCATTTCCCTGCTTTTGGTCGCCTCCCCAGACATCCCATAATAAGTCTCAGGCCACTCCCAAATGCTCTTCCCCGCATCCCATAATGAGTCCCATGTCCCTAGGCAGCTCAGACCACAAGGTGCTCCCACGGACTCCCGGTGCTGAGTGTCTCCCCCTGGCCCGTGGGACTGAAGATCCCCTGGGGCAGCCCTGGGAGGAGCGGGTGGGGGCTTGTGTCCCTGACTGGGGCATTGGGGAGCCCCCACCTGCCCGTGTGCCTCTGTGCTCCTCCGTGTTCATGGGAATGGGCCGATGGCTCTTGGGATGCGCCTGGGAGCAGCTGGGGCAGGGTGTGATTTGGGTTCCCCCTCCTGCCATTGCCTGCCTGTGCCCCTGTGTGGGTGTGCAGACCACCTTGTATCACACCGTCTATCGAGGACAAACCTTTACGATGAAGCAGAGAGGGCACTTTGGGCTATATTGTGTTCTCCCTTAAAGAAGGAATGACACATGACTTTATAACAAAGGCTTCTCGGTCCAAACCTTGTTAGAAAAACTTCTCTGCTCTCCCTCCTGTAAAACCTAGAGGGTCTACAGCCTGCATGGTACAACGTGTGCTGCCGCTCAGCTGCACAATCGTGTAAAAGCGGAGATGTCTTCTGGGTAAAAAAAAGGAGTGGAAAGACTGGAAAACTACGAGGAGGCAAATCAAGGAGGAATCGGGAAGCAATTCTTCCAGTTTCTGGGACAGTGGGAAGGACACTGGGGAAAGTGACACTGAATGCATGTTTCCATCCAAACCATCTGACAAAAAAGGTATTTATAGATGCTGTTCATGCATAAGTTTGTCTTACAGACATCTTTGCCTTTCTCTAATAATCTCCTCTGCCTAACTGATGTTTTTGATTGGTATTAACAGTTCCTAATCAGAAATCTGTATGTGAGGTAATTACAGTTCTTCTGGGATGCAGGGGAAGTGAGAGCAAGTTCCTGTTATTATCACTATCTTGTCAGAAACCTTCGGCTACCACAGAACAGATGCTGGCTGGCAAA
>NW_009260182.1:10397849-10402574 GCF_000687185.1 Egretta garzetta | reverse complement strand
GCAGGAATAGCTCAAAGCATTTAAGCAGTCCCATTCAATCCCAAATGTGTTGTTTTTTATTGCTCAGCTGAGAGTCATGACAATGTCCATGGCTGAAAGCAACAGTGGGGAGTAATTAATGAAATGACATTTGGTGAAAAGGAATGTTCACCAATGTCACAAACCCAGGTGTGTGGTACGGTTTAAATACAGTTTAGCTTAGTTCAACACATAACTGGTAAATGCAATTTCCAAAGTTGTCATAAACATCTTGGCTTTGCCCTGTTTGAGAGTGCATGCCTATGTGCATGCATGACAGTCTTCAGAAAACATTGCACCCACTCTTAGGCTTGGAGCTGCAGCCAGAAGCTGCACTGCCCTCTGTGCTGGACCTCGCAGCAGCAGAGATCAGAAAGTAAATTGTCAAATGCATCAGTGCCAGTCACCCGTTTGACGGGGCACCAGCTGTGGCTGCAGCCCAGCTGCCATCCCTGAACTGCATGCACACAGCTTTCCTGGCGGTTCTGTTCACAGTGGCTGGCCCTTGACGGAGGAGCAATAACATTACAATAGTTGACAGCATCCTTATTTTGTTTTGATTCTTCCAGTAAATATTCTGTAAAATATTTTCTGCTGTTTGGATCCCCCAAGTCCCTCACTGCTTACATTTACGTACATAATAAACATTATTTTCCTGTGGCATAGCAAAAAAGCATCTTTCAGTGACTGGGTTGCTTGCTTACCTCATGGTTTTCCCTCTCTGCTCACTCGTCTTCAGGCAGCTTGAAAGCCAGAAGAGTGCTGCTCAGTGGTGTTGTGTCTTCCCTTTTATGTGCTCCAGCCCTCACGTGGTCTGTGACTAATTCAACGGGAACCAGAAAGTGAAACTGCAGCTTATGCCTGAATCTGCAGAAGAAGCCGAAACAGCCGCCAGTAGGGGAACAGAAACTGCAGTCGCTAAGCTGCTTTTTTCATCTGGCTCCCTGCCATGCATTAGACTGTGTTGTGAAGAATGGGGCAAGAGCTCCTAACAGCTCCCCCGAGTTTACTTCGTTCAAATCCAGAGGCACTGATGATAAGGAGAATATTTCAGGCTCGTATAGGCTGACCTGGTTATCGTGCATAGGCTAGGGAAGGGTTGTGTCCCCCTCCTGCCTCTGCTGATGCATCTTTGCACAATTTTGCACCATGCTTTAGGCTCCCGTTTTACTGGTATTGTGTCATCCACATAACACTCACACACGGTCTTATCGCCTCTGCCCTCGCTCCTTCACCCCGCGTCTCCACAGCGCAAGGTCTCTGCTGTTGCAGCAGGTCTGTATTTCTCCGCGCTGTGCCGTTCCATGGGCGTACTAAATACCCCATCCCCCCCCCAACAACTGTTTGTTGCCGCTCCCTACGTAAAACTGCAGTTGGACTGTGCAAAGATAAACACAAGTAAAACAAATTAGATACAGGCAGGCAGTTTGAGGAATTGCCGTCACAGTTGTGCCAAGCAAAACAAAGCTGCGGGCAGGCCAGGACAAGCTCAAACAGAGCAGGCCTGGCAAGCCTGGGTCCTGAGGCCAGGCAAACTCGGTGCAAAGCTTACAGCCTGTTGCTAGCAACGGCAGTGCCGTGCTGCAGGGCTACGGGTTAGCAAAGAGATTTGGGGGCGTGGGTTGGGTACTGGAGCACCTATGAAGAACTATCTGAAGAACTCACTGATGCTTAGTTAAATAAAAAAAAAAATAAATGCAGACCTGGCTTGATAAAATTTATTTTAGGGGTAACAAAGAGATCAAATAAATAGTACCTAACATACATAAATGGCACTATGTATAGGGAATTTGGATGTAACCTGAAGCTGCAGACCAATGAAGAAAAAGTAAGGTACAAAAGCGTGTTAGCAAACATACTAAGAAGGACCCACGGTGGATCCTGGGCAGAGGAAGAAGAAACCACTGCCATTAGCATCACGTTCCTTCCAGGAAAGGACGGCAGTGGCTGATGGCTGTTGGTGTTGCTCCCTCTGGCAGCCTGAAGCTACTGATCTGAATGCCCGGAGGAGCAATCCCTAGGGGAAGGAATAGAAACTAAGAAATAGTCATGCACGCATGCATGTGTGCGTGTAACAATTTTAACAGTAATTTTGCAATCATTGTGACTTTTTCTGTAGGTAAGTACTTCAGCTGCATTATTATTATTTCTTTTTGTAATAATTAGATCTAGACTAATGGTAATTCTTGCATTAGATTACAATTTGCATTATGCTAACACAAACATTCTTGTCTTTACCTATCTATAAAATATTTGCTTCCTCTTTACCCATAAACAAGATCTTTTAAGTAACGTCTCTCCATTCTTGAATCTATTCCTTTTTAAAATGTGAGTATCTTGTTAAGAAATGTCCTTTCATAATTAATATTGTAGAATTGGAAACACACACCCCCATTTTGTAGGGATAAGCAAATAAAAATGCATATAAGGGTGCCTCACAGGGCTTCTCATTGTTCCTGGTATATCACGGTGTCAACTCCCCTCATTTTGTGAGGTTTTTAGTGGAGGATGCACAAGGTTCTCCCTCTGTCCTAACAAGCCAGAAAGTCGTTTATGTCAAACCTCATTATCACCTCAGAACCGCTGCTGCTGCCACCACTGTCTTCAATCTCTGCAATTACAGAGAAGAATTAACAGTATTCCATGTTCTTATTTGTAAACTTATATAACCTCTGACTGCCAATTTGTATGTTGTCAAGAATTTTAGGTTCTGGCTTATAAACATTTACCTTCTGTGGTATGACCAGTCTGGACCCCCACCCTCACAGGTGTGTAGGAAGCATCTACGTAGGGTGGATTGAACCTCTGGATCTGGTGGTAAGCCCCACTCATCCCCCGGGCTTGGCCAGGCTGTGGCTCTGCCTGGCCAGCTCCAGCGACCCTCGGGCTGCCCAGTGGGAAGCTGGGGTGGCCCACAAGCTGCTGGGGAAGCGCTCTCTCAGGGAAGGCTCCCAGCGGTGCCGGCAGGTTCAGCCCACACGGAGTGAATTCCCGGTAGGCAGGAACTCTTCAAGACAAGGCTGTCCTTTGCCTTTCCCTTCTTTCCCTTCCTTTCCTTTCCCTTCTTTCCCTTTCCCCTTCCTTTAAAAACAAAACAAAACAGTCTCACAAGAATTTCTAGTTTCTAGAAGAAGTTGGAGGGCCTTAGTAACACACACACCCCCCTCTTGTGTGTCATTTAAGTGATTTTTTTGTGTGTGCATGTTTGGGGTTCTCTTGTTGGAGCTGGCGTTTCAGAGCTCAAGGTGAAGGTTAGTACAGCTACTACTATGAGTAGCATGAAACATTCTAGCACCCAGGTATTTGAGAAGTGGTGAAAAAGAGAGAGTTGGGAAAAATTGGGAAGGAAAAAGGATGAGGGTATCTACACAGAGTCATGTATTTTATGGAAAATAGAGCTTGTGGGTAGTTGTAGAAAAATCTATTTAAAAGGTTTCTGCAAGGCCAAAAGTCAAATATGGACAGTAATGATTTGCCATGCTACTAGGTATCTATGGGTTTCTTGTCTCCGCTCCTGTCACCGCTGTCTGTTTTCCTTGGTACATTGCTTGGTACCTAGCTTGGTACATAGGGGAAAATGCAGGAATTTTCCTTCTGGAATGCAAAACTTCGCCCCAGTATCCATATTTTTACAAATTCAGCTGCATCTACGTGTTTCGGTTTGACACAAATGCCTATTGAATAAAATAAGTGCAGGAAAGTGATTAAAATAGATCAAGAGAAAGTAAGACGAGTTATGCAATGCCTGTCTGCAGCCATCTTTGCAACTCGCTTGGCACAGCGCAGGAACATTCAGAAATACTTGGACAGCCCTGCTGCTCTCACTTCAGGGAAAGCGGGCTGCACGGCAGCAGCAGCAGACGAAAGAGCTTCTTGGAAAACACTCGTGCAGAAATGGGCTGGAAACAACAACTGCATTCATATTTAATACAAAGACTTTGTTGACTTGAATGTCCTGTACATACACAAGAAGAGGGAATGGCTTCAAAAGTGTCTGTACATTTTAGGGAGAAAGCTCATATTCTTATGTTTCCTTGGAGCTGAAATGGATACCTGCTGACAAAGAATTCTCCCATTGACAGAAAATCCAAGCGAAGCACTGAGCAATATTTTTGCTGCCCAAGTTCTTTAAAACCAAATGATGCCAAGAAATGGGATCCAGGAACGCAAAGGGTTGCATAGTGTCACTTGTATCGAGTCGTGCACCCACGTATCAAAACAAGGGGATGCTGTGAAAACTTCAATGGTTTTTCAGTTAAAATCTTCATGCTTTCTAATAAACAGAAACATTTCTGTTCTTGACACATCCCTGCTCTACGACTGTGTATTTTATATCAGGTTTCTGTATGACTCTGAAGAGATTACAATGGTTGTAGTAACATGAATGTATGTATTATAGAATTGAATCCGGGCCAAGTTTTTGCAAGCCTGGTCACACGTCCCCTGACCAGGCACGCTTCTCTGGGCAATTAGAGATATGCAATACGGTGCCAATTAGCTGCCTGAGAACGTGAAGATAAAGCCGGCTTGCAGGGCGCTGATGGGGACCCTGCCGGAACTGCGCGCCTGCATGTACCCGAAGCGCGCTTGTAGTTACAGTTTGTATATTTAGGCTGTGCTCAGAAACGAGGGATAGATGATCTGTTCGTGTGAGAGTAACAGTGATCGCTGACGCCGCCTCACCGCCCTCGCCGGGGGCCGGCTCCT
>NW_009260182.1:10380348-10396843 GCF_000687185.1 Egretta garzetta | reverse complement strand
TCAGCCGTGAGCCTGCTGCTGCCCGCGCCCTCTGCTCCCCCCCCCTCCTTCTCTTCTCCCCGGCCCTTCTAGGCCCTCTCTTCCCTGTCGCTGATCGCGCTGCAACGTATTTTCTGATCCAGACCTGTGCTGGTGTTTGCTACAGTCGGAACACTCGCTTTAAGGGCTAGGAAAGCGCGTGTTTGTGAAGGCATGCGTGTGCTGCGAGCGCGATGCTCCGTGTTCTTACCCACCACCGCTTTTCTTCCCGTTTGGCATTTACTCTCTTAACTTTATTCTCCTGCTGCTGCAGTAGGCAACTCCAGAAAATGTTTGCTGTTAGTAACTGGAATTAGTTGCTCGTTCCTCTGCCCCATCTAAACTGTGCCATTTTCTCATATGTGCGAGGAGGTACTTCAAGTTAGATTGCTTGAGGTCTGCAAGAAAAGAAGTGCTTGAGTCGTCAGTATCATCTAAATATCGTTTTGAGCACTGAAAATAGTCAGTCTGAGGCTAATAGCATTTGAATGGAATATGGTCTTAAAGTCATTTCGGAATGTTAATGTCACTGTGGATGATTAAAGATATATTTAAAAGAAATAGCATGTTTAATTAAATGCCCCTTCTCTTCCTTGCTCAGCAGCCTAGGAGCAGAACCCCAATCATGTCTTGCATTTCTTGCATTTTCTCAAGGCACAGTTGGTGCCATAAAACCAATTAAATAGCAAGTTCTCTAGCCTAATGGAGCGGCATCAAATGAAAATAGCATAAAGCCCAAGACATAAGAGGTGGGAGATAAACCTGTTTATTTAATCATAGTGTTGAACAAGTGTGGGGGGGTTTGTTGTTATTTTCTTGTTCGGTTTGTTGGCAAAGTCACTTAAAAGCTCTGCAACAGACAGGTTTGAGGAGAAGGGTGAGTAAGAAATGGCCCATGAAACCACGGGCTGAGGTGGCAACGGCAGCAGCTCGCACATGTGAAGAACGTGACCGTGGTGTTTTAAAGCTGCTGTGTTTGTGGTCCATTTCAGCACATTGCCAAAACACAGTTGTGTCCTCCGTATAACAGAATTTGGCATGAAGTTCAGATGTAAATCTAAAGTGTTTTTAAATAAGCCTTTCCCTTCAGGAGAAATGACCTGTTCCCTCCTCCTCTCCTTCCATGTGCCGCTGTGATGCCAGTGGCATTTTGTGGTCCTCGCTGGTTTGTTAACGGCAGGTGCTGCTTTCCTTCAGAGTGGACAGTTTCAATTTTTGCCTGCTAAATCCACGTCTCGGTGGTTTGCCCTGTTATTGTAATCTTCTTTTCAACGCTTCAATCTCCTTTCTTGCTGTAAGCAGCGTGCGAGTAACTAATAATGACAGTGGATGGGGACAGGCTAGGGAGTCCTCCCAAATTCCTAGGATAAGGTTTGTGCTCTAGCTAGTTCCTGACTCTGCATTGGGCTAAGTCTCATAAGAAAACCTGTCTGCATCGAATAGGCGGGTGGTAGAGCACACGCCTGCCACAGCCTTTAGTTTCACGTGTTAATGAACTGAGGAGGCTGGCAGTCTGACTCCAAGGCGGTTTCTTCTCTTTCTTCAGAGTCAAATTATTACCTTCAGGGGATATCCTAGTGAGGAGTACGAAGTGACCACAGAAGATGGGTATATTCTTTCTGTTAACAGAATTCCTTATGGAAGGAAAGGCCGTGAGAGGAGCAAAGGTAAGATTTATCTCAGCTTGGAAAAATGGGAAGTCATGAAAAAGCTCTGTCTGATTTATAAAACTTTTGCTCCTGTAATAATCCAGAAAAAGATTAGACTATATGACCAGTATATGACAGTTAGAATGTGAATTTTGGTGAATGTTATGGTCCAAATGGATTAGGCACATGTAGAGTAAAGGAAAGGAGAAGGAGTTAGAAAGCTCTATTTTCCTGGCATTGCCTTTTTGTGACATTAATACAAGCCCTTCAGTGTTGTTTGATTTTGAGGGGCTGAGAGGCCTGGATTATCTAGGAAGTGGAAAACAAGGGTTGAGATTTCCTGGGTTTTTTTTAAGTAATAATGTTTCTTGAAAAGGGATTGATTGCAACATTGTCGGGTTGTTTCAAACCCCATTTTTAAAAATGCTTCTTTCTATGCAATAAATTTGTTGAAAATCCCTGACCATTTTCAGAAGTAGGGGCAGTTCATGTGCCTCTCTGTGTGAAATATAACTAAAGAGTTCCCACTAGAATGTTCACAAAATGATCACTGACGGATTTCTGCATAAAATAAGAATTCGTTTGTTAATTTTAACCTCTCAGAAGCTCCCTTTACAGTAAGGTACAAGCCAGACCAATACTGCGTACTACTGGGTTGTCATATTACACAGCTGCTGGAATAGGTAAAACAATATAATAAGAGAAAATCCCTTCAGAACATCTTGAGTACAACACATTTAAAAATACATTGCAAATTAGGATATGTTAACAGGTAGTTGACAACAGTCAGCCCAGACCAGGTTGTTTTGTGGATGCTATTTGATAGGGGACTGGGAGGAATTTTGGCATGTGCTGCCAGAGCACTGTTACAGGCTGTAAGAATTACTGTGAATGCTGGTGTAAAACCATGGAAGGGATGCAGGGGGGCATCCAGGTGAGGAGGTGAGGGACAGGAATGTAAGCTGAAACTTCCAGGAGCGATACGGGCAAAGGTTTTTGCAAGGACTGAATGATGGGACGCATTAAAAATGGGACAAATGTCTGGAAGTCGAGAGAGATGTAGTCTTTGACTTCCTATCCTTGTACACTGCATATGGAATTAACAGAGTAGTTGAACAGCACCGGCTAATTTGGCATCAGTCGTGTCGCCGCTCCTTCTAAAAGATCCTATAGACAATTGAATGCATACAACAGCAGCCTGTTTGCATAGAAACTGTATGCATCCTAAGGACTGCCTCAGAACCCTTTGGACTGAAAAAACCTGGGGTGAGAGGTAAAAACACGGAGCTCACAAAGAAATCAGCGATTGCCCTATAGCCTTGGGCGTGAACAAGACTGGTGGAAAAACCCTCTCCTCTGCCAAAGGCCAAGCAGCAGTCTTCCTGACCTTATCTCTTGGAGTTAGGATGTTTGCACTGTCCGCTGTCCCTCACAAGGCTGGTGTGTAAAGATCAGTGCGTGGATGAGGCCAGTCAGACCTGGCAGGTGTCTTTGTACTTAAGAATTTCAGAGAAGCCCACAGGAAAAAGACAGGCTGCCTTTGTACCTGTTGATTTTGTCAAATCCTTCGTCGATGACATAAGCAAATAGAAGTTTCCTGACCTGTGGGAATTCTCTGCATTCCCCTTGCCACACCCTCGACCCCAAGTTCATGTTTTGCAAAGTGCTTTAATTTTAAAAACAAGGATTACTGAGCACATTTGGGGAAGTATGATCTCCTGAAAGAATGAAGATTTCAAAGTTCATGTTGATCTTAAGTTTTTATAGACTTGGTATCTTTTCTCAGAAAGATACCAATGATGTGTTACTGCTGACTTAACGTATATGTGTCATAATTCCTCTTTTGCAATACCTGCATAACGTGAATAGGATCCCTTGGAATTACGTATCACATGATGTTTTGGAACAAAACCTACAATTCTTAACCAAAAAAAAAAAAAAGGTAAAACGTCCAGAGAACCTAAAAGGAAAACATCAATGGTTTTTGGTTTTAGTATTAACTAAAAATCTAAATCAACTGCGTAACATAGGTAAGAAAAGCATGGAAATTAGGGCTGTCTTCAACTTCTTGGGGGTGCAGTGAAGAGAACAAAAACCCCTCTGCAGTTTTTAGGATCAGAAGTGATACAAAATTATTATTGTCCAAGTCGGTTTGTCATACGGTTATGTAATTCATGTGCAGATCTGGTGACGGCTTAGTAAAGTGAAAAAGGAACTGGCAGAAATTGGAGGCTAATAGGAGAGCGGAATTCAAGCATTGAAGCAGTTAAGCAGTTTTCCCCTTCCCGTGTTATGAAACATGCAAGTAGCAGCTTGAGGAGAGCCTGTTCTTCAGAATATCAGAAGCTGGTTCATCTGAGTTTAGAAAAAGGGAAGAAGCTATCCAAGCTAAAAGTGAACATGACTGAAAACAGATTTAGTGTTAGGCTTGAAAATCCTGCATGCTGTTCATAAGGCAATGAAGTATTACTGCAGCGGAGTTAACAGATGTGTTGAACGGGACTGTCTCCAGCGCCAGTTTGGCACTGCTGCAGGCTTGCTCTGGTTGCAGGAGCAGTATGCCACAACATGTTTTTTTAACAGAAGGGGAAAAGCAGGCACTGGAAGGGTTCCTCGTCACAGGTATAAAGGTTGCCAGGAGGGACGAACAGTGCTAATTTGGGTTTTGGAACTCACAGCAAACATTTATGGACATGACCTGGAATGGAGGGTGTAGGTGACTGAAACAGTTGTCATTTGGCTGCTTCTGCTGAAAGGTCCAAGTCTAAATTATCAATGGAGGAAGTATTGCGTGAGTTAGTGCTGTAGTAGGCTGTGTCATTGACATGTGTCATTGGAGGAGGTAAATTCCTGAGTAATCCCTGGCATTGAGCTAAAGTTACCATGTTATCAGATTTCAGTTATTAAAGCAGAAAACAACCCCAAAACACCTGTGCTGCTGCAAGATCCAGAGACAGGTCTTTGGATTTTCTGAAGGTCATGTTCCTCCTAAAGGATTATATGTTAATTTTTTTCTTGTATAGAAGCAGAAACCTTCCATTTTTTTAATCTGTGTTCCACATAAGGGTGTCATTTCCCTTTTCAGGAGGGAGAATCCGGAGAGAGGCTTCCTGACTTCCCCCTGGGTCTTGACTGTGGTTCTTTTAACTACTTAAGTCAAGGGGAGAAACTCCTCTGAAGCATAGATTCCCTTGTTGGCTACTCGTACTGTTCTTCAGGTTCTGCCACAGCTTTGGTAATGGTAGGGAGTTGCATAGAGATAATAGTAGTACCAGTTTCAGAGATTTCCACTGCTCAGCACCCTAGTTTGGCATTGTCTTAACTGGAAAACAAAGACCTCAGCAGCACATATGTGGGAATGCCTTCTTCATGTTTAGGGGCAGGGCAAGGGTCATAAGTAGTTTAGCTGTCTCTGTGTTTGGGCCACTTTGCTGAGTATTTGTGAGCTTGAAACAGTTGTAAGGTCTGCCTGTATTTTTCTTGTAGGTCCTGCTTTTCTCGTGTTTGCTTATTGCACATTTGCTGCCTGTTTTGAACTTCAAAGAGTATTTTGCTCTAGTTAGGAAACTAACAGGTTGCTAGTTTAAAATTCTTAATGATAAAAAGTAGCTTTTTGTGAAAACATGATTTCATGGCACTATGAATTTTATACAAATTGCTAATCTTAGTAGATTACATCAAGAAGATTAAATATTCAAAGTGAAAATCTAAAGCAGACTTTCAATAACTCACTTGAATCATTCTTAGGCATTCAATTGCAGATGAACAGGCAGCTGTGATAAATGCTTTTATTTTTCAGGTCCAAGGCCTGCTGTGTTTCTGCAGCATGGTTTGCTTGCAGATGCCAGCAACTGGATCACAAACTTGGATTACAACAGCCTTGGCTTTATGCTGGCAGACGCTGGCTATGATGTATGGCTGGGAAACAGCAGAGGGAACACCTGGTCCAGGAAACATACACACTTCACAGTGAAGCAAGAAGAATTCTGGGTTTTCAGGTATCCTCTTCTTGCTAGAGAAACTACACATTCTGTTTGCAAGCAGGCTTCTCTTCCTTTCATTGCCCATCATCTCAGTTTGGTCGGATCATTTTTATGGTCAGTAAAGAGACAGCCTTCATACATCAATTGCTTTCACTGGTGCTTGGTGCGAAGACTCAATCACCAGACCGTTCCGCTTCATCCAAAGCAAGCTTTTCTTTATGTCCAGACAACTGGTCTGCAGTGCAGTAAAGCTCTGTGCAGCTGTTCCACACCAATAACTTTACTTGCACAACTGACTTTTATCTTTGCTTTGTAGCTTTGATGAAATGGCTAAGTATGACATTCCAGCCTCAGTGGATTTTATTTTGAAGAAGACTGGCCAGGAACAAGTATTTTACGTTGGCCATTCACAGGGCACCACTATGGGTATGTGAAGAGATGCATTTGTTAGAATATCTCGTGTTTGAAATGATACCAGGTTTCACATATGTGGTTTAATGATGAAAAAAATAGGGCTTTTGAAATCTGCTGTTTCTGGTTTTTAGCTGCTTCCTGGAATATTCATCAACATTAAAAAGAAAAGACTTAAACTTTCTGTGTTTACTTCAAGTGGGAAGCTGTTGAAATGATAAATTGAAGTCACAGATAGCCACCAGTACAGTTTTTATTAAAATAAACTGATGAACTGTGCATAATAAAATTAGAATCATCAGACATGTAGAATAAAGTTTCCCCTTTCCAGAGTATTTTGCTGTATGTAAGGCCTGCTTTTAGACCTGCAGACAGAAAGAGCTGGAAGAGTGTTGGGTTTGTTAGCATTAACTTATTTTTCAGAAGAAAACAAATCCTTCTGAGTTGCCTCATTTAATTTGTGTTCCATAGTAACTAGATTAATTTAAAATATCTAAACTGATCCTAGAGACAACAATCAAACTATTAATCTAAAAATACTCGTGCACACTTGACATATCTTAGATTTTATAGAATCACTGCCAGGTAGAATTCTCATTTAACTTGTATCTGTGAGGTTTGTTAATTATTCTCATATTATTTACAGCTTTCGTTGCTTTTTCAACTTTGCCACAGCTGGCTAAGAAAATCAAAATGTTCTTTGCCTTGGCACCAGTAGCTACAGTCAAGTTTGCCACTAGCCCTCTGGTAAAATTGGGAGTGTTTCCTGACCTACTAATCAAGGTTTGTATTTGAGTATAAATGTTTTAAGCCAAATGAGGTGTCCCCCTTTTTAGTTGAAAACAGCATAGCAATGAATGTCAATAACTATGATTACATTAACATGTTTGACAAGACTACTGGGCCAGTTTTTCCATAATAATACTGTGGAAGTAAGCAGTGGCTTCTCTGGCCTTACTGCTGCCTAATGAGACAATTTGCATTAGTTTGAAGTATTACTTACAATTACAACTTAATAGATGGAATAAAATTATGTTTTTCCATTTACATGTTTCTAGAATTTATGCTGCAGAAATCACATGATTAACTAAATCTGGTTGGTCTGTTTTAGAAGAGTCATATGATAGCTTGATACAGAACACTTCTGAACTTTAACATACTTGTTTCACAATTAACCATTTAGTATTAGAAGAGGATCCTTCAGGGGGTGATTAACAGCAGCAGCTTTATTTAGATGCTGTGAATCACCCTCTGGAGGAGTTTACCTTTCCCCATTCCCCATCCACATCGAAGGGAGCGTAGGCAGACAGGCAGGCTGCAGCAAGTGCCTGAAGTCAGCCACTGTGAACACCCTGCTACATGGCATTTTTAACCAGCACTTTTCCTTCTACCACACATGGAGATTCCCACACAGAGCTGTTTGTTCTGTGAGATAAACCCTTCTCTAAAGTACCTCGTACAGATTTAATGCATGTCTGTTTCCATTATTAGTTCCCTGCTCCAAAGGCAGATACATAAACGTGCTACTAACAGTTGTGGTCTCCTGTTCCTCCAGTAATGAACTTTGCCTAATGAGAATAGTAGCTGATCGGTGCCCTGTGCAGGTGTTTGTGTTGTGCTGAGGAGCTTCATTCTCACGCTGACTTGCAAAACAACCGAATGCAGAAGTACATGACAGCCACAAACCCATGGGTCAGGCGTGTCTTTAAACAGCTATGTCATTTTTTTAAGGAAATGCTCTGTGGGCCATTTTCAAATCCTTGGGTGTTTTTAAATATACTCATCACGAGGAAGTGGCCACCACAGCTTATGCAACTTGGTTTTCTTGCATGGTTTGAAGAGAGGAACAAAGCTACTTAACATTAGCAGATGCAGCTTAAAATATTTTAGCCTTAAACAATTACGATGACAAGAAACTGGGTGGTACTCCTGTAAAATACTGAATTTTAAACTGATTAGAATTTGAGGTTAGGTTTGGTGTTCTTTAATGATGGTCCCAATTCCCATGTGCTTTTTGTGGGGGTAGTGGACTGCGTCATTTGTAGCAGAAGCACTAACTCGGACCTTCCCATTGGGCTGTAAACAAGGTTGATAAGGGGAGAAATCGTTTTCATATGACATGCCTGTCATCAGTGCAAATGGAAATAATTACCTCAAGAATGTTGAAATATAATAACTAAAACCAAGTCACTCTGTGCAATTACATGTTTATCCTATGTGTTTGTTATTTTGTAGGACATGTTTGGAAAGAAACAATTCCTCCCTCAGAATTACTTGCTGAAGTGGCTTGCTACCCATGTTTGCACCCACCGAATACTTGATGACCTTTGTGGCAACATATTCTTTCTTCTGTGTGGTTTTAATGAGAGAAACTTGAATATGGTATGTTTTGGTGACTTCAGAAGCTGAGTTATTGTCAACTCTAACACAGTTTCGACTGTGTATTGCTGTACTGATTGTCCTTTACATGTAATTAGAAAAAAACCCAATGCCACCTTCATCGTACTGAGTTCAGATGAATATCTTGCCTTGATATAGATGTAGTTGCCCAGCTTGGATGGACAGAATTAACCTTTTAAAATGTTACTGGAATGCTAAAATACGGTGGTTTAGATCTGTTGGGGAAGTGGGTAAGAGAAGTGAATTGGTATGCTGGTGCAAGTATTTAATTCCTTTTGCAAGGAAATGAGGAATCAAGATACTGTTTTCAACCATTTTCAAGAGAACCATCGAAGTTTCTGGTCTCTCGGTGGATGTGTGCAATTATTTTCTCTGGGACCAATTTCTGACCCTGCTGGTGGCTTCTAGTTCCTAAAGACTTGTTCATAGGACTTGTTTTGTTATCTAAAAGCTATTTAACAGCAGCTGGTGGGAGACCACCTTTTTCATAATGCTTCTTCAAGTGTTTGTAACTCCCTGAAATCAGTAGAAGTTGGTACCATTTAACCCACAGGTAGATGAAGGCAGAAGATTTTTTTATTGGAGTGAGATAGAATTAGCAGTATTTTTTTCACCATTCTGTGTGCAAAAATGTGCAATTTTTGTCTTTTATATCAAGCTGAAAGTGCAGGGTTTGATGCTTTCTTGCCCAGCACATACAGTTTTCATGGTTTTAATGGTGGATAAGTTTGGTTTTTTGGTTTTTTTTTTCTGCCAGGATTTAAGATTCCCCTGGGTATTTTGTACTTCTAAACTCAAAGTGTATGAAGTTCTCAATTACTTTGGACTGACAGCTACTAGTTTAGATGTAGACTTAACGCAAGGTTTTTCTGGTGGTCCATCTAAATATTAGTTAATGTTCTCCCAATTCTTACAACACTGCAACTTTTTAAAAGATACTCTGAATATATAAAAAATGCTTAAGGGATATCATTATCAGGTTTAAAGTTCAGCTTTAAAGTTCTGCAGTAAGTAATCCCCAAAACATTTGAACCTTTCACCTCATCTGTATATATGGCTCCAGTTAACTTTTGTTTATAACAGTTTTAAGAGGAACAGAAAACTTTCTGTTAGTTGTTCAAGAAGCAATAATGGTTGCACTGTTGCACTGTGAGGAGGAAACCATATTCATTTTCTTGTTGCAGAGCCGAGTGGATGTGTATTCAACACACTGCCCTGCAGGGACATCTGTACAAAACATGATCCACTGGAGTCAGGTAGAGTTTCCAGAATCTAAAATGTCTGTGACTCTAGCTTGTTTGTAGAATGTTGATATCTCTGATATTTAAATGGAATAAAATGCCAAAATATATATGTAGCACGGCCCAAGTGAAATTCTGGAACTGCCAGTTATCAGGATGGGAACTGTTCACTGCAAATGCTTTGATGATACTGACTTGTGGTGGCTCACCCCACTCCCCTATTTCTTTGAAGAAATAACTGTAAGAACTTCAGGCCAACAAACAATGCAACAGAATAACTTAACTCAGAGATGCTGTAACAAGTATGTGCTCCCCTTTCAGGAAACTGTGAAGTTATATTTTTAGCCAGTGAAAAGCAGCAGGCTTTCTCTTCTGTTTTATTATGTCTGGCTTCATTTTCTATTTTATCGGTGTACTTTGAATTTCACCTCAGTGCACAATTTGATGCCTGTGATGCTATTGTGCCTGAAGCATGCTCAGCAGGCTGACAAATGTGAGAAGACATTTGCCATGGAAGCTGTGGTCAGTGCTACCTGTGATCTTGTAACTGGACTTGGTCATCTGTTTGGAAGCAATGTGTTCTGCTGTACATAGCTGTTCAAGTGTTGGCTCGCAAAGATATTTGTGAAGACTTTTTTTTTCCTCCCCTCAGATCCCTGTTATATAGACTTCTGTTTCTGAAAAATAATAGCTGGTAAATCATACAGAGTAGACTTTCTAAGAAATGCTGTGTTCATATGCATTTAGACATCAAGGTAAATATTTCAGAAGTAAGCATGGAGCTGCCACATCCTGGCTTTGGATACACTATACTGTTTTCCTTGATCTTTCCTACTGTTGCTATGAAAGGGTGTGAAATGTTAAGGGACAAAGTTGAATAGTATTGAATGTTAATGTTTCCCACTCCTGTGACACTGGGAAAAGCAGTGACACTTGTCCTTGTTAATACTTAACATTTCACTGTTTCTTGTGTCAGTTGCCTTTGCCAATTCTCCAGGACACCTATACTTTTTTATTCCTGCAATATAAAGTGTTGTAGTTCTTACTTGTATGTGTGAATATTTATTTATTTCTAGGCTGTGAAGACTGGGGAACTCAAAGCTTATGACTGGGGAAGCAAGGCTGCAAATATGGCTCACTACAACCAGGTAGGACATCTTTTATGGATATACTGTAATTTCTGAGTGTCATAAAAAAAGTGCTTGGGAGCTTCTTTGGGTGCCGTGTTTATGCTGCATGCTAAAAAAGCCACTAGTATTGCCCAGTAACCAACTGGAGATCTGCCTTTTCCAAAAAAAAAAAAAATTTAAAAAAAATTTGAAAAAAAAAAGGAAAAAAAGAGAGAAAAAAAAAAAAAAGAAAGACGGGACTATAGAGCTCTGAGGTAGTCCTACGTCAGTATGGATCGCATGCTTGGATGCAAAGTTGTGGTGGTACACTGCTTCCTGAGAGTGGTCCTGCCTGCCTAGATCATGAGATCCCACTGCACTTCTCACAGTAAGGCATAGACTGTCAATGCATGTGTATTGCTTATCTTCAGCCTGTTTCATCTCCACATTTGTTTCTAAATTGCTGTGTGGAATACTAAAAATATTTTGCCCACTTTAGTGACTGGGAAAGATTGCAGTATCATACTTTCAGAGTATAAACCTTTTCAGGATTTAGAAATAACGTGAATGGGATGCATTCTCTGAGACCTGTGCCACCCTGCTGTCTTATAAACTCCTCAAACCACGTCTTAACTGCTATGTGAGCTATAATATTGCAGGGCTCTTGGAGTTAGATTTTCTGTTGAGTCAGGACTCCAGCTCTAGCTGCCCAAGAGAGTAAGAGAAAATGAGAATCTGACACATGCTTCTTGCATTTGCCAGTATGTTACGCTGCAGCGTGTTGTTATACTGCAGCATGGTGTCACACTGAAGACTTGTTCTTTCTAATGCTTTTGTTTTTCCCTTTCCTCCTCCTCAGTCTACTCCCCCTTTCTACAAGATAAAAGAGATGACTGTACCAACTGCGGTGTGGACTGGTGGACAGGACTGGCTGGCAGACCCAAAGGATGTTGCTATGCTGCTCACTCAGATCACAAACTTGGTTTACCACAAAAACATTCCAGAATGGGAACATTTGGATTTCATCTGGGGCCTTGATGCACCTGACCGCATGTATAATGAAATAATTAACATGATTAGGAAGTATCTCTAAACCGGCCTGGTATTTCAGAGTATTAGTTCACCCGGAATTCATCTTTTTGGAACATATGCTTTTCTGGCAATAATGCTACATTGTTTATTTATGATGCATTTTTAAAATGCCAGCAATGACTACTGATTGGATTCATATTTGGTTTGTTTTTCTCAGTATTATTTCTCTCCCACAGAAATCCTCATTGTATCCTGCTGATTTTGCACGCAGTGGCATGGTACTCAAAAAACCAGCAGTGTGACGTTGCACAAAACGAGTATGTCATGTGCATATAAATTTAGTGACATGTCTGAAAGACAAGTCAGCACCTCAGGTGCTTGACAGTTAAAACAATAAGTATTTCACTGTGCATAAAACACTGCCATTTCTCAGTGTGTTGCCATTTCCGAGTACCTCTCAGAAGTACTCCTTGTACTGCAGTGACCCATTTGGTGCTCGTACTTTAAAAAGCACTTAGTGACTTCTTGCTGTGTTACTTTTTTAGCCACCAGATACAAGCTAGCTATATCAGATGACTTCCTTTTTCAATATGGCCCAGAAGAACTGTCCCGAAGCCAGAGAAAACCACCACTGTCAGTTGAAATCTCCTATTTTAGGACTGATTCATTGCTGCATTTTTCTTGATTTAATGGTGTCCCTGAAGCCTTTCATGTTTCACGTACCAGCTGTGGATAAGGATCGTTATTTGCCCTTGCGGATTCCTGGAACAAGAGAAGCGGTTAGAAGAAATACCACTTCCGGTTAGCTTTGTCAGTAGGTTATGGCTTTCAAGGAGAATGACATTAACATACTCATGTTTTTCTTCGCACTGACCACTAGGAAACAAGCTCCCCCAGTATACTGCTGGCAAGGGAAGAGCCAAAGCATACAGCTTGAGTGACTTAATTTGTGTGGATTTTTCCCCTTAATCACCTGCTGCTTTGAAGATCTCTTACTTAGCTGCTTGCGTGGTGCTTGCTGCCATTGTGATCAGCAACGATACAACACCCTGGTGAAGCCTGGCAGTATTAACAGCAGTTTCCATTTGTCTGTTTCCACTTCAAAATGGGGCTAAGCCCCCATTTAACAGGGGGAGAGGATTCACATCTGCTTCAGGGGTCTGACTTTGGAGCTGTAATTGTCTATAGCATAGGTGCCTTGCTCTTTCCATTGACTATGCAGAGGACTTTGGCTCCTCTGAATTGCACAAAAGTTCCATGCCAAATGTAGGTGCATGAACAATCTCCAGAGTCAGTTGCCTCAGTAACCCCAAGAGGATAAAAAGCCTTTTCTCCATGGCATAGGAAATAGTGCATTTTAAACTGAGGCACACTTTTTTGTAAAAAAAAAAAAAAAAGAAAAAAAAAAAAGATGCATAAGCCAAAAATTAGGGTTTGTTTTGTTGGTTTTTTTATTCTTAATTCAGACTCAGGGAATCCTCAGGCTTTGTTTAAGGAAAAAGTGCTTCATGATGTTTCAGCTGCGATTCCTAGCAGAACCTCTAAGTTTGCTTTATATTTGTGGCAGCCATATTTGCTTCACCTTGCTGTGCTGAAAGGAAGTTTCTGTAGGAATCCAAGGTGGCTAACCTAGCAGTTGTGAGGGTGTGTGATACAGCAAGAGCCATGCGCATCATGTTTATTAAGCTTGAGCTATTTCAATAAACATGAGACCTGCTCGGAGTTCGGAGCGATGCGTTGTGTTTCACTTCTTGTTTTGTGAATGCGTGTGAATCTTTGGGACAGAATCCAGAAAGCTGTGTCTGTTTTTCACAACTGTTCATCCGTAGAACAAGTATGGTAAAAAAGTAAAATAGCCAAGCAAGCTTCCTTTTTACTTTTGTCCTGATGAGGCTTTTCCTGAGTCTAAAAGGCCATTCATGTTTTGGGGGACTTCTCTGGGACTTTTAAGTTAGGTACCAATTGTAAATAACTGCTCACAAGACAGCATTAGTTCCTAAGCCTCCAGATGAGTCTCGTTTCAAACCGCTGACATGGTGGAAATCTTCTTGTATCACATTCTTAAACCGTGGGTAATTGGATTGCTTAATGGACTGTCTGGTAATCTCATAAATAGCACTTAACCACATAATAAGGCCACGGCATGTTTGACCCAGCTTTTGACCTTCATCATCTTCAATACTAAATATGCTCAAGCTGTACCTTTCTGTACATTCTGAATGCAGTAGATGTGCAGTCAAGACAGCAGGGCGTATTAAATCCTATGCGGTGCCAGCTTTGTCAGCTGATGACCCCCCTGCATGTCTGGAAGTAAAGCTGGAATAGTGGAAGCTTTACACAAAAGCCATTATGGAGCTTCTGTGCTTCGCTGGAGCAGGGATGGCTGTGGGAATTGCCAGCTGCTGTGCTCTCCCTGGCTTGCTAAAGTTACAAGCGGTGTGTGACGCAAACTTGGAGAGGTGTCAGTGGAAAGAAATGTGCAAAATAAGACACCCTGAACATAGGGAAGAGCGAGAAGCTTGGTCTAATAAGAATGAGCAGTGATGAATGGTACGCTTTTCAAAGGGGGTCTTACATACTTAGTGCCTCTTCTATAGACATCTTTGTGTTACAGGTGTGTGTATATCTATGATGTTGAAGGTTGGCTGAACGTTAGCTATGGATAGTATCAAAGTGTACTAGCATAACAGAGGGCATCGGACACCTTCTGCTGACTTAGTCTCAGCACTCAATGATGTGATCAAACTGTGCTAGAAAGCCAGGGGAAAGTAGTCCCCGTTCAGCTGTCGGATTGCCAGACTCGCAGGCCTGCGTGCACCTGAAGTGAACGCACGATCCAGGGCTTTGACTAAGAGATGCGCAACACAATTGGACATAGGAGGGCTTACGCAGACATAAGGCACGTGGGTTTGTCTACATGTCCTGCTTGGAACTTGAAAAGGATTTTTTTTATAGTCACCTGCAAGTATGTTCACACTGCTCATTTCATGCAGAAGGCCTAAGGATGGTGGAGCGTGTGTACGTTAGTGGTGTGTGCTGAATGATGTACTAGCTCAGTGCAGAGCATTTTTACTCTATTTAGTGATGCCGTAGCTAGTGATAACACTGACAAAAGTTTACACATCAACTCTAACAACACAGAAGTGCCTCAGCATGGGAGGCGGTGATAAAACAGAGCTCCTACTTCCTCGGGCCTGGTAAGAGAAACAGTTTTGTCCACTTGGGAACAAAATAAATGTGTTTTCTGTAAATTACTCTTTATAGTGAATGTGCCATACAAAAAAAAAGGAAACATGAATACTTTAATACCATGAGAAGTTATGAATGGCTTTAATCTGTAAGATATGAGAGAGAAACCTTGATGGCTGAATAGGTTTTCTGATACATAATAAAACGTGGCTCTTGGTGGAAGATTTTCCTACAATTAAAGCATTTGTAATGTCTTCTCCCTTTCTTTGATGTCTTATAAAATACAAACTCATGCTGCAGCATTACCCATCATGAGCATGCTAATGATAGCCGCTCTCCTTCAGTAGCCTGTTTTCAAATGCCTTTATATGAACAAAATCATTCAATCATAAATGAAATAAAAAATTACGAAGGTTGGATGGACAGTAGCCACACCTGTAACATGATGGCCCAAGCCTTACTTTCTGAGGATACCGAGCTGAAAAGTGTCTGTGTGGAATTCTGGCACCTCTGGAGATGGTGAATGTGTGTAGTCGTAGGGGGTGCAAATCAGTTTCTCGCTATGTGAGTTATGAATTCTGCATGAAAGAATTTGAGGATCTTTTCCTGCTGGTTATTATTTTGAAAACTGATCCTGATAAGTTAAAGCTTGAGGATTAACAATTTGCTTTGCCGGCAGCTTTCCATCCCCGGCCATTGGTAGGGACTCATTAAAAAGACCTTTGAGTAAGCGTTCTTTCCAGCTTTGCCGGCAGCTTTCCATCCCCGGCCATTGGGGATTAAAAAGACCTTTGAGTAAGCGTTCTTTCCGTGCTGGCTGGAGAGGTTTTCAGTGAAGCATGGTTGGGGAGGTGGAGCGCTAGTGTGAAAATATTTTGATTAAGAAAAGGTGCTAGTTCTGTTAAGAAAAAGTACTTTGTGTTTAGGCTGAAGTGTTTCATTGAAGCTGAAGAGGAAGGTGTGTTCGCCACTCTCGGGTGCTGGGGACAGCTGGGGGCTCAGGGTTCTGGCTGCTTTCCTGGGCTGCGAGGAGCAGAGGCTCCTGGTCCTTCTTGGGATTCAGACCCTGGGCTTGACTCTCGGTGCACCGAAACATGCGGAGAATAGCAGTTGAGAAGGTGTAAATACACCAAGCTCCCTCTTCCCTCCCTACCTGTTACACCTGCAAGGCCTGCGGCAGATTCATGCTTCCCAATCCTTTGTCCTGCCACAAAACAGCGCATCTCTCCCTACCCTGGACCACTGGGTAACCCCCAGTATCAGTACAGGCTGGGGGAAGAAAGGATCGAAAGCAGCCCTGATGAGAGGGACTTGGGGGTGCTGGTGGACGAAAAGCTGGACATGAGCCGGCAATGCGCGCTGGTGGCCCAGAAGGCCAACCATACTCTGGGCTGCATCAGGAGAAGTGTGGCCAGCAGGTCGAGGGAGGGGATTCTGCCCCTCTACTCTGCTCTGGTGAGGCC
>NW_009260182.1:10367734-10379731 GCF_000687185.1 Egretta garzetta | reverse complement strand
GGGAGGGTCTGCCTCTGCCTGCCCCCGCCCTGGCTCCCGTTTCCTGGCGGAAGGCTCAGCACGCCCCGGGGTGCCGCCTTCTCTCTGGCAGGACGATGATCCTCCCGTGCGGAGATGGGGAGAGGAGGAGGAGGAGGAGGAGGAAGAAGGCGCGTTTGCCCCCGCCGCCGTGCGGTGCGGTGCGTGCATCCCGGCTTTCCCTCCTGCCGGCTTCCCCTCGTTTCCCCCCCCCCACTTGGTGTTTTGCTGTTTACCTTACAGCTTGTACCTAACGCTGCAGCCTGGGGGTGGGTGCTTGCCTCTGGTGCTCATGTGGAATCTATTTAAGACCCTTTGCGGGGCCTCCTTCCAAACTATGTGCCCTTCAACCTAAGCTCTGTAGCAGGAGTCCTGAGTTTTTGAGAGACCCGTTCGGAGTCTTGTAACACATGGGAAGGTTTGGCAGCATCGCAAGCTGAGCGAAAAAAGCTGGGGTTGCGCTGCTGAAGCGAGTACAGAAGGCATCTGCGCGTACTTTATCGTCACCTTGTACCTTGCGCTGACAAAGAAACCTAAATCAGCGGAGCAGAAGTAATGTGGTAAGTGCTTTTGGGTGGCTGAGCCGAGCAGCTTGAACATGGTTTCTGGAGAATAAGGGGTTGCCCTCTCTGATGCATGAGGATTTGTTTTTCTGGGTTTACTCATCGAGTCAGGACCCAGCCCTGGTAAGCCCTGCCAGCAGATGGGGTGCAGAACACGGGCCAGGCCCCGAGGTAAATTCTGCTCCTCTTGCTGGGGCTTTATGCTGGAGGATACGCTAGTAACAAACCTGCAGAATTCCGTTATTTTTCCTTAAGGGGTTTAAGAATATTTTTCTATGACCTAATCTGCAGGCAGAACGCCTGTTCTTCACATTTTAGCTTATAGGCAGCAGTGGTTCTAAAACTTCTTGGGACTTCCCATGGCTAGTAGGGATTAGTTGGAGGAGAGGCTTTAGGGCAGCTGAGCAATTTCTGCCAATCTCCCTTTAGGCAGATTTGGAATGCAGTATAGAATAAATTCACTCCCTGCATTATGCTAATAAAATAGAGAATCACGCATCCCGTCTGGGAGGCTTAATTTCTGATTGTAACTAAATAAATCAACAGCAAGCATCTCTCACAAGAATATTCTCAGACCCATTCAGTTACAAATGCATTTTTCGTGTCCTTACTGTGAAGTGGAGGTCAGGGTAAAATACAATCAGAAGATTGAAATGAAGTTCTTGGATATAGATCATTAAATTAGTGTCTCTCACCGGGTTTTAGGTGCGCTACATTCAACAGTCTGAATTAACTGAGTTCAACAGAACAACCTCACGACAGCAGAGAATCTGAATCTATTTCTAAACTGTCTATGCAACGGGCAGAGTCTGGGAAGGCCGTACCATAGCTGTCTCCAGCAGAGCTGGTTGCCTGACTAGCAACCCAGATAACGTGACTGTTTCAGTAAACTCCTTGATGTCTAAGGAGAGAGCAAAATCTGCACTTCCATAAGAGCAGAACCTCTGGAAGAGAAAATAGTTGAGACTGCAAGCAAACTTAAGTATTAGCAGAAGTCCATGCATAGTTTAGTAAAGGTCATTGGTAATTAGTCATTCTTAATTATTGAAAAGCAAGGAAATTGTGCCTCCCATTTTCCACCATCAAATTTCTTCTCTGAATAGCAAAGCTAATAAAGTCATCCAGGAAGTTGAGCTCATTTCCAATATTAGAATAAATGCTGCACCTACAAAAGGGGTGAGTTCACAAGCAGCTGATGGCAAGCTCTGTTTACCTACATGTTCAAAGCTTTGTTTGTCTTTTTCTAAAAGCACAAAAGAAGTGATGTCTTAGTGGTTAAATCAGAACCTCCACCATTTACCTCTAAAATAGAAAATTAGAAATATTGGGAGTCAAGCCTGGTAGCTTCTGTCTGCTGTGTGCTTGCCTACGGTCAAAGGAAGATCCTTTAAAGGGCACAGGTCTAACCAGTGGGTCTTTTAATTGCCTAAGTTAGTTTGGTACTTGGGTAAAGGAGCATTTCCATATCATACTGCTCAAAGAGCTGCTGAGATGTGCAGTGAATATTGTAATAATGCAATAATACTTGTCACACTAAGCATCTGTTTGGAAGCATAATGAGATTTTACCTTCTATTCTTCCCAGCAACTAGGGGATATTTTGTTCTTCAAAAGTTGTTGGCTCAATTTTGCATCTCGTCAAGCCAGGTGCATTTTGCCACATCACGTAGGTACAGGAGCATAGAGGAGAACATGACCTCAAAAGTAGATGGAGATAAGTCACAGCCACCACATTCAGATTGGAAGCATAGTGTAGGTCTCCTTAAGGTTTTGACATAGCCTGTTGTACACCCAAGGGGTGATTAAGAAAATGTGTGTTTGCACACATCCATTACCCACTAAACATCCACAGGTGAGACCTGGGGTTTAGGTGCACATATATCTTTGGTAGCAGTCACATTAAAAAAAAAAATCAATGGTAGGTTGTATTTCCTTACTGATAACGGCAAAAGGATAACAAAGGATGACACACTTTAAAAGTAGTAAGAGACAGCAGTTTTTCAAGTGTGTGCACTAAGTGGAGTGGGAAATGTTCCTACCCTCTTTCTCTGAACTCCGGTGTTGAGTGTTCTACATTTCTGCTTATTTTTCCTATCGTGCAAGTCTCTTGCATAGCTCCAGTAATTACCCTGGTCAGCTAATTCGCTTCTGAGATTTTAATGCGTTACATGCTTTGTATACCAGGAAAGTGAGCTTCCTCTTTAAAGCTGCGTACGACTAAGGAAGGAGGTTTTCCGATGGGCGGAGTTTTTCCTTGAGCAGGCTAGATAAAGCCTTGCAGGATTTACCGACCTCTCAGACTGCAGTCAGCATGAACCGCAGCCTGGCAGACAGCGCGCTGCTCGGCTATGCGATGGATGGGCGGCGGGACAGGTTGTGCCTTCAGTCTCTTTGGGACTTCATCACCGCAAAAGAGCCGTTCATCAAGTCACCGTTTTTTCCAGTGCTGTTTTCTTTTACAGCATACATGGCTTTCTGTCTTCCATATATTGCACTGGACTTTTTAAGCACTAGATTACCCAACTTGAGAAAATACAAAATCCAGCCGCAGAACTATCCAACTCTGGGAATGATGGTACCTTGCATTATTCAAAGTGCATATCACCATGGTGTTTTGATCTTCCCAGTGACATTTCTCCACTGGTACTGGAGACCAATGAATCTGCCAGTGATAGCTCCAGAGCTGCCTGAGGTCCTGCTGGAAGTAGTAGTTTGTCTGCTTCTGTTTGATTTTGAGTACTTTCTGTGGCATTTGCTTCATCACAAGGTGCCTTGGCTCTACAAGACCTTCCACAAGGTGCATCACAAGCATGTGTCAACGTTTGCTCTTACTACACAGTATTCCAGTGTATGGGAACTGCTCTCACTGGGACTTTTTGCTGCTATCAACCCAGTGCTCCTCGGATGCCATCCTTTGACAGAAATGATTTTCTTCCTTGTAAACATTTGGTTGTCAGTGGAGGACCACTCAGGATATGACCTTCCGTGGTCAACTCACCGGCTCGTGCCTTTTGGTTTGTACGGAGGAGCACCGCATCACGATCTCCATCATCTGAAATTCAAATCGAACTATGCTCCTTTCTTCACCCACTGGGACAAACTCTTTGGGACATTCGCAGAGTCACATTCTAATTAAGGATATTTACCTGTGGACAAACTCTTATTTTTTTTTACAGACTGAACTGGGATATTAATTTTTGAGACATACAGAAGATGTATATTTGAAGCTGCCTATAAAAGCAATAGCTATTTATAACAAATCCTCTTAATATATATGTATTTGTATGTATACTTGGAACTGCCTATGTTCAATGACTGCAAACGGGAGGGTAAATATCTGTTGCTTAAATCTGTTTGAGTCAAAGGTGTAAGGGAAGCATTAAGAGACACTCTCTCTTCTTTCCTTCTTTCCAGCTTTCATAAAGCATGTACTGTATTACTGTATGATGTTTTATACATACGCCAGAGCAATTATCTTACTGTTGTAGGATGATTTATGATGTAAACAAAAAAGGTACACATCATGGATTTTGTGGAGTTTCATCTGCCAAAGCATGTTATAGCACAATGATGTTGTAAAATAGTGCCTCCAAACAAGGCTAGCTGGCTAACTGTGCAATAATTTTGATATTTATATTTTAAACCTTGATGTACAGTCTGTTTTTAATAGAAAATAAATATGTTCATTCTTCTACAATTATATTCTGTTCAATTTTATTCATTCCTCTGTTCATATTAGGAACAGGTGTGAATCCTTTTGTATAGGTGTCATTTATTTGAATTTCAGAGTTTCAGAATTTTCTTAGTAAAATATTGTCATGTTATTTCAAAAGTGAACCATTTACTTCTTCTCCAGAATCACGTGCTATTTTTAAATAGTCTTCAATTTTGAAGAAACAGAATATTGAAGACTGCGATTTAAAAAGCCACGGTGAAATTTTATTACTACATTTGTGAGAAGCTTGAACAATTTTCACTAAGTTTACGGTGTGAGAGGAGAATGTTAAGCAGCCCCATAATAAAAGGGAGCACAGGTCCTTCACAACCATATCAATTAATTGTTATTTGCATGCAAAAACCTGGCAAGGAATATAAACAGGATTTCTACAAAATAGATGATTCTTTCAGGCAGATTTCAGAGGAACGGAATCAAACCTTTCAGATCCTACACCACAGAACAAAACAGCCATGTGTTGCTAGAAGAACAGTTAGGTATAAAACGTTGCCATGTAGTCTCACAGAAGTCACATGGAAAAAAAAAAAAAAAAAGAGCATGAAGAGATAAGCAGGTCTTAGTGTCTCATTCAGCAGAGATCCATATGGACATCTTACGTCCACTATGTAACATTTTAATTCTTGTGACCTTCTACCCTGTATTACTAATAAACTTCTCAGGATAGTGACAGCAACAGAGAAAGTGCAAATAATGCAGAGAATGTGTAATGAGCACTTACGCATCATCATCCAAAAATGTCTTTGTCATTATGTTATGTCTAGAGGGGTTGTGTGACCTTACAGAGGCTGTTTGTCCAGAGGAGAGAATCCTTAGTATTCCCAACAGTGTGAACTCATAAAGGGAACAGCACTTCTAGACACTGCAGCTTTCTGATAACAGGAAATAATTTTTATAAACATCTTCATAAACAGTGCAAAATGCTGCAATCTTAATACCAAACTATTCCCTCTGCTCTCTGGCTGTCACAGAAGAGCAACCCTTCTTTGCAGTGGTGTGAACATGACACTTCCTGAGAGCAAAAACTGAGGCTTGAAAGAATACAAAACTGGAATTTTTGCCATGCATCTATTTAGCTGAAAGAAAGAATTCCCAATCTTTCTGATGATTATAATCTTAAGTATTTTGGGGTGTGCTGCAAAAAGAAGGAAGCATTCTTTTTGCTGCCAAATGCAAGAAGCAAAATACAGCCTCTGATTTTTTTTGAGCTGTTTAGCCCTTTTGAGGTATCCCAAAGTTACCCTCTCAGTTCTAGAAATCCCACTTAATTCAGCTTGGCAAATACTGAGCCTCTGACGGGGGTGCTCTGTGGTTTCGATGAGTTATACCTTATACTATAACTACATATTGTAACTATACACTATAACAGCCTGTTTCATGTACTATTGGCTAAGTAAGCAAGGCTAAGGCTCACTGGTACTTGGGTATGTTGCTATAGGAAGCCTATGAGCAAATCCCACAAGAAAGGTTGTAGCTGAACCCATGGAGATTATTCCGCTTATTTTTGTGTGTGTGTGTGAAGCCTAAGAGTTGATTTAACAAACACTTTACTACTGGAGAAAGAGTCCTAGTCAGCTGCAGGCAAAGCCATGCTTGCTCTTGTCAAGTCAAGGGAGGTAGTCTCGCTTGGCATTGGCGGCGTGGCGTAACAGCGGTGAGGATGATCAAAGCGACAACAGAAGGAGGCAACGTAGTGCATGATGAAACTCTCTACCCCTCTCTCCCTCAACATCCTCCACATTTGTGTGGCTTCAGACACACACCAAGAATGCGTTTCCTCAAATATGGAATTTCCCCCAGGTTATATCTGTACTGAACCTCTTGCCAATCAGATCTGGAATCTTGGTTTAAAGGCTCGTTATTGCATGAACTTGGAATACCAAAAAAAAAAAAATAATAGTTGTCAAATGAAAATGTGACTAGTATGTCTGGAGTGGCTTCTTTGAATTCCATGCTAGAAATATCTGTACTTTGTCATCATGACATAATCCTGGCCCACCTTGTCCCTCTTACTCCAGTGCTTTGAAGGTAACTTAGGCTCTAAACGGTGGTGGACTGAACGCATGTGCGTATGGTGTGTACTTTGAAGCACTTTCTGTAACACTGTGCTATAATACAACTTCAGGTGAATGTATGAGAAAAACTCATGAGCAGAAGACCCAGACAAACATGTAACTTCAGGTCTTTGCAATTCAATGGAAAGCAAAATGCAGACAAAAACATATACTGAAGATAAAGCAAATAAGAGTTGGTTTTTTTCTCCTGTTTTCATTGAAAGTTCAGCATATATTGTACCACTGAACGTGAGAGCAGAGAGCTCTGTGTATTGATGGTGCCGAGATTTTAAAACAGGATTTTACAAATGCTACTTCCTATATTTGCATTTCCCCATGGTCTTTACCACAAGTCTCTACCAGACAAGTGGAAAGGCATGACACTCCATTCTAAGGGTTTATGTCAGAAAACCCAAACCAACTTTCTCTCTTCTGTTCCAAGTTCTCCTAGCTTCCTTCCTCATTACAAAGTGACACGATGTGCCACACAGATTTCCTACCTCATCTGCCAAATGCTAATCTGTTGTAATTTGTGAGCAAATACAGGATGTTTGCACAAACCCTTGAAGTTATAAAATGAGATTTTTGATGCTGTCCACCTATATCTTTAAAAATCCTCATTTAATAAAGGTCAAAGAAGTAAAATTTTATGCATTTCTCTTTGTAACTTTATCTTAGCTCTTAGGCACATGGTTCAATATTGAAGTCTTTGTCTGATCTTACAAATTGCAGGAGTCCCCAGGTTCTCACTGGCAATTTAGCACTATACTTCTCTTGAAATTTAGGCTGAGTTGTTCAAGTGAAACCCAGGTCGGCAATTTTGAGGTACCACTACCCAGCATTGCACAGGGACAGGTTTTTGCTCTGTGGGTGCGTTCTCCGCGCTGCTGGGAATCACATTCCCCAGGTGCTTTGCAGAGAGCGTGCGAAGCTCAGAGCCACGCTGAGTCAATATTCGCTTCTGGAGAAGGCTTTGTCCTTATCCATGTTGATCAAATGCAAGTACTTCACAGGGGAAAAACGACGCAGTCTACACCTATTATTTTTTATTATCTGAAAAATAATCTATGTCATTAATGGATTTAGTGACTTGGTTAATCTATCATGGTATCTAGATTAAATGGAAAAGTAGTATCTCTTTGGGCTATCGGACTATGCTATCTCTGAATTAGTTTTGAAGCAATTTGCAATGACAGAACACATAATTGTCACCCATTGCCCCTCAGCGTTATTGGAAGGAGTGAGTAACTCTTGGATGTGGCTTTTTCTTAGTGGACTCAGCAGTCATTTCAGCAGTTTTAATTATTCTTGCTTTCATGCACAAGTATTAAGCTTCCAGTATTACCTGCTTACCTCTATGCAACCCTTTGGTTCCGTATCTGAAAAAATCAGCCATCTTGGACCCTCTCAAAATACTCCCCCTGCCCCCCCAAG
Organism: Egretta garzetta; assembly: GCF_000687185.1. NCBI lineage: Eukaryota > Metazoa > Chordata > Aves > Pelecaniformes > Ardeidae > Egretta > Egretta garzetta. The sequence goes on along the minus strand of NW_009260182.1, from coordinate 10,371,930 downwards.
GATTTATTCCTAGAATACCTTTGTTGAGAGACTAGTCAGTGTGAGCCTACCATCTCATTTACATATAAACTGAGTCTAAGACCCTGGTTTTGTGTGCTGGGCTTGGCTCATGTGCCAGTTTGCTTAAATATTTAGGCTGATCCTGCATTGCTCAGTACAATCCAACCTGGAAGGTCTGGAGGAACAGTTTGGAGTTGTGTTTGCAGTATGTTTTTCTCGTAAAAACAATGGCCAAAAAAATGTTTTCCAAAACTTAAATGTGCTTCTAATTTATGGAAATTTGAAGTTGCTCAGGACACAGAAAAAAACCCCACACCCCCCAAAACCAACCAACACAGGCATTCCAGACTTTAAAGGGAACAGAACTAATGCAGAGGGGTCTTTAGCTGTGGAAGATGATGCTGAGGTTTTTTAATCCTTCTTTTCAGACTTTCTTCTTTTTAAAAAGAGGATTTGCAAAGCTTACTAATCACCTTGTCCCCCAGCCTGCAATGATTGCCACGATCAAGGCTGTAGGCGTGGACAGGGAGGGGGGAGAGAAGGGAGAAGGGGAAAGGGAACCGGGGTGTCTGCAGGCACCTCCATCGCTGTCCCTAGGTGCAGGGCACCCTACCCAGCAGGTACGGACGGAGGGCTGCACCAACAGATCTTCCCCACTGCGGCACAGGCGCTTTCAGCCCTCAGGTTCTTACTGTTGGGGTGGTACAGACTCCACATCTACACACAGCTTTTCCTTTTTGTCACCTTGTTCCTTCTGGAAATTCCCACAGCATAAATGCAAACATACTTTTGTGCTGTCAGGTGTTAAGATGAAGTTAAAAAAAATAATCTGCAGGCACATGGACTGGAGTGCCTCTTCCATGGTTGGTTTTGAGATAACAGTTTTGACGTGTGGGAAACCAAAAAGCTAACAAACCAAGCTGGATGGTAGAAACAGGCAGGCAGAAACACGACTACTTTGGCTTCAGTCTATTGTTACTACAGTGTGCTGGTTTGGGCTGGGCGAGAGTTAATTTTCTTTATAGTGTGGGGCTGCGGTTTGGATTTGTGCTGAAAACAGTGTTGATAGCACAGGGATGTTTTGGTCATGGCTGAGCAGGGCTTGCAGAGAGCCAAGGCCTTTTCTGCCTCTCGCCCCACCCCACCAGCAAGGAGGCTGGGGGGACATAAGAAGTTGGGAGGGGGCACAGCCGGGACAGCTGACCCCAACTGACCCAAGGGGTATCCCACACCATATGACATCATGCTTGGCATATAGAGCTGGGGGAAGAAGAAGGAAGGGGGGACATTCGGAGTGATGGCATTTGTCTTCCCAAGTCACCGTTATGCGTGATGGAGCCCTGCTCTCCTGGGGATGGCTGAGCACCTGCCTGCCCATGGGAAGCAGGGAATGAATTCCTTGTTTTGCTTAGCTTGCACGCACAGCTTTTGCTTTATCTGTTAACCTGTCTTTGTCTCAGCCCATGAGTTTTCTCACTTTTACCCTTCCGATTCTCTCCCCATCCCACCGGGGGGAGGGAGCGAGCGGCTGCGTGGGGCTTAGATGCCGCCTGGGGTTAAACCACAACGTACAGATATGTGATTTGGAAGGATGTGTAAGGTTGTGTTACCTATACGTCCAGGGAGAGTTTAGATGGCAGGTACTTTTATTTGTCCTCAGAACTAAGCAGCAAACAATTCAGGGGATTAAGTAGCCCAAAGTCTAGGATGAGCGATAGAAAATCTGTTGTTAACGTGGGCAAGATGTACCCTCTCTATCAAAAGGATATGAAAAAGCACTGCTAGAAAGTGTGTTGCTGTAAGACTGTTTACACACCTCTTCAGACATTCACAGAAACTGTGGAAGATTACACCCCTAAGAAACAACACACTTGGGTAATTACAAAACCGCTTCAAGTGATTTATTTACAAAACTTCCAGAGCTAGTCTAAATAGCCGACACAATGGAATTTGTCAAGCTATGCAGAAAAATGAACATGGGAAAAACATGGGTGCTAAGGGCTGGAATGATTTAATACTGTGTGAGCATGATCCTCTGATGCTTGCTGCTTACAAAACCTGCAAGCTCAGAGGTGGCCTGGTCAGCTGAGCTTCCAGAAAGAGCAAATGCCTGCCAGCTGCCTTCCCTCTTTTTTTTTTTTTGTCCTATTGGTCTTCTCCACTGGCATTCTGTTTTCCTGGTAACCCCAAAATACTTCCCTTGAGCAGCTGCTGACAGCCTCCCCTCCTCCCTCAAGAACACTGGCTGAGTACTGCCAGCTGCTTTGCCAGGTTTGCAGAGTTTTTTTGCTTCGGCAGCCAGATGATCACTCCCTTGTGCCTGCATCAGTTGAGAACCCATAGTACATTGCACGCACATGTCCTGCTTGCAAACGGAGGCTTATCCCTCGCAACCTGTCCTGGAAAGCTACGTCTGAGAAGGCAAGCACTTGCCTCTCTCCCTTTTCCTCTCCTACTCGGCTCCAGGCAAGGCTGGCTTGCATTCCAGGTGTTCCCTCTTTAGGTCTTTCCCCCTGTAGGAGAGCCTCCTGTTACCTTCCCACCTGCCTCGCTAGAGCCCATTTGAGCCCAGCTCATCGGAGCAGGACAGAAGGCTTTCCCCTCCTGAATCCTGGTCTAGGGAGGTCCTGGTTTGGCTTGCTATGCTTGTTGAAGTGACCTTAACTCGTGCTGGACTTCTCTGCTGCATGGTAAGTGTGCTTGTGGGTGGTGGGGTAGCTCGGATGCTCCCGTGTGTGGTTTCTTCCTTGGCTGTGAAGCGAGTGCCTGGTCCCCTGGTGAGGAAGGTGAGCAGGCTGGCGATGTGCGAGGGGAAGGGTCTCTGGAGGGTCTGTGCCTGGTGGGTCAGCAGGGCCATGCTGGCGTAGGGCTGCAGGATGCAGCGTCTGAGGGCCTGCGAGTTTCTTGCCAGTGGCAATTCCAGCGAGATCAGGGCCAACCCAAAGCTGGAGCCTGAGGGAAGTGAGTAATGGCTTAGTAGCTCTGCTACTAATGTGGTAAGGAAAGCAAAAGAATATTTAATGACTTGCTTTGTGGGGTTGATCATTTCCAGCCAGAGCCTTTCCTCTGTTCCCACAGCGTGGCTCATCCTGGATTCAGCAGTGTCTGATGCTCCTTGCGCTCACCTGGGGGGAATTGCTTTTCCAGTTTATGACTTTTCCAGTTTGTATTACGTAGCATGCTGCTTCCTAGGACAGAAAGCTGAAGCAAAATCACTAGCTTGCAACTGGCTGGTGGGCAATTGTCTATGTAGCAATGCTCTTTTTCAAGTACCACAACTGATAGTTTACTATTTTATCTGCTTTCTAGAAAATTCCAACGCTGTGTTTGTAACCAGCCTTCCCCCACCCCCGTTAAACCCTGGCCCTAAGCCTAAGTGTTCTGTGCCCTTTTCTTTCTGGAAATGAACTGAATAGTTTAGCCCACGTGCTAGAACATGTTTTTTAAAATTTTTTTTTTCCTCTCTTTTTGTGACTTGTATTTGTATCTTGAGTAATTGAACCGTTTATTTAGAAGGAGGAATCCCACTTCCCTGCGCACTTGGCAGAGCTAGCAGAAGAGCGTGGTTTTTCTCTGAAAGCTATGGACAGATAACAAAAGAGCAGAGCATGCTGTATGTGGAAAGGCACATGCACTCAGCCATAGCAGCGTAACAAGCTGATCCTCTGCTTTATTTCCTTTGCATATTGAGCTTCAGCTTACTGCTTCCCTGCTCTTCTCTCGGACCTCTTAATCATGGGCTAAGGGGATAAATTAGTGCTCAGGTACCAGCATCAGGATCGTTTCTAGAACTTAACCATCCTGATAGTGCTAACTGCAAATTATTAGGCTCTGTTTAAAATATTGTTATTTATAATACAATTTTGAAACCCTGGCCAAACTCAGGGTGCCAGGAGCTCTACAAACACAGAGGAAAAAGCTGTCTCCCAGGAGGCTAGAGGCATAGCATGGACCTTCTGCAGTCAGAAATGACTTGCAGCACCTGCTTCTTGCCACCAAACTTTCTTCCGAGACCTAAGAATTTCCTGAGGATGAATTATGTTTCTAATCATTACAGTTGAAGAAAAGCAAAATGAAGAACAGAATCCATCAATATACACGTCACGCATCCGCTGTGAGCTGATGTATTTTTCTCACTAGGTCTGAGAACAAGAAATAAGAACTAAACCTGTAACTGTAGGAGGCTTTTAACTCAA
>NW_009260182.1:10359189-10367724 GCF_000687185.1 Egretta garzetta | reverse complement strand
TTAGCAGAAAAGTTCAATTGGATACTTTACCCCGCTATGCCGAACAGCTTTCTTGGTACAGAAAGCTTGGTACTGTTCCTGGTGGCTACAGTGAAGATGTGAAGTAAGAGTGAAGAAATCTGTAACGTGAATTTTGAGAAAGCTATATTCACTTCTTTGTTGGAAGAATTTAATCAAAACTATCACAACACAGACAACTAAAATCTGACTTGGCAGTAATTGGTCCTTTCAGATACCTGAAAAGTTGATGGGTGTGTGTTACCTACAAAGCGCTAACACCCAAGCAAACCAAGTAATGGGGCTTGCTTTATTTCCCAGTGTTTTCTAAATATCTTGATTATTTAATGTAGATGTGGTACCTGCTGAGTTTCTAGCTGGCTGGGGCAAGGAGAGGGATTTAGAAACTTGTTTTGCTTCTTGCAATGCATGTGATCAAAGGTATAAAATCCAGTGTTCTGTAAGGGTTTTGTAATAATTATGCTGTTACAGCTGTGTATTTACACTATTTCTGCCTCATAATGTAAAAATTCCTGACAGCAGCAGAGAAAAAACTTAATATAGGAGCCGAAGCAATGTTAGGACCCCAGTCATGGAAAGGTAACCTGTGTTCAGTTTTAACTACCTTTGCCAGTGGCTTCCAGGGAGGAGCTGCATTTTCATTCTGCTCGGGTGGGAATTCCAGGATGAGGTTATTAGAAATGGCTGTGTGGCACTTCTGGTGATTGCCAGCAGTATGTGAGGTAGCTCGTGACAGTGCATCTATATCCATCTTATATATGTGTGTATATATATAATGTATATTAAATTTTTTTATATTTTTAACATACATATAAATAAAGCCCCATTGCTTGTTTTGTTTATGTACACGTGTGTGTGTGTACATAACACTGTGGTATGTAAGGCATGGTGTAAGAAAGCTGGAGGTGACAACAAACCAGAGCCGCGGCTGGTGGTTTGGTAGAGGCAAACTTCTCCACAGGGGATGGTGAGGGAGCACTGATGGGGAGATGTGGGCACGCGTGCTGGGTCTCGGGAGCAACCCAAGGGTTTTCCCCCAAGTCAAGACAGGCTGGCAGCGAACAAGGCAGCTGAAACTTGTGTGGTGGTGATAGCGGCGTGTTTTGGGAGGAAACAGAAGTTAACGCAGCTGCAGCGTCTGTCGGGTCTTCCAGTAACGTGTGGATTTGTTGCACAACTCAGCAGAACTGGGCAGAGCAGGAGACGTCCCAGAGATATTAAGTGCTCTCACATTTTATGAAAATCATTAGCTGGGCAGAGGCGAGAGGTATTTACATGGTTTTATTTACCCATTTACAAAGAGGCAGGGAGGAACCAGCCCTGGTTCGCTCTGTACGACAGCAGTCTGCCAGCCCCTGCGCAAACGTGCAGCTCCGGATTCATCGCAGCCTGTATCATCCTTCAGCTAAAGGCCAAACGAGATACGAGCGGGATGTGGCAGCATGTGTGTGCGGGGGGAGCTCCGGGGATGTGGGAGAGGACTGAGGGGTTTGTGGGACAGCACGGAAAACGTGGAGGTAGCTGGAAATGCTGCTGCCTCAGGGAGGACCTGGCAGAGGTCCTGTGGTTTTTGTGGTCATAGTGTGTAACTCATACAGACAGTAATTCATGGGAAACAAGGATTTACAGCTCTCAAGCGTCTCTTTGATTTGAACTATGCCCCTCTTTCTTTTCGTTGAAAAGGGCGAAGATAAATGTGACAAAATCAGGGAGCCAACTCGTGATGCATACTGAACAGTTCTGCAGAAAAGACTGAACGATAAGCTCAGCAGTGTCGGGCTGCTTCATGAGAAGGTGAACTCCAAGGCTGTGACCCCTACTTGCAAAAAGACAGCGCAGCTCTTGTACGGGGCGCTGGTCAGCGCTGCAGCATTGGGAACGGGGCAGGCTGACCCAGGGAAAGGCACAGGGGGAATCCTAGGAGGTAGCTCATATGGCAGACGTTCTGTGTATACTAAACACCTATTTGCACTTATTTCTGGGAGCCTGATGTGTTATAGTACCAGGAGTCTTTTATGAAAGGAATCTTCTTATCTTTAGCTTTCATTTCAACAAGAGGACTAGCAGTTGGTAAAAGTGCTGCTGTGTTTCTTATTTTGCCTCTTGCTGCATGCTAACCTCTTTGAATTAGCTAACTCAAGTAGCATAATGCATTATAGACACAGTGCCCTTGAATGAGTTCATGTGTTTGCTGTGGGTCTTCACCAAGTCTGATGTATTCACAGTAAGAATATGCTGCCTAAAAAGAAGCTCAACCAGTCAGGCTTAAGAAATATGGGGCTGATTTAAGAAAAGAGGAGGGGAAAAAAAAGATTTAAAAAAAAAAAAAAAAGAGAGAAACCGTATGCCTAGGGATGCTCAACTTCTGAAACCACACCAAGGGTGGAAGAAGGCAGAGACATGACCATGAAGATCAGTGATAGTCTGAGTGGCTAAAAACACCAGGAGAGTTGCAGTTCACCTGACATTTGCTGAGAAAGGTAGCTTCAACCTTGACTAAATAATCTTTGTCCTAAAACCAAGTTCCAAAGTCTAAGGAAGGACTTTGGTGAACTTCAGAGCCATGTTATTTTAGGAGTGGTAATTGTGGCCAATGAAGTTTTGCTATAGAATGTCAGCAGTTCTAAGTGAAGGCACAGAAATGTTGTGCTTTAATTGCATGAATACGTAATTTTCTGTATCTTTAATCATCACTGTCCACCAAAAAATGTTTGCAGTACCATTATTGTAAACTTTTTTCTAGGTCAATCACTTCTCTTTTAATTTGTCTAGTTTAGATGAGTTTAAGACCCAAGATTGCATGATAGTAATGTAAACCATTATACGCTCTAGGATTAGAGACCTTACTCATCGAATGAAGGAGACTTTTCTGAGAAAAAAGGTACTCCGCATTAAGTGGAGATGAAATCACTGTGAAGAATTTTCCTAGAAATAGCAAATTGCTTTTATTTGTCTCTAAAGCTGTAAGGTCTCTGAAAATTGAGCAGACTAGTTGGGAAGCTATGTGTGGATTTGGGTCACCTGGCTTTTTCTTCTATGCAGCTGTCCTGTAGATCCACACAGATCAGTCTGTCCCAGACTGTGTGCTCTGGCTTCCAGTCTCCTTGACTATAGCAATCCATGCTGTCCCCTCCCTTCCACACCTGATCTCACAAAAATCTGCGAATCCCACTCCCTAGCAAAACCAGCCCCAGCCTCACCAGCTCAGCTGTCTCCCCCGTTCTGCATCTCCGCCTCCAGAAACCCTCCCCGCGCAGGGAAGTCCCAGCTCTTTCCCCACACTTCCCTTCCTCTGCTCCTGCAAGGCTTAGTACATCCCTGCACCCACCAGAGGGGACAAGCCCTGGAGCACATCTGAAAATAAAACCTTTTTTTTCTTGCTTTTTTTTTTTTTCTTAATTTGGTTTCTCTTTAGCATTTTGCTGTCAGCTTGAGCAAGCAATAGCTGGCTAAAACATCGTGTTATCAGTTCCAGAAACTCTACCTCTTTTGGAGATAGTTTGAAATGAGGTGTGCTTACTTTGCTTGCGCAATACTCCAAAAGCATTCCCCCTCACCTGCGGGTATTGCATTGATCTGAGTTGTGTCATCCCTGCCGATGTAAGTTGTTTTGCATCTGGAATAGAAAGAATGGGGAAAAAAAAACCAACTGAGCAGGCACTAATCCTTTCTCCCAGGTAGAAGCTTGGTTTTGGCTTGCAGCATGCCAAGATGAAGATTAAACCTCCCCTCTGAAAAAAAGGAAGTGCTGATGAAGATTTCAGCAATGTTTCCTATAAGCCGAAACTAACATCTGAATCTGGAAGGGGGGCAGGGAAAAGCTGACTCAAAAGTACAAGGATCTGAAATGTTGTATTGGGTTTGTGTGGCAAGGTCTTGGTAGCGGGGGGGCTACAGGGGTGGCTTCTGTGAGAAGCTGCTAGAGGTTTTCCCTGTTCCCGCTGCTGGCCAAGGCAATCAGTGGCGGTGGAAGCACCTCTGGGATAACACATTTAAGAAAGAAAAAAAAAAACCTGCTGCGGCTCAGTAGGTGGAGAGAGAAATCAGAAAACTAAGAAAAATCAGCCCGGCTAGCTCAGTCGGTAGAGCATGAGACTCTTAATCTCAGGGTCGTGGGTTCGAGCCCCACGTTGGGCGCCAACAAGGGCTATGGTGGGATCCGGTCAAACCACCACAAATGTTTTCTGGGGTTTTCTCAACTTTGTAGTACAAAAGGGGAATAACAGCCCTTAAGGACAGAGGGAGTGGAATTTTTCATGTGGTAAAGGGGGAGTTTCCTGTCCACGTGAAATCTTGTGGCAGACCTCAAGCAGCATCGTGGAGGTGGTGGAACAAAATCTGTGGAAATGATTAGTCTAAACACTGGCTAAGATTAATTATCTCTGCCTTGGCAACAAGAAGTGCTCTGTGTTGAATACTGATACTTTTGTACTCACAGTTCTCATTCATCCTCTCTTTTTTTTTTTTTTCCCCACCCACCTTCTTTTTTGTGATGCCATACCACTCTGCAATGCTAGTTCTGCCTCCAAAAGCTGTCTGCTTCTTGGTCAACTTTATTACTGAACCTCCTTTTAAGGGAATGAAAATTGAGAGACCATCAAGAGTCAGAAGTGATGCGAGTTCACAACTCTTGTAGTCACACGCTGAGGACAAGATGACAATGGGTGTCAAAGCCTTTCACCTATCAGGATTTTGGGAGTCTTATATTTATCTGCTGTTGGCCTTTTTTTAAAAAAAAAAAGTCTCACTCATGAATGTATACTTTTTAAATTATTGGATGGGTTATAACTTTTTGGAACATTTTTCTGGAAATTGGGATGATTGAAAGGCTTTCTTGGAGATCTGTACAACTGAAGAAAATCCCAAACTGTACTGAGGCTGTCAGGTGACTGGACTTCATTCAACTGAAAAAGTTCATTCCTGATCCCTTGGGAAATAATGGGACACATAGTTGCTAAATCTTAGTTTGAATACATTCTGCATAGATCCGTGATCGGTATTGCCTACACGTATTTTGCTTTACAAGATGCAGGCTGGTTACAGGTGGAATGGAAAGGGTGGATTCAACTTGGAAGGGGGTTGTGTGATGCTAGTGATGCGATGGTCCCAGATTGTAAAGAAGACTCTGTGGTTTTTCTAGGATTATGTAGGAAAACTAAACAGTCAGGGTAAAAGACTTAGAAGAAAGAAACTCACAAATGGTCAGCTTCCAGGGATGGACCCACTTTCTTTCTCGACAGTGAAGCTGCAGCTTGAGCGTAAAACGTGCCCGGCATCCAGTTTGGTCTCTTTTCCTGAGGGTTGCAGAAACTGAGCACCTGTCCCCCTAACCCCTTCCTAGCCAGGTGAGCTGAGGACTAAGAGAATAAAGCTGGTCACTACTGGGAATTATCAGCTTAATGACATCCAAATATTCTGCAAGAAATTAGAATTGGATAAATTAAATTTATCTAATATAAGAAGGTAGATCAATTCCATTTATGTAAAACTCGTTCTGAAGTGAAAACAGACACTTAACAACATGACCTCAGTGGGATGCAAAGCTCTGGCACTCCATTTCAAAAGCACTAGCTAAAAATGTCTTTTTGGATTTTGGGTTTTTTTTCCCTCTCTTTGTTTCATCTTAGCACATCCTGTAGCATTTTCCCGTACCATCTCTACATTGCTCCTAACAGCCGGTTCCACAGACTCCTTTGCCCTCAAACCCTTGTTCTCCTCCTTAGCATCTGCTGTTTCTGACCTCCAGCTCCCGGAGCCCATGGAGCTCACCGCCTAGCGTGGCCGTAACTCGTGGCGGCTCGGTGGGAGACAGCTCCTTAGCAGCAGAGGAGCTCGTAAGGGGGACGGGTTCCTGGCTGGAACAGAGCGCAGGGCTCTGGTGTCTCCCTCTGCCTCCACAGGGGCAGAACCTCACTCTCCCTCCTCCAGAGGCCACCCGGGAAGGGGTACACAGATGTGCCGAGCTGTCTGGAAACAGCTGCGTGCATCACAGAAAAAACCCGAGCTTTCTGTGCCTTTAAGTGCCTCACTTGGAAAAAGAGGCGTTTGGAGTCAAACCAAGTGGGGTATTTTTTCTCTCCATTCTTAGAAGGGAAGGTACACTATCTGTTTCTTGGTATTTTGAAGTTTTACATTAATCCAAAATTATTAGCTTAATTTAGAAACAAAACTAAAAGCATTTAATTTTGGAGGATGGAAATTAATCATATAGATGTGTTACTTTAAAAAGACGACTTTTAGCCCCAGCAAAGATAGTACAAATTTCCTAGTTGTTTTTAATAATCCAAATACGTATCTTTTCAGCAAATAAAAGTTTAGTTTTATTCTGAAAAAAAAAAAAAAATCACCTGGCTGCTATGTGAGAGTTTGGCACGTGACATCATCTCTGGAGGATATGTTCTCAGATTTCTGACATCAAAAGAGAGTGCGTTTCCTTCCTTTCTTTACATTGCTTTACTCTGGCTTGTCTTTTTGCTGTTGTATAACACCAGGAATGCACACAAGACGTCCCTTTTCAGCATATTATTATGTATATTTCCTCTAATAACCTCATTTATGAAAAGCTCTTCCTAGCTTGGCTACTGACTGAGTATTATGGTTTATTGGATATTGTAATCCTTTAATTTATTTGGATGGATGATTGGTGTCAGGAGGGAATAAAAAATGAAGTCTGCTTTGAAGGTGCTGTGCACAGTTTGTATGTTGAATTTACATAAACCAGATGCTGAAAATAATGACATTCCTACCACTGGGCTCTCATTTTACTTGGGATTTATTTTGGGTTTGGGGATTATCTAGAAGCAAAGCCTGTAAATGCTGCTTCTATTTTCTAATGGCGAGAGCAAAATCCTGCCTCCTGCCACTCCTAAAAGCAGTTGATCATTGTGCAGCTGAATCATCCCTGTGTGTTTATTTTACATATGCTCTGAGGTTTGGTTTGGGTTTTTTTACCCTAATTGCTGTGGTTTTTTATCCCAGGAATTAATTTGCCACTTACAAAGCAATTTCATTCCTGCTTGCTTAATCTGTTCTGATCACATGTCTTCTAACTTGACAGGACTCGTAACCGTAGGTGCTAGATCCCATAGGAAATATCACATGTCATTCAGAATTGAGACTAATCCCTAGTTCTTTACTGAAGAGGCAGCTAAAGCTTGTATGAGTTTGGTCTACAAAGCTCTTTTGTTGAGCAATCTTCTTTTCTGAAGGCCAGTGTAATCTCCAAGTGTGTGGCACACGAGTGAGGGTGAGGCAAGGAAGATCCCAGTAACGTGCTGGGCAGAGCTGGATTAAAGAGCTGTAGGGCCTGAGCCTGTTGGAAATGGGCTGAAGGGGAGGGTGGCCTGTATTTCAAAGAGCTTAAAAGTCACATAGAGTTCAGCAGCCTGGGACACCTCTTTCTGCAAAAAGTGTGGTCGGAATCAGAGCTGAGATTCCTAACGATGCTCTGCAACTTTTAAAGACGTTTTGAATGTGGGACAGCGTGTCCTGGCATCATTGCCTGTTATTTTCTTTACAAACAAACCCAAAACCCCCACCAAAGAAAAAAAAAAAGTCAAGCTTCTATGAAGGAAGATTTAGTACTTTCGATGCTGCTGTTTTCCTAGGGAGGATGGAGACCAAATCCTGATGGATTATTTTGATTGGGAAACCAGCTGAGCCATGGGGGATGTGGAGCTGAAGGAAATCATGAACCAGGAGTGGTGGAACTGAGCACGGTGCAGAAGGAAAGGAGGTTGGAATAGCAGGTATATAGGATGTGACTTATGGAGGGGAGGAAGATGGCTTAAGGCAAGCTGCTGGGTCACCGGTGAGGCTGGGGAGGAGGCAGCTGGTTACAATTGCGTACTGCTAAATTGCCTAAGGTGACATGTCATTATGAGATGGGCACCCACAAGAAGGAAAACGAAAGTAGATTGCAATGGTGAGTCATTTTTGAGTGCTTATAGAAGCGTTTTCTCACTTAGAGGTTATAGAGGTTCCCTGTCAACTCAGTTTAATTAGAAACATTCCTCTTAATATATTAAAAACTTAAAAGGGGATACTAAAAAATTGATCAGCACCATCATCTCACTTTTCCTCTCTGCTAAAAATGTTACGTTCCTTGCCACCATAAAACTCTGACTTAATACTTCTTGGAGAGAACTTTTTATACTTTTTCAATCTTCATGCTATGAGAAATATGGCATTTTATGGCTCCTCACTAGTATATTGCTGCATAAATCACTGTACGACAACAGCAGATCATTGATGGTACCTAGCACAGGGCTCAGTTCCACCAGGTAACTTCCCAAAAGAAGCTGCGGAAGATTACTGTCAGGCTCCAGTGTACTCTGCTTTCCAGGAGAGCTTAGAAATATTGACAAGGAAAAATAACCTACTACTGGTAATACATATGAGATGACATTGTCCAAACATCAGTTGCCACTGGCTAATAACAAACACAGCAGTGGGACCAGGAAATTAACTGACTCAGTTGGTCAATCTGCTTACAACACTCCTGCTGATATTCAAATA
>NW_009260182.1:10354832-10359129 GCF_000687185.1 Egretta garzetta | reverse complement strand
AAGCAAATCATTTGCATCCTCACCCAAAATCCAACTCTCATCCCACTGCCTGTATACCTTGGGTTTTTAAATTCATTTTATTTTGTTTTTCAACAAACAGAACAGCCAATCCTGAGTGAAGCAGTACATACCTGTGCAAGTGGATTGGGACAACCATCTCCTTTATGGGCTTCTGAAAATCTAGGTCAGAATGTATTCAAATTGTGACTGATGTAATCGCTTCTGGTGGCAGAAAGTCTCATAGAGCAAAGCTGTTTGCACTTGAATGTCAACTCAAATGCTTCCCATACCGAGGGTTTTGATGTCCTCCCCGCCCCCAGTTCCTTCACAAGAGCGGTGCAGATAATGAAGACGTCTGGGATACAATGTCTTCGTTGTGCAAGTGGCTCTTAGCTCCTTGTCCTTTTGCTCTCATGCACGGAGGAAGAGGCTTCTTGGCTTTCCAGCAGACAGTGAGCTGTGTCTGGCCGGCTAGGCAGAGAAAGCAGAAGGGCAGGGGGCAAATGCGTGTGCGTGGTGGAGGTGTCCCCAGCCCCTATGATTATGGCACGATGGGCATTCATGTGGTGGCTTAAGCCACCTTCTGTTTCTATTGCTACAAACACTTGACTTCAGCTCATGCCTTGAAACCTGTCTGAGGTCGGCACAGAGACAAGAACTCCCCAAGGTCTGTGGGTGCCGTTTTGAAGCTAGCCCTGCCGTGAGCAGGAGGTTGGGCTGGGTGAACCAGAATTACGTGGTTTCCTCTGTTTCCAGATGGGCCTGAACCAGCCAGCTTAGTGCTGGTCAGTGTCAGGCACTGCCGTTCCCTCAGGGAGCTGGGTAGCTTCTGAATTTTCTCCAGTTCTCTGCTGCCCCCCCCCAGTATTTCTCACCCTTACTAGTGCTCAGCCTTCACGGTTGGAAGAGGAGCAATGAACCACAGCAGGACCTCCTCCCAGCACAGACACTTCTTCCTGCTATACAAAAAGATGTGGCAAGGCTGGAGGGGGTGCAGAGAAGGGCCACCAAGATGATCAAAGGACTGGGAAGCCAGCTGTATGAGGACAGGCTGAGAGAACTGGGTTTGTTCAGCCTTGAGAAAAGGAGGCTTAGAGGGGACCTCATCACCATGTACCAATACCTAAGGGGTAGCTATAACGAAGATGGAGACTCCCTTTTACAAGGAGTTGTATGGAGAGGACAAGGGGGAATGGAAACAAGTTGCTCTTGGGGATATTCCAATTGGACATGAGAGGAGAATTTTTCACAATGAGAACAGTCAATCATTGGAATAATCTCCCCAGGGAAGTGGTTGACTCTGCCACATTGGACACTTTGAAGACTCAGCTGGACAGGGTGCTGGGCCATCTTGTCTAGACTGTGCTCTTACCTAGAAAGTTTGGACCAGATGATCCTTGAGGTCCCTTCCAACCTAGGATTTTATGATGATTCGATGATGATGATACATTACTTTCTGCTGGCAGGTAGGTGAACGTTTTTTTTTTTTTTAACCTTGACAGTGGTTTTTCTTGGAGTTACAAAGCTGGCTGGTGATGTTCCCTGAGAGGATTCCTGACCCCCTCCTCCTGACTCCCATTGCAATGTGCTGCGGTGATACTGCCCTTTCTCCTTTTTGGTGATGTGGCTGAAGTTGTCTCTTCTGGTTGCCTTCCCCCAGTGCCTGCGGCAGGATTGCTGACCCTTTGAACTTTCTTGCAGCCTGCTGGCAGAGCATGTGTTGGGCAGGGAGCAGAGTCATCTCGATGGGACAGCGCTTAGTGGGGAGCTGTGAATCACTCTGTGAAGCTGCCGATGTGCTTTTGCTTCTTCACCGCAAGTGCTGGAGCTCCTGACACCCGCTCAGCAAGGAAGGAGCCCCTGCCAGCAGCCGGGGCATGGCAGTGCCCAGGTCTGCTCCAGGTCTCCAGCTGCCCAGGAAGCTTTGTCCTGGCTTTGGCTGCTTCCACACGATGGGTAGGAGCGGGACTGAGTGCTGGAGATTCTGGGAATGGCCTCTTCAGGGGAACTGGGCTGGAAGGAGAGCAGCTAGCAACTGTATGTGAAAACTGCACTGTGCTGGAGAGGGATTTGGCACTTGCAGCCTGGATCAGGAAGCCTGTCTCTGCCGGGTGTGTGTTACTGTTTGTTTATTATCCTAGTGTCTAGGAACTGCACTTACAGATGAAGACCTTTACTGCGGCTGGAACTGTGTAAACACATGGTACCTACAACATCCTCCCTTCCTCTTCTCACACCCCCTTCAATACAGTGTATGCACTGAATGCAAAGCGTGGGATAACAGGAAGGTCCAAGCAGTTGGAAGGAGATAGGGAGGCAATTTTGGTCAACACTCTCATCTGTGTACCATGGCAAAAGGGACTGTGTATCCTTGGAAAAGGATAGCAAAATGCTTTTGCCTTTGTTTAATGGGAGCTCCTTAGAAGTGTGAGTTTTTGCAAGAGGTGCCTTCCTGAGATGAGCAGTGGTGATGAATGGGCTGACTGGTGCTGGGAGCCGATCTTTGTGCATAGATGGATAGATAGGCAGCAATCAGAAAGGCTTTGAAAGGGCAGATAAAGAGTTTCACTTTCATGTGGGGGCCAACAGTGGAAGGATGTGATGGAGAAATCATGAGAGCGCTGATCTTTTCAGCTGCTTTCTAGGTGGATCACATGAGGACAAGACTGTGCTTGATAACTCCCGAGAAAAGGATGTTGCAATACTCGACATGATGAGAACATGGATAGGATTTTTGGCTGGCTGGCTGGGGTAGGAAACATCTTAGACAGAAAGAACTGTTGCGATTTAGCCAGTCTCCAAGTCTCTTCCCTTGGTTTTGGGTAGACAAAAGGCATAGCTTCAAGTGAGGAAACAGGAGAATAAAAGGAATTAAATGCTTTACTGAGGATGCAAATATAGTAATATCCTCTTTGCTTTTTTGGGAACACTTTGCAACAGACATCTGAATTTCGTTACTCCTTTCATAATAGTCCCTTCGTTATTTCTGAGCCTAAACCAGCCGTTTGATGAGCAACTTAGAAAGGGTTTCTTCTCTTTGTTGTCAAGAGCAGAAGGCCATTAATTAATGTGCTTGTTCTAGTTAGTTTTCCTGAAGCTGCCAGTTTGTAGCATGGAAGCAATCATTTTCTGTGTCATCTAATGTTGTATGACCAATGAGTCGGGGTGTTTACATGGGCTTAGCTGGAGAAGTGGTTGCTAGCTCTGAAAAGCACAGGGGAAAAATAAAGGATTAATTTAGATTAAAAGTTAAACATGTCTGGATAGAAGTAAACAGTTGGATGGCAGCTCTTATTTTACAGGGGTTTTTTTATAGCTCTTTACTGAATAGTCTTGCCCGTGGTCTGCGTTACAGTTCATTGGCACCAGCGTGGCACATTCTTAGGGGTTTTATGAGGAGCTTGCCTTTTAACTCATTTCCCTTTCCCATTATACGTTAACTCCCTCTTCAGTTTTATGTATGCTAGATTGCAGCTTGTCAGCAAACTTCTGTTATCTAAGTTGTCTGGTAAAATTATGAGGCCAGATAACAACACTCAGAGGATGGGAACTGGCTATCCGGGTGCACCTTGTATGAAAAGTAAAAGGAACGAGGGATGGAAGGAAGATATACAAAAGGTCAGATCTGCTGGAAGCAGACTGTAGTTAAAGTACTGACTCATAGGAACATAGAAAATGATGAGGACTTAGTATATCGGCAGATTGAGCAGGCTAATTTCGTTCCAAGTGTTTCAGCTTTTTTCACTGAGGATAAAGTGAAAAGCAGGGGGAAGAGAAGCAGAGATCATGGAGTGTGAGACGAGGGTTTGGAGAAAGCCGGGGAAGTAATAAGGTAGAGAGAAAGAGTTCTGAACTGCGCTGGAGCATCTGCTTCCCAGCAATGAACAAAACCAAAATTAAATGTACTTTTGCATACCCCCAAAATTTTGAAGAAGGAGGTGTGGTGTTTGTTCGCAGTGCTGAGATACTGCTTGCAAGTCTAAAGAAAGTGTTTTTTTTAAGGATTAGTTTTATCATGTTTTATTTCCTTATATTTGATCTGGACAAATATAACAAGAGTTAAAGTGATTAGAGCATGAAAACATACCTTAGGTTATTTGTAGTTTATCAGATACCAGTGAAGGCTGAGATGAATCAGAGCTGAAGGGTACAATGACCTTTTTACTGTCATAGAATCATAGAATCATAGAATGTTTTGGGTTGGAAGGGACCCCCAGAGGTCATCTAGTCCAACCCCCCTGCATGAGCAGGGACACCGCTAACTAGATCAGGCTGCTCAGAGCCCCGTCCAACCTGG
>NW_009260182.1:10312664-10351715 GCF_000687185.1 Egretta garzetta | reverse complement strand
CCCCAAGGCTTTGAATTCTTTTTTGATCACCCTCGGGCTACTTGCTGCAACTTCATCAGCTCCCACATGGAAGAGCAGCAAGGGATAGTAGTCCGAGGGTCGGACCAGGCTAGGAAGTTTCCTAGTGATGTCTCTAACCCGGGCTCCTGGGAGGCAGCAGACCTCCCTAAGAGCAGGGTCTGCCCGGCATATCGGTCCCTCTGTTCCCTTCAGATGGGAATCTCCTACTACTATTACCCGCCTCTTCTTCCTCGTGGATGTAGTGGTAATCCGACGAGGGGGTGTCCTGTCCTCCTAGTGTGGCTCAGTTTCCTTTAGCAAGGGTTTGTCTTCATCAGGCAGGCTGCTGAGATGGTGGTAGTTTTCTCACAGATAAGCATACTGTTACAGGAAACTGTGCTGCAGGGAACTCGGAGGGAATTCTCCTGCATTAAGCAGACTGGCTGCACTTCATGTGTTGGAATACCCAGCATCATCTCCACCACATACATGAGAGGGGAATGCCCCAGTCCGTGGTTTTTGTTTAGAGGCAATTACTGTAACTTTATTAAACATTTAAAAAAAATTTATTTCAATGTTCTAGAACCTAAGTGTTATATTTTAAGAAAGTTTGGTTTGGTAAAAGCATGGAAGTAGGTCTTGTAGCCCTGGAAGGTTTTTCACTCTTACGATGGATTTGCATGTTTGTTTGTTTGCCAGATGCATTAGAAACTTCCAGAGTTCTGACAGCTGGAAATGTAACCAGAAGCCAGTACTGCTGGGACGTTTACACTCCAGTTTGCAAATTCTCCCATACAAATTTGCAAATTCTCCCATACAAGAATCCATTCTATGCCCCATGAGAAGGTCTGGCAATCGAAGGATGCACTGGTGTAGTAGGTGGATCAACTCATGAACTGGCAGCACATGTGAGTTGTAGTGGGACAAAACCAAAAACATCTACTCACCCACGGATGAGTTGGAACTTTTTTTTTTTTCTCCTCACCTGGCACACAGATGCCAGGCAGGCAATTAATTCCTCATGGCCCTGAATTCAGCAGCCATGGGAGATGGCTTCCATCTCTGAATGACATGTGGGTTAGTCCAGACACAATACAAGGAAGGACGATGACGTGAGGGGATAAAATAAGGCAGCGTATTTCCTCCTTTCCTGTGCTGGAGACCAGAGCTGACCAGGGTGACTACATGAGCGCACTTCAGGCAGTCCCATGGGTAATTCCACTCCCCCGCCATTCCTGAGTGGCTGGTAAGTCAGGAGGGATGGATCTCCTCCCCGCGGCTGGGGGATCCAGTTTCATTTAACCTTCTGAGTTGGAACCTGGTTTCACAGTTGGAAATTTTTTACTGGTCAGAATTAGACCCAGAGTGTACAATTTTTGCTTAATATTGATGGAGTAGTCCCATTAAGTGTGAAGCATGTAACAAAGGTTGAATTTTGTTCGGATCAGATTTTTGAGAGGGTGTCCTGGTTTCGGCTGCGACACAGTTAATTTTCTCCCTAGTAGCTGGTATAGTGCTGTGTTTTGGATTTAGTACTAGAATAATGTTGATAACACACTGATGCTTTAGTTGTTGCTGGGTAGTGCTTAGACTGGTCAAGGACTTCTCAGCAATCAGCTCTGCCAGGTGCACAAGGAGCTGGGAGGGGGCACAGCCAGGACAGCTGACCCCAACTGGCCAAAGGGGTATTCCATACCATATGACGTCATGATCAGTATGTAAAGCTGGGGGAAGAAGCAGGAAGGGGGGGCATTTGGAGTGATGGCATTTGTCTTCCCAAGTCACCACTACGTGTGATGGAGCCCTGCTCTCCTGGAGATGGCTGAGCACCCACCTGCCGATGGGAAGTGGTGAATGAATTCCTTGCTTTGCTTTGCTTGCCTGTGTGGCTTTTGCTTCCCTATTAACCTGTCTTTATCTCAACCCATGAGTTTTCTTACTTTTCCAATTCTCTCCCCCATCCCACTGTGGGGGAAGGAGTGAGTGGCGGTGTGGTGCTTAGTTGCCAGCAGGGGTTAAACCACGACAGAGGGTTCAGTTCCCACGCAGAACAACATACAGAAATACAAAGCTACAAAATTAAAAATATAAATGAGAAGCAGCTCACGATGATGATGGCTAACATTAAGGTATAAAAAAGTTTAAGTACGTGTTTAGACATATTTAGACATGTTTAACACCGATACTTGAACAATTCACACAAACCAGGTTGTAGGTAAAGCCATTTGCTATAGACATTGGCAAATTCCCAAGCAGAGACTCTAACCTTTATCAGCTCAGCAACCACAAGGAACAACGAAACTTTGCGTTACCTGTTTTTATTATAAGCTAAATGGGAAAAATTACAGAGCCAAACTATCAGTGTAATTTTTTTTTTCAGTTTGACTTCAGGGTGAGCTTGACTGTAGAGAAAGTACTCCGTCTGGTTGGTTTCCTCTGACAGTGTAGCTTTTACAGCGAAAGGAGAAAATACCTTTTGAAGGAAAATATGAGCATAAACCCATGAAACCCGATGTGGGAACTTCGGCAGGTATAGCATAGAAAACTACATCTAAGCCATTTCTTCTCTTTTGGTTTTACCCTGACCGGAGTACTTACTGACTGTGCTGCTTTTATGTTACATTTCCTGCTACGGTTTTCAGTGCAAAAGCTGTAGGAGTTTTTTTTGACAAAAAATTCCCAGTAGCAAATTTGTGTAAAAACAAAAATTTTTTCTGGACTACCCTTGCAGGTAGAGTATGTGGTAGAAACAGAGAGAAATGGCTATTTCGTCAGCGGAATTTCACAACCTGGTGCCCCTCTGCGGTACGCACGGCTCTGCGTGGTTTGTGTTTGTGCTTTGGCATCGGGGCACCTTGGGGAGCACAGTGTATGAAATGAGCTGCCTTGGCGTAAATGTTCTCTGCTTCCTTGGCCTGCATTGTGGAAGGTATGTTTTGTAATCAAGCTCAATTTCCCCCTTCATTTTAGTGTTATTTTTTTAGTGCATATGTTCTGGGTTTATTGCCTAATAGGTTAGTATAGTGTTAAGAGGTTCGGAGGGGGAGGTCAGAATTGCCTTTGCTGTGATGACTGTTAGTGAGTGGGAGTGAACTTTCCAATCTCAGGCAAGCAGCCAAAATGGCCTTAGCTTTTATGTACACAGTAACATAGACAGCTCCTGGAGAGTTCCTGGTAGCTCGGGGAACCTGAGATCTCAAGGTCAGTGCAGTTCTTCAGACCATGAACGAATTGCCTGTGAGGGGCCTGAACTTTATCTTGATTTATGTATACTTTAATCCTGATGTATATACTGTTAAGTTTCCTTTTTGCCTTGCGTTGTCCAAAGTTGTCACCCACTTGTCTCAAAGCGAAGGCTCCACTTATGGAAGACAGGAATATATCAGGGAGAAGTGACCAGTACTTGGTATATCTCAATGCCTTTCTGGTCTTAGGCCACTGCCATGACATTAACAAGACGAGTCAAGTAGAACGTCGCAGATAGGTGGTTACCCCTAGAGATTACAAGTCAAAACTGTCCTCTGTTCCTCCCTTGATCCACTTTGCTCCAGCTCACCCTGTGCCTGCTTCTTCCAGGCAACATCCCCTTCCTTTTGCCATAGGCTGCCAGTGGTTTCTTGCAGGTCGTCTGCATTGGTCATGATGGGGGAGGACTTGGGCACTTCCCAGCTGGGCTTCCCCTCACTGATGGCAACAGAGGGGTGAGGGGCCATGAATGGGGGGCCCTTGGCCGTCCAAAAGTTGAAAATGCCAGACCCCACTTCCTGTATCCAGTGCTGCTTCTTTCAAGGGAAGGTGATTTAACATCGCGAGGGTCAGCTTTGAAGCTAACAAAGGCATTTGACTGCTGCCAGAAAGCTCAGTATATAGTTTTTTAGCTAGATGAATATAATGTTTTGCTTTTATTACATGAAAATCCCATGTCAATGAAGGATCTAATAAAAATTGTTGGTCTGAAGTATGTAGTTTTTAAGGGCATTCACAGCCAAAAAATAGGCCAAACTGGCAGGAAAAGGGAAGTATGAAGTGACTTGCACATGCATAGCTACAAATCTCCTTGACGGATTGAAGCATCCCATGGTAACAAGTTTATTCTAACTTTTGCCTTCATTAAATCAAACCTTCCTGCTATTATTTGTACCCTCTCATGCATGCAAATGGGGATAGGTGGAGGATGCTTGTGTTTCTGCGTATGTGAAAATAAAGTGCACACTTCAGTTACCCAGTGATAACCAGATGCTTGGGGTGAAGTCAGACCCACGCAGACCCAACAGAGAAAGGACGCAGGAAGTCAAGCCCTGCTAGGAGAGCAGACAGCAAGGGTTTACATTAGTGTAAGCAGTGAGCGAAGCCTGAGGGAAATCTGAGAGAGGACACCATAGCATGGTTTGGGTTGGAAGGGACCTTTAAAGGTCACCTAGTCCAACCCCCCTGCAATGAGCAGGGACATCTTCAACTTGATCAGGTTTCTCAGAGACCTGTCCAACCTGACCTTGAATGTTTCTAGGGGTGTGGCCTCCACCACCTCTCTGGGCAACCCAGTGTTCCAGAGTTTCACCACACACATTGTAAAAACTTTCTCCCTTATATCTAGTCTGAATCTACCCTCTTTCAGTTTAAAACCATTGCCCCTTGTCCTGATGGCAACAGGCCCTGCTAAAAAGTTTGTCCCCATCTTTCTTATAAGCTCCCTTTAAGTATTGAAAGCACACCAGAGTGGAGCAGAGGGGCAGAATCGCCTCCCTCGACCTGCTGGCCACACTGCTTTTGATGCACCCCAGGATACGGTTGGGCTTTCTGGGCTGTGAGCACACGCTGCTGGCTCATGTCCAGCTTTTCATCCACCAGTTACCACTGGGTAATTAGGTCTGAGAAGAACAGCCTGGAATATGGAAGTGAAGTTTGAGGGGAGGAAATCTGGAAGAACTCCTGTGGGAAACAGTGCTTATGGATCTCATGGCTGCAACCCTAATCTATCTCTTGGGCTTTAAAACCCTACATCTTGTAGGAGGACACGTGACCGGTGTAACTGTACCAGTTTCCAACCTCAAAGGGGTCTCACCAATTCTAGAGAGTTCCCTTGTTTTTCAGTCCTTGTTACATAGAGCATTTAAAGATGTGACTGAAGCTGCTTTTTCCCCTTTCCGTTATGTTTTTCCTATTTTGATCTGATGCTTAACAGATGATTCTAGCTTTTGGAAACCTATTTATTTAAAAAAAGAAATGCACATTTTTCTTTCAAGAATACAAATAATTCTGTTTAGTAACCCTTTTTTTTCCAAATTAAGTATTCATTTCCAAAACCTACGGGGGGCAAAACATTTGCTATTTGCTGCAATATTTAGCAGCTACAGAATCCTAAATAATTCTAGTTTTTTGTCAGATATGCCGTTTCTACTTTGTTATGTATGTTCCTTCAGTATTGTGTTAGCATCGAAGACATGCCATAACGCTTCTTAATACTAAAATTTTTACAAGTGTTTCTGTCATAAACACTCATTTCCTATCTTGAAATTATTGTTTTAGAAAATTTCCCTAGCGTATGAACAGAGATCTCAATTATCTCTCTCATCTTTAGGGGTTTGGAAAAATAAAATTAATGCAGAAAATAATCCTTTCAGTCTAAGTATTTTAAAATTTCCAGAACAGATTAGCAATAATGTAGCTGTCGAAACCATGATGTCTCACAAGTAAGGTCACGGCTGAAAAATGCAAACCAAACAAGCCCTACTCCCCAGAGGCTCTTCTTATTTAAGGGAAAATTCTCCTCGCTCTCATATCAGATTTCAGATATGTATAAAATAAAGGATATTGCACTCTGCAACTAAAATAAAGCTCCTGAATGCCCCTTATTTTGGAGAATACCATCCATTCCAGTACCAAAGTTACTTTTGTTTCATACAAACATATTGTTCCTTCAGCTTTGTTATTTGAAGAATTGTGAAATGGGGTTTTGCCATACTCTCACAGAATAGCTCCTAGAGGAATTTACTGTCGTGAAGGAGCAACTCTTTTATGATCACGTGTGATTGCATCCTGTGTCTTCCTTTTGCGCCACATCCACCTCCTTGGCTGTGGAAGACAGAAATTTAAACTGGAAAAAAACCAGTTTGTCTCAATGCAAAGGGATTAACTATTCCTTAGTTCAAGCTCAATGAGTAGAGCTATATCTTGTGAATTATTCATTCTGGTTACTCCATTCTTCTCCAGCTTGTAAATCTTCTGGTTTGCATTTTATTTATTATTATTATTATCATAATTTTCAGTATTACTGCAATGTTGGGTGTGGTTGGTTGACCTCTGTAGCCCCCCCACTACCAAGACCTTGCTACACAAACCCAATCCAGTGGAAATTGTAGTCACAGAGGAGGATTCTGTTTTGACCGTAGCACAGATGAAAAAGGTCCCTGCCTCACGAAACTTGCAGCTTGAGTATAAAACAGCGCGAGCGTCTGGAGGACCTACAGGCAGAGACAATAGGGCAGGAATGATCATCAAGAGGGACTGTGGTCATTGTGTGCCAAATAGTTTTCAAGATTCTGTAAGTACCACAACAAGGGAAGGTTTTTAAGCAGGTACTTGAAAGAGAATAGTAATTTTCATTTTGCAAGTATTAAAGGAGAGATCCTCCAGATTTTGCGTGCAAAGCGGATGTAAACACAAAGGCAGAAGTTTAAAAATGTGAAATGTAGGGATTAGGCACCACTGGCAGTGCAAGTTGAAATATTACATGAGAGATGGCAAACACGCATGAATAGTGTTATGAAAAATCTTGAAGGTGAAGATCAATGGTCTCTGATGTACTACAGCAAAGGAAATATGCAAAGTGGACTGAGAAGTTCAAACAGAGGAAAGAAATTAACTTTGAAATAGCATATAGGCCATGTGTGAAAAGGTCAAGAATGTTCTTAAGGAGAAAGACATTACAGTGATGACTACTGGAAGAGCAAGTCTCAGATATGTGAAAGGCTGAGGAAGGATATATCTTGGTGGCAGTGTATGAAAAGATTTAGCAAGATGTAGGCATAGCCTCATTATGGGGATTTAAGGATAAGCCAATGTCAGAAACCGTGTCGTGAATATTTTAGTGATGGCAATGCATTTTATCCATTGTGCCTGATAAGAAGGATGATAGAAGGGAATTATGAGGTTATGAGCCCTTTTCAGATTCTGCTGGGCTTGAGATGTCATCTTAACATCTATAAGAAAATGCTGGATAGATGGAAGAAAGTTTGTTGGGACAGAAGTACCTGGTGTTCAGTGGTAGATTTGTAAACTGTCAGATTAGAGATGGGAGCCGAGTTTGTAAATCTTATGATTTACTAGATATAAGGTATAAATGGAGAAGTGGGAAGGAATGTATATTTATGAGCTTGGATGCAGCTGACACTCAAGGACGGTAAGGATTAAATATTGGTTCTCAGGTTGCTTATATCCTGGGAGGAGCTTCTTTTGAATGCCAGGATTGGAGAAGAAGTAGGATGGCAAGGGAAAGAAGCTGCCTCCAGGCAGTGGTTGCATAGGATACACTCGAATTTGGAGCTGAAAGGCAGAAGGAAGTCAGGGATGTGCTCGGACGTTATTGATACTGGAGAATTAAAGGCATGTTGGAGCCTTTAGAGGAAATATCCAGACATAATTAGGAGGAAATGGAAGTGACAAAGTGACATGACTATTGTCATGGTTTGACCCCAGCTGGCAACTAAGCACCACGCAACTGCTTGCTCACTCTTCCCTGCCACCCCTCCACGGTGGGATGGAGGAGAGAATCGGGGGGGAAAAAAACCAAAACCAAACCCTGGGTTGAGGTAAAGACAGTTTAATAAAACAGCAGAGGAAAATAATTATTAATGATAATGATAAAAGAATATACAACACAATTGCACAACGCAATTGCTCACCACCTGCTCCACTGACCGAAGCCCAGGTCATCCCCGAGCAGCAATCACTGCCCCCTGGCTAACTCCCCCCCAGTTTTTATGCTGAGCATGATGTCATATGGTCTGGAACACCCCTTTGGCCAGTGGGGGTCAGCTTTCCTGGCTGTGCCCCCCCAGCTTCTTGTGCACCTGGCAGAGCAGGGGAAGCTGAAAAGTCCTTGACTGGTTCAAGCACTGCTCAGCAACAACTAAACCATCAGTGTGTTATCAACATTCTTCTCATCCTAAATCCAAACCACAGCCCTATGCCAGCTACTAGGAATAAAATTAACTCTGTCTCAGCTGAAACCAGGACAAAGATGCATGAAACAGATCAGGGACATGCTTGGAAGGGAATGATGAGAGCAAGTGAAGTAAGTAGAGGGAGAGATCAAGTGAGAAATGTTGGTGGCTCTTTCTTTTGCATGTAAATTAGAAGGCTTTATGTCCTAGGATACTAATTAAACTTTGTGAATAAATAGGATTTGTGAGAGTCAATTGCAATTGTTTTGTATGCAACATGGACGTCTTCAATATGCTTCTGGATCTCAAAAAAAGACTCTCTCGCCTGTTGCCTTCACAGGAATCCAGCTGTAAGGAGTTAGTTGCAAAGTTGAGTTTCTATAAGTAGGAGTTTGATTCCCAGTACTCCTGTTATAGCCAAGGGGATAGGACATGGTTCCTACAGGAGATACTTCAGGTCACCTGCAAGGTTCCTGCTCTGAATGAGCCTCTTTAGAGGAATCTATGAAAGCAACCTTGTGACATTGCTCATCAGACTTCACAAATATTTTCCAAAATTCCCCCTGGTATACTCAGGAAAAAAATTGCACTACATGATTTAAATTGTGTCTGAACATAGAAGCACCAATACATAGTTTGCTGAGAGAGATTCACATTATATTTGAAACTTCCTGAACAATTTCGCTTAGACTGACCCAATCCTGAGCTCAAACAGAATGAAAAAATAGTCTTAAAAATGAAAGAGGAGAATTCAAATCCAAACTTGCTTTCACTGTTGGGTTCAGGAAGGATGGAGGTGACTAACTGAGGCATGATCAACTAACTTTAGCAAGGAAGAAGGGAAGGAAGCCAAGCAGACTACAGATTAACTGTTATAAAAATGAGTAACAGAGTTTGTAGAAAGTTGTATTATTTTTTGCTAGACCAGCCAATGCTGTTGGAAAATAACATACCTACAATCTGGTTTTTTCAGAAATATTGAATTGCCTAATAAAATATAATATCTGACATAATGGCTTTTTCAATCTCATAGCATGTTCAAAACCCAACTATGTAATGTGGGGTTGATATGAAATGAAACTTTTTTCCTTCAAGCGTAGAAATAAACAGTTTCAGAGTAATAGTTAAATCTGATGTAAAACCAATATGAAAACCTAGAACCTGAGCTTTTGCTTACTTTTTAAATAGCTTTGGGACTCTCAACAGCTTTTTCTGACCTCCAAAAACATTCTTGCTAATTGTCTTCTTTTGTTGCAATTATTCATGGTTTTGGTTAAATTGGTTATTGGTTTCAGTTGCCACAAAAATGTTATTTAGGTCTGGAACTATAGATAAGTCAAAGTGTTAGTGTTAGGAAATATAAGAAACAAAGGCACCTTTGCGACATTTCTAGATCAGGCATAGAACGGATTTCATAGCCAGATTTAATTTTTAAATTAAATGTATTTATAAGTTTTACTGTATTATTTATAATAATATTTCATGTCATTCATATGTTATGAAAGGTAATAATTATCATAATTATATTAATACAGTATTATTATAATAATATGGAATAATATAGTACTTTATAAAAAGACTCTCAGAAATGATGTGGGGTTTTTTTTCATTAATGACTTGACAGGAAGTTTCCTAGCGTGCATGTTCTTTCATTCAGTCATTTTCTTTCAAGTGCAGTACAAAAGCTTGGGCCAGCAAATACAATGGGAAAATGTAATCAACGATGTGAACCTTAATGAGGAAGTGAAATTATTGTCGTACAAATTCTGAATAGCGTTTCTTTATCTTTCCATGGACAGAAGGATACTGTGGTTATATCATTTGACTAAAGTTAACATTGACATCATCATATGAGCTAGCCTCTTTCCTGTCCCATCTCTTGGCTCTCAAAGTGCACCCTCGAGAGTTGTCTCTGCTGACATTATATATGTGCTTCTAGGAGATCCTGCCCAGTTCATACTGGTATAGCTTTGCCCCCTCAAGTTTGCCTTGCTCACATGAGGAGGAAGCCTGTACTGCCTGTAGAGACAGGTTTGAACTTGTACCAGTGGGGATGAACAGTTTATGGGAAGTTGAATGGCCAACTGGGATACCTGTGTTAGACCTAGGGATAGTGTGTTTGGGATTAGGCTTAGTCTTTGAGGCATCTGGAGATGGTGAGGAAGGTTTACTGGTGGAAACTATAGAAGCAAAGGGCCGAATGACTGCTTCAGAAAGTATTTTATTTAGGTCTGGTAATGACTGAAGTGCTGGTTATGGAGATGGGTAAATTAGGTTTGAGGTTAGAGAGATGGTTGAAGAAACCCAGGCCCAGAGAGGATGTTTACTGCTGGGTATCATCAGGTAGAGTGGGATCCTAAGCACCTGGGAAAAAAATACCTTATGCTTGTTTCTTGGACATGTGGAAATACCTGCTGTATATATATAAAGCTGAATTCAGGAACAATGTTTGAGAAAGTAGGGCTGGGAGAGCAAAGTTTGTTGTTGGATCCTGTAACATCTGTGAAGATAAAAGGAAAACTGGGATCTCTGAAAGCAAATGGCTCTCATTTTTTTCTCAAAAAAAAAATTCCCATCCCAAACCTCAAGGTCACTTTAGCACCGTATGGCACCTCAGTCAGCTGCAGAAAACAAAGTCTAGACAGGGGGCTTGCTGTTTCATCGTGAAATGCTTATGGTAATGCAGCAAAGAGAGAGGTTCTCTGACTAGTAAAGATTGTGTTGAATTCAGGGTCTGCTGAGGAAAGGTTAGGGTGAGGTTTTGGCTTAGAAATAGGCTTCAAGCAAGCAGAGCCTGGGAAATGGTACTGTCAGAAACTGTAGTGTCTGCAGAGAGAGAAATGAGAGCCAGCGTTCTCTGCCATATTTCAGGTAATGTGGAGATAGCTGTACTGGGCATAGGAGTAGGGTTTTGGAGGATCTTTTAACCTCGTGGATCTTTTTGGGATGATAGCTGGTCATTCTTTTTTAAATGCGTGCACCTAATATGACTCTGATTTTGTTTGAGCTTTCAATGTCCTTAGATCTCCGAGAGTTTCTGGAGGATCCAGATAACATGTGAGAGAACTATGACTGACATTTAAATACAGATCAAACCAATCTGCTTCATACACGAAGATCAACCATGCTGCCTTAGTTAACTCTGGAGTATTGAGTTGCCTTACCTTATACAGCTGGACTGAGTTTTCTTGATGTCTACAACTCACTTCCCCTGTAGATTTTCAAAGTGCAGGTTTGGTTTTTTCCAGAAGGACATTTTAAGCTCTGGTGTTTTTTCTTACTATGATGTTTGTTTTCTATCAGCCTTGCCATTTCTTGGATTTCACAATCTCACCAACAAAAGAGCCTCCCTATCTTTGTGGGATATGGGTAGTAGGGATATTTTTTCACTTGTAGAAGGAGCTATGCAAATGGCAGACTAATTGAATGAGTATATGCCCGTGTGGGAGGGAAGGAAGAGATTGTCACTGTAAGGGAGCTGACATAATTCCTTCATCAGAAGGGTAATTTCCTAACTTGTGCAAGGTCGTGATGAGATTTGTCATTGTAAGTTCTATAGCCAAGACTCTTGGATGAACATCCAGTAGATGTTTTTACTTCCACATTGGATGAACAGCATTTCTGATGTTGAAGTGGGGCTTCAGGGAATTTTTCAATCATTTTGAAGATTTTCAGGAACAATTTGAAATAATTTGAATGAAGATGAGAACCAGCCTGGCTAGACATAATATGGTAGAATCTATCTCTAGTTCCAGATTCATTCTTGCTGTATGTAATTTGTTCCTTTTGAAAACTAAGGGCAGTGGTTAATTACATATGAGAGGGCATGAGTAACGTTACAAACATATTTGCAAAATACATTTTTCTCCCATTCATACAATAAAGCACAAATTCATTTCTGCACAGGTTAGAGAGGAGCCTCCTTCTATCAATGGATTTCTTTCTGTTGGAGAGTTTGTACCAGCTTTGCCTGAGGTCAGGTTCAGTCTTTGCTGATGTTAACAGGGAATAGGCTGAGCAGCAACGTCTCTTCTTTCTGCATTCTAGAAAATGCTAATTTCCAATATAAAACTGAATTGATATTACTATGTAAAAATTATTTTCATGCCATGTTCCTGTTAAAAGAATTGATGCTTGCAATTTTCAGAAAGCACAAGCATCTTGCTGAAAACTGCAATTTTAGTCCAAGTGAATGCTCCAACAAACGGTTTTATTATTCTGATTATACCTTCTCTGCATGAGGCTTAGCTATAATTATGGGAAATTAGGGAATGTTTCTGCTGTGGAAGCATAATAATAACTTCTGTTAGTATTTTTAGATCTGTTTTGAAAATGTAGGTATGAATGATACTTGACTTTCAAATCTCACATTAATCGGGTCTTTATATGCTGGGAAACTCCTGGTTGACAGAGGCAGCCAAAATCTTTTTAGTGGGGTAGGCCAATTTGAATGTTCTTACGCAGAGAAAGCTGGAGGCTTCCAAATTTACTTATTTTAGCAGTAACAAAAAAGAGGCTCAGCAGAAAAGGAAAAAGGGGAGGAAGGCTGGGAGCAGGGGAGTGGTGTTTGCGGTGAAATAAAAAAGAAGCTGAGAAAGGGAAAGGGCATTGCAAGGGCGCTCTGAGAATGAGATAAAGAATTAATAGCAGAGTCAATTTTAGATGAAGACAATGTTATCTTTTATTTTCTCTCTCTTTTCTTTCTTTTCATGCAGTCTCCCCTGTGCCTTGAGATCTCCCCAGAACCCCCAAACCTGTTGAGCCCCTGCAGCTGTCTGGTGCCACCACCATTCCGAGTAGCGGTGACCACACTTGATTTCTCGTGTTCTCTGCACCTACTTTAAGGGTTGTCTTAGAACACTGACATTCTTGGTTAGCACTGATCTGAGTGAAATGTATGGATTGTGATATATAGGAGGTCAGATTATGTGGCCTAATGGTCTCAATGGCCCTAATGAGAACAAACATCTCAAGTGGTCAGGGATCAAAATGCCTGAATGTGGGATTCAAGTCCTGGATCCCTTTCCTTACAGAGAAAGGCACAGGATGACATGAATATGAATCATCTTTCTGAGAGATTTGTAAGTAAAAAGTTTATGCCCTTCTGTTTGTTTACAAAAAAGAAAACAAATAGAGGAAAGGAACATTTTAACTTTGCAGGAAATGGGACAGTCAGCTCCAACTTTAATTCAGCCTTCAGATCTGGACTACTGATAAGTTTCTGATAAAGCTGGCATTGCATTGCACATTGCCGGTCATATCGAAACCAACTCTAAGTCAGAGAAACCCAGACTATAAATCTCTTTTTTTACAGATATTTTCAAACCCTTATTTAACATAGTGTCCTTGAATTGCCCTAAGCAGAGACAGAGTTCTCACAAAGGTGTGTTTAGGCGAGTGCAGTGACAGTGGAGCAGGAAGAAACTCCACAAACGGTGAAGAAGGTGTGTTTTGAGAATATACCTCACCCAAACTTGAACAGAGTACGTGTCAGCTGGGCTGCTTGATACATGCTGTATGTAAAGTACTGCTTCTCTCTCGTGTTAAAGATCTGAATGCTTACATCCATCTAAGTCATTCTCGGACTGTTTAGAAGGCTAGTCAGAATCTGAAGAGGAACAAGTTTCTTTCAGTCTGTTAAAGACTAAACATGTTGCTTTTGGAAGAAGAGAAGGATGCAAACTTTGTCTGCTGCCTGACAGCCGGCCTGTTCACACCTTCAGCAGAGGTCTGTACAATTTACACCAAAGCACGTCCTTGCTAGGAAGGCGACCATTTAACTATGGATCTGGCTGACTTGTTTTCCAGGAAAAGTTGGAAATTATTTCATTTACTGTGTCAAAACGTGTGCCACTAGTAATAGGTGAACACTTCCTTCATGGAAGACAGTATTTCTTGAACTAATCAGCTTTTTGTGGAAAGCTCTAATTCCACGGAATCCATGAACAGCAAGGAGTGTGTGTATCTTGGAAATATTTCAGTTGCCTGCAGAGAGAACTTGGGGCTTTCTTCAGAAAACACACAATCACTCAGCCTCCAAAGTCCTTCTGAGGGTGAAACAAGTGAACTAGGTTGCTCACTCTTGCGGGACCACACGTAGCCCTAGCCAACAACTTCAAGCATTTCTTAAGACTTCTAAAATTTAGTTAATCATTAGATATGCCACACAAACGCCCCTTAAAATAGTGTTGAGAAAAAGCCTAAGATCAATGACATGATAGGTTTTTCTGGTTTTAATAAACATGTTAAAGAAACCCACATGAGCTCGATTTAGAGGTATATGAGGCTGGGGATAAATACTATTGATTTATGCTAAGGCTACACTCGAAACTGTGTCATAAAGATTGGTTCCTGCATTTTTAATCCTTGGCTTTGAGAGTAGTATAACAGATGTTCTCAACACTCTAATGCCATAAAAGTTTTCTACTTTGGGAACTGTTTAAAAGGCTATTCAAATCGTGTGTTTTTATGAAATGAAGGGTGAACAATATTTTGTTAATATGTTCCTTTGAAAGGAAAGGCAAGGTGTCGTGAGGGCAGCAAGCTTCCCCCCCCTCCCCCCCACCCCCCATTTCTGGAGTAGCACAGAGCAGTTTCTTAGAAAATCATCCTGGACTGAAAATCGTTCCCTAGTTTTGCGATTTCCTAGTGATGAATGCATCAGTACTATTGCTACCACTATTTTATTAGCAGTCGCTTCCTGAAGACATTGTATTCATCTGCTTAATCTCAGTTAAAACGTTATTCATGTGTATTTGCTTTCCGTAGAATCTCCTCTACCCTTAAATGAAGTTACCTCATGGCCATGAGGACTCTGCAGTCTGCCGTCAGCAGCTGTCAGAATGGGCAAGAGTAAGCCTTGAGGAAAACTAAAAGCATAAGTACTGACAGCACACATTTATTCTCAGATTTTTAGCGTGTCCCATTTTGTCCTACGTAGCAACATCAAAAGTTTTTGGCATTGCTCGATTCCATTTAAGAGTCTTGCAGTTGCAGATGATGCGGCTGATGTCTTTTTTTGACTTCCAGTTGACATTCTAGATATGATCACAAAAGCAAGCTTTGTCGGGGTTCTACTTCCCTATTCTGTTTCTTAAGGAAATTCCAGGGCTGCTGACATTGAGGACTCGTACAAGCCCTCTAGTTTTGGATCCAGGCTCATGGTCTCAGGTGTGTTTCTTCTATTTGTTTTCCTCTTGACAAAACATTGATGCAGCATGCTGCTTTTTCTTAGAAAAGTGTAGTGCCAGTCTATAATGTCTGATTAACAAAGTCACCTACCAAGTTACTTAATTTTATTTGATGATGCAAAATCTTGTATTAATTTTCCTGTGGTCCTCACAGACCCATTTTGGAAGCTTTCTTTATGTCGGCTCCCTGGTGATAGTTTCATTGCAAGAATGATTATTGTATTCAAGACTAATGCATGATTTTTAAGTAGGAGAAAAATTAAGCTATTTATAGTTTCAGGCAAGCCAATGAAAAAAATAAGGCTCAGTGGACAGACTGTTATGTAAATACAGGAAAAGCTAAACTTTACTGCATTTTCCTATAAAGGCAATGTTTACTGACAGATCAGATGCTTTTATCTAAACCATACAGTACATGGATTATAAATGAACATAATATTTTTGAGCAAGTCCTGCGTGAAACAGTGACCAATGTTGCGACTAAGCATTTTAACTTATTAAGTATCATGTAAGTTCCTATTTCTATGATGAAACTTTCCCCGAAGCACAGCAAGTGCTTGGGGAAGTTGTAGCCAACTCCACATATGAACTCCATCTGTGTATTTCAAAGATGCTTTTTCAGGATTGTTGTTCTGTTAATATACAGTTCAACAACCCATAGCTTCCAACTCATTAGAACAGTTGCTTCATTTCCAAACTTTGTCCTCCTCACTTGAATGTATGCCTCTTCTCTGTATCCAGTAGAGATGACCAGTTTCAAGTCTGAAGTGGCTATGCTCCCTCTCAAAGCAAGTTACAGGGTAAAGTCAGGAGTGAAAAGGGAGAGCCAGGGAGGTATTTTAAGAGAATAATTGGCCTACACTGGTATCAGCTTGCAGGGGTGTCTAAGAACTGTCAGGTGTTCATCACAGTGCACTGAATAACCATAGTGCCATTTGTCAAGCAAGTTGAGAGGAAGAAGACCTGATTACGTCCTTTCAATACCTAAAGGGGGCCTATAGGAAAGATGGGGAAAATCTTTTTAGTAGGGCCAGCTGTGACAGGACAAGGGGTAATGGTTTTAAACTAAACCAGGATAGGTTTAGACTAGATATAAGGAAGAAATTCTTTACAATGAGGGTGGTGAAACACTGGAACAGGTTGCCCAGAGAGGTAGTGGAGGCCCCATCCCTGGAAGCATTCCAGGCCAGGTTGGACGGGGCTCTGAGCAACCTGATCTGGTTAGCGGTGTCCCTGCTCATGCAGGGTTGGACTAGATGAGCTCTGGGGGTCCCTTCCAACCCAAAACATTCTATGATTCTATGATTCTATGAATAAAGGGATGTTTTTTGGTAGTGATGCTCATTGACGTGACCAGAAAGGTCATGAGAGTGGTCTCCTGATGTGCCAGCCAGCTGCACTCTGACAGCAGTGGACAACTCCTGGTGCTTTGTGTCAGCAGGGGCAACCAAAACGTTAGGGTTCTTTTGTGAGAAACAGCAAAATAAGTGGGATCTAATCACAGAAAATACTGTGGTCAGCCTAATATAAATGACATTTGGGGACAGCTGTCGGTCAGTGCTGAATTGAATTTGAGAAGTGAACACTACGAAGTCAGAGAAATTAGTGTGCGTTTGCTTCATTTGTTGTCTTCAGAGATTCAGCATGCTCCCAGCTCTTTCATCCACCGCTTCTTAAATATTAGGAAGTCTGAGCTGAGACAGAGTGATTTGGCAAGTAAGTCTTGAGATTTAGAAAATGAGATTAATTTGGTTTCATTTTTCACTGTACAAAGCCCAACACCCTTTGTTTTTAAGATTAAGGAATTCTGATAATGAAGAAAAATAAAGTTGTTCCCCTGGCATACGTTTATCTCTGACAGATTCTCCGTATCACTCACGTATTATAATATGTATATTTACTTTCTTCACCAAATATAATTAAGCCAGTACTTCTTGGGAAAACTAGTCCTTCACTAAGACGACCTTTGTCTACTTACAGGAAGAAGCTAGGCTTGAACGATTATGTTTTCCAGAACTACACAAGGTAAAAAGAGCTTGATCTGTCCAGATGTTTCCTCTAGGGACATGCCCTTCTCTTTGGGATCTCAATATGTTTGGTGAGTCATTAAGTTGTCTCTTGCAGTGTTCATGCCTTTGTTAAACTACTAAAGGTTTCCTTTTCAATGACAGCTCAGTGACTGGAATGTACAGAGGAGAGTTATCTTTTGTAATCAGGGTAAGTGTTTATTGTCATAAGGTTATTAATGAGATGCTTCCTCATGTGAAGTACTAGCAATCTAGCATTTCCTTATCTGGAGTATTCACTATCTGTGCATCTGATACTTTCACTCATCTGTGCAACTTTCAGGAGCTCAAACCACTTCTCACGTGTCTGATTCTGTGTCTAGCATTAATCACAGAATCATAGAATGTTTTGGGTTGGAAGGAACCCCTAGAGGTCATCTAGTCCAACCCCCTGCAGTGAGCAAGGACACCGCTAACTAGATCAGGCTGCTCAGAGCCCCGTCCAACCTGGCCTTGAATGTTTCCAGGGATGGGGCCTCCACCACGTCTCTGGGCAACCTGTTCCAGTGTTTCACCACCCTCATTGTAAAGAACTTCTTCCTTATATCCAGTCTAAACCTACCCTGGTTTAGTTTAAAGCCATTACTCCTTGTCCTGTCACAGCTGGCCCTACTAAAAAGATTTTCCCCATCTTTCCTATAGGTCCCCTTTAGCTACTGAAAGGCCGCAATCAGGTCTCCCCACAGCCTTCTCTTCTCCAGGCTGAACAAGCCCAACCACGCTTCTCCTGATGCAGCCCAGAGTATGGTTGGCCTTCTGGGCTGTCAGTGCACATTGCCAGCTCATGTCCAGCTTTTCATCCACCAGCACCCCCAAGTCCCTCTCAGCAGGGCTGCTCTCGATCATTTCTTCCCCCAGTCTGTACTGATATTGGGGGTTACCCCGACCCAGGTGCAGGACCTTGCACTTGGTCTTGTTGAACCTCATGAGGTTCACACAGGCCCACCTCTCCAGCCTATCCAGGTCTCTCTGGATGACATCCCGTCCTTCTGGTGTGTCAACCACACCACTCAGTTTGGTGTCATCCACAAACTTGCTGAGGGTGCACTCGATCTTGCTGTCTAAGTCATTGATGAAAACGTTAAACAGCACCGGTCCCAGTACGGACCCCTGAGCCTTTAGGTCTTTCTCTATTCCTCTTCTCTCAACTTCTATAGCTAAAATTAATACAATCCTTACAAGTTTTATCCAAGAAACTGACACTATTTTGTTTTTTTTCCCTTAATCTGCTTTAACTCCTCCTCTACCCCCTTCCCTTCCCAGCAGTTTACCAGAGAAACAGGATTTCTCCATTCCTTGGGTAGTCCCTTCAATTGGGTAGGTCCAAACAATCAAAGTCCTTCTGCCCGTGTCTGTGTTCTACCTAAAGCAGGTCAGGCCCGGAGCAGCCAAAAACTTTAGGTGATCTTGAGACTGATGTTTCATTTCCATATTGCTCCTTTAGGTAGTTTGCACTAAGCCCATTACTCACATTGCAGAACATGTATCTGTACGGTAGGCAATGCTGGGGCATCCCTAGGAAATTTCTAGGAATGATCCTGAACTCTCTTCTTTGATGTCAGTCACATAACATCACTTCAATGGTAGATGAGATAAATGGGGTCCAAACAAGACCACCTGACATAATTATACAAAATCTTTTGGGGAAAATTGAACTGCCCTAGAGCTAGCCTCAAGTCACGAGCATAACTGTCACCTTGAGCTAGGCTTTGGTAGTTCTTGCATCTGCGTAACATTGTCTCAGCATGCACTGTGAACCAGTGCCTGGCAAAAAACCTGGAGTTCTTTACAGGATAATTTTAGGGGTGGAGCACCCACCTACGATCTCAAAATAGCACTGTGATATTACAGGAAATGCCAGTGTTGCTGTTTCAGGAAGGGAATCTTTGGTACATGATGGCAGTGAAGCCATGGCACCAGGACAGTACCACTCTCCCACTCATCTTTAATAAATGGTAATCCCTTCTAAATGGAAAGCCATCCTCCCATATGCTTCCCCATGCTCTATGGTATGGAGGGAGCCATAAGGCTGAAAGCCTCAGTAGAGTCTGTCCCTCTGCAAATACAAATTGAGGAGTAACATGATTGCAGCACTGGTAAGGGTTATGCTATGAACGTGGAGAGAAGGGATATTTTGTCAGCCAGTAAGCACTGGCAAAGAGGGAGAGAACTCTGTTCAAGTGTTCCAGTGCAAATCCATCTAACTGGGCTCCTGGGAACAGCGAGAGCAAAAAGCAGACATGGATGGCTGGGAGCGGGATCGGCCGGTTCAGTTTACTCTCCAGAAGCTGGGCCATGGTAAGCCTAGCTGGATGCTTCATTGCACTGCATGGCTACATGTTTTGGTTTCAGTAACGGCGGGGATGTTCAGTGGTGAGAACTTACTGATTTTTCGATATAAAGAGAAAAATTAGCATGGCTGCAAGTGGGGATTGAACAAGCTGAGGCAGGCTGTAACTTTTCTTTTTCTCCCAGGAAGTACTTCTATCAGATTATTTACTTTGTGGTAGATCACATGTTTTATTTACAGAGTGGGGTTTTTTTAAACATGTGGTAACAGTAGTAACAGAATCAAACAGGGATTAAATATATTAAGAATAAGATTGTTTCTCAAAGGAGTCTAAAATAATGATTTTTGAATGTTGAAATTAGTTCTGCAATTTTTTTTCTGTTTTAGTTTTTTTTTTTAATTTATTTTATTTGAAGGGTTTCTCTTTTGCTATGAATCTGTAGTGGATAAAACAGGTTGTCTGAAAATAGTGGTGAGATTATATGAAGTGTGTTTCAATTCATAATTTTTCTTTTAAGAAACGTGTACATAAAAGCTATAAATTTTCCTCATGTGTCAGGTTCTCCCTCCTGCACAGAGATAACAAAGAAAATATAATTTAAGTAAATGAAATCCAAGAGCTCTGAGCCTTATGCCAACCTTCATGCCTAAAAACATGAGAAAGAATGTGGGAGTATTCCTCTCAATTTATAAGGGATTCCCGTTTATTGAAGTGGAATAAGTGAATGGAAAGTCTGCTAATGAGAATAGTTATCTACCCACACTTCCCTCCAGCAGTGCCATGAACGGAAGACCTGCCTGCATGGGACTTGTATCTACTAGCTGACGTCAGGTGGCTGAAACTGAAATTGGCCTGTGGACTTTCGCTAAGTGAAATATAATTGTTTTGCACTCCTACGTGTACTTTTGCCAGCATTTGGAGGCATTCATACTTTCCATTCCACCAGTGATGTGCTCCAGAATTTTTCTGTGCCTGCCGGGGGCACTTTGCATAGCTCCGTGCAGCGTGGTTATTTGGCAGACAAATTCTCCTGTCTCATTATGAAAAATTGCAAAGCTTTTCAAATAGCTTGCTGATGCCAAATCCTGCCTTCCTTCTTCTATATTAGTCCCCAAAAGGTTTCTTTCTTTGCTAAGTGGTACCATAAATATGTGTTGGAAGCTGTAGTTCTAATACCGTTTCGAAGCTTTTCATAGGTGATTCTGTAAGCACAAAGATATTACCGGAGGAGAAACTCCTCAAATTACTTGGTTGCTACTTAACCATTTCAGTTCACGTCACATATGCTTCCAGCACTTCTTTTAGGAGTGCCTATCTGAACAAAATATAAAAAGTTTGTGGTAAATAGAGTGCTGATGCTGCAGTCATTGACTTTGGTCGCGTCTAGCCTGAGAGGACCACATGCAGTATACATGGTAAAGCCAACTGACACGGCACATTGCAACAGCGTTCCTCAGGAAAGGCTTTCATGGTGGATAACTGCTGGAATAATGATACGAACCAGAGACTTTCAGAACTTGACTGGACAAGGCCCTGAGCTTCTTAATCCGACTTCGCACATAATTAGCCAATAATTTTCTTGTTTAAGAAAGGTACTTGATCCTTTCCCCCCAACAACTCCCGAGTATCCACTCAGAATTTCCAGACTATTTGAATTAAAAAGGTTGGAAATATGATTTTATTTATTCTTGCCAGGAATATACAAAGATGATAAAGTAGGCTTTTCTCTTTTCCTGGAAATGACAGCATGTCCTCCAATTATTAAACTCACTTTTAGAGTGAGTTTAGAAACATTTTTCACGTTGTCCTAACAGTTTTCATGCACTTTTGATGCCACTTTCTACTCTTTCCTTTTGAACACCAGCTGTTTACTGCTTACCTGTGAAGTCCCTGACCTTCTGGTAGATCCCATTTTGCTGCAGTGGACTGATCACAGGGTGACATTTAATTCTATAATAATCTTGTTTTCTGGTATCTCCTTGTATACTGCTGACTTCAGCAACTTCACCTGCAAAATTCTTCTGAGCTGAGCTGAATACACACTTGTATCCACTGCTTAGACCCTCTTCTTGTATTTTCTCTGCATCAGCGAGAAAGAAAGTAGGAAAGAAGAACTGAAGACTAAGACTCATCAGCTTAGTTTAAATTCAAATCATAATAAACTGTGAAACTATTTCTAAGGAGATCAGTCTATTTCCCTTCTAAGACTTCGTGTAACTGGCCTTGTGAGCATTCTGGAAGGAGTAGGTTTCAGATGTTTGTGATTTTACTGAGGCTTTTGATGCTGTTGAGATAAGCAAATCGGGGAAACATGACGTAGATTAGTATAGGATGAATAAAGTGGAAGAATCAGGTGCTTAATGAGCATGTCTGGCATCTGGTAATATTTTCAGTAAATTGAAGGACAGTAGAGTTTAAAATGATCTTGACAAATTGAAGAAATGGTCTGATAAAAATAGGAGGTGATTTTAAAACTAATCAAGCAGTCTGTTGCAGGTTTTGGGGGGGGGGAACAAGTGGTTAAGTGGCAGAAGAAACATTGAGTGGATGAAAACATGGCAATGCATCAACAGTGCTGCTACTCTGCAAATGAGAAATCTTGGGTCATATAAACAGAGAGCTTAGCTTGCATCAAGGTTTTCCACTTGACATTAGCCAAACATTAGCTTACTTGGAAAGGAAGACTAAGGGGAGACATACTGGTCTTCAAATGCATAAGGGGCCGCTTCAAAGGCAGAAGCAATAGCTTTTTTTTTTCTCTATGCCTACTGTAAGGAGGATAGAAATAGTGAGTTTCAGCTGCAATAAAGGAAGATTTGGTTAGACATTGGGGAAATGTAATGTGTTAGGAAAATGTAGGGGGGTAAGGATCATGAAAGGCTGGAAGATGTTTCTCAGGAGGGTTTCAGTCATCATCATCAGAAAGAGCAGTTCAGAGACATCCATTAAGATCCATATGGATTTGTGATTCTGCCCTGAGACAAGGAGCGTTAACAGATGTAAGTTAACAGGGATCTCCCCTTGCTCAATTCTGTACAGTGCTGGGAAATACCAGAAGCTCGTGGCTGGTTGGGCTGGTGGCACAG
The DNA here is from genome assembly GCF_000687185.1 of Egretta garzetta. Lineage (NCBI taxonomy): Eukaryota > Metazoa > Chordata > Aves > Pelecaniformes > Ardeidae > Egretta > Egretta garzetta. Next base: position 10,328,920 of record NW_009260182.1, on the reverse strand, counting down.
GTCTGCTTTATGTTGTGTGGAGCATCTTTCTGCCCTGTCAGCAGCTCGCTGTTAACCTCCGCTCTTAACCTGTGCTTTGAACTCCCACTCCCCACTGTGCCCACGGGTTTTCCCCCCTCTTTTTATCCTCTGGGCACTTTCAGTTCAGTTCCTGGTGAACTGCTCATTCTATGCCTCTCTTTTATTTTAAGAAAAACACACGTAAATTATAAACAGGATTACTATTAAACCAGGAAAACCAGGAAAGTTAGCAGTTCCATTTCAGATAAGGAAAGCCCAAGGGGCCTGGAGGACAGCTCACCTGTGTTACATGAGTGATAGCAGTGACCTAGGCAAACATCTGATACAATGGGGAAAGATTGGAACAGTGGTCTCTAATGAATTTACATTACTTTGTCTAATGTCTGGATTTTGCAGGTTTCCTGTGCTATTTCTCTGTGTTTATACTCTCTTATTCAGTGGCTAGAAATGTGCTGCTGTCTGGTGGTATGTAACTGTCTCCCTTCTGTTGCATAATGAGCATTTGCTTTTAAATATGAGCAGGGACATAGATGACAACGAGTCCTAAAATCTTGGGAAATTCCCTGTTCTCTTTTGTGACTGTTTCTGAAACCTCGTTTTATTACCAATGTAGTAAAGAAATGGGAATCTTTCAGCTGCTTTTTTTAAGTGACCTTTTTTGGTTTTTTCTAAAAACATGTCAGTTCCCAGCAGTGTCAAGTGTAGTCTGTCTGACCTTCCTCTTATTTAAGTACTGTAAACTGTCTCTGCTGAAAGCTGGAAATGTCTTCAGATTTCTTTTGATAAGATTATCAGGGGTTCTACACTTTGATGTCAAAAAGGACTGTGTAATTGGCTATGTACTGTCATAGTTGCTGTGTGACATGAAGCTTTTACAGCTTGCACTGAGGCCAAACTTCAACAGTTCATCTCCACAGATCACACTCCAAAAGTGACTGTACTACAGCAAGTGTGTATACATAGAATATACACGTATCTGTGCAAACATGCATGACACACTAAGGACATCAAGAGCCTGGTCAGAAATGACATCCAAAATCCTGTGTGCTTTGCACACAGCTTTACACGGGATACCTGATCTCTTGCCAACTATGCAACGCTGCAAAATGGACAGCTTTGCTTTTGGTATAAACCTTAAGAAGTAAAAATCCTGAGCCAGTCCCTCATGAAAGTCATTGCACAAAACCTGCTCCAAATACTTTAATGTCAATCATTCCTTAAGGTTAGGAAGATAAAACTGGGAATACTTAAAGACTGTGGAGTAAGTCCCATAACAGACAAACAAAAGGGATAAGCTTACATTAGGGGTTGAGAATGAGTGAGTTTGCAATGCTAAAACTATTCTCAGGTGTGATACACCTTCTTTCAGGTGATGTCTTGCCCTTGAGCATCAAACCTGGGCCTCAAATATCAGCAGAGGGTGACCTTTGAATCTGTGACAAGCATATGTTGCTTTCCTAGTGAAAAGCATCCCACACTTGGGCCACTGGCAAGTAGCTCAGCGCTGGCTTCTTAAAAGGGAAGATCAAAATTTCCTGAAGGTCTCTCGTGGCCGACCATGCTCAGTCCTTTCTGACTCATACGGGCAAGGGACTGCCAGCCGGTTCCCCACACTTGGTTTGAATGCTGAGGAGTCAAGAGCCAGACCCGATGGTGGGAAGGAAGAAGATGCTGGGGTGAGATGCAGAGGGTTGAAGGCTGTGGTTGATGGGAAGAAGAGAAAACATGCCTTTCTTTTTCACTTTTTTAACCCTCTCTGACTCCGAAATGTGTCTCAGTATGTCCTTAGAGAGCCTGCGTGTTTTCCCCTGGCTTGTGAAAAGTGTGGTGTGGAACCCATGTCACCAAACACACTCAGAGTGTGGTACAGCATGTTTTATAGATTGTGGGGAACAGTCACCCCAAACTAACGATCATCCTGAACTGATTGGTTGCATCTGGTCTTAGTCGAGGGCAATATACTTGAATCCCATTTAAAAACCAAATCATCTGGATATCAGAACAAGAATTTTCAGATTCCCTCAGTAATTTCTGTAAAATCTACAGATTCCTATCTTGGATGTGACAAACAAATGCTCTTTTATCTGTATTTTATCTTTAATCTGACCTGAGTTCAGTGTTGGTTTAGGGTGACTCGGAGTTTAAGGTTTATCCGACAGTGAGGCTTTTGGCATCCATATGTTTAGGGAACTGATGAGCCGTGTCCCAACACGGCCTTCTTGCAACAACTACCTGCTGCCCCTGGTGCCTTCTCCAGTCTACCCAAAGATAGACTTACCGCCCTTGTAAGCCTCGTGGATAACTGGTGGCCTGGGATATGCTGGAAACTCCCCAGCATGCGGCTCAGTGCTGGTGTGCGTGCCTGAACAGCAGGGATTGCAGAGCCCTCTTGCTGCCCACATGCAGATGCGCCAGACTGACGATTTCAGAACTTTTAAGTTATTGATGTAAATGCCAATATTTCTTTAGATCCATGTGTCGCATTCTAAGTCATCTTTCTTTGCTTTGATAAGAATAGTTATAAATTTTACCCTCTTTCTGCTCTCATTGCCTTTCCTTCTTGTTCTCCCCGTCACATAATTTTGTAGCCTTATTCTTCTATTTTTTGGTAAAATAATAAGTTTGGTCTGTCTCAAAAAGCTCAGCTGAGACACACTGAATTTAGGCACCTAGACTTGCACTGAAACCACTTAGATGTTTGGCAGCGAAACAGTAATTTGGTGTTTATTTAAATATCTTTGTGGACATGGCACTTGAATGCTAAAGTGAAGCATAATAGGTGGAATACGTTTTCACTATCTCTGCTCCCTACCTAGATCCTCTCATTGCCCCCAAATTATATGAAAATATAAAAGATTAATTTTGGGGCAACTACCACAAGTCACCATTCTCTGCATCGCAAAATGGGACTATGGCAGAAGACAGGTGAAGATGATGAGGTAGTGCTCCAGTAACAACCTTAGGAGAGATACTGACCAATTAATTAATTAAACACCATGGGTTTGGTCATCCATCTGCTTTGTTGTGTTGTAGCAGAGAATTGAAACCATGCAAATGTCTTTCAAATCTGGTGGAGGTAGAAGAACAAGCCCTTCTACTTGACCAAGAGAGGACATCAGCCAGGAACATCCTGTTTGCGAGGCTCCATGGCTTTGAGAGGTACATGTGAAGGGCAGCAGTATCACAGTGGAAGGACAGTGACTATTCTGATGCCTGTGGCAGCATTCCTGGCAAACCCAGGCATTCCCTTTTGGAATTCCTGCCTGTTAATGCAGGTTGAATCAGCATAAAATACCCAAGATCTGATCTGCAACTCAGTTCCTGGAGGGATAAACACAACACTCACTGAATGGTTGATTGGCTTGCCAAAGTTGAGAAAGGGTAGCTTGAAGAAGATGTGGCAGGATCTGCATACCATGTGGAAGTCCAGACATCAGTGAGGATGTGCTCATACGAGTGCTTATAATATGTGCATGGAAGATTGCTGTCAGCTGAAAAGTTTTGAGACAGTTTAAGGTGTGGTTGTAGTTGGATCTGACTTCCTTTGGCCCAGTGAGTAAGATCATCTGACAATGATGATTTTGTGCTGGCATGAGTTAGGGATGTGTTGTATCACAGATTTTCTGGTATATACTCTGTTCCCTATGTGGGGATTTTGGGGCAGTTTTTGCGGTGGTTCAGCCTTGTTTCTCAGATCAGTTACTGACTTGAGAAGTAGATTTTCTAAGCGATGTCAGAGCTAGTAATTATTTGCATCTTGTCATTGTGAAAGTAGCGTTCCCCTTTAGCTTCCTACAAAGAACTACCAAGGAATGCTGCAGCAACCCTTGCAGCATGCATCTTAGCTTGGCTAGCTTCTGCTAACAGAGCAAAATACGTCACTGGTTGTTGGCTTCCTTCGGTGTTAGGCTATATGCAATACAGAGAGATTGCAGAGCTACAGTGCTGGATTAAATCATGGATGGGATGGAGACTTGCTGATGTTCAGACATAAGGTATGTCTTGCAGCCTGCTGTTGGTCCTGTTTTGTGTGCTGGAGGGGTTGGGCCTATGGAGCAGAGATAAGTACAGGTCTTGGAGAGGTGAAGAGGTGACTGCTCCAGGGGTCTTACTATCACTGAACTACATCTCACACAGCCTTCAACGTTGTCTGGCCCCATGCTGCTCCCATTTGATGCTGGTGTGCAAGACCTCAGGGCACTTGTCACGTGGTTCTGATTCATGGCAGCCACAGAATGATTCTGTCCACATCATGGTCCGAGAGGGTGGCTTCCAGTCAGTTCTCTGTGCCTGAGCTCTGTAGCTGTAGATAAGCCACTAGTGGTCATCCGGCTTTGGCTGAGGATGTCAGGGCTCCTGAAGTGAGACAATCTGTCATCTTCTCCCTATTGGCTCTTCGTTCTACTAATCTGCTCAAAGTGCTGCAGTTCTCTGCTTGGGTCGTCTTTTCAGGTGGTTGGCACTTACTCAGCATTCCTGAGCAGCGCTGATCCTGTGCAGAGTATGTCTGGGGGAGGGTGAATGCAGGTTTTCTGGAACGTGCTTGGTTTCATTGTAGCTTTAGCGGTACTGTTATCCTTGGCCTGGACCTCTTGTGTGAGCAGGATGGACCGATAAAATGGGATTCAGGGAGTAGGGGAGTCAGATGCAATGGAGAAAGAAGGTTCCACAGGTATCCTTTTGCAGACCAGCTTAATACAGCACCCATCCATGTCAGGACTTGCAGATGAGTCCAGGCCACATGAACAGGGAAAAGTGTCCCCAGGGGGTTAACGAGGAAGCCTGCTGTCCCGGTACATACTGCACCCTGGTCATAACCTACTGCTCAGTAAGCCATTGCTGGGGCTGCGCCTGTGCTGTGTCTGCAGCTCTTCCCCCAAAAGGTAATCCAACAGGCTGTGGAAGCCAGCAGCATGCAGCTGGAGGAGTACGCGGGGCAGGGAGGAAGGCTGCTGGGAATCATGGTGAGAGGTACAGCTCTGGGACCTGCTCCAGAGGTGGCGCAGAAATCAAATCTGGGACCGGAGTGTTGTGAGGTCAGGCTGGGAGTTGCCACGGATGACATCGTACTGGTCCAAGGGGCTGGGCAGGCACAGAGGCCAAAGAGGCTCGGGCCAGGGCAGGCTAGGAGGGGGTAGCAGCAGCTCTCTCTGTGTGAGCTGTTCCCAGCTGTAAAGCTAGAAAGTAATGATAAACATAAATAGGTTGGAAGGACAAGTTTTTTACTAGCCAGGCAGCTGCTTACACTGCCCTTCAGTTATCTCCTAGAGTTACGGGGGAACTGAGGTTATTCTGACTCCTCAAAGCCCTCTCTCTGTCTATGAGGGATTTTTCCCTCCCTCCCAGTTCTCCCCCATAAATCCTTCCCCTTCCTCCTAGGTAGACAAACCATCCCCGAGTGCACGAAAGCCCTAGGATTCTCCTGTGAAGACCCTGGGGCCTCTTCAGGACATATGGTCCCACTCAGAATGTGGATAACCTCCCTGGAGTATGGGCAAGACGCCTTCCCCTATGTGCAGCAGTCCCCAGCATCCCATGCTGTCCTGCACCCCGACCCCGCCTTGGGCTCTGCTCTCAGCCAGCCCCCTTTGGAGCACACGTGGAGCCACCTGTGTGCCGCTGCATCTGCTGGGGCCCCCAGCCACCTGGAGGTGTCCTGCCATGGCGCTGACCGGTCTGTGGGCTCCATGGGGTTCCTGTGCAGGGCTTGTGGTGTGGGATGAGATCCATCGGAAGGATAAGCCTCTGCAGCGCAGAGGGAGAGAGAGGTTCTGGCCTGGTGCTGATGTTGTGCTATCACACAGCACGCTGGACACAAAGCCAGGGGCTGGAGAGGGACTGAGGCCAGTAAGGGACTGACTCATAAATTACATCCCAGTCAAAGAAGAAACCCGAGGTCAAGGTCTGGGTGTAAATGACTAGAAATTGGGTGAAAACTTGAAATGAAAAACACATATACCTGTGTTTGAAGAAGAGCAGAAGGCACCGGGGGAAAGAATGGGCTGATGGAAATACAGGCAGAGTAGCCCCTGGTCACATAGGCAGCACCTGCTACCATAAATCCTGGGGACACAGCTGCAAACCGGCCAAACTTTTTGGAGATGTTGGGATGTTTCTGGAAAGGATCAAGTTAGTCTGATCTGCCCCTGGCATGCCTGATCTGGCAGTAGGCAGCCACAGCTGGCTTTTGCTGCTGGTCAAGCCGGAGCCCGAGGCTATGTCTGACTGCAGGAAGTCCTGAATGTCATCTCAGCAAAGATGTTCTTGCTCCAGCTCCAGATCCCAGGCACCTGTGGCATGCTGCTGCTCTTTTGGGAGCAATGGTCCAAGTGTTTGCCTGGTGATCCTGTAAGCCACTGCAAGAAGTTGATCTGCCCTGGAAAAACAGCTCCGGGGAAAAAAGAAAAAGGGCCATCTTTAGTTTATTTTTTTTAAAAGTCAGATCTGTTCCTTGATATGGTCTGGCATGGTGGCAGGGGCCAATGTGCCAGCAGTAGGTGGCTGACAGGCCTAAACAAGATTACTTTAAGGCCCTATTGCTACCAAAGCTTTGTGTTACAAGCCCATAATATGAATTTTCCTGCAGATGCCGGAATGACCATGACGTGGTGGTGGATAACCACACTGCTGCTCTGTTTTTACTACATCATTATAATAACCATCCTCCTTCACATAGGCTTCCTTACAGGCAAAAAGAGCTGGTTATATGTTTGATTAGTTGCTGAATGGTAGAGCAGAAAATGTAGGGGAAGACAGGAGCCTCACAAACAGAAGGAAGTTTTCTATGGAGTGCAGTCCAAGATTTCTCATACAGTGTATGACTTTTCCCTAATGCTGTCATGTTTAAAACAGACAACTCTTGAACAGTTCTGTTTGTGTAAGAAACTTGTACTGCCCTGAAAATTTTATGATCTTCATTATATTCAGGTTCTGAGAAAGTTCTGTGTTTACAGAAGCTGCTTCGTAAGTAAACACTTCGAGAAACAGCTTTACTTCTTACCAATTACTTTTGTTATATTTGGTAATCTTTGTCTAAACAGTATGAGTTAGTGACTAATACAGTTGCCTGCTCTCTACTCGCCCCCTTTCCCCAACAGCTTCCCACATGGCATTTGGCCACTTTCAAGCAAATCTGATGGTGGCACAATAATCTCAAAGACAGCAAGTTTCTCCAGGTGTGAAAACACTGTGCAGTTAATAACTGATTTTGGCTTCCTGTACTGATGACATACACACTTTCCCTGGATAAATAAATAACCAAAGGAATGAATGCTCCTGCGGGCATGACTTTCGAAGTGTTGCACAAGCAGCAGAGTTAATAGCATGCCAGAGTCGCAGCTTGTGCGTAGATTCCCCAATGTCTAGTCTAAGTGGCATCCACACTGTAGCTCTTTCTTCACCATAAAATCTCCCTTCTCCTTGTCTGTGTTTCTGCCACCTGGATAGCATCTTTTTGGCTGGTATCCTATTGTCAGATTTGCTTGAAGCTGGGCAGAAAGCGTAAAGCCATTGGGAAAAGGAGGCAACAGCATGGAAGACAGACAAACTGCCACACACCGGCAGAGCGATGCCATAAACCTTTGTTTTGAACGTGAGTTTTACTGCCGTGTGATGGGAGGCAAGGGAGACAGAGTGGAGGAAGTGATGCAGGGGAATTCTGTCATCCGCACAAAGCCTGCTTTGGATAGCTTTCTCCACCGAAGCAGCCAGCAGCATCTGTGAGCTGCCTAGCTGTAGCAATGGCCAATTAGTCCTTGCTGGAACTCTCCTGGGTGGGTCGCAGTGGTAGGCTGAAGGAGCGGCTGCCCTGGCCATGCGAGTGGCATGGGGTGTTCCACCCTTCTGCTGCTGGGGAGGCCTCCGAGCACTGAGCAATCATCTGCGGGACAGCAGGAACCCTTAAACCTTTGTTGCTATAAAGAGGAGGAACATTGGTGTTGGAAGAGTCTGGTGACTTTTCCCTCTATCTCTTTCCAGTGATCAAGAAGCTAAAGGTCACACTATGGAATTTCTCCATTCCCAGAAGCCCTCGCCTTGGGAATGCAGCCACAGGATTGATCCCTTCGCGGGCAGCATAAGCACAGTCATACTGAAGGTCGGTTCTCTCTTATCTCTTTAAGTTTTCTTTTGAGATTAAAGAGCCTATTGCTGGTATTTGGCTGGATTTAATCTGGGTAGAGTGGAAGAAGCCAGACTTCATCCTTTTATGTAACTTTAGCCTAGCCCTGGGGACAACTCTGAATCCATCTGGACTTTGCTGGCTTCTCTTCATGACTGGTTCCAATCCTCTGCACAGCTCTTTGTGTGTGTGAGATTAGTAAAAATGAAACACCAGTTAAAAGTTTCTGATGGTGGTAACAGAAGAGGCCATGTGATATATAGAAATTATTTCCTGTTCCACAGATTTTTTTGAGTAGTTTTTTCTTAGTAGCTGTTCACTTCTCTGCCATACAATCTATAGCTCCTTGTCTCAAAAATGTGCATTTATAGGCACAGCAGACCAGGAGCAGACACATGCAGCACCTGCCAAGATCACAGGCGCATTCTCTTTGGAAAGGCTGAATAGAAACTGAGGAGAAGTTTCACCATTTGGTGTCAGAACAATAGCTCATGCCTAATGAATTTTCTGTTGGCAAATAGGCCGCTGTATCACCCTTACGCAACATTATTGATGTTGTTGTCAGCTAAGTTAGCATTAAGGGCATCTTTGAAGAAAAAATACTTGTGCCTCTTTTTATAATTTGAACAGTATGTCCAGAATGACTTGTTGAGACAAAATTTTGAAAAGAAAAGTATGCAAGATTAAAAATTAAGGAGCCTGCCAACTACAGGCACCCTGTTACTTGCGCTAGCGTTTGCAGACTCAAATGATCCTGCCTGCACAATAGCTTCAGGAAGGTCTAAAGGTAAAGTTCTGGGCTGTGTCTCTCAGGTATGCAATGCAAAACTCCAGGCTCCATGAGCTGTGGGCTGTGTAAACCCCATTCATGTTCTTCTGGGAGCTGGAGGAGTCTTGGCTGTAATTCAGTAGAACTGAGTGTTTATGTAAGTGGTGACTTACAGTTCAGAATAAAACCTGGGTATTTCATTGTATTGTCTGCTCTGCAAATGGCCTTCCCTACCCTGTGGCTATGCTCCAAGGAGCCATCACTGAGGGAATCCTCACAGATGCAAAACTGGGAATTATTTTTACCTTTTGGCAAGGTAAGGGAGATGAACATTTCTCTTCCACAGGCTTTCGAATGTTTTGTGAAAATTAGTAAAATTTATGGCATTTTATTAAAACAATGATTCTTCACTAAAAAGGTTTTATTTTTTCATATAATTATTCAGAGTAGATTGGATCTGTTTCTACTTCCAGGGAACCTACTGGAATTTCTCCCATTGAATTCAGTGCATACAGGACCAGACTCGCCTGGCTGTTTTGGAGTGTGGAATACTTTTGTTTCTGTTAAGACTTCTTGGTCAGGTGATTTTATTTGAGATAGAAAACATATTTTCCAGTTACATTTCTATTTTAATCTATTAATTTGCTATGGCAAAGTTCCTAAGTAGCCCTTGCTGCTTCCTGACCTTTGACCAAATGTTCTAATAGTTTCTCTATTAACAGTAAGCAGACAGAGAATTTTAGATGGTACTAAATTTGCAACAAGGATTATGTTTGGTTTTTTTTTGTTTTTTGGTTGGTTTACATTTCCCCCCCTCAGGGACTGTTCCTATTCTACTTGAGTTTCGTATGAAAGAAAAGAAAAATAGCACAGAAGATGAATCACTAGATTAATCAACAAAGAAAAAATGTGGTGTTAACGTGCCACCAAAAATTGTTCTTAAGAAAGTCTCTGAGGTAGGAAAACATCTCTGCAACGTGAAGGCCCAAGCCTGGCGACTGCTCATTGCAGCTTTTGTGGGGATTGCTGGGTTTGATCGTGGTGTTAAGAACTAGAATGTTCTCAGCAAGGGCCGGACAGAAAATTTACATTTAGATTCTGATGATTTAGATAGGTGCCAACCCACAGGTTTAAGCAATATGGGCAGTAAGTTTTCTCATGCATTGGTGTGGATGTATTGAATTCAGCAGAGCTTCCCCCGTTTAACCAGCAGGGAATTTAGATTCTTCTGAATTTTGAAAACTTTTAATTGGTTTTGGTCTTACTTCTGCTCCCGATTGCTGGGATAGTCTTAGTGAACCCACTGTGAGCTCAGATTACAAATGAGAGTAAAATTTGCATGTAAGTAATTACTTTTGTAATTGCTAAGTATGATTTTTTTAAATTTTTTTTTTCAGTGACATCTACACAGTTTTGTTCTTCCACATTCTATATGTACAGAAGTAGATCCACTGCCCCGTTGGCAGCCACTGGCCCTCTGGGCCAGTGAGGGGAAAAGCTGTGCTTTGAGGCACGCAGCGGCTGCCTGTGACCCTCAGGGGCTGCTGGTACCCCAGTTCCTGCTGGGAGGACAACTCCAGCCTGAAGTGCAAGGAAAGCTAGAGGGACTTGGTGGAAACAGCATCTGCGGTGTGGGGTTTTGTTGGCAGCTCCTTGTCGAGTCACTGAACCAGACCTGTGTGGATGCGGCGGTGTCGGGCTGGCGCCTGGTGCCTTCGTGGTGAGCAGCCTTGCGCAGGGTTTGCCATGCCAGGGGCTCCGGCAGCATCTCTGGTTGCACAGCATCCAGGGGCAGGGAGCTGGCACACCCTGCAAGAAGATGAAAGAAGAAGTCTTGCTTAGCATGTGCTGGGAGGAAATAAAGCAACTGTTCCTTGATTTTAAACAGCCTTATGCAAGGTCAGTTTAAAACAAAACCCGCAAAAAAACTTCCTGTAACACTGAGATGACACTCCGCTGCAGTGGGTTCGTGTTTGTATTTGCACCTGGCTTTAAGAGAGCTCAGACTAGGGAGGAAAGGGTTGCAGCCTTTGCATGGTTTTATAGTGGTCAGAAAAGATCTGCATGCCGCTGCAATAAAACTTTTACGTAGGATGAGAATTTAGAGTGGAGAAAACCGACAAACAGAGAAAGCAAATGGCAAGCAAATAACAAGCAAGCAGCTGGACAAACCCAAACCACTTCCCTGTAAACAATCCTGGAAACTGCGGCCAGAATGCCAAGTTTGGAGGCAGCACATGAGACCTTCAGACACTGATTCCATGGGTGACGTTCTTACTTCTCTTTACTTTTCGGCCACATCAAGTGGAATATCCGGGGGCAGAAGAGCCTGTACCACCAGCGTGGTAGACATGGAGACAATGGAGACAATTATAAAACTCTGCTCTGGAGAGGAAGTGAGAAGTGGTGGAGTGGGAAGATGGCGAGACTTAGCTAGCTCTGGTTAGAGTGACCAGATGTTTGGGTTTTAAGGGGCGGAGCGGGGGGGGAGATCCGTCTTGCATCTTTTTAAGGAAGAGGAAGATGTGCTGCTGGGTCAGATGAGCGGTGGAGGAGCTTGGGCTGAGATCCATGTCTTCCCCCGTCATGAAATAATGATGGAAGCAGGATAAACATGCCCGGCGCTGCTGCTGAACGGGTGAGCACTCTGCATCTTGTTGGCAGAACAAGGACACACAGCATCCCAGAACTTTTTGTCAGGACAGCAGGGCAGTCTTACATACTCTAGAATAGCCCCAGCCAAGGGGTATGGTTGATCTTCCTTTTTGCAGTGGCCTGTCCGTTTCTACAGCATCTACTGCCACAGAAACATGACACAATCAGTCGTCTCCTTTTGCTGCTTGCTCAACTCATTTTCTCCCCGTTTCCAGCATGCTTGCTCTGTCCTCATTTCAGCTGATGCCATCAACTTCAGCTGCTCCACAGGCACATTCTGTCTTTTTTTTCATTTCAGTGGTGTTAGTCTTGTTGCCCCCACTTAGTGCAAACCTTTTAAGACTGCTTTACTGGGAAATCAGGAAACACAATAGTTATAACACTGTGGAAACAGCCTATTGTTTCTTCTCCAGCAAACTCCCTCTGGACAGCAGTGCTGGGAATCAGCTCTTTTTGTGGAGTGTTTTTTGGGGGATGCATTGGTGGTGTATGTCACAGTAAGTTTGCCAAGCGCAGAGAGTCACTGCCTTTCCCTGGGAGGAAGAGAGCAGAGAGGCACACTAGGCTGCCAGAGTCAAAAAGCAAATATCTAGAAATGCTCCACAAAGGTGCTTGGAATCTGGGCTGTTTCCCTTGCTAAGGGTGGATGCTACGGGAGGAACCAAGCACTGAAAGCAATGTGTCCTGAAAGGCAGGACTTCTGATCTCCTATGCTAACTAGGACAGAAAAGCTGCGGGCTTGCTAGAAAATAGACTTCTAGGCCTTCTATTTTCTAAGTCTATTTTCTACCAAGGCCACAGCTTTTCTGTCCTCATTATTGTCTTAGAATATACCTGTGACAGAGGAGATAAAATGAAGAACCTCAAGGAAAGGCTGATAAAATTCCTCTTCTTCTAGGGGCAGTCTTGCAGGATCAGTGGAAAATTTCTGTGCAGAACAGGATCCTTGGCGAGGATGCATTGCTGCTGCATGAGAAGTAGATGCCCTCAAGACCAGGCAAAGCATCCATCATTCTTCTTGTTTGCCCCAGGTATATATTAGCAGGTTGTGGGAACAAACCTGGGAACCGTCTCCTTGTCTGTCATCCTGAGCTGCATGTGGTGGTTTCCAAGAAGAAAAAGACGGGCATATATATCAGATAGGAGGGGCTGAGGACCTCAAGGTGGCCAGGTTCAAGCTACTTCTGTTGCCAGAACAATTCTTTGGCTCAGTCCCTGAGTGCTCTCAGGTTACTACCAAGGAAGAAGGTGGCTGGCAGTAGCTTGCACCAATTATTCTGGCAGTGGCAGCCTGTTCCTTGCTGCTGTCCTCCCTGCCCCATGCCTGAACAGCAGCGCCAGAGCTTTTAAGGAGCACCACCTTGGCTGTGTGTGCATTGCACGCCCAGTCTCTCTGTGTGTGCAACAAATCCAGTTTCCTGCAACAGCAGCAGACAGGCTGTGCGTGCAGAAATAGGCTGTGCTGTTCCAAGCACAGCCGATGCAGCCATGTGGCAAAGGAGAGCTGCGCAGGTGGCATACCAGGGTGGGGAGGGGGGAGCTAAGGGCACCAGCGGGGCACTGCTGTGCTGCGCAGTGATGCACAGGGCCATCGATCCCGCTCCCCCAAGAGAGGTGTGGCAAGGGAACTGGGGACTGGACAACTGCACCTTAGGGGAGGGGCACAAGGCTAGCATAGGACTTTGTAGGCTTCAAGATACAACCGAACTGATGACCCCTAAGTAACATTGACCAAAAAAGCTTAGATGTTCTCATGTATTTCAGTCCTCAACACTGGGGGTGCTAGAGGCCGTGACAGAAGTTTAAGTACAACCAGAAAAGAGACAGCCTGAGGCTTAAGAATAGGTAGGTGAAGGGTAGGGAGGAAGTTATGTGGCCATATATGCAGTCTGGCTATTATTTTTGACACCGTCATGTAACAGTGAAGGAGGAAAACCATATTTTTGCAGCTGTAGCCTATGTGGAGCCACTGTCACGTTGTTTGTAGTGCAGAAGTTTTATCTTCCACTTGAAATGGTATGGCTGCAGCTGTTTAAATGGTCCAGCTTTCTGAAAGATAGTAAAATCTTTATGCTGTTTCATTTTTTTTAAGCTTAAAAACCAGGAAAACTGAATATTTACATTTATCTAACTCATAAGAGCAAAACTCAAATATACCTTTCTATCTAAATCTAGGTCCTGGAATTATTTTGGGTCAACATCTCATTAAGTATCAGAGTTGTATGTATTAATTTCCTTTTCCTTTCTCCTTCTATATTAGGTAATAGGAAGATCTTTTCCTGTGATTTATCGTGGTGCAACACCCTGCAGTCCTTGGTTTGGGCTTTTTCCTACACATCTCAAAACCAGAGTCGTCTTCAGTTCTCTGTTTTCATTCTTCCCCCATGCAGAGGGAACTGAAAGTTTCTGCAGCCATTGCATAATGTTGGGGGTGGCCATTAGGTGCTACCAGCTGCCTGGCAGTTCTAGTTTGAGTCCTGTGGTGAGGACACATCATCCTATTCCAATTCCACTCTAACTTACACCGGTAGAAATTAAAAAGTAATTCTATTGAAATGAATGAGTTATGCCAGCCATCTAAATGTGAGGAAAATTCAATCTATTAATTTCCAGGGGACTCTTTCTTCTAATAAGCTTTGGCTTGATTTAGTGCCTATTGTAAACAAGGGAGCTAGATATCCCAAATTAGCTGCATTACCTAGGGCAATGGCACGGGAAACACCTTATACTGGCATTGGTTAGGCCAAGGCAGAAAAAATGTCAGACAAACATACAGGCAGCCATAAGACTTGTTTTGTTTTGTGCTTCATTTGCATCCCTTACTTTCTTCCTTTAATCATGGAATCATTAAGGTTGGAAAAGCCCTCCAAGATCATCAAGTCCAACCGTCAACCCAACACCGCCATGCCTATTAAACCATGTCCTGAAGTGCCATGTCTATATATTTTTTTAACACCTCCAGGGATGGTGACTCCACCTCCACTGCCTAGGAGTAACTTACAGTTAATTTTTTTTTTTTTTAATAATTACCTGCTTACCTATGCTTTTCTTCTCATACAGCCTCCATATTCCCATGGATCAGATACCAGCACATGGAGCCTCCAGCAATATCTGCAATTTTGTGCCACATCTCAAAGCCGCCAGGCTCTGATCCCAGACCTGCTTCCCTATCCAGATGACCTGTTTGTCTCCAACTTATCCTGGCAGGGTGACTAGTCCTTCTTCACCCTCTTGGCACTCCATGTGGAGCCTCCCCAGGACCTACTAAAGTGTAATGAGACTGGTGTGTGTAGTGCTGTCACAATTAGGGCACTGAAAAGTCCACATCTGTGGCTACAGTGGTGCCCTGGGTACTCACCCAGTATGCTGGTGAACAAGGCCTTGAGATGCTGAAATCTGTCGCATAGCTGTAAGGAGCCAAAAACCACAGTGCTCGCGGCAATCCTTATACTTGCCTTGGGGAAGGTAGTGGTGTAGATACACAGGAGATTTCCCTGCAGGAGGCTGAATCGCTGTTGACTGGCTCTGATGTTAAGGCAAAGTTGGGCAATGGCCATCAGTGAATTTAGGGTGCTGGACTGGGGTAGGATTGTAGAGCAGTGCCTGCACGAACTCCTGGTTCTGTTTAGTCAGCATTTGCAGTCTGCAAGCAACAGCGGTTTGTGCTCCTGGGAAAATACAGGCCTGTTTTGGGAATCTGTTGGGACTCCCCTCTCCTGTGTCTGTCTCCTTCTCAGCCTGGTTTCTGGCCAGGTCCTTTCCTGCTTCATCTTAGGTTTCTGCTTGCATCCCATATGTAATCAACTGCGATTTCTAGCTGGGTCCCTACCATGTATTTACAGTTCTTCCTAATTAATAGGACTGTCCCCCTGCAGTCTATCCTATATCTGCTCTATGATAATGCAATCTTGAGCACCCAGAGAGAAACCTGCTGTCTGTCTGTCTGTCACCAGTGCTGCTAATCCCAGGGGGAGGCGGGAAGGCGTTAGGTCAGTGTTGTGGTACCAACGGAGGTGTTTGCATCTGTGATGCACCGTCATCTTTGCTGCTTTCATTCTGGAGGTGCCCCTAGCTTTTTGTTATCTGGCTTAACTAAAAGTAACAGATGTGCAGATGGAAAAATATGAACAGATTTCTAGAAGCAGAAAGCTAATTTTGACATGTGTTTCTTATGTTCCAGACATCTGTACCACTGTGGCTACATAAAGCGATTGCATGTAAAGAACAAAATATGGCTTATCTGTATGTGTGCAGTTAAAGTGCATTTACAGTCATGTTCTGCGTATTTTAACGTGGGTGTGTAAATGCTGCTACAAATGTAGAGCTTTGGCAGGTTAGAGGCCACTGAGGTGACCTTCTGTCAAATGCTACCAGATCTAAAACTGCAACACACCTGTGAGTCATCAGAATGACTTTTTAGATGCTGGTCACGTTCAGTGCCTCTCACTGTTTTGCTGAATCGGGCTGCGTTTTGGCTTATGATAAACTTTGTGACTTATGGGCCAGATCCTGGAAGTGTTTTAGCTATGTGACCACTGGCAGTCCTCTAGCACTGTGTTCTTCCAAACATTTTTCTGTTGCTGTGTCACATGCTGTTTGCTTTATTTACATTCAGATGGGCTTTCTGTTAAACATTTTCTTTTTCTTTTCCTCCTCACTTCATCAGAATGCAGCAGGGCTGACTGCTGGTGT
>NW_009260182.1:10306970-10312607 GCF_000687185.1 Egretta garzetta | reverse complement strand
AGTGCCCAGCTGGGAGCACAGAGCTTCCCTCCAAGCTGGTGAGTCACGTAGCATCTCTAAGGATGTAGATCCAAATGGCAGATTAGATCCCTACCTAGGTTCAAGCTCCAAAAACTGTTTGGAATCCAAAGTTATACTGGGAACAAGCTGGTTCACTGGTGTCATCTAACTGGTCATCTTCAGGGCAGAGACAGGCCACAAAATAATTACATCTGCATGATGCCAGTTTCCCAGTAGGCACCTTCTTTATTCTGTTCATCTAGATCATCGCATGTGCTTTCATAACCCATTTAGAATATATTTATGTACAAAGCGATGCCTTTGGGTTAGGGATAGAAGCACTTACTTATCTTGCTTAGTTTAACGTGTTTAGTATTATCGATATCCAGTTATCTAATTTAGATTAAGATTTTATTTTAGCAATAAGGTATTTTAAAAAGAGTTTCCTCTGGCACTGAGCAGTGTTCTCTCTGCAGTTCCTGTCTACAGACATCTTGAAACCTGCTTTGAACGACAGCGCCTGGATTTGTGTGTTTAGGGAAGGAGTTCTTTCCTAGGAGGTCCACTGTTTGATACTGATCTTCAAGAGAAAACTTTAATTTTGAATCTAAAGATATTTCTATTTATTCCATTTGTTCTTCTGTCTCACTTATTATTATTGTTTATAACTACTGTCACGGCACTGTTGCCAGCAGAGTACTGATACATTGTGCAGCACGATGTCTTGGCTACCTCGTGGGAACAGCAGCTGAGGAAGGGCATGCCAGGAGTTACGTCTTAAAAGAACGAGTTGGCACCTTTTTTGACTGCCGGCAGTGTCCCAACAGCAGAGAAGGAGTTGATTAATTCTGATGTTTCAGAAAGTCATTGCAATGATTCAGAAAGAGCTGCAGTCACAAAGACCAGAAGTGTTATGTTGAAATTAAATTTTAAAGACTAATTCCAGGAAAGAACTGGCTTTAGATAGTCACAATTACACTAATTTTTCTGGTAATGGTCTGGCTGTATTTTATAACTAAATGTTGAGAAAACGGGCAAAGTGGCAAAGCTGTTCCAGCAAGGGGCAGGGGTTAAAGGACTCTGGTTAGCACAAAACTTTAACATCTTGTTCTTGTTGTAATTTTGAAGTCTTAACTCCTAACATTTCCAGTGATTTAGTGATGCCATAAAAGCTAATAAATGCATTTAGGACCTGATACAATAACAGAAAAAGGCATCCATCTATAGAAATAAACTGCATATTTGTGGCCTTGTTACAATAAGGGTGAGGCGGGAAAGACAGAATTCCTCAGCAGACCCTTAGCATGACAGCAGAATAAAGGAAACAGATGCACAGAGCTCTTTTTGATCATGTATCTAAACTAGGTGAATACAGACTTCATCCTGATGAAAGCAACACTTCCCCTGGAAATGAAATCCATAGCATTGTAATACCCAACGATTTCGTATAGAGCCCGACTCCATGGGGCTTCTCACAGAGCAGTATTTAGAAGGTATGTGAAAAAGAGCCAGAATAGGCCAAGGTCTGGTTGTGACAGCAAACTTGGTCATGTGTAAAACAACTTCTCACTTGCAAAAGGTGCCTGGTTAGGGGCCAAGGAAATTAATCTCAGCCATTATATTTTTGCCAAATCTTTGTGGAACTAAAGCACTAACTACATCAATTCTGCTTGCTTTGCTGAGGTGCTAGTGAGCACGGGAGATTTAGAAGCATTAGACTGAAATTTTTTAAGCATAAGATTTTCAAAAAGAATCCTGGATTCAACATTATATACCCCCAAGCATACATACTGCCATGTGAGGGAGAGTCAGAGTCCCTCCTCGTTTAATTCCGGATTGCAATGTACACAGAAATGCATGCATTTAAAAATACGCTCCTACTTTGGGGACTAATTAGCAAGTTTCAAAGTTAGATAAGGGACATTCAAGGGTAACTGAATTACCATGGTTAATTGTGCTAATGTGATCATGCAGGAAAGCAGAAAGAAATGTTCTTTTCATTTTTGTGTGCTTGTTGTTGTGTGGAAGATGTGGCCGTCAACGAAAGGCTGAACTGGTGCTGCATGCGTAGCTTAAAGGAGCAAAAAAGATGAGGTGGGAAGCATGATAAAGATGTTCAAATATGTAAAAGACTGTTGTAAAAAGGAAGGGAACAATCTCCTCTCCATGTCATAGTGGGCATGGCAAGATGTAGAGGCCTCAAAACACACCAAGGGTTCATTCTGATATTAAGACAAACTTTTTAAGAGTAGAGATTGTGAAACATCAGTGTGAATTACCTAGCGAGTTTTGGAGTCTCCATCTCTGAGATGATAGGATAAAAACATTTTAGTTAATCCTGCCTCAGGGCACAGGACTGGAGTAAATGACCTTTCAAAGTCCCTTCTAGTCTTAGAGTCTCAGAAAGCAACCAGTAGCTTTTAAAGCAGAAGAACTGTGTGCATCTGGTTTTAAGGTGGCTGGAATTTCCAGCCCTTTCTTTTTAAATAGAAACTCCCTCTGGAGTCCATTGTTCAACAGGAAAAATTCTTGGGTTTCACCTTAGCTAGGCGACCTAATTTCCTGCCTGATATCATAAACAGTACAGTATCCTCAAAGAAGAAAGTCCCAGACACCTTATTAGGAAAAAAAAAGAACCAAAAAAAAAAAATCCCAAAGGACAGTTCAGTGTGACAAAGTAAAAAACTTTATAGCGTAACACTGCCTTCACAGCGTGCTGCTTGCTCTTGCTGCCTGCTGCAATCTAACCCAAATTAGTCCCACAGAAGGATTTAGGTACCTAATGTCTCAGTAGACGCCGGTGTCTGCAAGTGAGTTCTCAGTGCTGAGCTGCTGAGCCCCTGTGCAATAGTTGGGCTCACAAATGGGACAACTCCTTGGCTGCCTTTCCTGTGGCATGCGGTCCACTAGATAACTGATGTGAATAACCTCATCATTCAGGCATCCCCTGGAACAGAGAGACTCAATTTTAAACTTACACAGCAATGAATTGACAACTGAGTGTGTCGTTATTGAACAGCTTCAACAAGAGTGATCAAGAAAGAGATGTCCTCAACTAGCCCAGGCGTATGCTTCTGGGAGGTGGGAGACTTGCATGCAATTTTCTGCTTCAGAGAAGGGGATTCCAGCCAGGTTCTGCCACATCTCGTGTTAATGTTAACATCTACTGCGCCAGTTAGGATGGGGTTAGAGTGGAAGAAGGAGGAAGAACATCTCATTTGCATTTCTGTGTTTGATAGTGTGGCAAGACACCAAGGAGATAGGCATCATCCCATCTTAAGTCATGCCTTTAGCTCCAAGAAGGCTGTTCTAGTATTTTTAGATTTAAAAACTCTGCTTTGCTTTTTGGCTTTGTCATGGACTCCCCTATCAAATTATCTATACTAAGGTTGTCTGTAAGCCTGCCCAGATTTGATAAGCAGTGAGCATAAGCTGATGACTGGTTAGATCCTCAGGTGGGATGCTGCCTAGAAAAGAAAAACTCTTCTTGCTTTCTAGTGATAATAGTTTGCTTCTTTGATCCCAACTGCTAACTTGAATCCAAGTAGAGCAGGATTTCACTTAAGTCCTATTTTGAACTACTTACAGCTTCTAACGCTTTTTTTTTCTTTGCTGGATTTTTCTGGACCTGGTTGCTGTCCAAACATAATGTATTGATTTAATTTGACCAACAATATTTTCAGTAACATTTGGAAGAACCATTTCCTCCATTTAAGTAAAAAATGAATACATGGCTATCTTTCTTTGGAATAGGTCCACGCTGAGAGAAGAAAGTAGGAAAACTGTACTTCTTTCTGAGAAATGTTTTTGCACATTCTGCTGGTCGTTGGTTTGGAGTTGAATGAGTTAGGATATGTTGAAAACTGCTTTTCCTGGAGTATCTATGCATTTTTATTGTGATGTATGTAGGAATGCCTTTGGAGGAGGAAGCTGGTCTCTGCAACACTTTGACTCTAGCCCTTACACAGAACAGAGCTTTCATCTTGTGTCCAGCCCCCAAATTCCAGCTCATGAATTTACTCAATCTGTTTTCATTTACAGATAAAAAGAGAGCCTGAAAAGCTGCACTGACAGCAGGTTAATAGAATCTTGCAGTTGTAAAGGCAAGCAAAGATGAGAGGACAAATAACCCCATGAATTTTCTGCGCATCTCTGTGGCTCTCCCCTGCAGTGTGTATATATGGAGCACCAGGTAAATGTACTTCTGTCCTGCAGTCCATAGGCACTGAGCCCCACGTACCTTGCAGCAGGGCCACAGCTCAGGAATCCTTGGAAGCTCCTGTTAGTGTAACAGTTCAACAGACCGCTTAACCCAGGCTCCCTAAAGGCTGCCGAGGAGCACCTGCCCGTGTAACGTATTATTATTTAAGTTGCACTGAGTAATATTGCTCATTACTTTCCTTATGACATCTTTACAGGCTGCTCTTTGGAAGCTCGTTACACCCGTGTGCCTGATGCCAGGGAAAGGCTTCTTAGTGCTGTAGGGAGATCTGAACAAAGCTCCTACAATAAGGTGCTTTCTCCAGGAAGACATCTCAGTAACGGAGCTGTGTACCTTGCACAGCTGGTTGCTGATTCACTGTTTGCTAAAGATACCTGAGTAGAGGTAGCAAAAAGCATAACACATGGAGTACTTTGCAAACTCTGATGTCTCCTGGTACAGGCTTATATATTTTCAAGCACTCATAGTCATTCCAGTTTTTCTGATGGAAACAACAGCCATAGAATTTGTAAGATTAAAAAAAAAAATCTTGGCAGCAAGCTTCCCGAGATGGTTATTCCCAACATTTCTATAGCTAGAACAGAAGTCAAAACTGCATTTAATGTATTGTCATTTCAAATGATAGGCTAACTTACAAGAGTGGAAGAGAAAGAAGACAAGACCATTTACAATAGCATGTTGTAGCAATTAAGGCTATTATTCATAAGCCAGTTCCCCCACAAAGCCTCTAAGCTGTCACCACCCACCATTTTTCCTCCCCCATCTTCACCAGTTGCTTTTTCACTGATTATGGTGATGCAAAGGCTGCCCTTCAGAGGGCCAAATTTCAGGACAGCCATCCTGTTGTTGCTAGACTTTCTCAGCCACTGCTAACGCCCACCTTTGACTGGTATCTTGGCCATTGCATGAGTAACGATCAAGTGAATGTCTAACTCCCAACTATTTTATTTTATATGTGAACATTTATTAAGACTTTACTGCAATGCACATTCATGTTGGCACAGATAATGTTGCCTGTACTTCACTAATGGTGCCAATTCCAGATTTCGAAGTGTTCGGTTTGCAGCCCGAATGTTTTGTTATGACAGTTTTTTCCCATGTGGTATTAAACTTAACACTGGTGCTGCCAAGTCATCGGCTGTGCTGCAGCAGAGTTTGGCATTGCAGCGTGGGAATTCCTTGAGCCGCTTAATCTTAGGGCTAGTTGGAGGGAGTCAGGCTGCGCCCATCCTCAGATCCGAGGAGCGTTACAAAAGCTGTCACGCAACATTTTATGACATCGTGGGTGTCATTTTAAGCCTTGTGGAACGTGACTTGAGCGGTCGGATGTAAAAATTGGAGTTGGAACTGGCTGAGCCCGACGGCAGGCTCGGCTCAGGGGGGCAAGGCTGGGTGCCGGTGGCGTAGCCAGGCTG
>NW_009260182.1:10306421-10306874 GCF_000687185.1 Egretta garzetta | reverse complement strand
GTGCGGCAGACTCTGGCTCTTCCCTCCCTCCTACCCCCCCAAAACAGCCCCCGCCACCCCCCAGGGTGGTTGTTTAAAATTTAAACAAACTTAAAAGAATTTAAATCTGAAGAGAGAGATTGAGAGGCTCAAAAATACTGAATTATTTAGCGACCGTTATTCATTCTTGGATAAATGAGGGGGCACTGTCTGGTATAAACTTCATTGTGTCCCTGTCCCCCAAAGTACAGGAATAGGTGGTGTCCTCATGAGAAACAGACCTTGAACCCCCAGACCCTTTGAGATCAGCACAGATCACGGCTGTCCTTCCCCATGATCTGCAGTGACAACTGCGGTCCTCACCCAGAAGAGCGGAGGTGCCAGGACACAGCCAGCCCCGGCAGGGATGGAGGCTGGCTTGCCAGAGGCCTGACTATGCATCAGAGCAAGCTGAGGAGTGTCGTGAAATGTTCC
>NW_009260182.1:10304192-10306409 GCF_000687185.1 Egretta garzetta | reverse complement strand
GGGTTTGTGGTTTAACCCCAGCCGGCAGCTCAGCACCACCCAGCTGCTCACTCACTCCCCCTTGGTTGGATGGGGGAGAGAAAATCAGAAGAGTAAAAGTGAGAAAATTCATGGGTTGAGGTAAGGACAGGTTAATAGGGAAAGCAAAAGCCATGCACGCAAGCAAAGCAAAGCAAGGAATTCACTCATGTTTCCCATGGGCAGGCAGGTGCCCAGCCAACCCCAGGAAAGCAGGGCTCCATCACGTGTAATGGTGACTTGGGAAGACAAATGCCATCACTCCAAACATCCCCCCCTTCCTTCTTCCTCCCCCAGCTTTACATGCTGAGCATGATGTCATATGGTGTGGGATATCCCTTGGGTCAGCTGTCCTGGCTGTGCCCCCTCCCAGCTCTGGCAGAGCAGAGGAAGCTGAAAAGTCTTTGACTAGTCTGAGTGCTAGTTAGCAACAATTAAACATCAGTGTTATCAACATTCTTCTCATACTAAATCCAAAACACAGCGCTATGCCAGCTACTAGGAAGAAAATTAATTCTGTCCCACCTGAAACCAGGACACTCAGAGATATGTCTGGAGAGGGATCTTCATATAGTATGTAGGAAGGATCTGGAGAATACCAAGAAAGAGAATGTAAATCTTCAGACACCGATAATCTGGAACATGTATCGATCCCATTAGTGACTGTAGGATAAATATGCAGGAAATGAAACTGGTTACTTCTGCCTCATCAGTTCTTGTTCGTATCCCGACGACACACCTACAAGTATATCCCCCCCTGTGGACAGCCAGCTGTATGGACACCACTGCGGGAAGATGTATGGGAGGCAGGGTCAGCAGCCTTGGAGTGCTGCACACCCCTGGGGCGCGGGGGGCCAACTGCTGTCCCTCCAAGGACTGCACCCTTGGCTTGCTCCTGCCGTTGCTTTCCATCACTAACTCCTCCCCTGCGTTTGTTCAGGACTCTCTTTTAAGCATCCCTGCAATCACAGATTTTTTTTGCTGATTCCCCTCTAGGTTGTCTGCTCTGAAAACAGCACTTTGTCACAGTTGCTGGTTTACTGGGGGCACGAGAGACCTCTGTGTAAAGCTTTGGGAAAGGGCTCTCCAGCACTCTGTCTGCCTTAAAAGTCTTGCTTTCAGTTTGGAAAGGAACTGGAACTAAAACCACCACAAAGCTATCCAGAAAACACTGACTGTACGTTAAGTTTTGTGATTGTTCCCGCATTCCTCATAATTCTCAACCGCAGCTCCGTACTAGAGGCTAGATACACATGGTGGGCATTTTTCCTCTTGCTAGCAGTGGGACAGCAAGAATGCGAGCTTCCCTTTCAAGTCCAAAATGAAAGTATTGACAAACAGTAAGAGAGGAATGTGAGTTTTGAAGTTATATCTTCCCTCAAAGCAAAAAAAGTGTCTAACTCCAAAAGGCTTTTCCCAATACAGTTTTATTCTTCTCACAAATTTGTTTGTATTGTTTTCCTTTCTTCTCCTCCATACAGGAAACAAGCCTACGGCTCTCTCCCACTTTAACACGCTTCTCACGCTATCTGGGCAGAAATGTTTCAGACTCTGTACTCAGCACTTCATTTCTCAGCCATGTCTTTTCAAGAACTGGCAGCCTACAGGATAACATCAAAAATAATTTATTTCATATCATAGCAATCCTGTATACTGGAACTGTCTTGAACCTCTCCTGCTTTCTCTGGGTGCCATGCTGGAGCAGTGACCTTGTTTCTGTCTTCTCGCAGGTCTTCAGCTGGCTTGCAGGGCAGCCGGAGCTATTGCACGGTTTGCAGCACAGGTGAGCCCGTGGGGTGGGTGTGTGCAGCAAAACAGCCTGCAGAATTTCTGCACAGACCACTCACTCGTGTGGTCACTCCTGACTTGCAGGGGACAGAAGTAAGGTCATCCTTCTGGCCTTGTATTTCTACGTTCCTGTTCTTCTGTTGTTGTTATTTCTAAGTAACAGGTGTTCTGGTTTTACTATTTAAACAACAAATGCAAGTGTTTTGCCAAGTTTTGGCTTCCTGAAGAGGGAGCTTCCACTTTGAAATCTGCTTCAAAATGTGTCAAGTCACTCTTCTCTGGGCAAGTTTCTGTTTCAGTTTCTGCTTACTTTTCTGATACTGAATTTCCACAAAACAGGAGAGTTTCGGTTTTCTGGTTTTCAGTCATTTCTGTTGCTTTCATTTCTTCTTTTTTCTTACCCCCTCCCCC
>NW_009260182.1:10286147-10304167 GCF_000687185.1 Egretta garzetta | reverse complement strand
AAAGAGTTATTTTATACTGTCCATGATGCAGCCTTGTCGTTTGGGAGAAAGAGGCTGGTCACGGCAAGCGTGCAAAGTGCAGAGCAGAGACTAAAGATACCAGAACTATATTTCACCAAGCAGCTATGGCAGTGGCAGTCATCTTGCTTATCAGCACAAGAGTCTGCATGGCCTTTTGTTGCGCATGAGTGTCGTTACACAATTTGATTTAGTAGCAGTTCAGAATTTCTTTGCACCTTTACAGCAAATCAGAGGATTTGATTGTGATATTTTAAGAGCACTCAGTCATTGTTCTATTAACAAAGTGATTCGACAAAATGAATCAAACCAGCGACTTAGTTACAGATTTGAAGCCGGCAAGGTTTGCTCTGTCGGTGCATGGAAGAAGCACACAAAGGAAATCAAGTTACACTCGAGTCAGAACGATTCACAAAGAGGTCGTGGGTGCAGAGGATAAGGAGGACCCTCCCGTTGAGTCACGAGGTTCAGAGTAGACCCCATTGCTTTCTAAGCTTCATCTCAGAGGGGAGTCTAGGTGCAGCTAGGTCCAATCTTAGTCTCCGTCTCTGTCAACGGTTTATGTCTAAGGATAATATGTGCCTAGCAGCAGTCTAAGGTTTGTTCACAGTTTTAAGGTGGACCGTGAGATTTTTAGCAGCACTTGATCATTGACTAATTTAACATTCCCAGAGTTAGTAATTAAATGGCACATTTACAGATTACTTAAATTGATTCACACATGCATACACTCACAAACATGACTATATCCATATTTTTCATATATATATGTATATGTAATGTGTGTATATATATAAAACAAGGGTATACCTGCTAAAAATTCCCCTTGAGTTCAGTGCAATACTCACATCAAATGTCTTGGCATTTATTAACAGGTGAGGGTTGAGCCTCAAGGAGTGAAAGGTTTCAGCACAGGCTCCACTGTTGGTCTTTGGTGATGGACCTCCGATTTTAGCAAACTTTAGAGTCTGTGAACTCTGAGAGGCGTCCCACTTAGAGGGAGGCACTGGTTGCAGCCCGCTGCAGTCCAGGAGAGCTCAGAGGGCCTCACTGTGAACCACTGCTTTATAGGGCCATGAGATGATTGGCTTTAGTCATTTGTAAGCTGTCATCCTGACCACGATCCAGCTGGAGGTAGTACCGCTCCGCTTGGGTTGTGACCATGGCACTGCTCTGCTTGGTTTTGACCCAGGCAAGGCATGCTTTGAGGCTGTCAGGGGATAACTGGTGGCTCCTTGTTCTGTCCCCTGCCTTGACCAGTCAACCGGTGTTGCTGGTACGTGCAGAGCCTCTCCCACCTCAGCCACGTAGGAGCTTCTGGTACAATTAAGGGGACTGACCAACCCACTACACAAAGGCCACTGTCTGGCAGGAGTTCCTGAGGTTGTAAAGTGGTTGAAGAGAGAAAAAGGCTGAGGACATACCACCACCACCACCACCACTTTCCTTCTGAGAATGAAAGGTGAGAGCGGAAGGTGAAACAGTCCTAATATAACCTACTTGGTACGGTTTTCCTGTGCAGCCCTTGTTTGAAAATGAGGCCAGAAGCAGGAGGCAATGGAAAGCTAGGTATGTCACTGTGGGTCAGCAGAACCAAATCGCTTTCGGTCCCTGGTCCAGGTTCTTTAAACTTGATCAGATAGCTCTATGCCACGCTGCTGGCTGCAGTGTAGACACATACGTGCTCCTCTGGAAAACCAACGGCACAATATAATCAATCCTCTTATTTGATGCAGAGTGTTCCAGTTAAAAAAAAAAATTATGATGTATGCTAACCACTAGAGTTAATGGCAGTCTGGGTTCAGCCTTGCAGATGTCTCCTAAGGAGAATATGACTCATTGCTCAGGGATTTTTTTTTTTTTTTTTAACCATCCTCGTTATACTGAGGTTGGGAAATTCCAATGTGATGAAAGAAAAAATTCTCATTCTGTTTCACTGCTGCAAATTCATGAGGTTTGGTACCTCAATTTTAAGATCTGCCTAGTTCAGGTTGGTTATACTGATCCACTGAAGCCCTGAGAGGTGGACAACCTTAGTTTCTGGTGGCCAAATGCCTCACTCTCAGAGATAAAGGCAGAAGCCAAAAAAAGCCAAAGTTCAAGTCAGGTACCTGCCAACATACCTTTAAGCAACATTTATGCCTTCCTGGGTGGGACGTGGTACAGGGAGCAGCCTGTCTACCAGGGCTTGTGAGAGCATGGAGCATTCCTTCCTTCCTGTCTTGGCTGTGCTTCTGCATCACTCCAACCCAGGAAAGCCAGCACAGCCTACAGCACTGCTGTGCTCTTTTCCGAAAGGCAGGCATTTTATCCTCCTCTATATGTGGAGCCTGGCCACGATGAGCAAGACGCTGTTGCAGCGTGTCAGACTTGTACACAGACAGCACAGATGCAAGTCATTTACATCATGTTGTGCCTTAATCCATCCATAGGTGCACAAGTCTGGTGCACGGCTGTTAAACCACCCAGCTACAGCAACCTGAAGGTTTTCCTTCGAAAAGCAGCACAGTGTGAGCATTTTGGCAGTACAGTAGTGGCGAGCTGATTGACAAGACATTTAGAAAATGCAGAAAGGTTAGAGGCAAGAGGCTGCAAAATGGGGTAGAAGTTTTTTGCACTCGCTTAGCACCTCTGTGGCGTTGAGACCTGGGGAAGAACTGTACAACCTCAATGGGGCCTGGGCTTGGCAACAGAACATGCTCTGTGTCCTTCAGACCTTCGATGGGTCAAGTCTGTGAAAGGCTTAACGTTTTTGAAGCTAATCTTAAGTCCTGACTTTCCTTTCAGGCTCCTGCTTAAAGCTGTGCACAGATTTCTAGCTGTTTTCAAGGGCCACGCACTGCCCTCCCAGGCACCTCACTTCTAGCAAGGTGAGCTTTTGGAGCAACCCCACGCAGCTGTGTGTGCCCGGTGCTGCCTGGGGGTTGATTGCCAGCACCTGGCACCCTGCTGCGCCACCTGCCCTGCCCTTTCCACACCCCCGGGGCCGGGTGGCAGCAGTCGGACCCTACCCCAACCCACCAGCACAGCCTGGCTGGCAAGTGGGAGCAAGCCCAGGAAGGTCTCCTCACGTTTTGGCCGAGTCTTGACACTGGCTGGAGACTCTCTAGGGAACTGATGGCAGAGCCAAAGAAGACAGTCATCCTGCTTACCATGTGACCTGGGAAAATCAAACCTTTCCAGTGAGGTCTCCTTTTCTGTTGAAAGACTTCGTGAGACTTTGCATAAATGGGTGGGTGAGCAGGAAAGGCCTGGCTGCAAAGCAGCCACCACTGCTCGTTCTTGGAATTTAGGAGCAGAGCCCTCTACACTCTGTGACAGAAGAAAGGTAAGGTGGGTTTTTTTGTGATTTACTAACCAGAGTAAAAGCAAACTTAGAAGTGACATCTATAGGTTGCACTGTAAGAAGGAAAGACAGAAGTCATGAGGTATGTGGATTTTTTGTTTTTTAATGACAATGATGTTTTCATCGTATCAGTTCCTGCATTAGAACAGCTAGTGTTGCACACTTGCTTATGGAGGCTTCATAGCTTCTGCAGGTTGCCTTCCAGAAAGCATGGTTCTGCTGCACTGCTGCAGCTCCTGCTTCTTTGAAGGGTTTCAACATTAGAAAAGGCTTGCAATTATTGCAGAGGACAAAGGAAATAACTATTATACTTAGCACTGGGAGCTTTTGCATAAAAAACTTGCACATATATACACACATATAAATATAGATACAAGTATACAAAAATCTGTATACGCACACACACAGAGGCGCTTTTATACAAGGGAGAAAATCCACATAAAAACAGCAGAATTTAATTACACAGCAACACCTATATTCAGAATTAATCAGATTTATGTTATATATTTTTTTTGTTCAAGTATTCTTCCTAGTACACTTCATAAGCTCTTAATACCAGAGTTTTCCCTTTGAAAAATGCAACATCCCGCAGTTTTAATGTATGCAAAATGTTACATAGATTAAGTAATACAGGACCATACATTTAGATTAAACCTTTTCTTCAAATAATGACTACTACTTCTTTCTTGTAGTGAATCCTATAGCTGGACTTTTATACCTTTCAGGAAATGAGCCATAAAACTTTTCCTCCCAGTTCTTAACAACCAAAAAATAAGCTAAAACATTTCTTAAAGGAAATATATTGCTACAAAAATAATTATTATTCTGTTTTCATAATATAACTTCCTTGAATCAGTCAGAATGACCAATGAAAATGGCATTTAAAAGATTTGTTATTTCTGTTATTAAAAAAATACTAATTCAGTCAGAAATAATTTTGAATGACTGTGCTATGTCTCTTCCAAACTACCAGAACAGGTTTTACTTAGCTCAGCACTATCATTGTAAGAGTTTCTACCTTCCTGAGTGCAGGTTTTGCTTTGCTCAGTGTCATCACTGTAAGACTGTCCCCCCTCCTGACAGCTGGAAACAGCTGCCTTCAATTTTTCCTCAATTTTATCAGCTGCAGCACACATTTTAAACTCTCTCAGGCTGCTTATTAGGGTTCCATAGGCTCCTTTTATCCCATGTCTTTGATACCAGGCTTGAAACAGCTTAATCTTCTGTTCAGATGTATCACTAATATAATCCCGAAGAATTTGATCTATGACAGGTTCTGGTACTTTGTGATTACGAACAAATGTCTTGACTTCTTGGAGTGTCATCTCCTCCACAATACCAGCAATGTGGCTGCTCAGGTCAACATCTACAAGCATAAAAGGAAATTAATGCTCTTGGCACTTATATCTTACTTATATCTCGGTTTTTATCACGTGTGCTCAGAGTTTTCCTATCCAAAACAGATTAAGTTTCAGGTATTCATGACTCGGTATGTTTTATACATGATTTTTTACAATATACAGCGGGTCTGCTTTTACATGTTCCTACCAAAAGCTAGGTAATTCAAATATTTAGGGTGTATCCATATTGCTTTCTGCCACTTGAAATAGAATCTCGGTTCCCTCTGTAACCTATTCTGTCCTTCTCTATCATTAAAGTCTCGTCATCCCTCATGTACCTGTTTTGCTCAAAATAGTGCTGGGAAAGGTCCCAGAACAGGACAGGTCTTTTGTTGTGATACAGCCTTGGAGCTTATGTTCTTTTTCTGTTGTGTTACTACTATGGATTTGCCCTTGAGAATAAGGGAGGTTTGTGTTTCTGCAATCCCACTGCTGGGTGTGGGACTGAGCCATTACTATAATTATCCACCACTCTAGAAATCCAGCTTGCTGCCTCCTAGTGTCTGTACCACATGCAGAACAGAAATTCACCTGTTGTCAATTAGTAATTGCTTCCCATATAACAGAAATTCCTCCTGAGGCAAAACTTTCATGATACCACTAAATGCCTTAATAAGAACAATATGAACTGGCATTTCTTTAATAAGTGTTCACTGTTGTGCTAGAGTGACAGCTCTAGGCAGTGGCAAAGTGTACACAAATATACCCTTTTTTAGTGTAGGATTTGCATGTCTTTTTTTTTTTTTTCTTCTCCTGAATGTTGAGAACTTACTTGTCTCTTACCTGTGCCTATGAGAGGTACATTCTCCTGAAAAGAAGAGCAAGAGAGAATGAGTAGAAGCAAGTTTTGTAAAACACCAATCTTGTAAAAGAGGATAAGCACATTTCATAACACAACTTCTGTAACTTTCTTTTAGTTTTCTCTATGATTCCCCTGTTCTATGAGTGAGGGAACCAGATCAGACAGACAGAGAGACCTCTCTGGACTTGGGTAAGCACCTTACAATTGCTGTTGCCTAACAGTATGCATGGGGACAGGCACCCTGGCTCAGTGGAGGCTTGATGACTTCTGAAGTTTTGATCTTGGTCATGTAACTTAGGGAGTATGTCAACAAATTCTGGAGAAATAATACAGGGTTTCTCTTGCTTCTCCCAGAAGAGTCCTCATGGTGAAATTTACTTCATTAATGTCATGAAAAAGAGGCATGTACATGCTTGGGCAGTCCCACTGTAATTTAAATGGAACAAAGTTCCTTGCATGAAAGATGAGTTTTATGTGATCTAAGCAACAACACTTACATAAGAAACCTCTGGTTTGGGGACTTCTTCACATAGGATCTCCTTGCTAGTAAGACCCTTCTGTCTTCTCTTGTCTGAAACAAAATGGCATTTTTAAAATCCAGGACAGAGTATAGCTCTCCTCTGGACTCCAAGAATACAAAATTGAGTTAGTAGTTGAATATCTTATTCAGAGTATGATAGGAATAAGGAAGAGGAAATTGCTTACAATAGATTATTGCTCCAATTGCTGCTGATAGCAGTAGCACAGTTATCAAAGCAATGGCCCACTGTGGCAGTCCTTCTGTTGGAACATTGGAAACATTATGTGAAAGTTAAGTCAAGAAATGCAATACAGCAACGCACTCTGAATTTTAAACAAGATTGCATCAGATTATAGAAGTGTTTCTGTTGTCTCCTAATGCAGAAGCTATCTCTTTGTTCAAGACTTACCTATCATGAGTGGCCCCTAAAACGGGGTAATAGCTCCTACATCTGTACAGTGATCAAGGGAAAAGAGCAATCATGCTCCACAGGCCAGCACAGGGCCCAGTAGATATGATGCCCTTAGCTGTCAGGAATCACTATGGACCATGGTGTAAAACAGTACAATTGCAATAGACTCTCAAAACACAGCAGATGCTAGACCATGCTTGGTTTTAAAATGGTACCTTTCATTCCACACACAGTGTCTGAAGTTGAAGTACATTGTTTTTCAACTACGCCACTTTCACATCTGCAGAAAACATAAACAAAAATTATTATGGGATTTGTTTCTCTCTTTATAAACTCTGTCAACAGAGCAAATCAAAATCATATAATACTTTTTATCAGCTAAATATTTCATATATCAAGATGTTGGAATTTGGAATTTAATAGGTATGGTAAGGAAATGCATGACAGTGGAAAAAGGTGTGGAAGTGATTTTCTAGAGGTAATAGTAGATCACACAGAGACAACGGGAAAGTTAAGATACTTCATTACATTTTTTGAGAAGTACATACAGACTTGGTGGATGTATGCAAGTTTTTCTACATGCCTTTGGAAGGCCTGCATGGCTGCAGGTTAAAATTGACTGAGCTAAGTCAGCTCAAGAAGCCAAGCGCAAAGGAAAACTACTATGTTTTCCCTGGGGTTATACATTACATTTCTCTCTTGAAATTGGCTAGAAAAAAAATGTGACAACATACTATATTAACAATTTCATATTCAAGGCATAAACTTACATGGTACATGGATCACAGTGCCTACATGGTGCAGAATTGCAAAAATAGTTCTTTACACAGGTGCATTCCGTGTCCTGTTCTGGGGTACAATTCTTTACAAGCTCCAAACCTAAAATAAATTTCTTAAAGTCAGTTTGAAAAAGTAGGCCTCAAAAGCAGGCCTCTGCTCACAAGCTCTTGTCCTCAGACTTACATGCTTTTAGCTCTGCCACTGCTGGCATTGTGAGGCTTAATGGTAAGAATAACATAGCTTTTATAAGGAGCCCTGCTGCCGGAGTACTGGAAATATGGAGATGGCAAAGAGACCTCTGCTGGCCAAGGGCTCAAAAAACCGATCACACGATAAAGTACTTGCTAGAAGAGGACTCACTTGGCACTGCCAAATGTTGTCACCTTCTTTTTCCCATTCAGAAGTGTAAAGCGAGAAGGAAACTCAGAAGATCACGTAACCCATCTCCCTGCTTGATGTCAGAGAAAAGTTACTTACTCTACCTGACAGACAACAAGTTTATCTCTTCCTGAGGACTCCAATGGTGAGGAATGCCACTCTCTCTTTTGGCTAACATATTCCCTGCTTAAGTATCAAAACAAGTGAATGAATTTTCTCTTATCCTTGGTGTCTATGATGAAGCTACCTCCAGCTATGAAAAATTATTTCTGCATTAAAAATTATTCTAAGTATCTACCTACTATGAAAGCTATTTTAATAGGCATATAGAAATGGGAGAGGATTTTTGAGTTATCACATTCCACGTCCTGCTGTAACAGGAAAACACATTGTCTTTCAAAATTTGATGAAGTTCTACTGTGAAACCAGTGTTGAAGCCATTCATGAAAATATCAAACATGAATGATCCTAAGAATGGTTCTCATGGAACTTCAGTGGTAATTTTCCTCCTGCCTGATGTTTTCTACTGACTTCAACTACACTATTGTCCATTGGGACAATGTGACTAGTCATCCCAGTACCCCTTCTTTCCCCTTCGGCTTATCTAATAGTTTCCCCTGTGGCACTGTACAAAATGCTGAATTTTTTTGCTGTGCTCAACTTCATTACCCATCCAAAAATGCTTATTATAATAGCTAATGAGAGGAAAATTTTCTATGCATATGGAGGTGTTACAGGAAGGGGAAAGCACTAAAGACTGATATTCCAGCAGGTGATCTGAGTACAACCATACTGGAGTTCAGAGCTGTCTCTCCACTCACCAAACTAATTTTTAGATACGCAAAACTATCATTCCCTAAATCCAGGTATACTAGAACTACAGGATGCCTGGTGGAACTGGTAGGAGATCAGTAATGGAATTAAAAAAAAAATAGAAAAAAAAAATCTATGATGGGTATTTATGCAACAGGTAGTGAATTTCTGGAATGTGCTGTCCCCCAGCAGGTTCATGGACAAAGGGCTCATAAATGGATACTAAAATGACTAGGTAGGGATGGACCTTCTTATGTCCTTTCCCACAGCTGTGGATGCTGGTATACTTTGCAGGGAACAGACCACAGAAAGCAGATAGGTTTGTTTTTTCTCTAAATAGCATCTCTTGCCTCCACTGCTGAACACAGAATACTGGGGTAGGTGGACCACTGGTGTGACCCAGTAGGGCATGCCTCACAGTCTCATAGTTTGATCCCACACAGCATGTTGAATGTATAAAAGGCATCACTCTATCAGCTCCAGCAATTTTAAATAATATTAATTACATGAAAGACTACAAAAGAAATCACTGGGAATTCTTCCACCCCTGCTTCTTACAACAACCCTCTTCTTTTAAATAGAGGGTGAAGAAGAGAGCGAGCTTTTCTTCCTGGACTCTAACAGTTTGTATGGAGTCTGTTTTGCAAGGACTACTTTGGCTGAGCGAAGGAGATATAAGGAGAAATAATGGACCAACATAGCTGCTTCTTCTTTCTACTTTGTGCTTGATGAATGGGAACTGGGGGATAAACTCATGACTTTGTCAGAAATTTCTTCATGTACTACCAGTTAAACTGGTAGTTATCTGCATGCTACCCACTATTCAGGGATTGTGGAGACTTTTCAGCCAAATCCTCTATCAAAAAAGTCACTGCTAGAGTTGATATTTCTATAGATGTACCAAGTATGCTGTCACATGAACGGCATCTCCAACACTCATCCAAAATGTTGACATGATCCATGTACTCCTTTCCATCTTCACATGGAACACAGTGTTCGCTAATATCTTCTGGGCACTCGATATTTTTAACAAAACCTGTAGAGACAGAAAAACGTGAATTAAGATTTGCAATACCTTTGGACAGAAGCCATCAGCTCTAAGACCTATGTCAGACTTTCTTTTTAATCCCTAATATTTTTTTTATTTACAAATATGGACAGAATCTATATTCTTTATGCATACATATATGCTCTTCAGGAATGTAGTATACATAAGATCTGATTATCCCCCCTCTTCCTCCAAGGAAGGAGTGAAGGAGAACACACCAAACAAAACTGTATGTGCAAAATTGGAAGACCCACGGATATATGCAGTATTGTAAGCAAAAGCCTGTGCTTGCACTTTTTTAACCTCTTTCAAAGATGCATAAGTAGTTCTTAGCTCTTTTGTGACAAGGGTGTTATGTGCAAACTACTATCTGTACTGAAAAGTTACTGGTGCACTGAGCTCAAGAAAGACTTTGGAAGTGTCTGATGTCCTGCAAGAGAAAGATCCAGCTACAATGAAGCATTGCATCCAGGAAAGCAGAGCATGCTGCTTAGCTATCCCAGCAGAAAGCAATTGTGCGTGTGGTGGTTTCCACTCCTAACGACTTTTCAACACAGTCTTATAATGATACTCACCACGTTGACATTTCTTGCAACACTTAACATTAAAATTGTATTCATCTGGGTTACATTTAATTTCCCTCTTAGCAATGATCCTTCTTGCTATTAATTTATTGTATGCTACGCGTATTGGAGCTTCAGTATCATTTTTGCACTGTGTTTCAATAATTAAGACAACCACCTAGGAGAGAAGAATAGCAAGTTATACAAAAAAACTGCCAAGGACTGTAGGTGTGTGTTACTGCTGGCACAGAGTTACATCAGTACCGTTACTCTATTGCTAAACATATTTATACTCACCCCCTTATTATATGTTGTTCACACTTGTGGTCGTTTGACCCTGGCTGGATGCCAGGGGCCCATCAAAGCTGCTCTATCACTCCCCTCTTTAACCGGACAGAGAAGAGAAAAGTAAATCAAAGGGCTCGCGGGTTGAGATAAGGACAGGGAGAGATCATTTGTCAGTTACCATCACGGGCAAAATGGACTCAGCTTGATAAAATTAATTTAATTTATTATCAATCAAAATCAGAGAAGGAGAGGATAAAACCAGCTAAATCTTAAAACACCTTCCCCCACCTCTCCTTTCTTCCTGGGCTCAACTTCACTCCCAGATTTCTCTACCTACTCCCTCCCAGCGGCGCAGGGGGATGGGAATGGGGGTTGAGGTCAGTTCATCACACGTTGTCTCTGCCGCTTCTTCTTCCTAGGGAGAGGACTCTTCCCCTGCTCATGCGTGGGGTCCCTCTCACAGGAGACAGTCCTCCACAAACTTCTCCAATGTGAGTCCTTCCCATGGGCTTCAGTTCTTCACGAACTGCTCCAGCATGGGTCCATAATTTCTACGGGGTGCAGTCCCTCAGGAGCAGACTGCTCCAGCGTGGGTCCCCCATGGGATCACAAGTACGGGCTACAGGTGGGGATCTGCTCCGCTGTGGACCTCCATGGGCTGTAGGGGCACAACCTGCCTCACCATGGTCTTCACCATGGGCTGCAGGGGAATCTCTGCTCCGACGCCTGGAGCATCTCCTCCCCCTCCTTCTTCACTGGCCTTGGTGTCTGCAGGGCTGATTTCTCTCGCATCCTCTCACTTCTTCTCTCTCCAGCTACTGAGCTGCAGCTGGTTTTTTTTCCTCCTTAAATATGTTATCACAGAGGCGCTTCCACTGTTACTGATTGGCTTGGCCTTGGCTAGTGGTGGACACAGGGAAAACTTCTAGCAGCTTCTCACAGAAGCCACCCTTGTAGCCCCCCCACTACCAAGACCTTGCCACACAAACCCAATACAATACTTCAGAAGAGTTAATAGACAATGAGGGCACATATTCAATTTAATGCTTTCAACCCTACCACTACAGGTACTGATCGTTTGAACATTAATGCTTGAGGACAGGCCCACACAGCTGCCTTATAGCAGATGACCTCATACGCCTAATTATAGTGCAAAGCAAGGGAACTCCCATTATTTTCTTGAAGAGCTTTCTCTGGCTCAGCTCACTGTGCCTAAATCTGCCCTTTCTTAGCCTTTCTTCCATAGAGAACTTCCTCAAGTCAAATGCTACCTTTCTTAATTTCTTGCCACCCTACTGTTGCTTGCAAACTGAACGGTGTTACTGCGTTACCTCTGAAGAAAGCACTGTGGACCAGAGGCCAAGCCATTCTTTTTGTCTACTCTGGGCATAAGGCAGGAAAATGAGAAGGATAGATCTGCTGTAGTTTGCCTTCCTCTTGGCAATGGTTTGTGGGGATTTCTGTATATAATTTGCACGCACTAAGTATGAGATGTCTATATAATGGAGCTATGTAATGCTTGTGGGCTGGAGAACTAGATTCCCTCCTAGAAATATTATTATGCAGGACAGCCTGCCTTTACGTAACCAAGTTTCTGCTGACAGTTTGGACTGATTTGAACATTTTCACGATTTATTTTGCTTGTATGTTACTATCTGTGTGGATTTGTAACAGAAAAAATTGAGACAGTCCTTGTCTGGAAGAGTTTGAGGTCTCAACATCTAAGATGATCTCTACATTCACTGTTCTTGCTCCTCTTTAATTAAAAAAATACTGTTTCGTATTTTATAAAAGACTCTTGAAATGTATATACTGAGGAAGGGGGAAAAATTATGCCTGGGGAGAAATGGAGCAATGATATTGTCCTTGGAAAAATGAAAGAACAGGCCAAGTTGTGAAAGAGAGGGATGGTAGGGTACCTTTTTCGGGAAGGAGATTAGTGGGGAATGAGGTGCTATACAAAGAAACTGTCAAATCCTCATACCGATGGTGCACTGTGTGGACTAAAAGTCCTGCTGATTGCAGATTCACTCACATTTCAAATCAGCATGCAGAAGACCTTGAATAGAAGAATTTCTTTTTAATTTTGTCTCGGGTTTGAAAGAGGTTGATTCTGAATGGTTGGTTATCTTTGAATGGCAGCTTAATACAAATTTGACTGTATCTGTTACTACTAACGACAAGGGATGTACATGTTTAAGGAATTCTCTAATAATTTGAGGACCGGTTATTTTTATTATTACACTTCCTTTTTTTTCCTGCCAGAAGGTGATATGTGTAATGGCTGATTAATTCAGTCTTCATGGTTTTGTGTGAAACTGCTGGGGGCTGACCATAACTTTAGTTAGATGCAGAAAACACTTTTTTAAATTATCTTAAATATTTAACTTAAATGGATTTGGATTTCAAACTGGACTCTCAAGTGAAGCAAGTGTTGCCTGTGGCTAATTAATTGAAGTAACCAATATGACCACTGTCTGCTGACTTCTACAAGTAGCCACTTCTGTTGATCCTCTAGTCAGTTCAGAGATGGGAAGGTGAAAAGCATTTTCTTTCCTTAGCAGCCATCTGTTTTAAAATGTATATAAATGTTAGTTACTAGGCTGAAATTAAGCAGGCCTTCCTTTGCACCTGGAGAAGCTTCAGCTGCTAAAAAAAGCAGTTTAGCACTTGAGAAAATGTGGGTATGGACGCTCAGCCCGCCACTTCGCCCGGTCAGCGCTCTGACTTTCTTCTTTTGCTGCCAAAGCTTTGAGGGTGCTCTCCTCCAAATCCCAGTCTAATGATGTTAAAAGGTTGAAGTCAATGGAAGGCCTTAACAGAAGCTGTCAAATGGACGAGCCAAATCAGCGTGACTTGCTTTCCTTTTTGCCTGGGAGAACCGTCTTACTGAAAACTGGGATAGAAAGTCCGATTAAAAATATAATTCCTGAAGCGTAGCCAGGGACGTACGTCCAGCCTGGTTTGGCTGCCCCTGAAGCAGGGTGAAGCCCCGCACCTCTCATGCCGCTGTTGCTCCGCTGCCGCGTGTCGGATGGGGCCGAGGGAGGGGGTGGTCACAGGACAACAGCGGGGGGACATGGGTCACCCAGCTCCGGAGATGGAGGATAGAGACACCCTGACGGGGCTGCCTGCCGTGGGGCCTGGGCCAGCAGAAGGGTCCAGAAGCCAGGCGGTTGCTGGGGCGGGGAGGCCCTGAGGCAGGGTGATGGATCTTTGGCCACCCCAGGGAAGGCGATGGTGCCAGAAGGCTTCCAGCCCTGAAGGCAGGCGGCGCGGCCGGGGCACATGGTGGTCCAAGGCAAGCGCCGCCCGTGGCACGAAGCAGCCGGCGGGGAAATGACTCCTCCGCCTCCCCGCGCTGATGGAGGAACTGTGACTCAGTGGGGTGAGCGGGGAGGGCAGCACCAGCTCCCTCCTCGCCCGCCCTCGCGGCCACACCTGCCAAAGCTCTGCACCCATAGGGGCACCCTGCGTCCTGCTTGCGGCACCCAACCCCCCCTTTTTAG
Organism: Egretta garzetta; assembly: GCF_000687185.1. Taxonomy (NCBI): domain Eukaryota; kingdom Metazoa; phylum Chordata; class Aves; order Pelecaniformes; family Ardeidae; genus Egretta; species Egretta garzetta. The sequence continues at coordinate 10,290,290 of NW_009260182.1, read as the reverse complement.
ACCAGAGAAGTCAAGCCGGTTTTGGGGGGGTGGGGGAGGAAAGACCTGGGGTAACAGTAAAGAGAAGAGGGAGAGTGAAGATTACCACAGCCCTAACGCGCCCACAGACCACCTGGGCACAGCAGAGAAAGTGAAGGGCACCGGTGAATCACAGAGCACACAGAAAAAAAGAAAACGTCCAGAGAGTCATGCGGAAATTGGGATAAAATGAAAGAAGGAAACATCTTTGTAAATTACTAATATCAGTGAAACGGAGCTGACTTTTTTCTCTGTTTACCGAAGGCCTGCAATCACAGCATGTGCACAGATGCAGCCTTCCCTCACGTGAACAAACCTCTCCACCTCTTGCTTATGCTTTTATACGAAGGAGCTATGCTGATACAGTGAGGGGAGACAGAAACACAACACTTTTTGATGGAAGCCCTCCCCTGCCACTCACGGAGATGAACTTCCTGGTACGCTTACAAGAAGTGGGGATCACTTCTCAGAATTTGACATTTTTAAGCAGCACCAAGCACCTACCTCGGTTCTGCTCACAGGGGTGTCTTACCTCACCTTCCTGTGCAAGGAATAATGAGAAAACCATGGACATTTTTCAAAGCAACAGCCTACTTTTTTCAAACTTTTTTTCTCCTCCTGGATTCACACCCTCTTAAATGCAATCCATTTGCTATATACAAATTTTCATGTGCCTTATAAGAAAAAAAAGTCAGTAGTCATTTAGGTTCCTGCACACACCTTACTTAATTGCTTTCCTTTTGTTGCTCAGCAGCAAGTGCTAATAGCGGAAAGGAAGCACTTTAGGGGCTTTTGCACAGGCAGGGGTGATAGGTGCTTTTTCATGATGTATACATTCAAGCAGCGGCTGTACGTTTGCAGCCTCAAATGACTCACAGAGGCTCTCTTCTACCTTTCTCATCTTAACCTAAAAAATAGTTGTCATATCTAAACTGAAGACTCAGATTGAACTAAGCAGTCAATGGGAATAAAATCAATCAATCAGGGATATCTAAACTTAGCAGCATCCGTAAAAATTATCACGAGCCCAAATTTTTTGGTTTCTCTCCTTTTGCATTGCCCAGGTATTTAAGAGAGCTTTCTACCTCCTCCATCTCCTTCACTCCTAGAGAGTCCTCCAAAATGCTTTCACCAACAGGCATCTCCTAAGGAGACGTGTAAAACCTCTTTTCATCTGTGTTGCCAGGGCAGAGTGACAAGAACTTTAGTTTCTTTGAAAACTTGTGTCATTTTGGGCTTCTCAGACCTCCGATTCTTCCTGTGTCAGCGTGTTCTTTGTAACAGGTCAACTTCCTTCAGCTGAAAAGTTTCAGCAGACCGACCTTATGGGGATGTAAATCTCAGCTTTGGAAGTGTGTGAACATGTTATTTGCATACAGGACTTTTTACAGCTTTACAACTTTTAACCCCAAGAAAAAAAAAAAGTCTCTGCTTTCTCCTGTTATCTTTATAATACATTTTATTTTTAGCAAACTGCTTCTCCCATTTCTAATCCATAGATGCCTATGGATGAGAAGGCTGATGCCTTCAGAACTTGGTGGCCTCTTTTTTCCCACTCCACATTTGTTACATGGGGCAACATGCATGAGATCATCAGGGACTTTCTAAGTGTTAAAAAAGGTGGAGAGGGGATTTTCTTGCTCTTTTGCCTAGTGGGAGCTGAGAAAAACTTTAAGTAATTTTCTGAGTATTCATTTTTGCTTCTGGTACTTTTGACAAACGGTTGCTAGAATTAGCTCTATTTTAATAGTTTTCTATGTAATCAATCTCCCTTGCATTAACCCTGTCAGGATGGCTTTTTCAAAGAGTAAGTAATTTCACACTACTTGTTAAGAGGACTATCTACTCCAGTTCTTTAAATACCATAAGTAACTTCCACTTCCTTTATCTCCAGCATAATTTTTCCCCCATCCCTCTCTTTTTTTAATCCCCACCAAGGCAGGAGTTGATAGTTAGCACCAAAATAGCCACTAAAAGTAGTATTTTGAGTTCTAAAATATTGTATGAGAAGGACAGAAAAAATCCAGTTCCATTTTCTGAAGCCCAGCAGTGGGAGTTGGTATTTCCCCAGAACTAGAAGCATCCTGAGCTTCTTACATTTCAAGTGAGATGCATGTGTTCAGTGAGAAGTCTCAGCTACTGTCCAGTGTCTTACAATAGTCATTGCCCAAATTCAGTCCATTACCGTTTCACATCTCAGCTGGCTCACATGCAAATTACAGCAATATATTGGGGGTGGGGGCTGTATGGTTGTAATTTTGTTTGGGGTTTTTTTTTAATAATTTTGGGGTTTAGGAGTACTGTACTAATGAACACCTAATAGATACTATACAACTTGAGAGAGTTGGAGCAATATTAACAGCTCCCACCTCACTTTGATGATGTTGTGGCTAAGGATAAATAAGAACTGGACAGTGCCGAAATTTAGCAACGCTTCCCCCTCTTCCTTTTGTAACACAGTACAGGATTCTTGTGGCACTTTCTCTTTGTTAGGTGAGCTGCCTCGTAGATAAAGGAAGTTAACAGTGGAAATGCCAGCAGACAAATGTTTCCAGAATTGGGGCCCTTATATTTTTCACTTGAGTCTTGGGTCACCCCATCACTTTATGGCTGTTTATACATATACATATACATTTAAATAGGTGCATTAGTTGCCTGAGAAATGAGAGGGAAGGGCCAGCGCAGTAACGTAGGAGTCCTGTTTGCAAAGGTATGTCTTCTAAATGTCCAGAAAACTGCCTGCTCTGCAGTCATATCAGCTAATTAGTAAATATTTACATAACACTTCACTCTCTTAAGATGGCCTATTCTTTTAGAGTGGGTCTCAAAGTGGTGTGTGGTTTTGCGGCTTGTTTTACAGGGTAAAGTTAGGTGTTTCCTAACTATGTAGGCCATTGCTATTTTGCATGACTGTCCCTGCAACTGCTTCGACTGTAGTGCAACATGGAGGTCCTGGCAAAATCGAGGTCTCGTTCAACAAACTACTTTCACGTTCTGGTTTAATCAAATCAGCATGTCAAATGCGGCCCAGATTTACTGATTTATAAGTAGTGGGACAACATGCTAATAAAAAATAAACCCACATGATTTTTTAAAAATACAAAGTATGTGGGAGTGCTACAGCCTTCCTAAGGGGTACTGAAATTTGGAAAAAAAGTGGAAAATAAGAGTAGAAGTGATATTTATTCTCTAGGAGGAGTGTGATAAGAGAAAGTACTTTTTAATCTTAATTTATATTCTGAATAGTTCCAAGATACTGAGCTAGACTGACATTTCTGCCAGTTGTTTGCTGTTCCTGTACAGGAATAGATAATGCACACTTCTGTCAGCAGATGAAAATCCTTCTGTGCATTTAACTGTGCCCTGGTGCTTTGTGCAGGGGCACAGATATAACCCTCTGAATCACTTTAAATGGTTTGCTACTTGTTATATAGTAAATCAGATCAAAATTTGAGTAATTTTGACCTTAACAACTGATTTTAAACTGCCAAACCCCAAAGCAAACTGCATTCATTAGCAACGTAACCACACTGTGAAGAGAGATAGAACGTGAACTTGGGCGAGTTCTCTCTGAAACAGGTGAGAACTGGGGAAGCAACGTGCATCGCATCCACGCCTCCTGGCAGGTCCCGGCCCTGCTGTGCGGCAGGGCTTGCTGCCACCCGCCTGATCCCCGCCGCCCTGCCCCGGGCTCTCGGAGCAGGGCTGCCTCGGGCCAGCTCTGCCAGAGCGTGGCTGCGTCCGCACGTGCCTCCGTCTCCCGCCCAGGAGCTTGCTGCCACTACAGCTCTTTGGCCCACCTGCGCCAGTGGAGATCCCTGTGCTGCAGGCACTGAAACGCTTCCTTACCTTCCTTGTTGACGGTAGTCCTTCAAAATGAGTGTTTGCAGAGGTGACTTTACTGATGGGAGTTATGACACGTGACCTAAGCTCTGAAGCTGCAGAGACTCATCCTGTGCACCGGGGATGGCTAAGGCAAGACAGGAAGGTTGTCCTCTGCTACTTCCAGTAAATGCTGCACTTCGTGCCACTGGAATTGGGCTGTTTTTCCAGCTTTTCCTGACTCACTGTCGCTAGCGGTTCAAAACTCCCCCGCCACAAGTATTCACTTTTATGTCTCTTGAC
>NW_009260182.1:10263664-10285397 GCF_000687185.1 Egretta garzetta | reverse complement strand
ACCGCGGGGATCCTGGGCGTCCGGGCGGTACGGGGCCGGGTGCGCCCACCTGGCAGCCTGTGGATGCCGGCATCGTCCCGAGCTCGAGAAGCCGAATGCCAACAGACTTTGGATGGGGCACGAGGCACTCGCTTCCTGTGCTTCAGCCGCTGGGTAGAGCAGTTGCCTCCCAGCCGAGGACAGAAATGCCAGCTCTGCGATATTGGTAAGGGCAGGCCAGCGGCAGGGACCCTGAATCCGAAGGAGTGGAGTTACTCAGAACAGGCTAAATTCACTGCAGCAGAAGATACCGCCTTTCGCTGCCCTATTGAAAGGATTGCTCGAGCCTGCGACTTCTATTTCATAGCTATTTCCAGTCACTCCTTGTGTTTTTCCTGCAAGCTTTCTGTGGTCTGAAATGCTGGTAGCCTGGCCGCCTTCACAGTGTTAGAAATAACATGATGGTGTCAGTTGCCCACATGTGTCTTGATCTTTCAGGTTTTGACATGATGCCATTGCCTTGGGAAGACCACGGTTGCAACTGAGCTGGCATTTTCATTTTAAACATGATTTTTCAGTGGTTCATGACTCAGATATTCAGAAACCCTTCAGAATTTCTGCTCTTAGTTGCCATACAGATAAGCCGGATTCATAACACCATCAAAAAATAGCTGCCGTTTTAAATATTTCAGGCTTTTTAACCACTTCCGGATAAAACAAATTGTACGGCTGACACATTTTTAGAGATGTTGCCTTTGGAGTATCCTTTAACAATCAACTTTTTGCCTTCCCAGTGGCAGTGCAGAGTGTGACGAACGAGGGGCACCTCACCTGAGTGCAGTGTCTGTGCGACACGTCTGTAGGTCCTACTGGGCAAACCCAAATCACTGTGTACCCGCGGCTGTTACTTTTAGCAGAAATTTGCGTGTGGGTAGGGGTGGAGTAGGGACTGCGAGCAACATTATCCGGACCTGGACAGCTGCTGCAGCAGAAACCTCCGTGGAGTTGTTTCCAAATTCAACACTTGGGGGACTGTGGTTTGTCCTAAAACCAAAACCTGAGGTCACTGGGCCCTCAGCAAGCATCACTTAGCATTCAATAACACCTCGGTGTGCGTCTTGCCCCAGTTGTCTGATATCTTCTGCTAATGTAGCTAATGTCTATTAGGCGCATGTGGTTTACACTCCTCCCTGCGCCCCCGGAGGTGTGATGACTGCGTGCATATATCTGGATTGTGGTGGAGTGTTTTTGTCTTGGTAGGGAGCTTTGAGAGACATTTGAGAGGTTACCAGAGTCTTGTCAAAAGAGTAATGACTGCATATGACATGGAGTCATACCTCACGTGGTTAATAACTGTAGCCATTTGGGGAGTTTTAGATATGTAATGGATACAAGCCAAGAGACAGCAATGGGTTTGGAGGATTTTTCGTTTGCTGTTTGACTATCCTGAGTTGGTGTCGGTGAGCACTGTAAGGCCAGTGTTTTCAGCTTTGCACCGTGCCTCAGGTTGCAGCAGCTTCTTTGGGGCTGGTAAAAGTGGCAGCCTTGACTATTTTCTTTACTCAGCCTTCATCTAAAGCTTAATTCAGGTGTCAGATGAGGAGTGCTAGACGTACAAGACAACATACAAGGTGCTGCACTATTTTAACTACCAGCAGATGGCCTTGCACTTTTCCTAACATGCAGAGAGGGGTCAGACTGTGACGGGATCAAACTCCAGGAACAGTTAACACAGGAGACTGACTTTTTAGTTCCTTTGCAATTCCACCTTTCAAAATGTAAGGGGTTTGGAATTAAAGTGAAGGTTTTGATTTATTTACTGATTTTTGTGGGGTTTTTTTCTTGTTATTGTTCTATGTCCACGTATGTGCACTGGTCATAGGAAATTCTGTTCCAGATAGTTGCAAAAACACCCAACAAACAATTTTGGACACACACAACCACAGTGTTCTGGCTTTGAGAGTCGCTGAGTTGGAATCTGTATTCATGCCTTAACTGGCACCAAACCCTTTCTTCCGTCTCCAGAAGCCTACTTGCACCTAGAGAAACTGACTCCATCAGGGTATTACGGCCTTATGAACTGCTAAGTTTTTGAGAAAGCTGACTTAATTAGTCTCTCCAGGTGAAGAAAAATTTGTCACAGTGAAATAAAACATGATTAAAGGCTCAGAGGCCTGTGCATTGTATTGGTCTCATCTCAGAATATTGAATACATATTCATATTCCAGAGGGAAAATAATGAGGAGGGGGAAGCATAAGATCTGACTTGCTTTCTACTACTACTTTCTTTGTTAAATTGTTACAGGTTTTTTTAACTTAAATAACTTTAAAAAAAAAATACTTGGTTTATATTTGTTTTGGTATGTTGGTAATTATTTAGCAGTCCTTTTGTACTAAGATTGGGGAGTTAGATTAATGTGGTGTAATTTGACCAAAGTAGTTCTATCAGTTCTTTGGCTCTGCTTTGGCCTACGGTACTCCCTGGAAGATCACTGTTGCACGGAAGGCTGACACTGGGATACCTCAATGTAATAAATGCAGGAGCTATTGAATTTGAGAAGAGTTATGAACTCCTCACTACAATTGTCTTCCTCTTAGCTTTGCATTTTCTTGTCTTGTATATGTTGACTTATTCCCCTGGTTTTAGTAGAGAGTAAGTTTGCCTTATAATGTGGATTAGAGGGCACAACTGTTGTATTTGGACAACTTGGTTTGGCTGAAAAGGGAGGAAAATAGGAGATAATACAGAATATGTGTTTTGGAGATACTTAAAATGAAACGGTTTTTTATGTGATTCATGTTTTGTAAATAACTTGAAGTTTAAAGGGAAGGGAGATAAAGCTCAAACACTTAATAACTGGGCTACTTTACTTTACTGAAGTAAAGTAATTTTGTTTCACTTTCTGTCTGCATTTTGTTTTATTTTGGTTTTCTGTTTTGCCTCTCCCCTCCCTCATGTATGTTCAGAACAACCTAATTTCACCTTTTGGTTCAAGTGCTGGACTGAGGGATTCATTACTCATGCAGCTCTATTGCATCTCCTTCATCCTTGGTTCAAACTTGTTTCATTCCGTTACTCTCGTCACGAGCATCAGATAACCCTACTGGGAAGCGATCAGAGTGGCATCGGTCCTTAAATCATCAGCTCTTACTGAGTACAGTTTTATGGTGGAGTGCTTTGCTCTTTGTTTTCCAGATCTTCCGTGAAAAATTAAATTGGCCACCTTCCTCCACCCACCAGCTGCACCCTTTGCCCTATGGTCTTGTGGACCAGAAATTATCTGTAACTGCTCTAACTGTTGGCTGTTCCGTTGCAGTGTGGTATGGCCAGATTCTGACAATTTGAGGTTACCCTTCTCCCTTTCTAAGATACTACTTACAATCACCCGTGCGAGTGGTGTAACTGAAAGGTTCTTGGTCAGATGATGCGGTAGCAAAGCACTGTATTGGCCCAAACACCCCCTTCTGTGGGTGGAGAGGCTGATACGACAGCATGGAAGTGGGAAAGCAGAGTGTGATCGGAGAGGATTATGAACACCCCATGGGGTTTGGTTTTTTGCAAGGTGCCACATCAAATCAGAGCAGGGAGTTCTGGCATGCAGCAGGTTCCTGTTAGGTGTAATAGTGATCTGATACACAGGGCTGTGGAGCCACAGATGCTAACGTTTATCTAAAAAACCCCATGCTAGCAACAAAACAGAGTGGAAACACAACAAAACGGAGTGGAACAAAACAGAGTGGAAACCGAAACTCAAAGCATGCCACTTGACCCCTTTAGCAGTTCTCTTCTGGAGAAGGTGATAAAGGTGAATTGGGAACAGCTCCTGACACTTTAAAAGAAAGCTGAAACAGATGTGTGTCCTTTCTTTTGGAATTCAGCTTCTTGACACAGCCCTGGATCCACGCTTTTGCTCAGTAGACCCCGTTTGATGACGTCAATGCATTCTTCACAGCAGGAAAAAAATCACTTTTCAAACAAACCGAGCATTTCCGTAGACTGGAAAAGCGAATTGGCCGGATTCCTGGTGGCTCCTACAGCCAATCACTATAACCTTACCATAAATGTAGATGTGTTTCTATCTTAGGGTTGATTATTGACTTTACTTTAGCCATGGGACCATCCTGTCCCAGTCCTCTGTGTGTGCACTCTACCAGTGAGTTCTGAGATCCTGAATGCTGCATTATTTAGCAAATATTTTGCACATTGCACGGGCTCACTTAAAATTTGACTTTGCCACTTGATATATTGTAAATGCATCTCTTTTAAATGTCTTGTGGAGCTCTGTCTCCACCCAGAACTTGCAGCAGGCAGCTTAGCCAGAGGTTGGCTGGTGCTCTTTTTCTCTTTTTTTCTTCAGGCTAATTGCTCTTCATTGTTTTTGGGGGTTGGTATTACTAATACTAAGATTATGCTTTATACTCACAAAGCTTGGCATACAGCAAATGCTAACTGTAAATGTGTAACAGGTGACCTGTAAAAGCTCTTGAGATAAGGTGCTAGGGAGGCTAGGCGTTCTCCAGAAGTGAGCGAGGAAGCCTTCAAACCTTTTCCCTTCAGGCACTGCTTGGACGGAGCATGGCTGATTTAGTCTGTGAGTGGTATTAGTTTCCTGCATTTGTGGCTTAAATCCAAGGCTGAATCCTCGTAATGAGGATGAGAGAGGAAAGATCTGTAGAGAAATGTCTGGAGTTAAAAGGTAAGTGTGAGTAAAAGGACATCTTTAGTTCTGCTTTTAACCTTTGATCTGGAGATGGCAGTAACAGGCACGCCAGATGGTTTTATTTCCGATGTTGAGTAAGCGACACCCAAACAGTCACCCTTCAAGGAAAAAAGTTTTCATAATCATTTTAAGGTTAACTAAGACAAATTTTATATTAAAGGCGGTGGTGGGGAGGGGAAGCTAAAGGAAACATTTTAAAAGTTCTCGGCATACTGTAGTTGATCAGAATTTCTGAAACCATAAGAAATGTTCTGTGTTTTGGGATTTAGTTCCACTGTTTTGCTTTGCTCTGCCATCCTCCTCTTTCTGGGATATCCTCTAACAAGTGGGACTGGCACACTTAGGCAGAGCAGTGCCTTGTGCCTGAGGCTCCGAACTCTCCTGGTTTTTTTTGGATATTGATTAAACTTTGAAATTCTTTGGGGGGGGGGTGGGGGGGGACAGTGATGTGAAAAGTTTTATCCCTCCCACTAACGTCTGAGATGCAGCTCGGCATCCTCTGCGACATCAAACGTTCTTCAGAGCGCGAACAGGATGCAGTGATCTTGCTCTGCATGTTTGTCTCCCGGGCACTGCTGCGTGCGTTTAACCAGGGCTTGTGCCTCGGGTAGCCGAACAAGAGCTAAATTCTGGTAGAGAGGGGCTATAGTGGTGGGAGCAAGGTTTGGAGGTGGTGGAGCTGTCGCTGTTCCCTGCCTTCACCTACTCACCCACTGCTACCACACATCTGCACAGAGACGAGGGGCCTGGGTAGCTCACGCAGCTACAGGAATGAGTCATACCTTCTCTGCTCAGCTGCACCGCCTGCTGCAGAGTCAAGCTCTTATGAGCATGAAGCAAATGAAATGGGGGTGTAGTACAGGCTAATTCATGTTTCTATCAAAATGCAGTTGATGGTTTTCTCCTGGTGGCTCTCATCAGCAATTAAATGATGGGCTAAGAAAGCTGTGCGACTCCAGGGATGGTCGTAACAAGAAGGGATACACTGATGTTTGCTGTCTGAAGCAGCCTGTTAAGTTCCCAGATCAGACTTCAGTGATACCTTTCAGGTGAATCATTTCTTAAATACTTCTTGGAAACCAAGTATTTTGTAAGAGGCGTCTTTTCCATGCTGCACGGTAGCTGCCTCTCCTGCTGTGAGGCAGCTCACACGCAGGAATGGAGGCTGGCTGGGGGACAGCAGAGGGATGAACAGCAGAACATGCGTTTCTGGTTCGGTGGGACGGGCAGGAGAGTCTGGTGGCAGCGCAGGCCACAGTGTTAGCAGTCACGGGTTCCCCATGCCTTTCTCCCAGCTGAGGGGTGCTCAGAACCCCCCTGTCTGGAGGTGGCCTGCTGAGAGGAGAGCAGTTCCTCAGTTTCATGTGAGAAACAAAGAGGGACTTGCATCCCTTTGCTCTAATAATGAAAGGAAATTGCCTTCCTGAAGTAGAGGTTTTGGACTGGATTCTCAGCTCTCATTGAATCATTTCAGTGAGCCAAGATTTTACTCGAGATGTTGTCCTGAGCGAAGTTAAGATTTCACTACACGTATATAAAGCAGATGTAAAGGTACATTATATGGGTAACTGGGGAATTCCCTCCCTCTGGGAGGCAGGGCTGGCCGCCAGCCCCTTCTCATCACCCCCCCAAAGGGGCAGCCCGCTCTGCCCTGCACTTGCCGCATGGCAGAGCCTGCAGCATCTCGGCTTAGTGCCGTGAAGGGCTGCCACTATGTGGAGCTTGTTCCTTGCTCTCCCAGCTACTGTTCCACTATTCCTGAGCGACCTGGTACAAAACCCACATATTTTCTTTTCAGGGGGCCTACCTGAAAAACAGGATCTGACAAAAACAAGTCTGCAGGAGAATAACTATAAATTATTAAAAGCAAGGTTTAGCCCTCATGAAAGCAGTAGCTTGTATTGTGTAAGCAGAAAAAAGAAAACAGATGTTAGCCCTTTTTCCCAAGTGTGGTTGTCCTCTGTTCCCTGCAGCCCATTGTGCTGAGAAGGCCTGGGCATTTGCAGTGCACGTAGTGAGGAGTTTTTAATGCTATTAAATGCTATAACAACACTGTTTTATTTCAGTACGATTCAGAAAGGGGGATGTGTTTATGCTGAAGACCTGCTAATTGCATAATTTTCTCCTTTTATTAAACGATGTGTTCATGCTGTGTAACACAGACTAATCAGAGTGCAGAGGAATGATTTATATTATGTTGAAGAGGTCTGAGCATTTGACCTTGTAAATGAATTCCCAGAGACAGCTAAATACCATGCAGCCAGTAGCAGGCTCTAATTAGGAAGCTGGAAGAGTTGCATGTAGTTCTGTTATCCTGATGTGGAAACTATCCAGGCATTTTCAAGCTTCTTGGGCAACAGTGTTTTGCAGCAGTGACAGGAGTTACTACGTCTATTCAAGAAGTTACTAGGCAGGAGTTGAAGGAAAGAGAAACCTGGGAAGTACTTACAGGGCTGACAACATGGCAGGCACCATAATTCTGAGGCAGAGATGTACAAAACCTTGTCTTTTATTTAGTGCTGTTACTGGCTTGTGAGAAGAACAGAAGATGAATCAGCAGGCTTTAGCATTTTCTGCCTGTAGGTATTTGGGATATTCTTGAGGTCCTGAAAACCGCAGTGAAACCAGGCAGATGTTGGCCTTCTGTCTGAGCTGCGTGCAGCGAGAGCTGTACCTGTACCAGTCCCTATGGGCACACTACATGTGCGTGTGCGATACAGAACACTGTCTGTGGTCTTACCCTGGTTAAGAAATGGATCAAAAAGCAGTTGAGGTTGGAGAAATCTCCAGCTGGGCTATAGGCAGATTAGATCTGAGTCCTGACAGTTTTCATCCTCCACGAGGCTAGTGGTACAACAGTTGGTCTTGAAATGAGCTGGAATGAGCAAAAGCTTTGCAGAATCCTGTGTTTTTCCTTATTTCTGAAGGATGGTTAAGTTTGTTTCAGAAATGTGTGTCTATGTCTCTTTTACAGTCATAAAAGGGAAAGGATAAAACATTGGTCTGATAAGGAATTTGAGCAAACAGTTGAAGGTAGGCATGTAAGACACATTTAGTGGAAGAGGAAAAAATAAACCCCTACATTTGGCTGGAAAATGCTGGCACACTTTCAGAAAACCAACCAAATTATTAAACAAAAATAGCATGTTATCTGTACTTTTCCATAGTTCTCATGACTGTCTGTAAGAAAGAGGAAGAAGAAACTACCTTAGGTAACTATGATGCATCTGTAAAGCAAAGGAAAAAACCCGCCCACTTCAGCCTTCTTGGGAGACTTGAACATCATTTGGGGAGAGGTTTATAAATGGAACGTGCTAGAGCACGAGTGGTAGCTGTGTGCTGAGTTCCTCCTGGCTAAGCGCCCAACCATGGTCAGCTGTCCATCTGCTGGAGCACCACAGTAGGTAATGGGAGCGTCTTCCAGGCCCAAGCAACAGCCAAGATGTGTGCAGGAAGGTGGGACAGAGGCAGCTTGGTGCTGCACACGGGGCAGAGGAGAGCACCAGGGAGGTCCTGTCCTTTCTGCAACCTGTGGGGAGTTAGGCACCACTTTGCCAGGTGTGTTTGCACCTTGTTTTCATCAGCCAAAATGACATTCAGCAAAAACGCGATGGATGGTGGTAGGGATCCTTTTGCACAGGTCAGAGGTGCCAAGAGTTTTCTCAAGGCTTCATATTATAAACAGGATTCTGCTGGGGAGGACTCTATCTTATCCTAGATCTATACTGTAGGCTGTAGCAAGTTATAAAAACACATACACGCGCACACACACACACACACTTTACCAGTGACATTTATCTGTAGCTTATACTATTGTTCAGATCACCGATAAAGGCATTAAGCTGCATGGCCCATGGTGGGTAGGGAAGGTCTGGCAGAACTGCACCCACTCAGCAGTGATTTCCCTGCCCCGCTGTGCTAGCAGTGAGCCTTCAGCTGGAGAGCTCTGGTACTGCTCTGCAAAGGTCGGCCCTACATTTGCCTTATTTTTAATTATTTTATGTTTTAGGAAGTGAAAGGCTTTAGAGGGCTTTTACAGCTATGTTTGTAATATTTCTCAAAAAAAGTTTGACAAGAAGTCATTTTTATAAAACCTTATTCATCAGCATTTATTATATTCTCTCCTTTTATCTTGTATTGCTCGGATTCTATATTGGCAGCTGTGCTGGTTTGACGTAGAGTGGTGTGTTCTTCTGGCAAGTTTGTCATTAGCTACTTCTTGCCATTACATGCTTGAAATTTTTGTTAAACTGCCTTTCTTCCTGTTTTGGGAAAACCCCTTAAGCTTTTTTAAGGACTAATGAAAATAAGCATTAATTGTTCTGCAGGCGCTTTGGCCTGTTTTCTGGAATACCTGGATGGATGCAGGCTGTCCCAACCTGCTGCACTCTGTGTGCCCAACTTCACTGCTGGCTTTTTCTGCACCCTCCTGCAATGGAATTGAAACAGAAAATCCCAAACTGTTTTGCAATCTTTTGAACTGACATTTGACTATTTCCTGGTACAGAAAATGCACATGTATTAAATGCGTTTGCATTCGCCACATTTTTTTTGACAATTCCATATAACAGCATATATTTCCATATAATAGCATGCCAATTCCAAAAGTACATTTCCTTTTTATCCTAAGGTCTTTTTTAAAGTATGCATTCACTTTAGTCATATAAGTTGTGGAGTTGCCCTTGTGTTCTTTGTACATTCTTCAGTTTATTGCCATATAATGCTCATTCCTTCACTGTGATACATGGAGGCTTAAAAAAGAGTTCGGCTGTGCTCTGGGGAGTTGCTTGTTTATTGGTCATGCTGAGCAGCTCCTACAGAAGATGAGAAGGTTGCAGCAGGGCCGTGTCTCCTTGTCCTGCCCAGCAGCAACACCCAACTGCTCTGAGCATGCCGAGCCCTGGTGCCAGGAGAAAGGGGCTGGAGACCAGGACTGGGCCATCTGGAGAAGAGGTAGGTACCTGCTTGTTGACATTTGTGGTGAGGGGGACTCTGCATTTTGACATTGCCCAGAGCCCATGGGCAAAGAAGCTCTGTGTCAGTTGCAAAAAGTGAAACTCTGGCACTACAGAAAATTATTAAATTCAGTAGTAAAAAGAATTACCCCGTAAGGTCCTTTTCCTTGCTGTTTGCTGGCGGGCCAGCCAAATTGGCTGACACAGGCACTTGAGCTTGTGAAGCTGTGTGATATAGCTAGGCATGCCGAGTCCACAGGCTTAATCTGTAAGTAACGGCCTTATGAAACCTGCTTCCAGCAAGGTTCTCTGTTGGGAATGATCTAATTTCTCATACTGCGCAAGCTCACCTTGAAACCTTTCTTTTGGCGGGATAATAACAGGGCAACCACTTCCAAAAATGTGGTGGGAACTTGGTCTCCTTGTTGCTGTCAGTCTGGGGATATGTTGGTTGGGGAGCTCAGAAGTTATTGTGGAGGAACCCCTGTGCTCTGCCCGCCCCAGGTGCACACCGCGTAGGTCTGGCTTCCTCAGGAATAAAGGGCTTGTTTTTCACAGCGCTATGGTGGGAAGATTTCATTTACATTTTGACAAATTTAGATAGCATGTCACCGGAGCGGTTCTGATAATTGGTGGCGGGGAGGAATTTCTTCTCTTGTAGCTCTTAGGAGATGTGCCAATTTAACATCATGGTGAAGCCTTGTCTACGCTGTCATTTAGGACAGATACATCTGCATGAACTGTGAGCAAGCTACTGAGGTGCTGCTAAGAGATTACACGCAGTGGGGCAGAGCTCAGCCTTGGCCGGTGGCCTGAGGGCTTATGCAGGATCTCTGGTGGATTTGCAGCTTTGCATAAAGACAGGGTTCCTTTGACGATGCTTCTGTTGTATTTGATGTTTTCTTTCTAACATTAGGCACGTCTACACCAGCTGGAGTGTGAGCTATGGGTGCTGCCTGGCAGATAAAATGTAGGGCTTATTATTTCCACAGAAAATCACAGAGGGCACTCTATCTCCAAAACTATGTGTTTAAATTAGTAAAATTTATGGAGGAAAAATCTGCCTGCATCTATTACGCATGAAGATACAGGTACTAACTCCTGTCTCAAGAAATCCATGTGCTTCACAGAAGGAAGCAGAAAGTATATAGGAAGAAAATACTGTAGGTGTCCCGTTTCTTTCCTAAGCATCTGCTATCGGGAAATCTCAGAGACAGGATACTGAGCTAGATGGATATCAGCCTGACCCAGCAGGGCTCATTCTTATGTTCTATTTATTTATCTAAGAAGGATAGGGAGGGAGCCATTAGCTCATTTTTACTTGGAATATGTTCCTTTGATTTTGAATGAGGGGTAACTTTACCATGTTATCACGGAGGAAGATACTCTGTCAGGGAGATGAAGGAAGGTTGTGAATTAACATGCTTCATCACCCCTGCTCAGTAGGCCCAGGAGGCAAACACTGTGTCCTCTAGCTCTTGAACAGCACTGGCAGAACTATTTTCCAAACTTTGTAGGTTGAAAACTGCCATATTTGAGAATGATTAGAGCTGTTTTGTCTTGGTTGTTAGAGAGAGACCGGTGCAAGAGCCCGTCAATCATAGTGAACCCTGGTCTATGGGTCCGACGGCTCATGGCTGATCTGATGCTTTACAGATGCATGCGGTGTGACAGCTGCAATGAATCAGGTTATTAGAGGGACTTTCTGCTCCCTAAAGCTCATTTATTCCTGCCTTTCTCAAAAGGGGGTGGGGTGGGGAAGTGTAAAGCCTATCAATGAGATAGAGGAGAGGGCCTGAAGCCAGAGAAACCAAAACACTTAGAGATTCTGCTAATGCTACGAAGATGAAAGGAATCCCCAAATAAAAAGGAGCCAGAGACATATTTAGCAGAGCCTCATTCCTAAAGAGCCAATTGGATGTAGGCAGGAAAGTCTCCATGCACATCTCAGAAGCTATTTTCCCTTATAAAGTAATGGCTTGTAATGTTATGAGCAAAGGGGTTACTTTATTCCCAGTTTTCTATAGCAGTTGGGATAAGACTGCAGCTTCTGCCCTCCTTTACCAAAAAAGTATGGCATCTACAAACTGCTGCGTGGCCTCTGAGCCGGCGTTCTTCAGGCCAGCTGAAGCCCATGTCCTAGGTGTGGTGGCTATACAAGCTCTGCTGCTGTGAAGTCCCAAGCGCATTTTGTGTCCATACTACAATCTGCACAAGTTACTGAAAAGCAAAGAACTTGACTTAAGGAACATGTAGCTAAGAGTTTCCACTGATACCGTGAAAGATGCTTGAAGTCAGTGGGGATGTTCCCAACGTGTGTGGGAGCCTTGCTAGTATCGCTATAAAGAGAGCAGGGAAAAGGGAATAAAAGAGGCAAAATTATTTTTTCCACTTATTTGCCTTTCTTTGATCACACTGTAGACATGCTGCTGTGATGGAGACTGAAAAATGGTTTAGCATAGACAAACAGAGAAGTTCTTAGGGGAAGCCAAATAAAAACCACAGGTTTTGGCTATGATTGCAACGAAAGAATTAGAACCTCGGACTATAGCCACGCCAGGCAAATTGCGCTGTGATGGTTTCCATACAAATGGGCATGATAAGTACTGAAAGATAGGCAGCAGAAAGTGGTGATGGAAGTGGCCTCCAGGGGGGAAGCTAAACTACTTTAAGAAATGGTATTGTGTGCTTCTTGCAAAGAATTATCTCTCTCTCTCTCTCTCTCTGGGCGAAGCTGGTATGTGTCTGTAGCTACACAGGGGGTTTCAGAGGTTTGATCTTCAGCATTTAGGGTTGGTTCTCTTAAGACTTGTTCTGTTCAGTTCTCTTTAGGTTCTTATTCCTGTCTCATGCCAAGAATATTCTCCATCTCTCTTCCCTCCACCCCTCTGGAAATCACCTATGCTGCTGAGAAGAAAGGTGTAAACTACTAATGTCATTTTTTCCCATGTGTTTTTATCTGTAGTAATATCTGTATGATCATAACTCAAGCATGGAATCACTAAGAAGAAAATATCTATATTCTGTAATGTCCCTCAAGCTGGACTGACCTAATTTCCTTGCATAGTTCACCTGTTTGTCTGCCTTCCTTCCTGCCCTGGGACCTTCCATAACGTAACGCCCCAGGGACGAGCTGCCTGCTGAATGCTGGCTCCCCCTTCTCTGCTGGCGGCATGGCTGTGCAGCCTCTCCATGGTTTTCCCGTGCTGTTCCTGTGTATCCATCACCGCTGTTCAGTCAGCCTCTGGGCTTACTTCTCCCTTCTAGTCTGCACAGCCCTGTGTCTAACAAATATCCTTCATATGGTAGGTGCCTCCAAACAACTGGTGTTTCCTCTTTGTCACCGGATCAGCAACGGCCTGCTCTGAATGAGGCTCTGTGTCAGCTGTGTCTTTTTCATCAGCACCCTGAAAGCTGGGATTCCCACATCTTTGGTGCCCATGACAGGCAAGGCGATGCGGGATCCCCACCCCAATGACCACCCAAATGACCTGCCATCATTGCCACCACCGGTAATTGTGGCAAACACCAGGCTAAGTTTACAGGAACTGTGAGGAAGCTTAAGGGAGATATGAAGGTGGTATCTGTGTGGCCACTGCCTCCTGTAATATCCACAGAGGCCTCTTGTAAAAAACAGTTGCCTGTGTTTCTAGCGATGCTGAGGTGCAGTGTGAATGGAATACCAGCTCTGCTGAAGGGTTGCTTACTTGGCTCTGCAATCTTATACGTCCTGCATCTGCAAGCGCATCATCACCAATAAGCTTCTCCAGTGAACCTCTTCTCATCAAGGTGAAGATTCTTTTGGATCTTTGTCCCAGTCTTGGTATTTCCAAAGAGAAGTAGTAGATGATGCTTCTGAAAACCTTGGATTATGTTTGCTCCAATCTAGGAGGTAATTGATGTTTGTTTCAAAATCAGATATGATACTGGAGTGAAGGGTTCTGCTGTGTGAAATTCTCCTTCCCCTTGGCCTGAGTTCCCTGATCTAATACCATACGTTCCATGCGAGGTACGTAATTTTTCTCAGCTGCGTTTTTGAGTGTTGTTTGAAAACAGAATTTAGTTTTATCTGTCCTTTGAGTGTCAGCTGGAGATATACAAAAAAGGGTTTGTTTATATCCTCTGTTGTAGGTTGCTTACCTTGGTGGCTTTTTCCTTTTTTTTTTTTTTTTAAATATCTCTTATCTTTTCCCTCAATGCTGGAAGTGAAATAATAAATAGCTTTTGCATGGCTCATGTTCCAACACTTGTTAGCTTCTGTTTCTGACCCTCAAAGGCAGTTACATTCCTTAAAAGTTCCTTTCCTTAAAAGCTAAATTCCTTTTGGTCTTCAATCCATAATTCTGCCTATCTGCTATCTCTACTAGCCTAATCCTTAGAATCTCTACATCAGAAAAACTCCCACTGCGGTTGTAGAGGAGACTTTCTTGCACTAAGACTACTCAATTAGGCAGCGAACACTCTGTAAGCAAACATACGATGCCCCTCCCCATCATAACAAGACTCACGAAGCAAGGATCTCACTTGGATTCTCACATCTTTCTTGGCTTGTCTGCATAAAGCAGTTTTGAATTTGTAATGGTTTGGTACTGGAGATCAGAGATGCTGATTTGTGGTCTTTAGTACAAACTTAACGACAAAGTATTGTGGATTATGAGAGGACTGCTTCACTAGAATCAGCCTGTCCAGAGAACAGCTGGCTACAGCTGTAAAAATCCAGTCCTGGTGCTGAAAATAATTTGTACAGTGAGAACCCTTGCTTTATTCGCTAAAAATAGCTTCAACGGAAAAGCTAGATGGGAGTTATAAAATTTAACAACTTTATTATGAACAATTTGAGATGAGTTTATGACAGTCCAGACTTGTGGCCACCAGTGGAGTAGCACGAGGGCAAAGTTGGCCCACAGGTCCTAAAATAAGCTGACAGAGAAACAGAATGGATTCTAACCCATCACAACCCAGAGGGGATCATAACAGTCAGAGAACTGTAGAATTCCAGGTTGGAAGGGACCTCAAGGATCATCTGGTCCAACCTTTCTTGGCAAAAGCACGGTCTAGACAAGATGGCCCAGCACCCTGCCCAGCTGAATTTTAAGTGTCTGATGTTGGGGAATCTACCACTTCCCTGGGGAGATTATTCCAATGGCTGACTGTTATTGTGAAAAAAATGTCCTCTTGTGCCCAGTCGGAATTTCCTTAGGAATAACCTGTACCTATTACCCTTTGCCTTTTCCATGTGACTCCTTGTAAAAAGGGAGTCTCCATCGTCTTTGTAGCCACCCTTTAAACACTGGAATATGGTGATATTATAAATATATCCCCTAAGCCTTCTTTTCTCAAGGCTGAATCTTTTTACGGAACATTTTCACACTACTCAAAGACTCCACTGTGAACCCTACACAACGGCAGGTACTTCTTTCACTACCCTTAAGCCTATGGGCAATATTTAGCATAGAAGCAAAACGCCAAGCTTTTGAAGAGACTTTGTAGCAAAATTCAGCAGCTGTTTAGCTTGCCAGAGGTATTTTCATTGTTTTTCTCAAAATCTTTAATGAAAGCAAAGTGTGTCTTTAAAAAGGCCTTCCCTATTATAAATGACTGCTCTTCCAATTTATCTCTCTGCCCCTTGGATATTACTGTGGAGGCCTGGACCTCTATTGTTTGAACACATGCTCCTCCTGCCAGAGGGTGTCTACTGCGGGTACACTCTGTCTCTCTGTATTTTAGCAACTCTCCTCAAGTTTTAAAGTGTTTATCTTACACAGCTGAAAGTCTCCTCCTGTTTCATGAGCTCTGCACTGGAATGCAGTGGAAGAGACCCAGGGCCTGTGGCCACCCAGATTAGAGGTTTTTTGTAGTAAGGTCCCTATATGGTTTTGTTAGAGGCTTCAGCTCTGTCTCTGTCTGTCTCTGCTCCTTGTTTGGGAGGCTAGTGGGAGGAGAAGAGCTGAAGGGGCTATATAACCTCCGAGCTTTCGGATACAGAGTGCACCATCCCAGAGCAGCTATCCCCAGCCAAGCACTGTCAGGGTAAGTGGCACTGAACCAACAGCATGATTTACAGATTGCTTGGAGGACTTCAATTAAATAATGTCAGATGGAAGCCATTCAGGAGGATGTACTGCTGTGCTGTAGTTTGCTTAAGCAAACTTACATACTTATTAGAATTGAATTGATAAAATGCTTGTCATACCTATACTGAGTTGTCTCTATTTTATAGCACTTCTGAAAGGGAAATAAAAATTCTGACTGATGATTGTGCTGATTCCATCAGCACTCCAGCAATAGCATAAAGACACAGTCTGTGTAATGCCATGGCTGGAATTATAGCTATATTAATATTTAAATGAACCCGCGTGACCCTGCAGTGTGAGTTTTGTAGAGAACAGTTCCTGAAGGGGTGAATTTGCCCGCTGGCGTAGGGTTTCTCAACAGGTTTGCTTCACTGCTGTTAACTCCGTGTAAGGTGGTGTGAATGTTTTGGGGAATGTGACTGTAAGAAGAACTGAAAGTATGCAAAACAGCAGTGTCTGCTAGGATATGATGAGGATGTGTGTGCATTTGTCCTCACCTCTCTGTGTATGAAACTACTGTTCTGTAAAATGCCAAACATTAAAGAACAGGCTACACCATATTTCTCGTGGGGCTGGAGTTCTCTTAGTAGCTTGTTGTGGAGATTGGTGAAGTGATTGGTTATCTTTAGCTATAAAGGCGGTAGAATAAAGAGGCTAAATACTGTATTAATTACGTGGGAGAAAGGTTTCCTTTCTTGCACAGTGCTGAGTGACATTTGCTGCTGCGAGCCGCTGGGCTGCGTGCCGTGGCAGTCCTGAGCTGTAACTCACCGGCTGGCAGCAGAGCACCCTGTCTGAAATCATTCAGCTTTGATTTTTCAACTTTTTGTGCTTTATTACTAAATATGGTTTTCATTTAGAGTCCACTAAGCTCAGAAATGTAGCCTCTCCTGCCCCCTTCTTTCCCCTCCCCTGAGTGATTTTTGGCATTTCATTAGCTGCATGGGTTTGAGCAACCCCCCTGACCTCGAACTCTGTTCCAAAAACAGGCGGTTGGAAAGCCTGTTTCCTAATTAGGAAATAGTTTGTCCAAACCAGTCTGTTCATTCATGCTAGATAACAATTGTGCTCCATTCAGCAAATGGTTGAATATAAAGAGCTCCTTTTCCCAGGAGTTTAATAAATACAAAAATTGCAACATACTTTCTTTTCCCAATAATAATGATAAAATATCTGGAGTACATCAAGATAGGATTTCCTTATCCTTGTCTTCTGGGAACTATGCCCAAGCAGCCTGCAGGAGTGGGGCTGCAGCCGCATCTCACAGCTGCCTGGCTGGGACACCTCCACCTCTGGAGGATCTCAGACGGAGGATTTGGGGGAACTGCCCATGCTTGTTCTGCCCTATGGAGAGGCTAAACAGACTGTGGGCTCCTGTGCTCATCGGCCATCGCTCTCGCTGACCCCATTCCCACTTTGTCCTGTGCTTCCAGTATGCCCGTGGCAGAAGGTTTCGGAGACGGCGTGCAGAGCCAGCGGATGACAGCTGCCTCCTTTAGCTGTTAACACACTGCAATTTGTTGAACTCCGCATGGAAGCCCAGGCTCAGAGCTAGCCAAGTGATTCCCTACCACACTATAAATTGCGAGCAAATAGTTCTTCCTGAGTCCTGGTATTCCATGCTTGTTTCTGTAATTGACTTTAATACAAAACCTTCAAAGCATTTTTATTACTCCTATTATCTTCCTATTGCCAGAGGAGGAAAACTGTTTTTACTGAGACAAGGAGCCAGCATAAATTACTCTGCCACTCTACAAATGCAGTTTATTAGCTCTTTGGAAATGATGACAGACCATATGCTATGGCCTGTTTTTAAGACACATACTGTCCATGACTTCATTTTAAAGGCAGGATATTTTTCCTGAGTGGGAAAGGGAGGACTGGAAAAGGCTTTTTTTTCTTTTTAATTGAAAACATATCTTCTCTTTTAAAAGGTTAAATGTAAACTTATTTGGCCATCTTGACCCAGTGGGTTAGTATCTGCATCAGAAAACACCACTGGTACGTGCCTAGCATTAATGTGGTCTTTGGGAAGCCCAAGACTGGACGGGGAAGACTGAAGCGCTCTTACCTTTGACAGCTTTCCACATGTGTCAAGGTTTTGTCAGGGTGATAGAGAAGTGGGGAAGTTGTGCCGAATCCGATGCAAAGGGATCTTTGTTTTTGCAGCTGTCAGTCCAGCGTCCTCTTTTATCTCCCACCCACCCCCAGCCGTGGATTTCTGTGACCAAATTTAGATAAACATTTGCTGCTCCCTGATCTGTCTGCCCATGCCACAGGACTAGAAGTTTCCTCTGGAATTCCCTGGATAATCTCTAGTGCATACAGTCCTCTGGCAGACATGGTTGAAACCTCTCATGCTTTCAAGAGGAAGCCTGCTCTCTCATATGGCCCCACGGGCCTTGTGATTGCCAAGCCCGTGCCATACGCCTCTTTGCTGGTGCTGGTTGCTTTCATACAGCTGTCTCTGTCTTCAAGGGTGGTCTCTGTCTTCAGGGGTGCTACTTGAGTATTATTACTTTTAATTCTTTCCTGCTGTTTTCATAGGGCCGTTTGCTGTCTGGAGGGCCTGAGGACATTGACATAGAAGATGTGCGAGGAAGAGGACAGCACTGCCCTTGTTTGTGACAATGGATCCGGGCTCTGTAAAGCCGGCTTCGCTGGAGACGATGCTCCGAGAGCAGTTTTCCCTTCCATTGTGGGTCGCCCCAGGCACCAGGTGATGAGCGGCTTTGGTTATTCCATACCAGGCTTGTAGAAGGCTTTGCTGCCCCATCCCCAGCCCTCCACCCCAGAGCCCTCTTTTCCTGTGTTTGGGACTAGCCCAGCCCTGGGTGATCTGTGTAAGACAGCATTTCCAGGCAAAATGAGTCCAGCACTGCCCTCACCTGAGGCAAAGCAGGCCTCTTGCCTTGTGAGAGGAGTCCTTCTAAAATGTTTCACTCCCTTATATGCCCTCTTCTCCCTGTCCCTTAATTTTGGATTACCCAGAGAACTCGGTGAGCAAAGCTAGTTTAAAAAAACCATAAAAGGCCAACAAGAAGTAGCTGGAAATTTTGACTGCCCTAAAAGCTGATCATAGCTAATGTATGGAAAACTAAAGAAGGAAGGAGAAGTTTTCAGTCAGCTTCCTATTAACCTTCCTGACATTATGCATTCAGCTGTATCACAAATGGGCACCTGTACGTTTCTTCAGCTTCAAGGCTTACATTTCAGTATATGTTGCATTCCAGTTGATTTTAATAGTTTGCAAAATACATATATTATCTGAGCTGTTAAATATAGAGTTTCTGAGCCAGATCATCATTAGCATGAAGTAGAGCAGCTTGGCTAGGCCACCTCAAACACACCCTCCTAATTAGGAGATGCACCTGATTGCTTCTATGCCGTCTAAGGAGGTGGTGAAATGGGAAGAGGTAAAATGATTGTAAGATGCAGCATTTTGTATACCCAACAAGTATATTTTAAGCTCTTCAGGGCAGAAGAAATGTGTGCCTGATTGAGGCCTCTGGGCATTAACATAATTGAAAAAGAATATTCAAATGCCAGCATCTGTAGATAGTATGAATGGCATTAATTGCTCAAAAGCAAGCCATACAGTCACAGTGGAAACAAATGCAGCCGATTTCTAGAACCCTTCTTTCCTGGTCACGTAACATGGATAGCATCAGTGCCCTGAAGGAAGGAGCATTCCATCATAAGTTGCAAATCCAGCTTGCTTGTGTCTAAGACAGGGCAGTTAGAGATGCCACAGTTTGCAGTGTGTAATGACTACATTCTGATGAGAGTATTATGCAATCAAAGCATTCTACTATATACTATTTTTTTCCAGTATTTCTAACCTTATCATAGAGTTTACTGTATATCCAGAGTAGTTTCCAGCTTCTGGTCCATGGACAATTTCTACAGCATCCATGAAAATACCTAAAAAGAGGCCTGTATCAGTAGATTTAAATTGCCTGACTCTAATGGCAATATTATAGTGTTCAATAAGAAAATTTAAAAAATGTTGAAACTTAAGCTTTGGGAAATGTAAAGTGTGTTTTGATCTGTCTTGACCCTTAGATGGCACAACACCGTTTTCTGCTTTTGCTCCATTTTATGATATAGTTTAGCAGATAGTTCACCCCTAAATAATAATGGACATTAAAACAACCCTATTTTTCCACTTTACCTTGATGAATTTAATATTGTACTCGCATTGTTTACTTAAACTGTTGTGCAAAAAATGAACTCCAGAGGTTTAAGTTAACTAACATTTAATTTGGGAAATGAAAAAGCAATGAGTAATTCTTCATTCATTAGTATTTGTAAAGTGTTTTGTAACTAGTTTCACTGGCAACTGGATTTATTTCACAGCTAATGTTCCATCTACTTTGTGATAGCTCTCCTTGAAAGACTAACTCCATTTGTGTTATTTTATAGGGTGTGATGGTTGGTATGGGTCAAAAAGACAGCTACGTAGGTGACGAGGCTCAAAGCAAGAGAGGAATCCTGACCTTGAAGTACCCCATAGAACATGGCATCATTACAAACTGGGATGACATGGAGAAGGTATTTCAGCTTTGAAAAGTTGATGTGTATCAGTGGTAAACAGAAATACTTGAACCGAATGTTGACAGAGTACCCACTAAATTTTAGATGAAAGCATCATGCTATCAAGTATGGTTTGAGAAGAAGATTGTTAACAACAAAGGTTAACTTGCATCGAAAGCTGAAGTATCACTAGGAATACATCAAAATAGTTATTGGGAGTTCCTTTACTCCAGTATGATCCATATATCTCTGCATTAGCAAAGGAGGGGGAAGGAATAAAAAAAAAAAAAGGAAAGAAAAGAAAAGGAATATCCTCAATTTGCTAGTAAAGAACTGGAATTTAAAAGGTATCTGTTTCTGCAGAAAGGCAAAGCGCGTATGTAATTTTGAGGTGAAGGGCGCTGTTTACACACATACTTTTTAATGCTTGAAAGATGAGCAATATTGCAGTGCAATGCATCCATTTCAGAGCCAGTACTTGGATTAAGGGCTTCCAGAACCATGTTTACAGTCATAGTCCGTACGGTTGACATATTTTCTAAGATGGTATTTCTATTTAATATAGTGCTGTGGAAACAGGGCTGTTTGGAACAGCCAGGATGTCACAACACACGGCAAGTGTCTGGAGCCACATGGGATTTAGTCTCATAGCATTGTACGTTTTACTTGGAAAGAGAGAAAAACCTTTCAGATGCCTAACCTATCAGCCAGTCTCTAATCACCACCAGCTTGAAAACAAGCTTAGAATAACTTTTTGGCCTTTAGAAAGTCTCTGATGGTTTTACTTCTTATTGGTGTATTAACCTCCTCATTGCGGTACGCTTGGCCTCAGCTTTTTATAGCTGGTAGGAACGAGCCACGAGGAGGCAATAAACACGAGTTGCCTTTCAGCCTCACAAGCCATTTGCCTTCATTTCTTTTTTTGAATTCTTGAGCTGGCCTCTACAAACCAAAAGATGAAACTGTTTTCAAGAGATCCATTATCTATTGAGCTCTACTGCATAGGTTTGCATATGTTGTAGAGTTGTTCTGGAATGGTTTCACTTTCAGTCTTTATTGAAATAGTGTTGCTGGAAACAGGTCTGTCCTGCTCTGTCTTTTCTACTGTAAGAATAACATATTTATTCTCATTAACTTCTGTGTTCTTAAAAGAAGTCATATATTACTAACAGTAAAACCTGAGGATAGTGAGTTTTTTTCTCCAGTTACTTTGGTCATCTCTATGAAGGCGATAAGAACAACTGCATGAGAAACATTTCTAGCCTGTCTCTAGGGCTGTAAGCAGAGTACTGGAGCACAATACCTGAGCTGCTGGCTGACTGTTTCTTTCCTTTGGCTTCTCCCGTTGTTCTCAGATCTGGCATCACTCCTTCTATAATGAGCTCCGCGTTGCACCTGAAGAACACCCGACTCTACTGACTGAAGCACCACTGAATCCCAAAGCCAATCGAGAGAAAATGACCCAGGT
>NW_009260182.1:10238872-10263630 GCF_000687185.1 Egretta garzetta | reverse complement strand
GAACTTCATCATTTCAGTTAATCATGCTGTCCAGCAGTCTCTCTCTTATTTATGGAAGATGGAAAGTGCATAGTGACTGCCTGTCATATTTGCATATTAAGACATTTACTTTAGAAAGTTGGTGTATCCGCTCTGAATGTGAGTACTTCAGTCTGCCCAAGCTTTATGTCATCTTAAGCTGGTTTTATGCCCAGGTCTATTCAAAACTATTTTTGATATGTGCATGTGTCTATATTCATATCTTAAAGATATAGGCCAGGTACAGGGAGATGGCTCATAGGACAAATATTTTTGGATTTAGAGTTTGTGTTTTCCTTCCTTGTTATTACCAACCATCAAGAAATATGAAAAACTTGTCTTCTCCCTCTCTTTCAATATATTGCTTCAACTAAGCTAAAGCCCCTAGTGTTAAGGCAATTATTTTAATTGCATTTCAGATTATGTTCGAGACTTTCAATGTGCCAGCCATGTATGTAGCTATTCAAGCTGTACTGTCCCTCTATGCTTCTGGACGTACCACAGGTAGGACTCTGGGGAACATGGCATGGACATTTGGAATGGTTAGGTGTGTGGATGTGCACCTGGGAATAAATCGTGTGTTATCTTCTCGAAGGGATTGTGCTTGACTCCGGGGATGGTGTCACCCACAATGTGCCAATTTACGAAGGCTACGCCTTGCCGCACGCCATCATGCGGTTGGACCTGGCTGGCCGTGACCTGACAGACTACCTCATGAAAATCCTGACAGAGCGTGGCTACTCCTTTGTGACCACTGGTAAGGACACGCTGCTGACAGAGGAGGAGTTCTTTTAATGCACAATGTTTCTAGCAGCCTTAGAAGGACCAGAAGTGGTTCTGTCATTGATTAGACACAAGAAGGAATCCAACAGGAAAGCCCCCTGCAAGACTAGCAGAGGATTTGTTTAAAAAATGGGGGGAGGGGGGAAGGGGGGTGTTGGAGAATGAAAGGGAAGAGCCTGTCAACATGTCTGGGTCCTTCCTGAATGCCATTCTAAAGATTGAATCCTCTTGACAGCGGAGCGTGAAATTGTCCGTGACATCAAGGAGAAGCTGTGTTATGTGGCCCTGGACTTTGAAAATGAGATGGCCACTGCTGCCTCTTCCTCCTCTCTGGAAAAAAGCTACGAGCTTCCTGACGGTCAGGTGATCACCATTGGAAATGAACGCTTCCGCTGCCCAGAGACCCTCTTCCAGCCATCATTCATTGGTAGGCTGAATGATTGTTCTGCCTTGGTACACAGCACATAAACATCAAGTTCCTGTTTTCTTTTGATTGTGTCCCATTGCTAACTCACTTAGGTGTATACAGGGGTACGTCCTAGCACCCCTTGTATAACAGTCTTTTACAACAGCACTATTAATATGGTGGGAAGAACTTCACGTCAAACAATAAGGCAAAATGCGTTCCCAGAATAAACCCTGTACGTTTATTCCTGGCTTCTGGCATTGGCCCCATTCCATTTTGTATATTGTGCAGTTGGCTACTACGAGAAGTAAGGCTGCAAAGCCACTTGCCATAGTGTGAGGGTTGTAGTTCGAATGTGCTTGCAGGGAGGTGGTGTGGGGGGGAAGCACTACTTTTATTTTTCAAAAAGACTGCTTCAAATCCTGAATCCATGGGTCATCACCTTTGCAGAGGAAAGCCAACACAATGCATGCTAATCAACAGCCATGACAGCTGACTTGCAACAAGGTCACACAGAAATCCAGTGTTGGTTCTGCCAATCGGCAGAATTTCAGCTCAGAAATAGATGAAGTAGTTGCATTCTTGGAGATATTAGGACATATTTTGACTGTTCTGTTTCTAAGCTGGCTCAATTTAAAAAAAAAAAAAAAAGAAGAAGAAAAAAAGGAAAAGAAGAAAACACATGATTCCAAGGCCATATAAGGAATTCTTAGGACATTTGAGCTTGCCTGCAAAGGCCTAGTGGAAACTTTACAATTCCACACCCCCAGCTTTCTTTTTAAGGAGGAGTTGTGTGCGTAAGCAGGAGAGGGGAGCTGTACACCAAGGAACTCCTAAGCAAATAATTTAGGCAGCTGCAGAATGACTTCCCAGATTTCCACAGCTCTGAAGACTGATGTCTTTCAAAGAGACACTGAAGTTCATGTTGTCAGTTCTGTGTTAACAATTTTAAGTCTCTGTATGGAGTTGGTTCTTCAGTGTTCTGTAACTTCTCCAGGCATGGAGTCTGCTGGCATTCATGAAACCACTTACAACAGCATCATGAAGTGCGATATAGACATCAGAAAGGATCTTTATGCCAACAACGTGCTGTCTGGAGGCACTACAATGTACCCGGGTATTGCAGACAGGATGCAGAAGGAAATAACTGCTCTGGCTCCCAGCACTATGAAGATCAAGGTATGATGAAATTACTTGTAGACTATTTGATTTGGCATGTACAAAGTCCTCAAAAATCTAATGAAACATGGCAACACTTTACAAACTAAGTGCTTTGTACATTATTTTGAATTGTGTCTGTACCTTCTGGCAAATAATCATCACCTGGTAACTTTGTTGCTGGAAGAAGAGAGCCCTCTCATTTCCCTGTTCATGGTGAATTCTGCAAACTGCCCCAACACGGCCAAAGAATAATAGCATGGACCCAGCAGCATACATTTTCCTCTGGGGCTATATGTGAGCTTCTTCAGCCCTTTTTGGCTGATGGAGATGGGAGAGAGGAAATGCTGGTTTTGTCCTTGGCCTACAAGTTCAGAAAAGAAGGAGTCTCTGACAAGCCAATCTTCCTCCTGCTGCTTCAAATCTTCTGGTCCTTGCTTTGCAATCATTTTATCACCTATACCAATAAGAGTGCTCCATAGGTCATTCATTTTTCCAAGCCCTCCTGGGCTATCATTTTGTTTCCAGAGCAATCATCTCCCCTTTTCTCATATGTGGTCATAAATACACAGAGGCACTGCTCTTACTGGGCAGACTGACTCTGGCAGAGAAACTGAGCATGTAGACTCAGACTTACTTAAATAACAACTTTTTTACTTCGCTCTTTGCAGCAATGGCTAACTGTAGCGCCAGGGGTGACACTAGCACACAGATACAGTGTTTTTGTTAATATCAAAAGTCACTGCTTTAATAGTGTTGTATAGCAAATGTATTTTATTCACAGTGGACTGTTGTACTTAATGCTTTTATTTCTTAAACAGATCATTGCTCCTCCTGAACGTAAGTATTCCGTCTGGATTGGAGGCTCTATTCTTGCCTCCCTCTCTACTTTCCAGCAGATGTGGATCAGCAAACAGGAATATGATGAAGCTGGCCCATCCATTGTTCACCGCAAATGCTTTTAAATTGCTTGATCTTTATATGTCTCCTTAGTGTATTACTGTGAATGTATTCAGGAAAATACATTCTTGTAATTTCATTCCATAAGTCCTTCATCGTAATGACCCTAATTAATCGGATACTATGTATTTTTTTGGAATAAATTTTAAATATGCGATGAAATTGCTGCTGCTATTTAAAAAAAAACAAAACCAAACAACCCAACCAACCCCACACATTTGTGGTGGTACCATTACAGCTGGTTTGAAGCTCCATCTTGTGACATGAATTTGTTACTACACTATACCGGGCTTAATAGAAAAAGTGGCACCTTGTGCTCAGTGATACCAGTGCTAGAAAATGCTCAGCCATCAGGCTGCACCTTGTCCAAGTTTAGCCTCGGTAGGCATTTTAGTCTGCAAACAGAAACGATCTTGATTTTGCCGAAGTCCTGGGTGGCACAAAGGAGCATAGCATCTCTTCGGTATCAGGATGAGCACGGGCACTCTGCTTTGTCTCTGCTCTATCCAGGAATATTATCTTTCCCCATCAGTTCTTAATTCACAGCCGTCATGCTGGAAAAGCTAATTCTTTACCCCGTGTGTCCCAGAGGTGTACCATGTGTACCACAACAGTTCCGTGTGTTTTCTTTAAAGAAATGAGACCTGTTCCTTTGGGAGCATAGCTAAACACTAATATTAGACTGAACACATGACTTTCCTATCATATGCCCTAGGATGAGTGCAGCCTATCATTTTTATGTTGCAATTTCTGGCAAGGTCTAAAGGGTAATTAAGCTGGCTTAATACACTTTTTCTTCAGAACTGTTTTTTTTTGGGGGGGGGGGGAGTGTTAATGTAATCAAAGTAGATTAGATTAGATACAATAATTTAGACAACTGGTATTCAACTAGAAGTATATGCATAGAAGCTGAAGCCAGTAATACTATCTTAAAAGTATATATATGAATAAAGAATTCACTGAGACAGACCTGGGAAAGGTCAGTTCTAAGGAACTTGCTGCAATCTGTGCATTACAGTCCAGGATAAAGGATGCTATTTATTTTTGTTACTTAGTTTCCTGTCTAAACTCAGTAGTTTACCTCACATGCCTGTTACTCGTTATCTTTCAAACTGTAAGCTCTTTGCCACAGCACCTGTTATTTACCATGTCTGCGTAACCCCTGGGTGCCAGATCTTGTCCAGCTTCTGACCGTTAGCACACGTTCCAAACTTTATTGTACTAACCTTATTATTTAAAGTATAGGTCACCTAGGTTCTTGGAACAGATACTAAATAAAACTCTTGTTAGAGCAAATAACTTTGTATGGTTCTTCCTTCTAACTCTATCTAGATCTTTTTATCTAACTCTAGACAGGTCCAGGGAATCCCTTTCAGGATAAGAACTTGATTCAAATAAAAATTTCTACTAGAGGGTTGCTGGAGAAGACACATTTCTCCAAGGGACCCTGATGCATCTCTGCTATGCCAAGATGTGATGAGGGTCAGCTCTCGGGTAAAGGACTTGACTTGTATTTTCGTAAGTGTTTTCTGCCTAATAACTGAGCTGAAACTTGAGCTATACGATGATGGAATGGGGAAAAAGACTTAAAAAAAATCACCCAAACTGATGTATTTGACTCTACTACTTATAATGTAAATGGAACTCACAAAAAGCAATCACTGTTAAAAATCTCTAATTTTCAGAAAGCAATTGATGCCAACAAGTGACAAAAGAATCATTACTTGTTTCAACACAGTTGCTGTTGTTTGAAGTTCATTTTATTGTTGTGTTTTATAGGTGAGATTTGTTTACAGATTCAGGGGTAATGCCACTGAACTCCATCTTGACAGAGCAACAAAATAACTCCAAAACAGGCTAGAGCAATAAATATCAAACCATTCAATCTAAAATGTATAAATATAAAAGTAATTTCTGAAAATGTAGGAAAAACTGGAATCCATTTTTCTGTTTTGGCCATTTGAGTAGTAACATCTCTATCCTCCGTCTCTATCACCTCAGATCCAGCACAATTATCTTTATGTCTTTCCCGACCACATGGGTACACGGCTGCAGAAGAAGTCAACCCGTTACTCACAGAAATCAGTTTCAGTAAAATAGCATATGAGGGCTGGTGTTTCCTTTTAATTTTCTGAGCCTGCTTAATACTACACCTATCTAACTTTGACTGTACTTATCCTTGTGCCTGTCCACAGGCACACCTGACCGCCATAGGTATAGACTACACCATACAACCAGAAATACTATTTCTAAAGTGGATATTGCTCAGTGCTTGGCCTGTGAAAGAGACGATAGTTCTGTGCTATCCTTTATGTACCACAGCACGGGATACCTGAGATGGAGGGCGAAGGTGTTGGGTGCTGCATTAGGACGGGTGCGTGGGGGACAGAGTAAGGGAAGCCTGGCCTCCTTCTCTTCCTCCAGTAGTTGCAGATGCATCTGCCCACATGATGGATTTTTAAAGCATTTAGGACTACACTGTTCCTTTAGCCACTAAGTAACAGCTTGATTTGGGCCTGTGGAGAAGAGCTTTTACAGCAATCAGACAGATGCAGATTAGGATTGTTCCAATCATGCTCCACGAAGCTTCCTGTACCATCACCCCTGATATTTTTCCTCCAGGAAATGAGGCTGTGATCTTACCATTTCTGTTGGAAGATCAATGTGTTTTGGGGATTGTACTTGAAAGGACATCTGGGTTTGATATGTGATACCAGCAGTGGGTCTAATGATTATAACTGAGCTCATATGGCCAGTAACAACTTCATTCATGAACTAAGTCTGTAAAGGACCACTGAAAAGAGCCTATCTGGAACAAAAGTCCTAAAATTTTTCAGTTAGACTACCTTCTCATTATCCCTAGAGTCAATGATAAAAGAACAAAACAAAAGAAACCCAACCTCTCCTTCTTTTGAGCAATAATACTGACATTCTGAGAGTCCTACAACAAAGTAGTAAATTCCAGTGTCTTTCCGTATTACTTCTCTGCATTCAGTAATTTTATTTTGAGTTATATGAGATGCTCTGTATTTGACATGAGCCCCATTTTAAAAAATCTTAATTATTCAAAGGTAAAGATTGTCGTCTTCCAGACAACAGTGACATTCTGATAATTCTGACTGACTATACTGTTCAGCCATACATATAGCATACTATGCTATTAAGACATCAAAAGTTAGGGTAGTCACTGAGAAAGGCTTGCGAAAAGTCAGGGGAAAATTATGGGCAATGAAGGAAATGGGGCCTAATCTACTCACATCTGCACTTTTTAGCAGCTGGGATGTTCTGTTGGGACACCACAGCTGGGGAGATTAGCTGAATGCTTTGTTTAAAAACTGAAGAGCTCAGGAACAACTCCCACTTGAAACTGTAGGTTTTGCTTCTGAAAGCAGGTAAGTGGTGACCGATGGTAACTGCCTCTGGTTAGCCACCATTTGAATGGCAGCCTGTAACACATTTCATGGCTGCTATTGACTGCTTAAGTAGATTTCTGATGTCTACCTTGGTCAGTGAAGTAAGGGTAATGAATTATTAAAATGGGGGGGAGGGGAGTATAAAGAAACCTAATCTGAAACACATATCATTTCTGCTTACAGCAGAACCATGGGCAAGAATTTGAATGTTCAAAACCATGTTGGATTATATACTTACATTAAATAACCTAGGCTCCTTTGTATGTGGATGGAATCCCTTCTTTTTACAAGCAGAAACTTCTAGCATGCCAGCATTAGTAAGTCTGAAGATGCCAGTGCTGGAAAGCAAAAGATGAAACTACTGTCATGTGCTGCCCCCATAACACAAATCCAAGGTTTCATATACAAATTTCTTAGCTTAACAGAAGAACAACAGGATGGTACTCAGTAACCTTTGATGCACTGAAGCTAAGGCTGGGTTGGATTCTTAAAGATATTTGAAATCAAGGGGAGCTGTATTCCTGTAAAGAAAGAGATGATGAGGGGAAGGGGAGAAAACCCACAGTACTGTTGCTATTCCCATTAGGCAGGTTGGCCTACTAGGGGCCAAGGCCAGTTCATACAGGAACAGATACAAAGCAGAAATTTAGGTGGTCTGGAATGCATTTCACTCACTGAACTCTAGAAGAACAACTTAAAAGAGAATAGCCTTTAAGCCAGCCATGTAAAGGACTAGCGAGAGTACACATCCTCCCCACTCTTTTAGGCAATCAGGTCATAAAAAGCATGAGAAAATGCACTGTTGCATATGTATGACCTAATACTTTGAGTATTAAACAAAAAGTTACTTAACTCACCCTTCTGTAAAGAACATTAATACCTGATAACTACAGGATAGCCCCTGATTAATAAACGGTACAGATAGGAGTAACAGGTTAGAGTGTGTTACAGGGTATTAGCATCAACTGTGAAAGAAGTTTGCAAGACCAGAGATTTGGAAAGGTATAGGGACATTTGTGCTCTGGGTTACAAAGCCTAATGCTTGTGCACTTGCCTTGCAATCTGTATTTACAGCTCTGCTACCTGAATGGCCCATATAGGAAGTTAGGCAACAAGAATGGGATTCATAGAAGTCATCTAAAGGGGCAGGCAGCCAGAAAGAAAGGCTGAAGGAATGCACAGGCTAAACAATGGAGTTAGCCCTGGGGCCATGGAACTCCAAGCCCACCTCAGGACAGTCACAAAATTGAGGTTGGAAGGAACCTCTGAAGACTGTCTAGTCCAACCCCCCTGCTCCAGCAAAGTCACCTTGAGCAGGTTGCCCAGAACCATGTCCAGTCAGGTTTTGAATATCTCCAAGGATGTAGACTTCACACCCTCTCTGGGCAACCTGTTCCATTATAAACCTTCACATTAATACTTAGACAATTCCAGGTGTTTCCAGATACTTACTGCTTGTATTTTATGAAATACAAAATTAGGGCCTTATTATCCAAAAAGTGATCTTTATTCCTCTACTCCCCAAACTGCAATTTTCATATCATCCTAGAGAAATACACCTAAGCCCTCTGCTTCCTTCATCAGACAGAATGAAGATCGGTCTGTGGCAGGGCACTGGCAATGAGATCTCCAGAAAAACAGCTCCTGTCATTACTACTTGGCTGAGCAGAATATAAAAATAAATAAAATTTAAAACATGGGGCTGGGAGGAAGGAGGAGAGAGAAGCCAGAAACAATCTTGTGCATATAGACTGACTGGAATGTAACTCTAAACAACTTAAAGAAAACAAACTCACAATACAATATTCCTGCACTTCATCCCAGTTGACACGTGCTGTTTATATTTGATCAAATTTTAAGATAAGGAGCAGGGGAAAATATCTCAATATTACTTAGAAAAATCAGAACTCACTCATTATGCTTTGGTGAACAAACAATTGCAATGGCCTCTGGCAACATTAGCTGATAAGAACAATGAGTATGAAGATCAACACTGGATAAGAATGCAGTTTGTGTTGGATGTGTCTACAAAAAGAAAGGGAAAACTCAACATCATGAAATATTTCTTACAAATCAAGGTCGACATACATTCAAGGAGGAACAATAATTTATAACTGAAAGCGTCAGTACTTTCCCAGGTCGGTTTCTTAAGTTCCTATTAACCCAGATTCTACGTTGTTAGGGTGGCTTTTCAGTATGAGGTTTATGGAGGCACATTCACAACCAGATGTACAAGCAATTTTCTGATCATGGGGGGGAAGAAGTGGAATGAAGAAGCACAAGACAAAGGGAAAGGACTTGATTGGGCAAACCCCCTAAAATCAAAATGAATATAAAGTTTAAACAACACAATCCTCTGCCCTCCCCGCCCCCCTTCTGAAAACAGTATAAAAATAGATGGCATTAGAAAGTAATAAAATACCCCTAAATCAACATAAACAACAGTTGCACTGGCAAAAGCAGAGCCATTGTGTCAACAGGATGCCTCAACTTCATTAACAAATAATCATCTGTGGAGAATATTAGTGCTCATTTACATCACTACAATTAGATTTAAGTGAGCAAATTAATTTGGATTATTCCAGTTATTTCTTTAGTTTGTTATTTGCAGGGTTTCTTTCACACAGTATGCAGAGCTGATATCGAAAATCCAGAATTGGTGAGTCATACGTACGTGGATCCAACCCAAAGTGAGGAGATCATACTGATCCTGAATACCAAATAATTCTTCCACATTCTCCATGTCGCAGTAGTCTGGTCCTGCAGATTGCTTTGGCACTATTACATGGGTAATAGTAAATTCATTATGTGTCTATAAAACAAACACTGACTTAGAGCGGAACAAATGGACTAATAAGTGCTAAATCAGAATCTGAAAGGTGGCAGCCTATCGGCTAAACCCAAGCAGTATCACTCCGTTGATTCCAGCGTGGCTACCCTGACTTACTGCACCAGAGAACACGCCTTAGCTTTTAGGATGAAATCATATAGGGAAGTATTAGTAACAACACGAGATTGTTGGATTGAAATGCTTGCAGAGACAAGTGTGAAAATGATGTCCTTTAAAAAAATTACAGACATGATAAAAAGAGGTTTCAGAATACTGTAAGTATGTTCTGTGAAACTTGGAACATCACTACTCTTGCTGTTCTTTCTCTTTATACAGTTCAAGTACGCTTGGACATCACCTTTAAATTTCTTTGTGTACCAGCAGCAGCCACATCATTCCCTGCTCTGAAAGGACATTAAGTATTATCTACGTCAAAGGAAAAAACTGGCCTGAAAATCAGATGTTCTACAGCTTGATAGGGGGATTTTCTTCTTTTTTGTTGCGCCATTATGAATTTGATTACTCCAGTAGATTCTAAGTCTTTATATTTCATTGTCCTGTAACTAAACCTCACTTACCTTAGATGAATGCCAGAGAAAGTACTCAAAAAAACCTGTAGCATACAGCATGCTGAAAAACTTGCCACGTTTTATAATGAGAGCAGAGTAACTTCGATCAAATGTTTCCCCAATAAGGCAAGCCCACACTGCTGAAGTGACCACTCAGGTTATAATATGAAGTTAATTACATTAAAGACTAATCATTTATATTAGCTTTTGTTCTGAAATCGATGCATTACAGGAAAATACAGCACTGTCAAAGAAGCTTTTCCCCATACAAACGTGAGGGTTAAACTGTACCAGTTTTCCACAGAGAATTCCACAGGTCTCTATTCCTCTTACTGTATTTGCCTCTGCTAGCAGCAGAAATTTGTGACACAGATCCCTGGGCAAAATGACGCCTCTGAGTGCTTCGGCCAATTGAGCTAACAAAAAAAGAGAGGCATTTGCAGCTTATGCAGTGAAGTTTCCTAAAATAAGGAAATACACACAGTTACAGGAAATTATTAAAAGTGAAAGAATTCTACTTACCACATCACAGATTTCTAATGAGAATAAATCTACAGCACAAGCACTTCACCCTAAATTGAGGTCACCAGTCCATGGGATGTGCTCATTAACCTGCCTGGGAGGTGACAGGGAGCCGATACCAATTCCCAGTCCAGGGCTTTCCAGGGTGAACCACCACAGGTTCTGCTTCTGTTCCCTTGAAGTCCACAGCAAGATTCAGACTTCATTCCACAGAAACACTAAGGCTCAATCTCTAGCTCTGTCTGTTGGTACTCAACTGGAAAATGTGAAACTGTGCAACTAATCTCTGCTCTTAAAATGAAGAAACTATATGGGATTGTTGTGTGTACATTAACCATTGCACTATGCACATCCTCATGGTAAATAAATACATATGCATATGTAATATGTGGACTACTATAAGCAGCAAAGAAGCAGATAATATAAAAAAGTAAAACAAACAAACAAAAAAAAAATCTGCACTTACTCTGAACTGCGCTTAAAGTAGCTGCTGGCTTTAAGACCCGGCTTACTGGAGGTGACTGTCCAGCGCAGCCAGATGTGCCGCTCCTCTCTTTTTTCTCAAGCAGCGCAGTAGATAAGGAACTGTTTTCTGGTACAGAAATACAAGATAGCATACTTCCATCTATCTGCTCAGACATAACCACACTCTCTTTGATTTTTTGATCTCGAGCTAGCTCTTGCTTCTTAAGCTGATCCTCAAAGAATTGAAACTGTTCCGATTCAAGCTGCTGTTGCCGCATATGTGCAATTCGTTTCTTCTCTGCCTCTATTAGCTTTTGATGCTCTAGTTTCTTCAGAAATTCAGTTTTACATTTGTTCTGAAACATACGTAAAATAGTGACATTCTCAGAACACTAAAAAAAGCTACAAAAATGAAGGGAAAGAAGCAAACTAATTGTTTAATAAAACCATCAAATTCTGCCATTAAAACTTAAGTCTTTTGGAACCTGTTTGCTGAACTGGCAAGTAAAACTATATCCCCAGAAGTGTCATGATATGGACGGAAATACAGTAAGTAATGAACTCCTAACACAAAGCTTCCTATCTGCGTACCTGTGGTACTTGGTGTTCTTACTTCAGTAGTGCTAGCACTTGCCGCATTTACCCGTTACAACAGAGTAATTAAAAAAAAAAAGACTTCTCAGAGTACTGGTGGTGAGGAGACTAGATACAAGCCCTTACAATTTCCAAGGAAAAAAGAGATCCATGAGCACACGGGTTTTCTGGGTAGATCTCATAATCAATTTTGTGATCTGGTTTTCTTGCTTGTCGCTGCTGTTTGGATGGGTTTGTTGACTTTCTCCTGCTACTTTCTTTCCTCAGCTTCCCTGGGTTGCTCAGCCTGGCTTTGGTGCCAGCCTCCCCAGCCTCAGGCATGTTAGGTGCCTTCCCCATGGGGTCTATACCCCCTTGCCCCGAGCCACCTCCTGTTCCATGAACTGCAAGGGGAGCTTTGGGTTTCATCAGCCCTTCCTGCTCCCTGGTGAAGGAAAGCATTCAAGCATCTCCAGAAGCAAATGAAAAAAACAGGGCAAAGTAATTTCTTAAATGTCATGAACAAAATCAGAGCAGGGAAGAAAGCCTCAAACCAACCGGTGACAGGAATATGGGCTGCAGGGGTTGGGTTGTTTGGTTTTTTTTCTTTTTAATTCTCTGGGTCCATTTCAAGGGAAGGAAGGAAAAGGTGGTTTTTCTCAGATTCTCTTTCCAAGACAAGTTTTTAAAACTACAGGTCCTGTTTTGAGTGAACTCTAATACACCCGATGAAAGTATTTATGGTTACTTAAGGACTCAAAGAAGGTCAATTCAAACTTGAGCACATGCAGAGCCAAGGGACCCTTTCCACATACTCATGTAAGTGTATCAAGAGTATCCCCTTTATAAAACAAAATCAGAGTGTGCCCAAGACCTATTCAGATGTTCATAGACTTATGTAAACATCAGAGCACATTTATTTCCAAGCACACACTTGCATTACTTGCTTTCAAATGACCAACCGATTAGATTCTGAAAAGCGAAAAGTCATCCTAAGCAGCCTGTGAAATTATTATGTTCTTGTAGAACTGGCATTTTACTGCTTAATTTTTAAGAAGATTTATATAACAGAAAAAACATTCATATCAAAGATTTAATAACTATCTAAAACTTACTTTCTTTTGCATGTATTCTTGATATTCTAAGTTGTATTTTTTTAGAAGATCTCTCTTCAATTCATCTGTCCGTGGAAATGCAACCTCTTTCAATTTCTTTGGCAGGGGGAGAGGGAGAGATAAATCAGTTTATTTTTAATTTTTTAAAATAACCACGTGGCAAATAAACTCAGCTGTAATACAGATTTCAAAAATACAAAATAATAATAATAAAAAAAAGCTGCTCTTCTCCCAGGAAAGAAAGGAAGAAATACACACTAAATCATCAGCTTGTGAAAATTCCGTAGTACGCTGCTTTCAGTAAAGCTGTATTAATTTGTATCAGTGAAAGCTGTGACATGACTACTTATCTCAAGGAAAGATCAGTCCTTTTTGTAGCGATCCGTTATCTCTGGTTTGTTTAATAGGTGTGGGATGACTAACATTTTTGACGTAGGTGTAATTTATAAAAAAGCTAAGTCAAACTTTCAGTGTTTCAGGTAGGATCATCACATTTTTCTCTGGGACTCCCTGGACAGAAATCTGACTGCGTATGCCCATTTCTAGGTCGGAAATAAAATAAAATAGTTTGTTTGCAGTGATAGCTACACATGTAGTTTCCTGTGATAGCCCTGGCAGGCAAAACAATTTTGTTTTGTAAAACAAACCCAATGCCCAACGCCTTCTACTGGTGCAGGGGCTGCTGCAAAGTAATTCAGAGGCTGCAGGCAAGGGAGAGAGACCATGTGCTTAATCCCACCGAGTGCCACAGGAGGGAGCACGTTAGATGCCCTTTCTCAACAGGGATGATTCCTTAGATGGTGGGCCACAGTCAAAATTTGGCATGAAGCATTTTTGGCCTTGAATATGACATTATTCAGCTTTAATAGTAGAGAAAGCAAGCGAATATGGCAGCACAAAGCAAATGAGGCACTTATGCTACTCATGGGGCAATTCCAGTCGTTTTAAGTTCAGTATAAGGCTGTAATTGAAATCTCTTTTAGGGAGAAAAAAAAATAAAATAAAAAGGAAAAAAAAAGTTAAACTTGTATATACAAGTGGAGAAAAAAAATCTGGTAAAAAACTAAGTAAATATATATTTGATAATAAAGAAAGCAAAAATATACTTTGATTATTTAGCAGGGCAAACAAATCCTGCACAGACACCAGCAATGCCACACATCTCCCTTTCCCTCTGTTTGCAATAGTCAGTTTGGACCATTAGCCACCCACATAACTGGGACCAGAATCAAACCCTAAGTACTGTTAAATTAGTGTATTCTTAGTATGTAAACTTTCAGAAATAGATGCACCTGGGTTTCAAACAACCTACCAACTTACTCAGAGACTGTCCTTGTTTAGTTTTTAGAATGATAATTTCATTTCCAGTAATGGTCAAGTGATTAAACCGAAATAAAACATGAATGACTAGTGAGAAAGGTATCAGAAATTCAAGCTGCGGTGGCTGCCGTGGGCCACGTGTGCGCTGAGGGAAACGGGGTGCTGGGCAAGTGGGCAGATTCTGGTGGAAACATTTCTTAAAGACCAGGAAACCATAACCCTACCTTAATAATATCTTGTTTTTCTGGTACTGCACATTGGTGATAGTCTCGGTGACTGGGCAGCTTTTCTACAAACAACCTAGAAAATGAAACAAGCATGTGTTCACCCCCGTAGCCAGAGGAATATCCACAATAGCTTTCACGTTGGCAGAAAAATCAGTTTCAGATAACTCTTGAACACTGAATTCCAGGTGACTTGCAGCAGGTTTCTACACATTCATTTGTTTAAAATAACACTTACATTCTTGTACAGATTTGTATAGGACACAGACAGTAATGACAGGACATTATTTTCTACATGTGAATACATTTTGGTATTCATTAGTAGTTGGGTTGGGTTAAAAAAAAAAAGACTGACTAGCAGCCAGCACCTAAAAATAGCCCTCCAAAGTGCCCTTCACCTTAGCCAGTGTTAATAAATCCTATTTCTTCTGTCTTTATCTGTCCTTAGCTGAAATGCTGAATCGTAAATGGGAAGTGCAGAAGGCAGCACTGACTAACATTAAAGCAGTTATTTTTACCAGACCAAGCTGCACAGCTAACTGCAGTGTTATTAACCTACCCAGACATCTAAATTATGGTAACACTCAGCTGCAAGGAGTTTGGAATACACAGCTGGTCTCATTCTTCCAGCAATTTGTGCAATGTTCACCTCCAGATCCTCTTTTTATAGAGATGCATACCTTTAAATTTAAGTGGAGTAAGAAAGATTTGTTCTGGTTTTCAGAGTATGAGGCAAATAAGGGGGTGGGGGTGGGAAAGGAGGTCTCCTTTTATAAAAATTTAAAATATGCATGTAAAAAACCCCAAACCTTTCACAAGCAAGAAAACAAACCAATCAGTCCTACAGAAAAACTAGGTAATTAAAAAGTTTGAATCAGCCACTGATGTATTTTTCAGCTGGCTATTTTGAGAGTTGTAATGAAAGTTGTCTGGATTTGGGTTTTTGGGTGGGGAGAATAATCATACAATGAACATATATTGTGGATTTTGCATTTAGTCCTGTAAGAAGCAATAAAATATACTTAATCCTTTTGGGGAAGAAAAGTTAAAAGAGGCAAAAAGCCATTTTTTCATGTTTTTTAAGTTCTGTGCAATACTGCCACCTTTAAGATCGGTAGAAGCTCATAGGGTGTAACTATTACAGGCTCAGAAATCTTATCTAAACATTGCTTTTTAAGCCACACACTGTATTTAAACAACATACTGATAGATAGAGAATAATCTGTGGGAAACAGCGCTCAGAGTATAGCCTGGTACAGTAAACTTAAACCTCTGTATATGAGGTTAGTTCACGCCTGGCAGTTAATAGATGGGTAGGACTCTTATACTAACAGCCGAGCTGAAATTTTAACAAAGCCTGTTGTTAAAGACCTCCGAAGAACAAAGCTATTCTGCAAGAACACACTGAACATTTCTCTCCTAATCTAAAGGGGTGCCCTGTTTTCCCTGCAACTTTTCATTTTGGTTTACTTGGCAATATAAGCTGTAATGACTACAAATAGTTTCTTACGTTATGAACTTATTATAAAAAACAAAAGCATTCTCCAGGTTTCCCTCCTCCATATATACTGATGCCATTCGCTCCATCTCTACTCCAGATCTAAAGTAACGACGCGGAGTGATATCTTCATTGATTGTGATATTGCTGCCAAGTTTGCTTAAGGCACGTACTCTCTCTTCTGGGGTCACAGAGATGTCTGTGTGGTCAGGAATAGCTACGAGCTTTTTCTGAAAAAGAACAGAGAGTTTAGCAAGAGAACCAGGTATTACGTTTCAGTAAGTGAACACATTCAAGAAACTCAAGGGAAATCTTCAGTCTTTTTCTCGAAATAGGCACTGGTTTCCCCACCGCTAGCCACAGTTGAGGCATTCTAACATGTTTCTTAATTGCAAATAAATTGTGATTGCAATTACAAATAAGAAGTGATCTTCTCCTCCTCCCCGAACCTTCCAAATACAAAAACATCCCAGGAAAAAAAAAAAAAAAAAGATAAAATGATGTAAACCCCTGTAGAAATTACCAAAGGCAACACTAAGTGTGTCCTCTTTAGAATCCCCTACACATGAAATTCTGTAAGGTTCTGCCTTAAGTTGTTGAAATCATTTGGTGGAGCCTCTGAATACTCAGACTCCTGTACATGATGTGTAGGGTATGACTACTGGGTATAGCTCAGCTACCAGCAGTGAGTTTCCCTGGTCAGTGAACAGTTCACTTCAAATGCTCATTTCCAGTTTCAAACGAGGCAGTTAAAGCCTAAGAACTTAGAACTCTACGGAAGAAGCAGCACAGCTGCTTATTATAATCACTATCCTCCTGTTAAGTGGCTAAATACATGGCTGCTGCAAGTTGTTTCCTCTTACTTTGATGAAAATTTTTTCTCTTTCTATTCAAAACGTTCACTTCAACTTCTTAAAAACATGATTGCCGAAAGAAGCTAAAACCCCATAAACCACATATATAGAAATAAAATAAATTCCAACAAAACCATCAGGCAGATCGTGCGAGGAACTGGCAAGATGCAGGAAAAGACCCTTGTAGCTGACAGCCAACACTACTGAACAGTTCTCTTGAATCATTTCCTATCTGAAGGAGAGGGTGCTAAGCCATCACAGCATTTCTCTGCCATACATACCAGCGAGCTAACACTGAACGGTTGTTCCATGTTGTTCTCTGTCTGCAAACCGCGGAGATCACTTTTTTCCTCCAAAGCGTCCATCTGACTGCAAAGGGCAGTATCAATCCGGCACTCAATATTTGCAGCCAGCTCAGGGTTTATTAGCCCAAGGGGAACTTGAACATAGATACGTCGATTGTGGTCGTGTGCTGGAAAAAATGTGACAAGTCTTTCAGATTAGCGATACAGTCAAACGTCACGTAAGTTTGCATGCCTGCACCCACTCATTGCTGCAGTATCACAGTACTTATATATTTAATAATAATCTAAAATTTACCAGGCACCTAGAATTTAAAATGGGAATGCATGGGGGCTTACAGGGCCCGTGTGGACTACCTGACCTGTTCTAATATTATTGCGGTCGATTAGAACACAATATAACAAATTATTTTTACAATTTTTACAGCAACTTCAAAAAACTGCCAACTTTCAAGCATCAAGTGAAAAACTTAAAGGTCAAAGACTAACCACAGAACCTGTGTTTCCTTGAGCATATGTTTTGACAAACATATTTATAAATAGTGTGAATCTGGCATCTTTTTTCCTGCTAAGTCTATAATTAAAAATAGAACTTAGCACACAAACTCCTATCAGTAATATAAAGCAGAGAAAATATTCCAAGCACCATGTGTTCCACCTGCACAGCTTGCTGACTTCAACAGCACTCAAAATACAATGAACTCTGATAAATCAACTGATGGTAATTGCTTCTTGCACCGCTGCGAACAAATAAAGACAAATATTTAGACATGTTGTGGTCTTCAGCAAAAAAACCCTCAACAAATCTCTGAAAGGGAAAGGAATTATTTAAATTCCACTGGAAATATGAAAATGAAGCTGCTAATGTGGGTTTTACTTCTGTGCACTCAGTCTAAACAGATTTGATCCAGAATGTCAAAGACATTTTATACATTGCAATAAATATGCTTTATACTTTTGTAAAAGCATAAAGAGTGGGTCCAGCAAAG
Source organism: Egretta garzetta (assembly GCF_000687185.1). Taxonomy (NCBI): domain Eukaryota; kingdom Metazoa; phylum Chordata; class Aves; order Pelecaniformes; family Ardeidae; genus Egretta; species Egretta garzetta. The sequence continues at coordinate 10,245,631 of NW_009260182.1, read as the reverse complement.
CTATTTTCTCAGCACTCCTCTTTCTAGAGGCCAGAGGACTCTGGGTTAGAGAATAACAACCCAAATGTGTCTTTAGCTGGCTGCATTTCTCAAGTATTGATTTCTGTATTTGGAACTTCCTCATTTTTTCCAAACACTAACAGTACCTACTAGATCAGTCTTTAATTTTAACAATTAGTGCCAGTATTACAGGAGATACTAAATTAAGTAACACACTTTCTTTAAAATAATCACAATCATCCTGTTTTACTTGTAAAAGCCCTTACTGGTATACTCATTCCACCTTATTAATTCAACCTTACTCATATTTTATGTATGATCTCCCAATCTCAATGAATGTGTTCTTGCTTGACTTTATACCCATCCTTTCCATTTTCAAGACTTCTATTCTCATCACCAGGTCTATCACAGGTCTGTAAATTCCATTTCAAGACCTGCTTTTTCCAAATTAAGGTACTCAAAATGCTTGCACAATTTGTGAAACACACACAAAAAAGAGCATGGCTTGTACTCCCAAGTCATCAACATTAGTTGTGGTTGCAGTGCTAATGGCAACAGTTCTCTAAACAATTTAATTTTACATACATGGAGCTCTGGTGTAAATGATCAGCTTGGCAGGAGAAGAGAGAGCCTATTCGTTGCCTATTCACAGACTGCAGAAAGGTTCCATGGGACCACCGTAACTGAGTATTTTTGCTTTAACCTACACCAAGCAATGTACTGCCTGATGGCCAGGTTCAGCCGAAATCCTTCTTCAGCTGGCCCACCGTGTATGTGGTAGGCTGTGAAAGGAGATGGCTAAAAGCTTGGCTAGCACAGAGCTCATGGTGGTCTTCTGCCCTGCAGCTCAGATTCTAAGCAGAAATAAAATCTTCAATAAGAGACTCTGCATTCTTATGCTCTGTGTGTCTCAGGAGTATCAATTAAAAAAAATATCTGAGAGCTAAAAGCATATATTTTAAAACCATTTATTCACTCACTTATCCATCACTTGTGGATTTTTTTATTTCCCCTAGAAGCAACTGGGAGATCTACAATAGCTGAACGGAAGGCTGGTTTTGGTCTGAAGTATGCATCCAAGTATGACAAACTGCAAAATTTATTTAAAAAAAAAAAAAAAGTTCAAAAGTAAAGGGTGCAGAAATGTATTTCTATTCAATTCCTTATTTCAGTTAACAGCTTTTGAGCAAGAAAACTGCTTTTCAAGCCCTTTCTCCCTTACAAACTTTCTCAAAATCTAGTAAGGCAATGAACACTGAAGAGAATGCTCTTGAGACACTTCTCTATGCAGGACGTGGGATATGGATCCTGTGCTTCTTTCAGCTGTTACCACACCTTGAAGACCTTTCAGCCTACCTGGTAGGCAAGTGGGAAAATGTTAGTGCAGCAAGGGGGAAACACAAAAGCCACTAATTGGTGTTTTCTTTTGGTTTTTGGAGGGCAGGATTCCCACAGAGGTCTTTGTAAAGAAGCCTGTGGTATCCCCCAGCCAAAATCTCTTTGAACTGGCACAGGAAGTTATCATGGAATCCTTTACTTATCATGGAATCCTTTACTTGCAAACATTTCTCATCTTGGTTGCCTCTAATAATATTAAATTTATAAATATAAATTATTTCAGTGGGCTTTTTTAACCTAAAGAAGCATTAAAGATAAGGAAAAAAACCTGTGTAGTACCAGGTATTTTAAAGAGGAGACATCTGGTAATAGCAGAAACTCACACTTCCTCAAAATTGTGTCAGTGCTTTGAGAGGATGAAGCAGCTCTGCAGAGTGGAGCAGAAGAATCGCTGCAAATAAAAGAGGAAACTGGCTTTTTAAATTTGGCTTCAGGAGCACATAAAAACCAGACACTGTAAATAAAGAAGAACTACTGGGATGAATGTCAAATAAGACTCAAATATATTAGTTATTACAGGTGGCAATGTAATTAAAAAAAAAAAACCAGACACTGTAAATAAAGAAGAACTACTAGGATGAATTTGTATCACTTTTATGAAAATGTCAAATAAGACTCAAATATATTAGCTATTACAGGTGGCAGTGTAATTAAAAAAACAAAATCCTAAGAAGAACGTAGGCTGTCTTATGACTGCACTCCAATATATTATCCTTAACACGTGGACACACTGGCCAGAATTATATACTATTAAAATGCAGAAAGTTAAGCTTTACTAAAAACACCACTGCAGGCACGTCTGCCAGCTCCCTGGAACGCCTCTGTGCGTAATGGTCCCCCGGCGCAGCTCCACAACCGCCTTCAGCTGGTGGAAGGCCATGATACTGCCAAGGGGTCCCCCTCACCCCCACCATATCTCGTTCAATTTCCACTTTGTTGACACCAGTGACTTCAAGGCCAGTTCAAGCTGATCCAACTTAAAATCAAATGGAGTTTTAAAATTAATTACATCCTTCTCCAACTCAGAATGAAAGGGAGGAGGCAGAGAGATGAAGCCAGCAAAGCAGACAGACTTGCCCCTTTCCGAGGCAGTGCTGTCCTGGGTTGGTATGAGCTGGCTTTGAAAATGCATCCTAAGAGCTTGTACAGTGCCTACAAGAATTGCCCAGTCCTGATGAGTGACCCTCTGCCTTCTGGAAATACACTTATATTTCACTCTACAGGAGCAAAAAGAAATTCAAATATCAAACCTCTCTGTGCAACTGAAACTAATTATATTCAAACATACAAAATAGTTATGCTAATACAGTGAACTACACTCCAACCCCAACCACAGGGGAGAAGTAGCAATGCAAGCTTGGAGCTGTCTTGGTCTATTTGATTGTAAAGTGCTCCAAATTCTAAAGACACATTTTTCTGCTTTACAATTTCAGGCACTCCAACGAATGTGGACAGACTTAGGTAATGTTTGATTCAGAAGAAATGTCTGGACATTTAGCATGCAAATCCAGCTTTTTCTAATAATGAATTTTCTGAAAGTCATTATCAGAATATAATAATTTAACATCCATTCAACAGTTAGGAAACTCTTCTTGATTTCATTGGTAATGGCACTCCTCACCAAATCCCACTTCCTCCTCAAAACCCACTTGTTTTCCTATATGATCCAGCTTATTATACTGTGCATTAATCCTTTGTAAAATCCAGCTTTATTAAATCAAAGGCCTTCAGCCACAGGAAATAGAGCAAAATGAGAAAATGATTGTTTTAAATGGCATTGAAAGCACGTTACCAAGTACCAGGAAAAACAGAGAGAACAATTTTAACTTAGAAGTATATGCAACTAGTAAGTACATGGAGATAGAAGTATATCAAGATGTATCAAGTACCTCAAGAGTAGGCTAATAAGACAGAAGTGGTGTGAGAAGATCTGGCAAATGCATACACAGGCTCTCATGGTTTTCTGAGAGGTATAACACAAGTTATAATCCATCACAAGTTCTCCAATGCCCTCACAGTTCGCTGCATGCTGGCACGTTTCAAACAATTGCTGGGATGGATGGACGATGACAAACAGGAGCCCCTCTGCCTGTGCTCTGAGCTCAAGAGGCACGACCCAGCTAAGCCTGCAAGCTGCCCAGCTGTACCCTGTGATAGCAAAAGGCGGTACGCTCGGCTGCACAGCAAGGCTTATTAGCTCAGCACGCTATGAACTATTTAAGATACACAGTTTGTGTTTGCAGTGCCTCGTGTGGAGCCAGCTCACAACCTGGGCAGAAAGAGCTTGTGTCGGTCTTCATGCATTCCTATGATGGGCTCCGAAATATCTATTTAGTGTGATACGTCCTTCACCGATATAACCTGACTATGTGAGCAAAGACAACGAAGCCAAGCAGGGCCAAGCCCTGCCAAAGGATGCACGCAGGGCTGGCGGTACCCCAGCGGGAGCAGCTCTGCTCACGCTTTCTGGAGAAGACACAGCCACGAAGAGGAGCTCAGAGTACCAGTACCTCCCAGGGATGAGCTGACTGCAGGGCATGAGGACTGAATTTCAACTCCTTATCATCATCATGAGACTGGTTTTCCTTCTTCAGAAGAGGTTTTTAAATGATGAATGAGCTTTTTAGATTTATAAACAAGTAACTTCAGTAAGTTTAACCATTAGTTTCCACTTTGTAACATTAGTTACTTATTCACTATTAGAAACATTGTTATTTGTTATCTAAAACATTGTTATTTGTTATTCGAAACATTGTTATTTGTTATTCAAAACATTGTTATTTGTTATTCGAAACAGTGTTGCGAGATATCTGAAACATTGTTATTTGTTATTCGAAACATTGTTATGCATTATCCAAAACAGTGTTGCGAGATATCTGAAACATTGTTACGAGCTAGCCCAAACATTGCCACACACTATTGGAAACATTGTTACACATTATTTGAAACATTGTCACATGCTATCGAAACATTGTTGCTCATTATTCAAAACATTGTTACTTGTTATGCGAAACATTGTTATCCACTATTTGAAACATTGTTTCCCCTTTGCAACGTGTTTTTAAATTCCAAGGGAATTAGTCATAACACACTGACTGCTATCAGCAACATTTGTCAATATTTTGACTACTGGTCCTAACCAAGGCTGCATTAAAGAGATCACTGGTAAAATTTTCCAAAGCAATTTTTGTCATTCAAAGCTTAGGTTCTGTTAGGAATAACCGGGACTTGGGGCATTAGCAATGATTTATTCTTTGCATATTTTTTAATAGTGGATTATTTCAGAAATATTAATCCTTTTGTTTGACATTTTGGTGCAATATAAAGCCCAGATGTGGCTCCCATCAAAATCATTCACTTAATTCATTGGGATCAGGATCCTTACAACGTATCTAAAAATATTTGCTGCTACAGGAACTAAAATGTGGCATAGTTCCTGTTTTTACAAACTACTCTTCAGAGCACAGATCCTGTGGTAAGAAAAAGCTTACTTCAGTACTGTCATGAGAAGTTAAAGCAGTAATACTCTGTTTTACTATACTAGGAAGTATGATGCTTCTATAGAATCCTAGAATAAAGATGCATCTCAAACCATAAAGGTGTCAGTGCTCATTAAAATACCCAAATTAACAAGGCAAACCCCATCTTTTAATTACCCATAGTGGAACTAAATTGTCTCAGCAAACTTGAAACAGGGCACATCCAGTGACTGCCAGGTGAAGACAAAAGACTGTTTCATGCCCATAAGTCACCCATGATGCAGATACTTGTACTTCTGTACTTTGAAGTGGATGTTCAAGTGAATTTGGAGAAAAATAGGTCAGAAATACAGGCACCTATCTCATTCAGCTCTTTTGTGAAATGCCAGGCCATGTATTGGCACAGCACATAATCATTTATACACACACTTGGGTTTGATATAAAATATGCCAGAAAACAGCCTAAATAGCAAACGGCCTTCTGTTGGTTCTCTCCAAAAAGAAACAGCATGTTCATCTGTCAACATGTTTTTTGAAATAAGCATTCACTGTTACAGCAAGTGATTCAGCTAGTGTAGTAAGTGGGCTCTTCTGGAAAAAACCAACAAAGCACTGAATGTCACAGCAAGATCATTCTCTTGTGCAGAGAAAAAACCCAATCAACCAAAACCAACAAAACTGCCTTTTGATGAAAAAAAGCACTGCAAGGAGCTGCTTGCTGAGGAGCTCTGAGTCTTTCAGTGGAGAAGTTGCTCTTCCTAGTAGGAGCTACTAAGCTTGGCTCTAGAAAAGCCTGCCTCAGTAACGGTTTGTAATCTAACACTGCTCCTTAGCTGCGTGGCTCTGTCCAGACAGCATTGCCGAGACCTCCTCCCAGGCCCCACCAGCTCCCAGAGGCAGTTGCTGAGCTGGACAGGCATCTCTCCCAGAAGTGGGCCAAGGTTATATCCTCTTTTTCATCTGCTGTGAAGGACCAGCCCCAGCCACCTCCCAGCACGCTGCCTAGAGGTGTCTCTGCAGGCTGTGTCGCTGGTGTGCAGACAGCAGCATCTTCACCTGCTTGGGTACCGAGAGGGAGAAGTCAGGTGCAGAGATCCTCCATGCCCAGATCTGCCAAACCCAAGTCTTGCCTACAAGGTTACGCCACTCAGTGCTGTATCTGAGCAAAACAGAGCTTTATTTTCATCTAAAGAAAATGCGGGTGACACAAGGGTCTGTCTTCCCCCAGCTAAAAAACGTTAGAACAATTATCTGAGGACTTTTAAAGTTGTTCTGCAAATATTTGGATGACTTAAGTTAGTTAATATAGCTACTTGAATATCATTGACTGGCTGTTTTGTAGGGACAATTTTCCTTTTGGAACAGATACAAACATTACCGTATTAAGAAGCTTACATCAATAAAATCAGATTGCTACTGGCTCTGCTAAGACTCTGTTAAACCACTGCAATATGCACATAACATCCAACATGACACATGCAAAAACCTGACTTCTACTCCCTACAGAGCATAAGAATGTAGAACCTACAGGCTTTTCCCAGTGCTTCAGAGCACAGAGAACAACCCTGACCCTCACCTATTTTCTCATTCATTTTTATGCAGACTATTTTGAGGTCAAGATCTAGTATGCCCATGCTACTACAACATAACCCGATGCATATGAGCTGTATACATAGGCGATGGCTCGCTACAAGATTTATTAATATGCTCTGTCTACAAAGCTATTAGTCACTTCTAAGAGAATGTGCTGAAAACCAGTGCGGAAATACTGAACTTCAAACAGGCATCTGTGAACTGCTGACAGTTATTTCTCTTGTGGTTTCTTGTGTCAAAACAAAACACAATCCCTCCCTCTCCCTTTTTTGGTAACACTACTCAGTTT
>NW_009260182.1:10235754-10238849 GCF_000687185.1 Egretta garzetta | reverse complement strand
TAATGGATAAAGTAGCCCCAATGCTAAAATGTTTTGGATTACAAGCTATAGCCTTCTTAGGCAGTCACTGAAATCTATTTTGCGACACAGAACAGCATCTTTCCAGTGACCCACTAAAAGGATGTTCTAGATATGGTGCAGAAAACCAGTGCCATTTCCTTCCTTTAGGAAATCCAGAACAATCCCCCATCACAATCAGCGTACCAGGGCACATTAAGCCAGAAGAGGGCAGAAATAAAAGAAATCGCTGTTGTTATACAATTTGTTCTTTGATGATTCAGCTGAAATACTGAAAAAGAGAGATACCTGAAATATATAACATCACTGATAAAAGTAACTTCCACCAGGAAGGCAAGGAGTTGTGTTGCTAAGGGAAACAAATGAGAGGCAAAAATCAGCACAGAGGTCTGCAACACTTCACAGCCTTCCAAGAAACAAAGCATGATTCCTCGCAAATCCTGACTTCACAAATTTTTCTGCCTGCAGCCCTATTTCTCTCAAAGTGCCACCAGGATAGAAGGGTTAAGAACCTTCCTGTTCTTCCTAAAAAAGGTAATGATTTTTCTGACAATATTTGCTACTTAATTTTATAACACTTTCAGATTCCACAACCTCTAGTATGGACATCTGTTAATCAGCTGAGTAACCGGTTGCAACAATCAAGTTCTGTTTCTATCCGATAACAAATTCCTATTCTGTCTTACTTCTTATGGTTCATAATGTAGGTGATAAAAAAAGAGAGTTAAATTTAGTTAACGTTCCTGACATACAAATTCGCAGTTCATCTGAAGTCTATTAAATTGCCTATAAAGGATGAAGCCTGTCTTGGGGCCTCAAATCTAGAAAAAAAATAATTGGGGGCATTAGTTCAATGGATTCTGACTACTTTGCAGACTAATGGTTCAGTAACCAAAGTGCAGGTAAAAAACTAAGAGTCATATTACCTACAGGATGGAGTGTGATCAACCAGTACAAGTAAGTACCAGTTAATCCGGCACGTTTCTGCAGTGTGATGCTTATATTAAGATAGTACAGTTAGGTGATTTCATAATGAAGTCTTTGACCTCCTGCCCTACCCTAGATGATTCAGGATGTCTCGTGCTATAAGCAGATAGGAAAAAAAACCCAACCAACCCAGGAATGTCTGGCTCTACCGGAAGAATTCAGCATGCTTCAGACCATTCTTTTCTACTTGGACAGTTATGATATTTCATTTCTCTATTGTAAATTTGCTAAGATTGACAATGGCAGGCACATGTTTTATAGCAGCACTAGCTGTAACACAGTCAGCTCACGGAGCTGCTTGAAAGTCAGCTGAATTATCCAGAATATCAAACTGAGCACAATGATTCATGGCTAACATTTGATACGCTTGCAGGCCAATGGCTGTTCGTCCCAGCAAAGCTAGGCAGAGACTACCTTTGAGCCTATTTCCACATTCTTTGCTTTTCCCTTCAGGATGGGTCTAATGACCTCTGCAGCCTACCCAAGCTCCTTTCCATACCAATGCAGAGAGCTAGACATCTCTGACGGCCTTTTGACAGTGGTTCAGAGACGTGAAAAGAGGAAGATACTTTCTATGTTGATTATGTAGTGAGCCCACAGCTTCCCTAATGCAATTCCGTATGTTGTGTGTGGAGCCGTGAGTCACGTAGAGCTGCCAGGAGGAAGTGGTAGGCAAGGGGTTGTGTCTGCTCGGGTGCCTGACTCACAGCATCACCGTGAGGTATCGTCGTCCATGTGAGATTGAAAACGCTGGATTTTTATAAAAGGGATGCCTGTGTAACAACAGTACTAAGCCACTACACACGGATCATTCAGGAACTGTACAAACAAGACCATTTGCTTTCATGGACTGATATTTCTATTTATAATGGAAACTGTGATGAGAAAATATGTTTTATGGCATGGCGATCTAACTGTTAAATATTTATTAAAATTATATAAACAAAGACTTTCCTTACACAGCAGCAAACTAAGTTTCAGAACACAAACGAAATGTAAGCCATGATACAGAACAAAAATCTCAGGAGTCAGGTAAGAACAGAAAGAAAATGGTATGCATACAAATCCAGCAAACAGAGACTATTTATTTTTATCCAGCATTTGCTCAGTGTCTTCATGCCTAAGTCACCTTGCCACTCCCTCAGCAGCTGAAGATTTCACGACACCCCTCACCTTGAGCCTCGCTCTTCCTCGCTCGGTGATAAGCTTCCAGGAAATGCCCTAAGGCCTGACCTTGAGCGTACTTCTTGCACATAAAGAAAACCACAAGCAGGGTTTGGGAGGAACGCTCCTTACACTTCTCTGTGAACTATGAAGCTCCAGGCTTGTCAACACTGGCCTTTGGTTTAGTTATTCATACCTTTAGCACCTAGACATGCAATATACCGGGCAGAAACGCATTTCGCAGGTCAGAAAATCCAGCTGTTACAGAGTAAGACAATACATTGCCTCAGCAACACCCACAACAACAAACCCAGACTCCATTCTCCTGGGAATATTTCATGAAGTTCCGAGTCTGTATCTCACTTTCTGGGACCTGATGGTGTAAGGCAATTCATCAAACATACGCTAACTACATCTTTGGACAGTCAGCCACTTTAGCCTGCAACAAGGAGAAGACCCACTTCTGTGAAGACAGGACTTTCTCAAAGCTGGTCCTTGCCTGAGGAACGAACTCCCTGAGAATTACAGTCCGTCCAAGACCTCATAATCTTGCCACTTCCCATTCTCAGTAAAAGGTGTTTTTTTTCCTGCCCACGACTTCTCAGACAAGCATCCAGAACCGTGTGCGTATTAAAAAAAACAAGAATTACACAAGAGGAATTCCCCCAGAAGACACTTTCTGCCACCCTTCTGAAACAGGACGGTGAGGGACACCTCAGATGCTACAGGGGTCAGAATGAGGTAGGTACAAAATGAGGTACACAAGCAGGAACAGCTTACGAGAGAGCCACAGGTGCCCAGCGAGCACAATTTTTCCCTTTTTTACATTTTTTCACTTTCCGTTCCGACGACAGCCTTTCACGCGTATATGGAAATCATTTCAGAGTTGAGTACCGCTCTAAGTTTGATGCCTCTCCGAAAGGCGC
>NW_009260182.1:10218123-10234818 GCF_000687185.1 Egretta garzetta | reverse complement strand
GGGCTAGGCCTGCCCCGCGGTCCCTGGGGCGGTCAGGACCCCGGGGTTTGTCAGCGGTGCGGTGTAGGTGAGAGCTGCCGCTTCGCAATCGCTGCGCCTGGGGCTGCGAACCTCTCCAGAAGCTGCAAGCTCAGTTCCCGGTGGTACCACAGGCTGCTAGACAAGATGCGTCATCTCCTAGCATATGTTTTCTATACTGCAAGAGACAAACATGTTTTGCTTATACATTGATGTCTGTCTCCCAGATTATCATCAAATGGGTTTTGTTTGCCACAAGTCTCGATTGAGGAATCTGGGGTTAAGCCCCCAGCGAGAAACGCCCACAGTGCCAGAGCCATCTTGGCCTGTAAGGACGAACCCTCTGACACGATCTTTCACCCCCCGGGTTAGCCTCCTGGGTGAGCCGGCGGGGTGCGCCAACACCGTGAACTGGGAAGCCAGAAGAACTTGAAACAACCACTTTACTGTCAGTGCCAGGAATGTTTCTTGAGTTGGATGCTGTAGTCCTTTGAGTGCAGGCGGCTGCTGCGGCTGCATCTCCTCAAGCCTCAGTTGCCAGGTTATGAGCACAAAGGTGAGCAATCAGTCAGCCGATGGGAGGGTAGGCGAGTATCTGCGTCTGTCCAACAACTAAGCGATGGCATAGGTTTTCTGAGTTTGGATTCCTTGGCATTTGGGCCATTAAAGCCAGCTACTGCCTGCTTAGATGCCAGGACAGTCTTACAGCTGAAGGGCTTTTCGGTCTGGCTTGCTGCTGTTGGTATTGTGAGGAGAGGAAAGCAGGCCAAGCACTCTGTCAAGGGGATAGATGATTTAATTTAAATGAAGAGCAGTTGTACTTCAGCCGATTAGTATATCCCATTTGGGGTTTGTTATGAGATAACACCTGTCTCAGGCGGAACACATGGTGTTGATCTACAAGGGAAAAGAAAGTGAAATCTTAGTTGTAGCAAAATCAGTCCTATAAAAGCTACAATCTTCCAAAATAAGCGATCCCTGGCACGTTCCTTCTAACACATTTGTATTTTCAGTGGTCATCCCCATCTACATCAAACTCCCCAGTGAGACTCCAATTACCAAAACAATGCAACACCATGGAAAACAATGTAAGAACATTACAAACCAATCTGCAGTAGGTTGTAAAGCCCTATACCGATCCCTACACAATACGCTTTCTCAGTTGCATCAAGGCCCCAGATGAAATCAAGATGTCCCCAAGCAGGAAAATGCTCATGGTAAATGAGGTTGGTAATCCGAGGCAGTAGCATTGCCAAATCTTTTGGATCTGCAAATTTGTCAAGTCCGCCGCTCCAAACAGCAGTTGGTATTCTTATCTTCTCGATCTTGTACGCAGGAGGAGAAGACTGTAAGGAAGGGAGGAGACCTGAGTGAGTGCTCTTGTATCAGAAGCTGTGCTTAGAGCGGGCACCCTGTGCAAGCATCGCTCCTTCCCTCCTGCGCTCTCTCCAATAAAACAGTAAGGATCGAGGCCGCCCGCTTAGTGTCTGTTTCCCCAGCGCCGCTCCCTGCCCGCCGTGGAAGGGAACGATCCGTCCTGTTCCTGTGTCTTTCTGCAACGCGTGGCTAAGAGCTGTCCTGCAGTTTGACACCTGCTCGTGCCCTTTGGCGGTGGGGATTTGGAAAGAGCAGTGTCTGTGCTTATCGGGCAAGGGCTACAGAGCTGTTGTTCATGTGTGTCCCATTTTTGGATTGTGTAGGGTCCTCTTCATGCTTTTATGGGGCATGGAGTGAAAGACTGTTCCAGACTTTGCTTGTCACCCTCTCTAGGTCACGGTGTTGCTACTGATGGAGTTGCTACGGTGAGGCAACTTGCCTTGCCTGTCATCAGAGTGGAAATCAAAGAAACACGGGAGAGTTGATTTGGGATCTGCTGACCCCTGAGCCAAATGACTTGATGCTGGATGGTATTTGTCTACAGGGTGATAAGGGACCTTGCAGAAGATGCTTTTAAATTGACCCCTGTTATCTAAGGGTTGTTCCGTTATTCTCCTCATTGACTGCTTTTTTTGTCAGTTTCCCGACCATTCAAAGTATTAGGAATAAAACATTGCCCATTCAAAAATACAAACTTAAGTATTTAAAGGCCACATGTGTGGATGGAAGATGTCTGAGAAATCTTTCTCCACCTGTAAAATAATATACCACCCATAAAATAACTTGCCCTGATATAGAAAACCTAAGTCAATTGATCAGATTAAATTTTAAAAAATTGTCAGACAAGTTACCAGTGTTGCAGGATGAGTGCAGGGACTTGCAGGTGTGTTGACTTGGCAGTAACCAAACCTGCTAGAAACCAAGTTTTGTCTGTTTCCTTTTTTCTGTACGGTTGGGTCACCACAGCAGTAGTCTCCACTGCGCTGCATCCCTTCAGGTTTATTTTTATGGTAGGTAGCTTCCCAAAATCAAGGGGATTCCCCCCCACCCCAGTCTGTTGTTTAACCGAAAGGCAGGCTTTGACAATTTTTTGGGGAAGTGAAGAGCTCCATATTCATCCAGTCCTAGGATGTGTGTGTAGCTCTCAGTGTTTAGGAATGATGGGTAACTTGACATGTCATTGGAGGCAAAATGAGCTTCTGCCAGCTGTCTGCAAGGACGTGTCTGTGCCTCGGCTCTGAATAGACTTTTCCACCCATGAGTATTAGGTTCAGGTGAAACATTCTCTCCAACCACTCTCTACGACCACTCTCTCCCTCTTTCCATAGCAGTCAAGGTGCTAAAAGCTGAATTGTTCTGTTCTTAGTTTTGCCAGGACCCAGGGATGAGTTCTCAGGGAACCCATATTGCCTTACCTGGTTGTATTTCTTCATGTTTTCCTTAGAGCCGAAGTCGTAAGCTTGAAATCGGTCTGTATGTGTTAGCTGTTAAAAGAAGAGATGAAATGGAAGCATTGAGAGGCCAAGCAGCAGAGTGCAGGAGGCATTTTCCTGCCCGTGACTGAAGCCAAGGCGCAGGCAGGGGCTGTGAGTTCCTCCCACCCCTTCCCCTGGCTTCATTGCCTTTCCTCTCGATAACTTTCTCTCCAGATCCTCAGCCGCCACCCTTGCTATGTTTTGTTCTTAGAATTTTGCTTGTCTGCCTTAGTGAACTGAAGTTGGGGTCCCTGTTCGTGCTGCAGGGTTGGGTTCAGTTGTCACATGGAAAGAGGACCTGAATGTTTGGAATGTGTCAGGGCTATTGCTAGTCTAGTGTGGTACAAGATCTCTCCTTACACATCTTGTCTTTTGTGTGTCAGTTTTGTCTGGTCTGCTCACAGTAGTGGTGACATTTCCAGAGGCTCCGTACTCACAAGAGTTTGGCTGTTGGGAGCAGGGCATGATTAGCTTGACACTAAACTGTTTTCTTCTTGAATATTTGTCTAAAAGTAAAGAAAAAAATAATAAAAGACAAATCTGTCTTACTGAAAACATGTGTGCATTATTTTTTTTTTTTTATCCAAACTCTTAAATAACTGAGGATGTGTTAGAAATCTGCCAGCTTCTCTGTTTTCTGGATCTGGGAGCTTGTGATCTGGATCCTGGGAATTTTAGCCAGGGCTGTGTGCAGGATCATGCATGTATTTAAGACCATATTAAGTGTTGGCAGAACTGGCCACCATTCTGTGCACAGGTAGTGATCTGTTTCTGAGCAGACTCTCTTGCTCTGGTCTGATTTGGAGCTTAGGCAGAACAAGCTTCAGTCTGAGAGTGGCGTAAGATGCCAGCAGAAGAGGCAGTTCCCTACTTTGCTGTTGCGCCAGCAGAAAGGTTTGTGTGATTAACTGGCTTTGGGAGGTGATCCAGGCTGCAATTACCCTCTGGGAGAAAAGCTTTAACCTGGATCGCTTCTTTGTCTCGCTCATCCCCGGGCCGCTCAAGTTTCTGCTGCCCTCCTACCGCCTGCCAAGTGCCCAGACCGTGCTCACGTTCCCTTCTGCAGCTTTCAAGGCAAATGACTTCCTAAATAAAGCTGAAGGCTGGAAGCCGTTAGAGGCCAACACGCAGAGAGGCCCGATGTGCCCTGGGGAAAGCGTGGTGCCTGATAGCAAAGGGGCAATTGAGGTAATTGCCTGGTGAGCCCTGGGAAACAGCGCTCCCTCGGTGGCAGGTGTTCCTGGCACCCCACGTGAGAAGATGTGATGAGCCATTTCCCAGATCCACCGCCTCTGGAATTCCCTGGAGGCTGTTGGCTGCCTAAAAAGCAGTGGCAAGAGTTGCTTTATACACCAGTAGGCCGTTGTACCTGATGCCAGTGAAGAATGTTCTGTACTGATGTTCCAGCGGGGGAATGTCCTACGTATGTATACAGAGCAAGCAGAAGTGTTATAAAGGCAGGGATTCAGTGCTGTGACAGAATAAAGCTGTGAAGGACCTGAGCAACATTCTGCTGCTGTGTTAAACCCCATTTTAACAGGTCATTCTTCAACTATCAGACGGAAAATTGCAGAGAGACTCACAAATATGTGATTTTACAGTAGGAATGAATATGTAGAATTTGAGCCCTTTCCCACATTAGTGCTTAGTCATACGGAAAACATAATTTGGGGAGTGTGTATGGCCTTAGTTTTTCCTGGGTTTTACAGTTTGTATGATGCTTTTAAATAGCGCTGTACTTAATCAGTAGAGGAGGATTGATAGTAGACTTTCTACTCGAGCATAATGAGGCTCCACATGTGGGAGCTTTTTATAGGAGGACTTGTTAAATAGTCTGAGAGATCAAAGGCCACTGGAGAACAGAGAAGTGGAAGGTCTTCTGGTGAAGAACTCCTTTGCAGCCAAGTGTTAACTGAGGTGAGGAAAAATGCAAGATTTTTTTTTCCTTGTTGCAGGAATATTTAATGCAGAAAACTGTCACTCCCTCTTCTGTAATAGCCTTGCCCTTTAACTAAGATTGCTGAAACTGCTTGCCATCCCAGTATCCTTTAAAGTTTATTCTTCCCAAGAGCACTCCATGTGTTCTTCCTGCTTCTTATTACTGGGCGTGAGTCCTGGAGCTCACTGTCCCTCTGGCTGTACTGTGCTGACCTCAGTGAGAATGGGCAGGTGGCTGCGCTCATGACTTCAGAATATAGGAACTCCCTTTTTGCCAGAGTATTTCTTCCAGGCAGATGCACAAACTGTACTGTGAGTATTGCTACTAGAGTAAAGAGGGAGCAGACAAATAAGAAGAAAAGGGGGGAAGCAGCACGGGGTCACATTCTTAGACAACTTTAAGAAAAATATCAAATTGCTGGAAGACTATAAAAAAACAACAGTAAATGCTTAGAGTGTAATAAGAAAAGATACTTAGTAAACTATTGTACGGGGTACCTAGTAAATAATAGCTTTTATATATCAGTAATCTGTACTTACAGAAGTTAAAAGTGGGTTTGGATTGTCTATTATTTGTTTGTTTCAGATAGAACAGTTCTTAGAAAAGCTTCCCATAC
Source organism: Egretta garzetta (assembly GCF_000687185.1). Lineage (NCBI taxonomy): Eukaryota > Metazoa > Chordata > Aves > Pelecaniformes > Ardeidae > Egretta > Egretta garzetta. The sequence goes on along the minus strand of NW_009260182.1, from coordinate 10,229,393 downwards.
TTTGCAAGTGTCAGTTTAGAAAGTACACCTTCCTTTAATAACTTTTTATGAGAAAGAAAGATAGTTAACAGAGGGAGACGTATTCCAATCAGGTAGTGATATTAACTGTCTTGTACCCAGGCAGTCCTAACTTTGCCTGCAGTTGAAGCCTCTGAGTGACCAACATAGTACACGTCCTTCTGCCCGCTTTTGTTCATGATGAAGTACAGCTCTGCTGGAATATCGTATTTACCCATTTCATCAAAGCTACGGGGGGAAACACAAAAAGCTAGCAGACCATTCGGCTGTCACAGTGTGAGTTACTGAATGTCAGTTTTGGTCATTGCACCAAGCAGGACCCCTTGGAAGACGAGGTTGGGCGCTCTGTCTGCATTCTTGCTTGAGTTGGGGAAGGGGGTAGAGGGATGCAGCTGGACTGCCAGGCTGCCTGATGCCTTGGGCTCCCTGTGAAGGAGGTGCCAGTTTTGTCTGTCAGCTGCAGCCCTTAGGGAACTGAATTTAAACAGTGCTTTCACTAGCAGGGGTTACAAAACATGTTTCTCAGTTAACATCAGTTGTGATAGATCAGAATTTTAGACTGAGCTGAGCAGTCTCCTCTCCTGTCCGCACTTGGGACATGGTATCTGGTGGGAAACTTCAAGGTTACAGGTGCCTTCCAGTTTTGGAAGTCTTTTCCCCAGAGAAACCAGCACTGTGTATGCCCCAAGGTGACCTGCGTACTTCCAGCTTCGCTGCTGTATGTGCTGATTCCAGAAGAGCCTTTCCAGATCATGCAGCCAAGCCCTTCTTATGGCCTCCCTAACATGCTCAGAAGTCGCTGCATCTGGGGAGAGACTTTAGATGTTGCATGTCCCACTTGAAGTCAGATTATATGAAAACCATGGGGTTTTGTGTAATTCAGAAGAGGATTATTTCATATAACCAGAAGGAGAAAAGTTCTGCACCCCAATATTAACTACCCAAGCTTGCTAGTCCTCTGAAAGTTGCTTTCTTCAGCAATTCTTTCTCCATGGAGTACCTGAACTGCCAGAACTCTTTCTGTCAGGGCTTAACGGTCTTGTGTTTTAAAGACCAGGTGTCTCCTCAGCTGTTTCCCATTCAGCATTTTTCACGTGACACCAGCGGTTCACTGAGTTTGACTTAAAGGGTTATAAATGCAGGCTCTGCTCTGTGCCATGGAGGGGTTTCACTCTGCTCAGTGTGGCTGTTGAGTTAATCCTGCCCTGAAGCGGAGGTGCAAGGGACCCTGGCAGTGCTGCACGGGTATTGTCCGTGTAGCTAACAGTCTCCTGAGGGGGAGTGTAAGGGGTGTGTGTTTCTCTTGTCCGGATGCTGGCCATTCCAGGATGGCATTTCTTGAGAATACATGTTTCTGAGGACTGTCCTGTACACACAGCTCCAACAGGCCACAGATTTCTTTCCTGAAAGTAGTGTAACTCATGCCAATTGTAGCAATATCATCAACAGTGCTTGGAAATTAAAAAGATAAATGGTCTTCCATGCTCTTTTTAAATTGATACTTAGTTTAAAAAATGATCTGCTCTTATTCTTTCTCTGGCAAAGGCCCTTCTGGTAAACTCCTGGTTCACTTCTGGCTCATGTGAAACCTTTTAGATGTTGCTAAATCCTTTCAGGAAGTGAGACTTGTGCTTCCTATGCTGACTGCCTAGGTGACAGTTTGCCCACACACTGAGACTTGGCACCTTTTGGAGAAAAAAGACTTATTCAACAAACAAAGACTAAAACTTTCTGGATTCAAATCCTTACTTATAAGCGTGGTAAAGAACACCAAAGCAGTATGTGAAGCAGAAGTGAACCTGTGACTACATAAATTTGCATGAGTCTCCTACCTCAGCCCAGCTGGGTTGCTTATCTGGTCGCCAGCTAAAGCTCTGACTGCAGCAGTCACTGAAGTGAATTTCAAGAGCGACAGAGATGCAATGCTGGATTAAGTAGTAATTTACACTATCTTGGGAAAGGTGATGTCTGAAGCTATCTCTGTGCTTTGTGGAGTTTGGGGGTCTGTGTGATGTTTTTTTTTTTTTTAATTTTCTTGTTACCATGCATTTGTATATTGATGTTAGGAGAGGATTAGCCAGACCACTAAGTTGTTATATGGAACAGCTGAGCGATTCGAGGTTTCTTTCAATGAGTTGCAGTTTATAAATTCTAACAGCCTAGCCAGTTGATGTAGGATATCCATTCCTTAGGATCCGGATGTGGAGAAATACTGGCAAGGAATACCTTTTCACCTTTGAGGTGTTACCCTCCTCCGCCTTTAGGCCAACAGAATATTCACCACATGCTGAAAGATCAATCTATTGGGAGGACCCTAGTGAGGTTTGTCACAGGTAGGTGTAGCGTATGTTTCTGTTACAAGCCAACCTAATTTTCTTCTGGTAAAGCAAACTAATGCTACAGTCAATGGAGCTATACTACTTTAACCAGAGACAGTATGGGTAATTGTATATGGTCTCCCACCTCACTGGAGAATAAACATGAAAATTGCATAGAAATAGAAGTTCTTAAATGTAAGGTAGAGGGCTTGGATATAAGATGGACAGTTGCATGCTTATGTTTTAAAACATGCTTGAAATATAGGAAATGTGGATTTAAACTATAAAGGGAAAAAATATTTTGGGGTGTCTGCAGACACCTGAAATAAGCGTGCCTTACTCAGAAAGACTGGCTGAGTGTAGCAGAGAAATACTACCAGCATCTTGTCAACAGAGCAACGAGCACTCAAAGAGGATCAACAGCAATTCTTTCCCAAGGAAGTTCTACTGCAATTAATGTATAAAATTAGCAGGTTAAACACGAACCATACTTATTGTTTGGGCTGGGCTAGGATGAGAAGACTGAGCAAAAGGTGATGAAAGCCACTGGATTAATAAGAGGCTGAAGGTAATTACACTGGGAACTCTCATTAAAGGTGTGGGATCTAGTTGCTTCCCTTTTCCTGGTACGCATCTGAGGTGTTCTTGCAGAGGGTTTGGGATATGTTTTAGTCAGAAGTAGCTTGGGTGGCAAACTAGCTACATTCATAATTACTTGGGTTTTAAGTTTTAGGTTTCATGCTTTTTTTTTTCCTTTCCCCCCCTCCCTTTCTTCACTTGTGAAATTTTCTTCCTCTCTCTCCCTCCTCCCCTCCTCAGCCTGTTTTGCCGCTTTCCTTTTTAGGCAACTGGAGGCTGTTATTGCAAAAATGACAAAGGAAAACCCTTCTCTGTTGTAACTTGTTCTGTCAGTCTCCTGTAAGCTGCTGTTCGCACGTTTACCTCCCTGGGTTGGGTTTCTGAAGACAATTGTTTCATACTACCAAGCAGAAATCACCTAAAGCAAATGTAGCTTAAGAAAGAGCAATACTTTCAAGTTAAATATTAACCAGATTCAAACAAGCTCAGGAGCATTTCAATTGAGGTTAACTTGCTGGGCTGGTGAACGAGAACGAACTCAAGCAGTGAAGAATAGGCATGGGGATACTCTATTCGGAGGTACGTGACCATTTTCTGCACAGTAACTGGAGCTGTTGAAGGCTGGGATATTCACTGGGTTTGGGTTGTTCCCTTTGCAGCTTCCCATACACAGGCTTATACAGATCCGGAAATTCTTTTCCTTGGAAATGCTGTACTTTGGCTGTTATGAATTGACAGAAGTACTGGTTGCAGGAGTAAAGAAAATGCAATAGCCAGTGCAATTATGGTGACTTTACAGGGAAAATAGGTGCTCCATACTTTTTGTTGCTCTGTGTTGAGAACAGAATGATTCTGAGCACGGTGCAAACAACAAACAGCTTTGCAAACTGCAAACATCTCCTTGGCTTATGCTGAATATAGATAATAAAGCTGATGCCTAAGGAAACATTCCCCCCCCAACTGTTTTAGGAATATGATTTTTTTTTTAGCTCTTATCTTTATGTGTTTGTACTCAGACCACGGCCCATTTAGCATACCCCTGGATTTTAGCATAAATGCTACCTAAATGTATTCATTATTTTATAAACTTCCCATTTATACACTTGGGAACAAATGAGGATTTTGGTCCTTTTTGGCTGCGAATACAGTGGATTGCACTGCTATTTCTTTTTCTGGAGACAGCATTATATAGCTGTTCCTTTAAAAGGTTGCATTTCTTTGCTGAAAGCCACCCTTTTATTTTTAAAAGGCTATTCAATGAAAGCAAGTAACTTTTCCTCTTTCAGTATTATAGGGAGCTCGAATCTGTGCATTCATAAGGTGGTGGGCTGGGTAGACTGCACCTTATTCTGAAAGGATTTGTTGCCTCTCTCTGGATCTACTACTCGGAGATAGCATTGTGCAAGAAACCAGTGTCATCTAGCTTAATTGAAGTGGTGTTTAGAGAATGTTTGAATGCTGTCCATATCTTCTGTGATTATTAGTTAATACTTCCATATACATTAGTTCTTTTCCTTTAAAAATTTAGAATGAGATACAGTTTTCTGGGTAAAGCATGGTTCATCTATATAGGATAGAAATCTAGAGAAGTGCAAATAAGAAAGCGTAAGTTACCTTTTCTGAAGAGTATGGATGGGATACTAGTGCATTCCTCAGCATCACAAACATGATTTAGATGTTCCCATTTAGCTTGTAGCATACCTCTGGGTGAATTGTAGTGCAGAAGAAGAGGCTGTGGATTGGTTCAGAACATCTGGACGTTATGAAGTGACTCCTTTTTGTCTAAACAACTGCAAAGCATTGGTTTAACTTGGGCAATTCCCTACAGTTCTCAAAGGAGGAAGCAATTATAATCTGAAATTGCTCTCCCAGTTGCCAGACCGGCTTTACCTCAGCCTCCTCTCTGTTGGCTGAATGCTTTGCCCTTAGTGCCGTGCCTTTAACCTTTAATTCGTGTGTGCTAGAACTTGCTGAATAGCTCATGGTTTATCACTGACTTGGCAAAGCTAAGCAGAGGGAGATGCAAGAAGCTCTGAAAACAAGTAGGCAAATTCAGATGTGGCAGTTCATCTGGATCTGAGTAAACTACCAGGTCCTGAGTTCAATCCCATGGCCCACAACTGATTTAAAAAAAAAATAATACAAAAATCAATTATGTAGAGGTATTGTCCTTCTTCCTGATAGCAAAAGTTTTTTACTTTTCTTGCACCCCTTATCTGGAGATCTTGTACTGAGTGATCTCAGCCACAAAAACCCTTGCCTGTCCTTTGACTACTTCTCACCTTTCCTTAAGCCTCAGATACTAAACTATGAAATCCTCTTCTGGAGGGCTTCTAGGAGAAGTATTGTAGAAAGAGAGATTCTAATCTGTAGATGTTTTGCTTTAAAACTGCATATTCAATTTTCCTTTGAACACCTGGCTTGCGTGAGCATCACTCAGTCACTGGCATATCTAATCTTCAAACTCTAATTTCCAGCCCCCGGTGCCTGCCCATTCCTTTCTGCAGTTGGGCAGAGTCATGTGCTCTGGTTCATGGTTAGTTGATACTGCGGCAGGGAAAAGGCCCCACTGGTTGAGGGTAGCAGGAGTTTGGTGCTGTGATTCTGTTTTCCTTCCCTTCCATCATATGTTTTGTGCAGCATCACGCTGTCAGGCTCATCGTGTGCATCTTGTCTACATGTTCAGTGGTGCTGCAGAAGTGGGGGTGAGAGCAGAGGTGAAGGGCTTTGCTGCCAGGCAGTTCAGAGAGGCGCTCGCTTCGTCTTTACCTGAGCTGCAGTTCTTGGTCCTGCTCCCCCTCCCTTCAGACCTAGAGCTCGTGTTTGCTTTGGGTGTAAGGGCTGATGTGCCTCTGCCGTGTCTGCCCTGCTACTTTGTGGGGGTGGGCTCTTTTGACTTCTCTGGGGCAGTCAGGACACTGGGATTTATAAATAATGTGGGGTAGGTGAGAGCTGCCACTCTGTGTCTTGGACTACCAGCACCCCCAGAAACTGTGAGCTCCGTTCCCACTGATGCTTTCTTCAGGGTTTTTTGTTGAGGGAGCCCTGCCTTTGTTTCTCACACATGCCTAAAGGAGATGCCGTAGGCTTTATGTCTGTGCTCTAGTTGCTGGTGCACCTCTAATGAGGCAGGCTGCAGGGGTTCTCCTGGCTGTCCTACACTGCTGTGAGACTTTGGCACCCGTAGTCCTGCTCCTCTCCACAGCTGAGCCCGAGTCTGAGACGTGACCTTTGGATTCTTCTGATACCACTTCCATCTTGCATGTGAAGCCCAGTTATTCTGAGTACATCTCTCATAGGTTTATTTCCCTCTTGTGTGTGATGGGTGGATAATAGTAATGTAATAACCATACTGTGAATCAGAAGCTGGTTGTTAAGCTATATCATTGCTGAGGTGGTCTTCCAACACTGTAGAAAACTGAGTGAGGGTTTCCAGACTTTTAGACTCTGTGCTTTTCTGTAGACATAAGGAAATGTGTTTTCTTGGGTTTTGGGTGGAATCTACTGCTTGTACTAACTAACGTTGTCCTAACTCTATAACTGGCCTCACTGCTGGTATTCCAGGCCCGTGCTGTGTAACTGTGTGTATGCAAGAAACACTACTGTGTTAGATAGAGACGCCAGAGTGGCAACCCAAAAAAGTGAAAGGTGGAAGAGGGATTTGTGGCAGAGGCTTCACATCCACAGAAGTCCCTGCATACTTCCCAAGCTCCAGCCTGGAGCCAGTCAGGTTTTGGGTCCATCCTACTGCTACTGGAAGCCTGTTTTAGAGCTTTACTTTACACGTGGCTAGAAATCTAGTTCTGATTTTCATGTTAAACTTCTTGGCCAGATATATTGCCTTTTTTACTTGTTCCTTGAAATTAATTGGCTCTTCTTCTCTAATACTTGACCTTTAATTTATTTTGGAACACTCACAGCCCTGTTTCTTTTCTTTCTAGCCAAGCTAAGTAAATCAGTCTTTCTTCAGGCTCTTCATATTCCTTAGTTACGTAGAGGTTTTATGCTCCTGCCATAGTCTCATCTCATTTTTGGACCCAGATGACAAAGAACTGTATCCACTCTCGCAGTTAAGTGCCTTCTATAACAGCTCTCTTCTCTTTATGGGGGAAAGACTGCCCAATATAACGTTTGCCACTGGTTGCTGTTTCTGATGTCTTTCTTACACAGGTGACTGCCACCTATTTATAATTGCTCTTATCTTTATTCGTCCCTAACACATTTTTTTCTGAAGTCCTTTTGTTATTAACATCAAAATAATGAGCTTACAGATGTTTGGATTGCTTTATTCCCTTACTTAAACATTCTGCTACTATGTTTGCTCCTCCAGTCATGGAATGGTGTTTGTCAATTCGGGAGGTATATTACAAATCTGACCTATGGGACTTTTCACCTTTCTTTGACTAAAAGAAGCATTTTATAGAATGCAAACCAGCAGTGTGGGCCTCAAGAAAATCCCATAAAACCAGGAAAAAAGTTTTGGGGTTTTGTTTTGTTGGGTTTTTTTTGCTAATATGAATGGAACATAGTAATGTGTGAAAGAAACAATTCTACAAAGAACTCCCACTGCGGTAGAATAATAATAATTTAAAAAGTATTTTAAGTACATCAATTACCCATGTATGAGCTGTTGGAATGGGTGATAATTGCTTCCTTACATTCTCCATGCCCTGGATGTTTTCTGAGAAGAGCCGGTTTCAGGGGGTAAAGGAGCAGGAGTGACTCTTGTGTGCCAGTCTCTGTGCATGACTTCAGTCCCAAGTAAGGCAGTCTCTTAGGGAGTGGTGAGTGCTCCGTCATTATTCATGGCCATAGAACGGGGTAGTGTAAGGTTTAGAAAAAGACCCCACGTGCTCCGTCATTATTCATGGCCATAGAACGGGGTTCCACAGTAGTGTAAGGTTTAGAAAAAGACCCCACAGGTCAATGAGTGTATCGGTCAGAAATGCCTTGGGCTTAATGTCCTAGCAAGTGAAACTCTTTGAGGCAGTACAGGCAGAAAAGCACAGAAGCGTATCGTCTGAGCTGTCGAGCTAGCATGAATCAGACTAGAAAGGAAAAAAGTTATATGGTAAATGGTGGGGATTCGAGCAGGTGTTCAACCAAACAGCAAATCCCCTGCATCTTTAAATAAGCAAAGCAATACTTAAAAGGAAGAATAGTAGGGAAATCAGAGGTGCTGACAAACTCCACTTGATCTCCTTTTTCCTGGACATGAAGATACAGTACTAGACACTGACATGACAGAGATTGAGGTTCTAGAGCAAAGTGGTCGTTTAGATGGCACTGGTGTGCAGGTCACTTACACCAAGAGGGGTTTAAAAGCGGGATTTCTCCTCAAAATAGTTTTAAAAGTTCTGATTCTGGAGGAGTGTATAATAGCAAATGACACATGTAGGCTTTTACAAGAGTGTAGACAGATGATGCAAATCTACCATGTTGCATGTATTCTTTGTAGATTTTTGTCTGATATAATAAAAACAAAACAAGAAGTGTTGCAAGGTCTGGTAAGCATGTAAATACTTTCTCTAGAAAGGAAAATGACTTCTTTTATGCAGCTGTCCAGAAGACTAAGCAGCAATGCTGCTGGAGGTAAACTTGTGTTATAGATCAAAGCTTGTCTAAAGGGAAAGCGTAAATAAGATGAATCATTTTAATGTGGGGAAAAAAAAAAAAAGAAAAAGCTAACTGCAAGGGGGTGAGGAAAGGGCTCAGAGGTCAGGGCTAGATTTAGGATCTGATGAAAGGAGGACAGGAAGGGAAAACTGCAGATAATATTTAAGGAAAATGCCTGTCTTTGGTGAATAAAAACCTTATTATCGAAGACAGAAGAAAGAAACTTATTCTCTTTTTGACTGGAGAACTTCAAATGCTACCAGTCGGCCACACTTCCCACTGTTATTTTCTGCCTGTATTAAGCCATTAGAAACTGGTGGTACTCCTGCCATTCTCTGCCTCTCCTTCGACTGAATTCTTGCTGCTGGAGCGGGCAGGAATTGCAGAAATACTGAGCAAAGAGTTGAACAGCAAGCAGGTCTCAAAAGCCAAAAAGCCAAGCAGGATCTGAGCTGTGGACATACATGCATATGTTTTTTAGGAATTAATTTTAACTTGAAGCCCTAGAAAAGAAACATTGTGGAGGTTCTAGTGGGGTTTCGGCATGGTTTGTGGGTGGGGTTTTTTTGTTTGGTTTTTTTTTTTGTTTTGGGTTTTTTTTCACATTTCTAGCTCAGCTTTCACCTGAAGTGTGGTTCTGTTCTGGGCATGGATGAGTCAGAAGTGGTACCTCTTGTTCAGCAGTGCTCATCCTGAGGGAAAGCCTGCTGTAAACTTTGAAAGGTGTGGGCTTGTCAGTGCTTGCTGCTTAATGCGGTGACCAACCCTTATGAGATCAGAAGCCAATTGCTTTTTTTTAATGGCTGCAAATGAGCCGGGTTTAGTTCTTGGATTACAGACACATGGTCCAAAAGGAACAGAAAATTCATGCCACTGGTGCAAGGGCTGTGACTTTCCAGGCTGAGGGCTGCTGTGTGGCAGCTGCAGGAGCATCTCCTACCACCATCTTCTGGAAGTCACCGAGAACTACAGCCTGCATTGGAAGTGCTTGGCAGTGTCTTAGGATGTGCAAGTAGTAAGCCAGAATGGGAAGAAGGGATGTCTTAGTGAACCATGTGCTGATGAATACTATCTTCTCTCTTCAGCCCATTTGTCAGGCAGCCTATAATAACGATTTCAATGAAGTTCAGCTCCTTTTGGAGCGCAACAGAAACTACCTGAACATCCAGGACAGCTTCAGTGGAGACACCCCCTTAATTTGTGCATGCAAACAGGGAAACAACAGGATAGTTAGCTACCTCCTAAGAAGAAATGCTGATGTCAACCTCAGAAACAAGGTAAGCAGACATGACTCCTCCTTTGCAGTCACTGTTCTTTCAGATTCTTGGAGTGTGTGTGTGTGGGTGGGTGTGACTGGCAGTGCTATCACACCTGTGGTTGGCTTCCAACTGAGGCATAAATATAGCCCCCAAATTCTAATTTAATAAACCTTTACATTTCTATTTGTCTCCTCATTTATTTTCCTAACTTGCCATTGCACACAAGGTAATAAACATCGCCAACCTGAGTTTCTCTCTGTGGTCACCTTCCCAGGTTAGGTAATACCACACACCACCCACCGTCCCCCATGGGTTCTGCCTGCTTACCCACACAGCACTCTGCATTCGTCTTGCCCTCCAGCTTGGATCCGTCCCTTCTGCAGCTTTTCTTTTCCCTTGGTCTTTTTCTTCACCTTGGTTAAAAGGGAGGTCTGCAGGAGAGCCTGTCCATCTCTTACAAATGTATCCCTGAGGCAAGACCAACTCCGTGAAAACCTTCATTATTCCCTCCGCAGAACTGCTTTTGTCACATTATTTGACACATAACTGTGTGCTGGGGGATGAGGAGGGAAGCCGTCGTCTGTTCTTCACCTGTTCCCTATCTTAAAAACCCTACCTGCCTTGCACAAACGCTGTGACTGGCTATTTTCCCTAGGGTGATGAGGAACTGAGTTTTTGTGGTAGATTTCCTTGTAGGTTACAAATTAAAAGTAGCCAAAAGACGCATGTTCTGGCTTCATTACTAATTTATTCTTATGATGCTAAGGGCGATAAATAGCCAGGAAAAAACCCGCAACATCGTCAATTCTGTTGTATCACCTCATACTCCAAGGCAATGCTTAGCAAGTCCCTACACATTTGTGGGCTATCTTGCATCTCTGGTTGCCCGTGCATTTGTTTCTTTCCTAGGAGGGCAGCAAATGTTCGTGAGGTCAGAGCCATATTCTATCCTATTTATTCTTCTGGATGCAGAAGGCTCTCCATCTTACCTCAAAGTCCTTTTGAAAGGGTTCAGTAAGATCCTTCTAATTGCATTGGCAGCCACTTGCTAGCTGTGCCTGTCTTTCTTGAATGCTTCTCTGCTTCACCTTCACAGATGGAATCAGGCCCTTGGGTGCAGAGCTTGGCTGTGGTGCTCAGGACTGAGAGTGGGGAGCAGAGGATGACACGGAAAGGCTTCTTCGCTTATTTTGGGCCCCAGCGTAATGCTGTAACCTAGTCTGTCAAACTCCAGTTCGACAACCTGCAGGAGGTTTAACACGAGTGTTCTTTAACGCACAGGTCAAAAGCTATATCATTTAGTTGCTTTGGTGCACTCGGTATTCAAAGTTTTTTTTTAAACTCTCCCTTGCTAGGAATCTGCTGGGGCTGTTACTACTTGCCTGTGTTTCTCACGTGTGCCAAAGGAGATGCCATACACTCTCCTATGTCTTTTGCCTCAGTAACCAGCACCTCTCTAAGAAGAAGAGGTGTGGGGATT
>NW_009260182.1:10203094-10218108 GCF_000687185.1 Egretta garzetta | reverse complement strand
TATCCTCCCCTTCTCTCTTCCCCTCTGCAGCCATGTCCAAGTTTGCAGACATGCACATGGAATCCTTTGGATCCTGCACCCTTCTTGCACGTGTAGCCCAATTTCCATGAGCCTGGATGTGTTAAATGTGCTTCTACTTGAAGGAAGCAAATGCATATGTCTGTTTCTGCTTGAAAATCAGAGAATTATTTCTAGTAGATAACCTAAAAGAAAGCTGGTGAAATATAGAATGGTCTACTATTGCCAATATTAGACAAATATAATCAGATCACTGAATCTGGTACTAATCAGAGTTATTCTGTGTTTAGAAAGACCGCACATGTCTGCATTATGCTGTGAGAAAACGGTTTACCTTCCTTGACTATGTGCTCATCATAATCCTCATGCCAGTCATGCTTATTGGATACCTTCTCATGGTGAGTCTGGATGAAAGCAGGAAAGCCCCTGTACCTTTCCCTTTCCCCTTGCCACCTTTCTCATGGCAGTATTTCGGGCCAGGAATCTGTATAGATATGGACCGCTGTTTTTAAACCAAGGACTGATGGAGAGAAGCAGAAAAAGCAGGGATTTTGTTGTGAATATAGCTAGTGAAGGAACAGAATTGTATCGCTGCATCAGCCTGGCATTTGCAGAAGCTAGACAGTCTTTTTTTTTTTTTTTTTTTGGAAAAAACCCTAGTATTTAGCCAAAATCTACTTAGTACTATATGCAGATGAACTTACTGTGTTACACCTTCCCTTGCACCAAACAGGTCTCAAAGACTAAACAGAATGAAAACCTGATCAAGATGTTGCTTAGAGCTGGAGTGGATGTTAACGCTACAGACTTTGTAAGTGGGTTTGAACAAATGCAAATGTGGTTTGTATGCATACTAAACTAACATAACATAAACGTGATATAAACATAACATTACTAAAACCAGGCTTGAGAATCTTCTAGCAATGCAGTCCTGCTTTCAGCGTAGGATCAGGGACTAAACTGGCTGTGATGTAGCAGGAGGATTCAGTGACACTTAGGCAACAGTTTTGAGATGTACACAGAAATAATTCTCCACTGAACAACTAATTCTTCCTTTCTGACCAATGCCCTCTTAAGAGAATCCAGACAAGCTGGGCTGAGATACTTACGTACTAAACACCAGATCCTATAAAGATTCTAGTGGCATGAGGGTTTGAGTTTATCACCAATTTTGAGTTCTTGGACCGGAGCAGATTTGTGGGCAAAGGTTGTGGCCACAGCGCTAGACGCTGTGTCTTCTCTTGATCTTCAGAGTGTGCTGATCTGCCACGTGTGGAGTTGTGTAGCCACTGGCCTACTTGGGTGTGGTAAAGAGCTCCTCTCCTCTAAGGTATAAAAGAAGAACTCTCACTTTTAGCAGCACCATATAAAACACTGAAGTGTGAGCCGTATTGCTTAAGACATAGTTGTTGAGATCAAGATCAGTGGAATTTCCTGTAACTACTAAGGAATTATTGGCTTCCTGATAAAGGTAACAGATCTGTTTTAGCAGCTGCCTCCTGGGGGAGGAATGATTTTTTTGTTCCTGTTGCTTTTATAAGAATGTACTTGTTTTACTGTGTAGTGTAAAGTAACGGGGATGGTATGTGTCTTTGGCATTCGGCTGTCGTGCTTGCCTAAGGTCTACTAAAAAAGTAATAGAACTAAAATTCATCTGCTTCTGTTTCCCTTCAGTCTGGTAGCACAGCCCTTCACTATGCTTGTGAAATGAAAAACCAGGCAGTCATTCCTCTACTGCTTGGAGCTCACGCAGACACGTCTATAAAGAATCAGGTAAGAAGGTGAAGCTGATAACTGTTTCCTGATCATGATGGTGAATCAGTATGCTATAGGCCTTAGCTGGTGTGCAGCAGCTTAAAAAAAGGGTGCACAGCTTTCTGGCAGCAGGCTTCTTTGCTGTGTGGTATAAAGCAACGTTTGCTCCATTGCCTTTGTTGGCAAGAGCAACTTCTAAATCCAAACCCTTCACTGCTGGATTTCTACCAGTAAGCACTGCCTGCATGTCCACTGGACTGGCAGATCTCTTAGCTGTCTTTATGGTACCTCTTCTTAACTCAGAGCTGCTCTACAGTTGTTCCTAAGGCGCAGGCTGCAGGGGAGCGGTAAGAGCCTTCCTAGGTGTTTTGTGCACCACTGGACACCGTTCTTCTGAGGGGGACTAAGTCAAGCTGCTTCTGTCATCACAAAAGCTCAAATGTTGTCCAGATAAATATTGACTTGGGAGTAGCTGCATTACTGAGTTGAGGTGAGCAATGTATTGCCCGCATTGCTCTTGAAACCAGCTCTTAGCTTAGCTCTGCACTGACTTTGGACATTAGCCCCAGAAACAGTGGAAGGGCTGTCGCTACCAGAGGGGAGGACTCTCCCCCTGGCGTCGGCGAGAGAAGTGTTAGACCCAGCAGGTTCTGAAGCCTTTGTTTTAGAGCAAGGATGTGACAGTGGAACTTATGCAGGAGAGCATTGCATCTGGCTGGCAAATTCAGGAAAGCTCGCTGTACTTGACCCATATCCATTATATTGCAATGTATTTCATCTGTTTCTTTCAGAATGGGGAGACTCCCTTAGATATAGCAAGAAGACTGCAGTTCCACAACATTGAAAGCATGCTAAGGAGATCTTCCTAGTCATCAAGGACTCTTGAACATGCAGAAAATTACCTCATCAGGGAATCCATCTTGCACAGCAGCAGGAGTCCTGCAGAGGGTCAAGGGCTGTTACTTGATAAAGACTTGGTCCAAATCCACCCATTCCTTGCTGCAGACTTTGACTATTTTGTGTGAGGCTTGTCAGTACCCCAAGGGCACGTGGGCTGAAAGGAGTTAATTTGATTTTAGTAAGCCGTGAATGGTTACAATAGCATTCAAAATACTGCCCTTCCCATCTGCTTCCCCAGTTTTATTACTGGATTTGCTTGTGGGCTTTGAAAGCTAGCTATAACATGTCTGGAAGCCTAAACATTGAACAAGATGGTTGGCAGCCAATGCAAGAATAAAATATCCTTCAGAGTGTGTGTTACTTGTGCCATAGGGGATACACTTGACAACTGAACACTGTGCCACAGCAGTTTATGCAAAGCCTGGTACCCTTCCTCTTTGTATTTGTCTTCCTGCAATAGGAGTGACTGGGAAAATAGATGTCTCAGCTTAGCAATTCCTCCTTCCATCCCTGCCAAAAGTTTCACACACACCTTAATTCTCACCATATTGCTACAAGGGAAGGATTATCTTCTCTTCTTTCTCATATAAGAAACAGCAAAAAGATTCAATGAGTTGCTGGAGACCACAAAGCAAGCCAATTCCTTGGTCACTTTAATGCATTAATAAGTTGATAATAAAAGCTGAAAATATGTTTGGTGCACTAGAGAAACAGGTCTCTTGACTACCTTTCCAATATAAACAGTGTGCTAAAGAAAAAAAATCAATAAATGAAATGCTGTTGATGGGAACCACATGTATCCTTCCTGCGGGACTGGATAAGATAGCACGCTTTTCAGAGTGGCGTGTGCAGCAGGGGATGCATATACCAAAATAATAATAAATTCATGAGTCTTCTCTTGCATAGGTGAAGGCAGAAGAAAACCTGCAGTGGTAAGCAATGCATTAATGTGGCCTGGTGCTTTGTGATTTAATAATGCAGCAATAAAGGGGAATCTCCTTTCAAATGCTGCACTCTCTTGCTTTCTTTGTCTAATGGTTCTTCATTTTTGTTGATAGTTTTGGCCATTTCCTCTAAGCTGTCGTAAGTTCAGAAGACAGATGCCATGATCAGCACTGCTAAGAGCTGCTGGACTAGGTGCATGGACAAGCTAGTGTATTTTTCCTGTGTTGCAGAACATGGTATCTTTTTCGGTGTGACTATTCTATTGAAAGGTGACTCCAACTACAAAGGGTCTTGGTTGGGCAATATGAGCTTGAGGCCCCACCCAGAAACACCCTGGGAAAGAAAGCTACCCTGTCTGAGTCTGTAATAATGAATCTGGGGACAGACATTCTTACCTACCAGATCAACTTGCAGGTGAGTAGATGTGAGGCACTTACCTGAATAATGAAGGTGCTCTTTCTTTGGGCTAACAGCCGGAAAGGGAAAAGAGCTGACTGCTTTCCCACACTGTAGAAACGGCTTGAACAAAGAATGGTCAAGACACAGAGTTATGTAAAAGTCAAAGCTGACAGCTCAGAGAGCTTGCAAGACCTTCATTGCCAGTGTCAAGAATAATTTGTGGGGTGGAAGCTGTATTGCTTGGAGTGCAGCTTGTCTGACAGGTCTGTATCTCCTCATTCCTCAGCTGCCATCCATGGTCTTTGAAGTTGGGGTATTTTAAGAGTGTGAACAAACCTTTGGGTGATGTGAGGGGATGGAGGGCAAGGGAATACTTCTATGAGTTTTTCTGAGGTTGGATTCCTTGATGTTTGGAAGTCATATATTGCCTGCTTTGTTTCTTGTATCTGAAAATGTCTTGGTTCTGTTGACACTGTCGGTAAATGGGGAGGGGGAGAAAAAAAAGCCAAGTTCTCTGTCAAGTGGATAAATGATTTAATTTAAACAAAGGTCAGTTGTACTTCAACAGACAAATGAGCAAATCCCACTTTTGGGTCTTCATGGGAAGACACAAATACCTATACACCTCAAACTTCTCAGGAATACAGCAGTCAAAGTAACACCATGGAAAACCTCAAACAGAGGAAAGCAAGAAACAACAAAGTGCAGATAAATGCCTATACTCATATCCATTATGTGCGTCTGTGTGTTTACCTCTTCCCCAGGCATCACCTGTATTGCCAAATGGAAATTTTGGAGGGGTTTACTGAGTGAATTAACACTCTGCATGTGGTTTCACAAGTATTTTGTTATTAGTTCAATGATTTTCCAATACGCTTTCTCAGTTGCATCAAGGCCCCAGATGAAATCAAGATGTCCCCAAGCAGGAAAATGCTCATGGTAAATGAGGTTGGTAATCCGAGGCAGTAGCATTGCCAAATCTTTTGGATCTGCAAATTTGTCAAGTCCGCCGCTCCAAACAGCAGTTGGTATTCTTATCTTCTCGATCTTGTACGCAGGAGGAAAAGACTGTAAGGAAGGGAGGAGACCTGAGTGAGTGCTCTTGTATCAGAAGCTGTGCTTAGAGCGGGCACCCTGTGCAAGCATCGCTCCTTCCCTCCTGCGCTCTCTCCAATAAAACAGTAAGGATCGAGGCCGCCCGCTTAGTGTCTGTTTCCCCAGCGCCGCTCCCTGCCCGCCGTGGAAGGGAACGATCCGTCCTGTTCCTGTGTCTTTCTGCAACGCGTGGCTAAGAGCTGTCCTGCAGTTTGACACCTGCTCGTGCCCTTTGGCGGTGGGGATTTGGAAAGAGCAGTGTCTGTGCTTATCGGGCAAGGACTGTGGACCTTATTCATGTGTATATTTAGAGTGGGAAGATCTTTAAGTTTTGTTGGGGCGTGAGTGCAACTGTTGGTACCAGTTGTTACGCTTGGAACTTCAGTGGCAAGGAAATACTTTGTCCATTTATAATTTCACTCTAGAAAATTTCTGAGTGCATGGGTAGAAGTGACTGATTATATCTCTGGAGCCCTTCTGTCTGTGAAAAGCAGCCTGCCCTGGTACAGCACAGGACACTGCAAGGCAAATGGCATGGTTAAAGGTGAAGTAATTGTCAGCCAATTGGAGAGGTCACTGTAGCTGTGAGATCATTTTCTCACTTAACTAAAAGGCAGACCTTGAGGATTTTGAGGAGGTGAAGAGCTCCATATTCATCCAGTCCTAGGACATGTGTGTAGCTCTCAGACTTTTGGGAATGATGGGTAAATTGACGTGTCATTGGACACATCCCTGTATCTGTGGGGGAGGGAAAATGAGCTTCTGCCAGCTGTCTGCAAGGATGTGTCTGTGCCTCGGCTCTGAATAGACTTTTCCACCCATGAGTATTAGGTTCAGGTGAAACATTCTCTCCAACCACTCTCTACGACCACTCTCTCCCTCTTTCCATAGCAGTCAAGGTGCTAAAAGCTGAATTGTTCTGTTCTTAGTTTTGCCAGGACCCAGGGATGAGTTCTCAGGGAACCCATATTGCCTTACCTGGTTGTATTTCTTCATGTTTTCCTTAGAGCCGAAGTCGTAAGCTTGAAATCGGTCTGTATGTGTTAGCTGTTAAAAGAAGAGATGAAATGGAAGCATTGAGAGGCCAAGCAGCAGAGTGCAGGAGGCATTTTCCTGCCCGTGACTGAAGCCAAGGCGCAGGCAGGGGCTGTGAGTTCCTCCCACCCCTTCCCCTGGCTTCATTGCCTTTCCTCTCGATAACTTTCTCTCCAGATCCTCAGCCGCCACCCTTGCTATGTTTTGTTCTTAGAATTTTGCTTGTCTGCCTTAGTCCCTATTCATGCTGCAGGGTTGGGTTCAGTTGTCACATGGAAAGAGGACCTGAATGTTTGGAACGTGTCAGGGCTATTGCTAGTCTAGTGTGGTACAAGATCTCTTCTTACACATCTTGTCTTTTGTGTGTCAGTTTTGTCTGGTCCGCTCACAGTAGCGGTGACATTTCCAGAGGCCCCATACTCACAAGAGTTTGGATATACACAAGTTGTGCTCTGACAGCAGTTTTGAGGTTGAACATTAGACACAGGACATTTGCCTTCTTGAGTCTGTGTTGTCTAAAAGATGTGATATATGCCCTGCAGCACTGTTGAGTGAAGAGTTAAGTACACATCTGTTTGGGGGTTTTTCTTTGGGTTGTGGTTTTGTTTTGGTTTGGGGTTTTTTTGTAATTTTATTTTTATTTTATTCTTTGCACAAACCTGAGAAGTAATTTCATTTGTGAGTGTTGTATGTAATGCAGGATGAGAGAAAGTGTCTGTCAATTTAGAAAACCTTGACTTCAAGGCTTCAAGTAGCTGGAAATGTGCTAGAAATCCGCTTGCTGTATTGCCTTTGCTGTTTTCTTCTATCCTGATGTATCTGTGTTTGCTTTGTAGCCACTTTGTTATAGGCTGTAAAGCCACGGGCTGTAAATGGTTTGCCCCCATTTCCTGGCTCTGGGTAGGTGTATCTTACAGGACTGACTGCTGGGAAATTTTGTGAGGGGTGTCCTCAGGACCATGCCTATATTCTAGACAATATCAAGTGTTTGCAGAAATGGGGGGTCTGCCCATAGCATATACGCAGATGTATCCTGGCTCAGCAGGTACACCTGGACACATGCGGTGAGGTTTCATGGCTGCAGCTGTCTTGCCCTGGTCTGATTCAGACCATGAGCAGAACAAGCTCAGATCTGCCAGCGCGTAAATAGAAACCCACCTTCTGAGAACTGGGAGCCAGGATCTGGGCAGTGGTGAGAGTGACTAAAAAGGACTTGGAAAAACCTGGTTGATGTGAACATTCCTGTAGAGCAATGTTGTCATGTACTGGAGTAGTCTAAGGCAATTCCCCAATTTGCCGCTGTGCCAGCAGAAAGGTTTGTGTGATTAACTGGCTTTGGGAGGTGATCCAGGCTGCAATTACCCTCTGGGAGAAAAGCTTTAACCTGGATCACTTCTTTGTCTCGCTCATCCCCGGGCCGCTCAAGTTTCCGCTGCCCTCCTACCGCCTGCCAAGCGCCCAGACCGTGCTCACGTTCCCTTCTGCAGCTTTCAAGGCAAATGACTTCATAAATAAAGCTGAAGGCTGGAAGCCGTTAGAGGCCAACACGCAGAGAGGCCCGATGTGCCCTGGGGAAAGCGCGGTGCCTGATAGCAAAGGGGCAATTGAGGTAATTGCCTGGTGAGCCCTGGGAAACAGCGCTCCCTCGGTGGCAGGTGTTCCTGGCACCCCACGTGAGAAGATGTGATGAGCCATTTCCCAGATCCACCGCCTCTGGAATTCCCTGGAGGCTGTTGGCTGCCTAAAAAGCAGTGGCAAAAAAAGCAGTGGCAAGAGTTTGTACATCAGTAGGCCGTTGTACCTGATGCCAGTGAAGAATGTTCTGTACTGATGTTCCAGCGGGGGAATGTCCTACGTATGTATCTATTCGACTCTGGAGAGAAAGCACAAGTGTTATAAAGGCTGTGAAGGACCTGAGCAACATCCTGCTGCTGTGTTAAACCCCATTTTAACAGGTCATTCTTCAAATATCAGACAGAAAAATGAGAAGCAGGGTTAGGAATAGCTGGCTAATAGGATGCATCTGCATGCTTTCTCCATGAAAGCGAGTCTGTTCCATGAAGACTGTACTACTGTGGTATCCTGTGGTTCAGCAATAGTAGGGAAAAACCTTCCAGTCCTTTCAAAGTAGATTCCTCACCTCACACCAAACCCCCATGCATGTCTAAGTCTTTTGAAGAGTTGTTTTTCTCTTCACTTTACTGCTAGTGCTAAAGAAGCCAGCTTATAGTTCTGTTAAGGAGATGTTCCAATTCCAGCTCCCCAGATTCCTCCTCAGACTTGTTATCTTGCCCTGAGAAGCACATTAGTGACTTAACCCAAGTCAG
The DNA here is from genome assembly GCF_000687185.1 of Egretta garzetta. Lineage (NCBI taxonomy): Eukaryota > Metazoa > Chordata > Aves > Pelecaniformes > Ardeidae > Egretta > Egretta garzetta. Next base: position 10,209,634 of record NW_009260182.1, on the reverse strand, counting down.
GAAAGATCCTTAATGGTTTAGCTCTGTAATTCAAAAGGGCTGTAATGCCTTTAATTGCTTTTGCATTGAACTCTTGATTCTCAGAGCTTTCCCCTATGTGCTTTTAGAAGTGGTTATAGATGGAGAAAAAAATGGGCCCCGTCATTACAGACATTGCGGTAATAAACATTACACAGGCCAGCTTCTGCATACTTTGGCCACTGTAAAGGGGATTTAAGACACACTACAGTGTCCACATGTTGGCAAGCATAGGGACAACTCTCCTGTCTCCCCTGTCCCCTCTGAGTGCTGCACTGGTCTTTGTGAATCCCCCTGCAGGTTCGTTGCATTCCTCGGGCACAGTGCAAGGGCATTCTGCAGCTCTACATGTTATGGATTGAGCTGTTGAGCCCAGTTCTGAGGACAACAAAAATGGGAAAATGCCCTTTACAGTAGTTCTGTGGGACCAAGTTCTGGTGCAAGTAGTCTGAAAAGTGGGAAGAGAAAAGGAGCTTTTTCCTATCTTTTAATTACTCCAGTGTTCAGAGGGCCCTGGTGTCTACAGGCTAAGGAAGAAAACTGGGAACTGTATTACCAAGAAGAAGTCTGACCCTGTCATCCATTGGCTCTTTTAAAAAGAGCATCTGTGTATGACCAAAATCTGTCCAGTTTAGCCCCAAAAGAACGCACATCTATTGACACATGCAACATAGTTCCAGCCTGAATTCAGTCCTTTCTTTTGGGGGTTGGAATGTGCCCAGTTGTTGGTCCCATCCGTCACTGGCTCTACTCCTGCTTAGCAGGTTTGCACCACACAATGTCCTGGCATTCCCTCACTCTGCTGAGAACTATGTTGTGGTTTATGTATGCTTACATGTGTGACAGTTGCTAGATAAGGATAGACTGCACAAAGATATCTTCCAAAATCACCTTAGCTTTGAGTAGGTGTTCTTGCATATGCTTACCGTGTTCAGATTTTTTATGCTGCCTCCAGCTATGTAACAGAGTATACGGGCACACAACTTATCCAGGTTTGTACATATCTGTGTTGCAGGTCCTTTCAGAAATCCAATTTGGTGCATGGTTCCTTTGCAGCCAAATACTAACTGAGGGAAGAGAAAAGTGCAACACTTTTTTTCTTGTTACAGGAGCATTTTATGCAGGAAACTGTTGCTCATAGCCTAGTCTCCTAACTCAGTATGCAATGACTGCTGAAAGAACTTGCCCTCCCAGTACCCCTTAAAACACCTTCTTCCCCATAGTGCTTCACATATCCTTCCTTCTTTGTATTACTGGCACCAATCCTGGAGGAAGCCGCCCTTCCATTTCTAGTGTAGTGGCCTCAATGTTCACTCATTTCTGAAGTCCCAGAGATTGTCATGGCTGTTATTGCAGCTCTGGTTTAGTTCCTCCTGCATAAAGCCAGCAAAACATTCGTTAGCTGCAAGAGTCCCATGACAAGACAGAGTCTCACAAGTCTCCTACTTTACTGTGACCTGCTGCTACAAGCTCTGTGTCTCCAGTATTTTCCCCACAGATTTTGGGAACAGATTTTTCAAGAGCACTCGATTCATCCCAATCTCAGTATCAGCATGTCACCTGCTTGGGAACATTTGCCTCAGGTTAAGGGAACCCTGCAAAGATGAGTCAGGCATTGGGCCTCTTAGAAGGAAAAACTACATACCCTGAGCAGTGGTTCAGGAACATTTGTTATCTTAATCAGAGGGCTTGTAGCATGTGAGCATGTGGTTACTGGGCCCAGAGCACAGAATATTTTCACCCGTTTAGCCAGCTCAGGGTGGGTAGAAAATGCTATGAAGCCTGCAAACACAGAATAGACAGCCTGAGTTAGTGAAGACTTCTTCCACAGACAAAATAAATAAATGAGTAGTAGGTAGCAAACAAGAAGTGAGACTAGATTTGCAGCCTGTTGTCCATGTTTGTCTGTGCTGCATATTTTACCTAAGGTAAGTGTTGAAGTCCTGAAATTAATTTTATTCAGGAGGCAAAGTTCATTCTGAGCTTTAGAGACATTGCCTTTATCAGAACAGTTTTTGTAGGCAACATGTCAATGAGGTTTTTGAGATAAAATCAGTACCCTCTAAAGTTCAAAAAATTCTCATAAAAAAATAAGTTTTTCAGATTATAGTCTCTAAAGGTCTATGTATGTTTATGCTTCCATAAAATTGTAGAATAATTAGCTGAATATTGGGAGCTTTGAGTGTTTTCAACTGATTGTTTGCATCAAAGGCAACTGAAGAAAACCTGTGTGGTTAGAGGTTTTTGTCATGAGGGTCTCTGAATACTCTTATGACATGAAAAGAAAGAGAAGGTCTGGAGCTGCAATTATATATGTTTTTCCCACATTTCCTTCTCTTTTTTTCTGGGTCATTTACTAACAAACTGGCTCATTTCTATTCATGGATCCATTCATGGATCTCATGCAAAAACCATAAACATCAGGAACTTTCAGCTGATGCTAAAAGAAAGTTAGTTGTATTCAGAGGCCTTGCAGTGAGTTAATGCTAAATGCTGGCACCAAGAAAAAACAAGTTATTAATGTTTTTTCTTTCCTAATTTTCAGTCTCTGGCAATATGCTTTTAAACAGTAATGTGGCCCATTACAGCCACTCATGAGCTATGCTTTAAATTGTAAGATGGCCATTAAGTGACATAACTTAGTAATGTTCAGGTTCTTTTTCCTTGACTTCTGTTATTTGAAATTATGTATCGTATGTGCTATCTTACCTTTTTAGTTTTTTCTTACTGTTCACAAGGAAAATAATTGTATGTCTTAATGCAAAAGATGAATTTAAAAATTCTATTGCTGAGAATTTAAGAAAAATACCCAATGCCAGTACCTGAAGTACCCAGTAAACAACCACTTTTATGTCTCTAATTATTTAAAAAGTTGAACTACATTTGGATCTGCTATTAGGTTTCTTTGCTTATTAAGGGTAACCAAAGCTGGTTTTAGAATTTTTTATATTCTCCAAATCTCAGCTCAGAAGGCACTTATCAGTTTGCTAGCTCTCCACAAACAAGAAAAACAACTGAATCAATGGGGAGACTCACCTACTGATCAGATAGGAACATGAGAAGTTGTGAACCGCGCGTGAGTGTCTTGACATTACCTACTGTTGTGCCTTCAGAGTGACCAACGTAGTACACGTCCTTCTGCCCAGTTTTGTTCATGATGAAGTACAGCTCTGCTGGAATATCGTATTTACCCATTTCATCAAAGCTACGGGGGGAAACACAAAAAGCTAGCAGACCATTCGGCTGTCACAGTGTGAGTTACTGAATGTCAGTTTTGGTCATTGCACCAAGCAGGACCCCTTGGAAGACGAGGTTGGGCGCTCTGTCTGCATTCTTGCTTGAGTTGGGGAAGGGGGTAGAGGGATGCAGCTGGACTGCCAGGCTGCCTGATGCCTTGGGCTCCCTGTGAAGGAGGTGCCAGTTTTGTCTGTCAGCTGCAGCCCTTAGGGAACTGAATTTAAACAGTGCTTTCACTAGCAGGGGTTACAAAATGCATTTCTCTCTTGGTTGAATTCAGCTATGAAAAATCAGATTTCTAGACAAAGCTCCTTTGCCTGTTCCAGCTGAGGTTCTTGTTCTCCCTCTCCCAGTACTGTCTCACTTTTCCTCAGCATCCCGTTTCATTTCCCCATGTCTGAAATCTCTTCCCCGGCCAATGGTCCCAACTCTGAGTAGCACTGAGCATCCTTCTTCATCTGGTTCTTTACTCTCCTGTTCTGATGCTGGTTTAGGTAAAAACCATCAGGCTGAAGCTATCTAGTCCCCTTGGAGTTTCTGTCTTGAGTAATTCTCCCTCTACAGAGTACCTGAACTGCCAGAACGCTTTCTGGCTGGGATTAAGGGTCTTGTGTTTTAAAGACCAAGTGTTCCCTCGGCTGTTTCCCATCCAGACATCAAAGCCAGCATCTGCGAGGAGGAAGCCCAAGCTGTTGTTGGGCAGATTAGAAATCCAGTGGGTAGCATCTCCTAGAAAAGCATGCTGTAGGAAGACTACAGGCTTTTGCCCTGGAAAAGATGAAAGTATTCTTATATTGGAGCAGTAGTTAATGTGTATTTAAGATTGGAGTGCAGAGTTTAGTTTGTGAGAGGTTATAAATCTTTCCTTCTTCAAGAAGCTCCCAGGAGAATTACACATAGATATTGGTCTGAGAAACCTGAAGGATTTGTCCATGCAAGCAGGAACCATTTAATGACATTTCATAACCATTTCATGACAGGACTAGCAAAAAATGTAATGAGGAGGCCTGTTCTCACCTCTTCTTGCACTGGAAAGCTAACTTACAGGTCCCTATATTGAAATGTTCTACCCATAGCTGAAAACTGCTGAAGGCATAACAATGTATGGAGGACAAAGAATAATTCATCCAAAGAAGCATGTCTACCCTTAGGTCTATTCAGTAACCAACTGAGCAGGGCTGAGGCCCCTGATCTAGCTTTGGTTAACCTTACTTTGAGACTGAGGCTCGTTCAGATGATCTCCAAAGGAGGAGATCCAAATAGAAGAAGGCATCCAAAATAAATAAATAAATAATTATGCAACTCTAACAAAGAATAATAAACCAAGTAGCAGTATCCAGGGTACCTTGAATTCCAGGTAGAAATTTTTATTCCATTCAGAAAATGTGCTGAAACAGATGAAATGCATTTGCTTTTCATTGATGACCTGATTTATTATCACCTTCCTTAAGAATATCTCTGTCTTTCAGAAAGCTGGGAATTAATATTCAGAAGCCTAACCTGAGAGGCTTTGTTGTCAGGCTTCTATTTTAAATGTATATTACTTAGGATGTTAATGTAAAACCTCCCCAAATTCAGTCTACCAAATCCTCTCTCATCCCACATGATGGAACAAAAACTGGGATATGACAGAATTATTAGAAAACTCTGAAATAAGGACAGAGACACTGAATGTGTGGACTTCAGATGGATTCAGGCCACATTCCTGTCTAGGTACTCTTGCTGAGATGTAAATGTGTGGAACACGCCATTGCATGTGCAAAGGTGAAAGATGGGTGACCATGTAAGAGTTGAGTCTCAGACTTTCCTTATGTCCTATAACTGTGTCCCACCTGTATTTTGGCTGTTCCTCCCAGAATGTATCCATCCTCTGTGGTAACTTGATATTCCTCACTGGGGTATCCATGATATCTGATAATTTCACTCTGTGGGAAGCCAAGGGAGAGTTTATTAACATGCAAGTTGTCCTGTTTTGGAGGGTCACCGAGCTGAGCAGTGTGGATGTGGGCTGTTCTGTGATGGCAGCGCAAGGCCCCTGGCCACAGGGACCATGGCTCAGAATAAATATTACAGGTCTTGTAAAAACATGCATCAAAAGTCTTCAGACCTGCTTAGGTGGTAGTTGTCTGGTATTTGACCCCATGTGATGGGACAAAGCAGAACTGTATTGAGTGACTAACCTTTGGGGAGATAGTTCATCATGTTTTGCAAGGCTGATGCAGATCATACCTTTCTACAGATTAAATATGTAGCAGTATCTGTATAAGACAATGCCAAAAGCTGTGGGGCTTTGTTGCCAAAGTGTGATTAGGCAAGCCATGCATGCAAGGCAAACAAGGGTGGAGCTCTTGTCATTAAGGAGCTCTTGAGACCACCTACACCTAATTTTGCATGTACTGTGAGGAAATCTTTGGTGATTCAGAGCAAGGGGTCTTGGATTACTTTGTGTTGTGATAACCTGCTGTTTGAAGAAGGGTTTCAACCTCTCTTGCCACTGTACTGAGCAAACAGGTTGTTACAGAAGGGGAGGACTTTGCTTCCCTTGAGACTAGAAACCAGCCTTTGCCTCCACTGCAAAGGAATTCTCTCTGGCACCTTGGACTGTTTGGATAGGAGTATCAAAGTTCCTCCTAGGCTGGTGCTCCCTATCACAGTGCTGGAGGGATATTTGTCCTCTTGCCAGGATTGCAGTCTTCCCTTCTCTGTGCGGTAGCCCAAAACCCAATGTGGGTTGAGAAAGATGATTGCAAACAAGTGTTATGAGGCATGACCCAGCCTCGTGTTCATCATATATCTGTTGGGGTTCACCCTAAATGCAGGCAGCGAAAGTCTGTTGTTCAGTTTGGTACGGACTGGAGCATGTAGTCTGTGCTCTGGCCACAGTCCAGGGCTGAGTCCTGTTGCCGGGGTCAAAATGCAGTAGACTGGATCTCCAGTGCCCCTCAGGTGGTTTTGAGGAGTTGTCTGGAGCCAAAAGTAGCAGCCAGCACTCTCCATTGCAGCACTATGTGTCTGTCCTCATGCAATGTGCAAAAGTCACATCTGTCCCTGGCACGTTGAGAGCTGGCCCTCGTTGCAGCAGTGACTCTAATGCAGTCGTTTTGGAAAAGGCAGGTTGGGAAAATGGGAAATGTAGAAGGGGCCCTTCCTAGCCTCCTGACAGAGACTGTTAGTGATGGGGCAGTGGTAGTGGTACTTGGAGAGACGCCTTAGACAAAAACGGAGAGAAAGTGACCCAACTTACAACATTCATAAAGCATTCAGGGTTGGGAGTCTTCTTGTACT
>NW_009260182.1:10172596-10203044 GCF_000687185.1 Egretta garzetta | reverse complement strand
AATTCCCTGGGAGCAGAGCAGCACGAGGAGGCACCACATCCTGGGGCTGTGTGAAAAAGCACATGTAGGGGTGTTTGTGTTAGGAAGAGCATGCTGTGGAATTCCACAGGAAGACCCAAGTGGGGAGGCTCCTAAAGGCTGCCCAAGGTCTGTTCCCCAAGGAGCTGCCAGAAAAAGTGCCTGTGTGAGGAGGGACTGTCTACAGCTCTTGCTGTCTAACAGGGAGCATTGCAGAACAGTGGTGTGCTGGAGTGAGGGCTCAGCCAATGAGGGTTGTAAAGGGCTGTGCAGAGGCCAGGAGTGATTCAGGGACTCTGGAAAGAGATGCAACAGGCTGAGAGGAACATGATTGCACCAGATCATCACCAGTTTGCGCTTTCACCATGGGGCGATGTGCCCCTGACCAGGCTCACGTTCTGTTTGACATTAGTTCCTCTGAGAATATGAAGTGAACAAAGTGACCATATGTGGCTCCTCAGGCCCTCAGTTCCCGGTGAACCTTGCCTTTCAGACTGAAACTGAATCATCTAGGTCTCCATTTACCATCCCCTTGGTCTTCTTCACCAGCCCCTTGCAGCCCACTTCTTCCAAGAACCTGCTCTGCTATCCCCAGAAATTGCATTTTTCCTACTGCTGCTTCTGAGCCCAAAGTTTCTGTCTCTCAAAACTGATGGTTCCCACCAGCCAAGAAACCATGGAATGATTTGGTTCTAGAGCAGTGAACAGTGGATCCTGAGACTGCCTTCATGTTGCCAAGGGCCTGTCTCCTTTATCTTTTAAAAATGGCTGTCCATATTGCAAATCCTGTCTTGGTCATGGGGAGGTGAGACCGTGCTCTAAGACCTTTGGGTTGACTGATGGTACCAGATAAACTTTTCTGAATAGAAATTGCAGAGTGCAGTCTATCTAGCACCTGTTTATGCCAACTCCACCTACATCAGATATGCTTCCAGGTTTAAGTCTTTATTTTCCAGAACCCAGTTAATGAGTACAAGAACACTGCTCTCTGTGAGCTTCCCAGACTTTAATTTCAACATGCAAATTTTGACTCAAATGTTCCCTAGAAAAGGGAAGAGCAGGTTCTGTGTCCCGGAAAGTTACTGGGTGTGGGACTATGAGTTAAAACTGTTTGGAGAGCAAGAGAAGAGCAGACATGTTCAGTGCTCCTTGCCTACAGGAGACCTGCAAGTGAGTAGGATAGGATTTTTCTTTCCAATCTGAAGAACTGTACAAAAAGGATTCATCCATGAAGCTCAGTACTGCGCTGATACATTTTGGAAAAGCCCTTATACATCAAATTGTTGTTGTATGCTGTGCCTGCATGTGTGAAGACAGAATGAGGGCTGTGAAGAGAAAAGTAGCAACCATTCTGGATCTAGATAAAGACTGTAAAGATCAGGCAGGCTACCTAAATGTTCAACAATAGAATCCATGGGACAAAAGGGACACAATGCAATGTAAGGCTTCAGATCATCAAGGCGTCTTGTAAGATTGCCTCACCAGTAATGACTGGAGACATTACTGCTCTTGTAGGCTTGGTTTCCTTGGAAGAAGAGGGCATGTTTCTATGACTGTGGTGCATTTATGTTAGTTCACCTTTCTGTCCATCCTGTAATTAACTTTTGATGTCATTGGTAAATATCTACCAAGTCCAGCACCAAGATACAAGCCTGTAAGGTTATGGCATTCGCGCGAGCTCCTGAGGAGTGTTTGCTGAGGGACGACTATTTGGCAGGGTTGGTGCCTTGCTGGGGGGAAGGCAGGCTGAAGGCAGCTGTTAGATATTCTGCAACCAGCTGAGCAGCCAGCAAGAGTCAGCCAACCAGTCAGCGTCCATGTAACTGCAAAGCAGCCACAACATGCATGGCTGGGCGTCGGGGTTTGTGAGAGAATTTCGTAGGAGACCTGCCTGCATTATATTTTGCATTAGGAAGTTAAGCAGACTCAGGACACAGGTCTTTCTGAAACCAGGCATTGCTAGGTCCACTAGATGTGGAGAATCCAATTTTTAATGAAAAACAGAGATTCTCATGCAGCCACATGTTTCTGGAGTCTGCTTCTAGCATAAGACATGCTGCTCTATGGAGTTTTTTTAGACTTGGAAATGGAGCTACAGATCAAGAGAAAGTAAGAGAGTGTTCCCTGGCTAGTAATGGGGAAGATGAGCAGTATTTGTGGAAGCAAGGAAGGAGTTACCAAGATTTTTGCACTCTCTGAATCTCCTTATAGGAGGAGTTTCGACTTTTTCTGATCTTCAATTTCACCTTTAAATTTGGCTGAACAAACTTAAAGAAGTCAAACCTCATGAGTCATGAGACAGTTGGTATGAAGCAGTCTTTGGAAACACCCAAAACTTTAAACTTGGCATCAAAACACACTCCATTCAATTCACTTTGTATATCAAATACTTCTTAATTTTTGTTGTCAAAACAGGAAGCCTCACAACTACATACTCAGTCAGCACAACCCTCTTCTTGGCTTTCTGCTATTTTACTCTGTTCTAATGGGAGTAAAATATGCCTCCCTCTCCCTGCATGGGGCATCTCATTCAGGAAGAAAAAGTTCTGCTAGTGTCTCAGCTTGTTTTCAAATCACTACCAAGACTAGTTGAGGCAACGCAGAGGCTAAGTTATTCCTCTTGTTAGGGCAAACTTTTCTCAATGTGTTCTATGACCACCTGGCTTAGCTGGCATGGCTCATGGACTTCCAGGTATTTGCCTTTTAAATCAGATACAGCGGGATAAGTAATAACCATCTTGGCAGGCCACTGCTCCCTTAAGCTTCAGGAATAAAGACAGTTAGGAGACAGGAATAGCTGTTTTCATCTAGTGAGAGGAAGCCATAAAAAAATATTTGGCATGGTGAACTGTCATAAAAGAATACACTCAGAAGGAAAAAAGGTCAGAGAGAGAAATGTCCTTGAAAGACCTTTAGGTAGCTTTAAGATTTAGTGAAACTGAGATACAAGCCCTTCAGAAATTCATCGATCTGTCCTTGTGTTGTAAGCAGTCTAAAATTCATTTCATGTAAGCTGTAAGGCACACACACACCCCAACCAGAGAAGCAACTGTGACTAAATGCGTATGAGAATCAGCCGTCTTACTCACTAACAGAACATACGTGTGCGTTACACACCGAGAGCAGGAGGTCCAGGCTGCACACACTGTTGCAGTACTGGGACTTTTATTCCCTTGTTTTCAGACTGAAGAAAACAAGTTGAGGAAAATGAAGTAGTTGCTTTTTTTCTTCTTTTTGTGCAGGTCAAAATTCTTTGTCTTCTAACTTGAGCAAACAAGCACTTCTGTGCACAGCAATAGGCTTACAGATCAGAGAGGCAAAAAGCTGTCTATTCTTACAAGCAAGGGCACAAACCCCAGACCGAACACCTTTATGGAGATAGGCAACAGAGAAAAAGACCACGAACACATAAGTACAAGCAACTTACCTCTGCTTCGACTGCCTTGCCTGTGTCTTCTGCCGTAGTTCCTGGTCCGTCTCCACTAGCAGACTGATTCACTGGCAGAAACCTGCGCCGATAAAAGGAAGTCAAAACACAATGAGCGCTTCAGGGTAGCAGCCGTGAGTGTCATGAGTTGGCAGCGTGTGTTGTAGAGCGTGTTTAAGTGCTGATTTGGCAGAGCTTCAGAAGTGGGGAAATCCTTGTGATGAAAAAGATCTTCGAGTTAAATTCACAACCCCAAAATGCACCACGGAGCAGGACAGTTTAAGAAGTACCTACGAATCAGTGGTTAGGATGTTTAACTGGGACCTGGATGTTCCAGTTCCCTGAGGCTGTGGCAGACCTTGATCTCTACTGTTGCCCAGCTGAGGGGATTCTCCAAGTGTAAGCTTTTAGGATGAAGAGGAAGAAGTGTCCAGCTTCTCTCAACATACTTTCTCCAGAACACTGTCTCTGCTATTGCTTTTCATTTGGTGTATGTTAACTTTAACATTACACACAGACTCCTAAGTCTGTTTTTCAGTGAGCAGCACAACTCATGAAACCCATCCTATTCTACATTTAGTCGCTCAGACTTGGCATGGCTTCTGTGGGGACCCTCTGGTGCTAAAGAATGCTTGAACACATCAGATAACCTTTCTCACAGTGAGGGAACAGAAAAAGGTTTTTGTTTCTCCCAAGCTATTTTCATCAACTCTAAAAGCATAGTTTCTTTGGGGATCTTTGCCTAACTACCAAATTTGCTGTAGTCAGCCTGGGGGCTAAGTCCTCACTGAAATTGGTTCGATGACCATGGGCAGAAGGACGCATTCTGTGTCCTTAGGCAGCTGGGCTACAAATAAAGTAGAATCCTCCTACACAAGGACCAGCCTTTTCAGCCAATTATCTCATAAGTGTCTTCAGAAGAACTTGCGTTTCATCACAGACTGATGAGCATTTAGAAGAACACCAAATGAAAGGGACGTGTTCTTGGGAACACCACTGCAAATAATAAGATTGCCTTTGGGTGGCAGGGGAAGGAAAGGAGTGAAGTAAGAACAGGATGTCAGTGAAGCCACAGTAACAGTTCTGCTTTACATAGAAAGTAAGGAACATAATTTGGGATGGTGAAAAAGGTAATTTGGTAATTTTTCAGTGAAAAGCATTATAACTTGGCTGCTCTGATGTCTCTAAGTGACAACAACTTCCATCAAACCATAATGACTTCTGCAACATGATATTTAGTCCCTCTTCAGGTCCCAGGGTCGATCAACAGTCCCCATGATGTTTCCAATGCTGCTTGCACAGCCTGTTTTTACTGATTTTCCAGAAAATTCAACTTCCTGCCTCCTCTGTGGTCTTCCAGGTTGCAAGATAGCTGCGGAGCTGCAACATCTTTCCTAGGTGAATTTAGGGGATGCTCTGGCTTCTTTCATGTATATTGCTATTGCATTTCACATCATAAGTACTAAAAACTCATATAGTAGGTCTCATGCATTTCCCCTGCAAGCAGTGAGTTAGTTGATGGGCTGATTCTATAGAGGGTATTTGTCCCCATGAATTCATATTGGGTGTAAGGAATGTCCTTGTCTGGAGGCGAGCTGTTTTGTTTGGATCAAGCTCTGCTTACGTTCATGGAGCATAAGGAAACAGGAAAGGCTTCAGCAGTGTCTCAGGAGCTGAAACAGGCCTGTTTGTCATGGAAGGGAAAGGGACAGAAGTGGCACCAGCCATGGTTAATTTGTTTGGCTATTGAACCATTTTGCAGAGTGAGACACTGAGCTTTTGGTCATATAGTGTCACTAGTGAGCCATCTTAGTGTAACCGCTGTGCCTGCCCTGGTTAGCATCCCAGACTTGGCCCACGTTAATATTTGATTCAAATGGAGAATGAGGGTGTCATGCTGAAAGGAACCCCCTAAGTGCACTGTTCTTCTTTTCGGGGTGAGGCTAATGGCATTTCATTGTGGCAGGATAGTGACCCATAATGCTGTAACCTAATAACCATGCTGGCTACCCTTCAAGTGAATGTCTTTGTGCAGTAACTACCTGTTTGAAACAAGATTGGTAGAGCCAGAGTTCCCCCAGGGAATTAAATAGAATGACAGTTTCTTCAGCATCGTTTTCAGAGCAGCCCTTCCCAACCAGCTTAGCCAAGTGCTCTAAATACCCATGGGATGGAGGTAATGGATTCTTTCTAGGAGTGTTTGGGTACTTTTCATTTCAGTGTTTAAACCCCAAAGAGGCTTCTCAGAGCCATGATAAAGGTTAGAACAGCTCAGCTCTGTGGTAGCCAGTAGCTTCCATGTGAAATAGCAGGAGATGTGAGGTTACTGCTGGGTTCAGAGTGTAACTTTGAAGCAAAATGTCCCACTGTAGAGCTGTCATTGCCAGGATGAAATCAGCTCCTTTCTCCCACCCTGGAGAGTTCATGTACACAGATCCTGAAAGTGCTGTCAGCAGAGATTGAGTCTGCCAAGATTTCTCTATCTCGAGGGGGCCTTGAATCCAAATTTCCCATCTTCCAGGTACATGCTTGAACCATGAGACTGGCTACTGTTTTCTGCTGTGTCTATGCTCCCTGTGTCCCTTGCTCTTTCTCATGAAAAAATTGAGCAGCTGTGTTTCAAATGAAGACAAACCATCTTCTTTTCAGGAGTGAATTTTTTGTGTGAACTCAGTTTATACTTTCTGGTCATGGTCTTACCTAATAATAAAATTAATACTGTAACTGCTAGAATTAGTGTTGGCTTACACTATGCCTTTCAATAAGCCCAAAAAGCTGAGAAATAATATGAAGAATGGAAAACATCTTGAGATCACTGACCATACCCAGAGAAAGTCAGTGCTTTCATTACTGTTAGGGTCTAAAGAAGCGAGCAGGCTGCAAGAAAACCCAGTCTTCTGTTAGCAAAGCGCGGTTATTGCAGAATAAGGTTTTGTTTGTTCCCAGTGAAAGCAAGTGTTGTTGAATGAGTCAGGTATGGCTACTGGTTGTGGGTTAAGGATACTTCTGCATCAGTTCAATAATTTCATTGTACATTTGCAAAGGCGCATCCAGTCCCCAGATGAAATCCAGGTGTGCCCATGCAGGAATCCTCTTGTGATAGATGAGCCTCTTCATCTGAGACAGTAAAAAGGCTGCATCCTTGGGATCTGCGAGCAAGTCTCGTCTCCCAGTCCATACTGCAGTTGGTACAGTCATCTCTTCTACACTGTAGAGAGGAGGAGTAGCCTGGAAGGCATGAAGCAGTACAGGAATGAACGTCCAGGAAAGCACAGCAAACTTTAAATATGCATTTAGGGCATTCTTTTGTCACTGTTCAAAGTAGAGGTGCCTAAACCATGCATGAAGGAAGGGCCTTGCTTGCCTTTTCTGTCTGTGCTTGCACAGCCAAAGGAAAAAATGCCTCCTGAGTTGACAAAGAGCTACTGTGGGTCTTTGCCCTCTCAGCTAGGAATTCATAGGGCAGGAACCTGGAACAAACCATAAAATGTCAGGATGCCTCTGTATAAACCCCCACCTTGGTCCTTTTGGAGTGCTGGTCAGCCCCAGGAGACATACATGGTCTAGTTAGAACACACAACATGTGACAAAGATGAAAAGGAGCATGGAGTGGCTTCTGTAGGAGGAGAGAGGAAGTAGCTTAAGACTCCTGAGTCTGGAAAATAAGGGCCAGAGCAGGGACAGGAGACAGGCTTATACAATCACAAATGGTATGAAGAAAGAGCACAGGAAGTATTTATCCCATTACTTCTCATAACACAAAACCTAGAAGGCATCCAGTGACTTTCCAGGGGCAAGAAAATTCAAGACAAACCAAAGGAAGTTGTGTTTCATACAAGCCATCATTAAAACATGTAACTCATAATGATAGGTTGTTGTGGAGACCTAAAGGGTAGGAGGGTCAAGGGCGGGATTAGAGTCCTTAATGGAGGAGAGGGTCCTCAGGGACTGCTTGAGAATAAAGTCCTTTGTCTCTGTTTGCCAGAATCTAGGGGTAGCTGTTAGCTCTCCAGTTGCCCTCTTCCTATATTTTTTCCCTATATTCCTATATTTCCCTATATTTCCCTATATTTCCTATATTGTTTCCCTGAGCTCTCATACATTGGCAAGTGTTTCAATCATGCTAGTAGGCAAGATGCCGCTTTGGTCTTATCCACTACTTGTACTCTTCTTTTCCAAAATTCATTTTCTATCTTTCCTGTCCTTGCTTCCCCTTATTCCTATTGATTATTTAATTGAAAAGTTTTGGTTGTCTTCTCTCTCTCTCTCTCCCTTTTAAAATTTATTATTGCCATTAGTGCTTGCATGCTTTCTCTGTTGACTTCCAAACCAGTAAGTAGTAATAACTTTCATCTACTTGTATTTTGAAAATGCGTCTCCTACTATATCCTTGCTCTCTTCCTGTGTGCTTCTGTATTGTCCAAGGTTAATAATACTGTTTCACCAAAATATACCTGTTGGTATTTTTCCACGTTCTTCTTTGAACTGCCCCAGTCATAAGCTTGGAACTTCCCCGAATGGGCCTCCTGAGAGGACGAACAAGAGAAGGGTAGTTACAAAGCCATTATTCAGGAAGTTTGTGGGTTCCTTCCCTGCTGGGCCTCTGGGTCCAATCTAAAGCCTCAATGGAAGTTCTTCTAAGAGCTATGAAATAGCCAACAGTGAGTTAATTAAGTCTCAATCAGTGAAAAGGAATCATATATTTTTGCCAGAACCCAAAAAGTCATGACTCCTGCAGAAAGACCCAGGGATGCTCTTGCAAGGAATTTGTTCTAGTTTGTAAAGTTGCTATTAACAACTGCTTCCAGCAACCTCCCCTCTCTGCTGCTGCCACGTCCTTTTCTGACAGTCATGTTGCCATTACTCAGCTCTGTGAGTGGCTCCTTCCTATGTTTTCTCTTCCCTCTCTGGTTTGAATACAGAAGTCACCATCTCTGGTTCTTCCCTTGTGCTCCTTGGCTTTGCCTACAGCATGGGTTTTTACTACTGTGAGAGAAACACCATCAATGGGATCTAATATTGAAGGTAAGGTGGCTGTTAAGTCCTTTAATAGTAACAACAGCAATGACAACGAAGGCTTAGGAGTGTTACTCCTGCATGTTTGCACTTGCCAGTCTGTGGCTAGATGCTGAATTAAACCTGAGTCAATTTGCAGAGTTCCCCCCACCGTGCCTGCATAACCCTTTTTCTTTACAGATCTAGGCCATTGGTTACAAAAGCAACTTCATATAGTAGTGATAATATTAATGTAACTTATGCTATATATGATATAGTTAATATCATTTAATATTTTATGTAAATTCACAGCCAAAAGTTATGTTTGGAGTAAACGCCTGTGCATATGGCACTGAAACATATCCCTGTGTTTGCTTGTTGAAAAGTGCATTAACACTCCTGCAAGCTCACTGTGCTCGCAGCTGCTTCCCGCTCTGCTCCAGAGCCCGCGGTGCCGCCAGGAAACCTGCCTTGCATGCAGCAGCGTCTGTGACCAAGCCCGGGCTTCATGAACCCTGAAAGCGTGAGCCCAAAGGCAGCTTCTGCCAGCACTGCTGCTGAGGATGTACTGCGGCAGTACCTTGAAAGTGAGGGATATAACAGGTCTGCTAAATAAAGAGTTTATTATTTCTAGTTCTATTGCTGTCCAGACACTGGGAGCTTTGAAAGGCAGAAATGAAAATACAAGGGCATTTACTAGTAAAATTTGATACTTTTCAAAACAACCTATGTCTAGCTCATTTCTAGCTCCACATTGGAGACATAACCAATTTCTTAAGGTAAGCTCTGCACAGAACTGTGGGCATCATGTATAAAAGGTACTGGATACACGGTAAGAAGAGTGATATATGCATCTGCGTACACAGCTTCCAGCAAACGTGTTTACACAAATACAGCATTTCATTGTTGGCTTCAAATGCACCTTTATCACACAGGGTATTTCTACCCTGCTGGCAAAAGAAAGATCAATGAAAAACAGTGGTTTGGGTTGAGATTTCAGTTGTAAACCTAAAGCTGCATGTGTTTCCAAGAAGTTAACAATGGCTTCACAGCAAGATACCAGCTATACCCACTCTATACCACCCAGCCACAGGTGAGTACCTGTTTTGTCTTCCAGGAGTTTGCTAGTACCTGACTCCAGTGGACTATGTCCTGCACAGAAGTTCCAGTGGGTGTTTGTGCAATGTACATAGTGATCCGGTTCTGAAAGAAAATATTCAGTGAGTGCTCTCTTCCTTCTATTCCGATGTAGATCAAAACGTCTGCCACAGCAGTGTCATGTATCACTAAAATCAACAGAAAGCGGAGTGGTGCAATCAAAGACTCCCTCAGAGTTACCCCAGCTGTGGCAATTGGAGTAGCACCACAAGAACAACCCCCAACCAGAACGTTTTCCAGGATGACTGAGAATCAAAGATTCTACAGGTGGAAAGGACAGACTAGAAAGTTAGTGATTTAAACCCAAAACTACGTGGGGTTTTTTAGGAGTCTGTAATAGATCCTGTGTGAGAGAGGATCACTGTTGGACAAAACAGCAAAAGGAACCACAGCTGCCTGAGGAATGCATGACTATTGAAATAAA
Organism: Egretta garzetta; assembly: GCF_000687185.1. NCBI lineage: Eukaryota > Metazoa > Chordata > Aves > Pelecaniformes > Ardeidae > Egretta > Egretta garzetta. The sequence goes on along the minus strand of NW_009260182.1, from coordinate 10,193,022 downwards.
ACACACCCTAGTCCCGCAGGGCTTTCTTAACAAGTTGCTGTGTGATCCTTCCTCAGAGAACATGCTCTAAGGCATTTTTTGGAAAATGCTGGAGCAAAATTTTCATGCCCAGGTGGTCTGACCTGCAGCTGTACGTAGCACGAGGTGCCCAAGTGTGTCTTAACTCCCAGCATCTGCCAGCTCTCTCTCAGGTAATCCCTAGGTACCCTATGCCCCTGAGCACATCCCTGATGGCCCAAGGCTTGGAGGAGGAGGACAAGGGGGAATACATGTGTTCCTTTCCCTGTTGCAAAGAGCTTCTGGAAACATGAAGCAGGTAGGGGTTTTATTTCTCCTTCTGTGGTGTGCCAGCATACTGAAGATCTCCGACAAGACCAGTAGTTACAATATGAACCAGGAGACGGTGCCCTAGGTAATGTCTGGCAGAAGGCAGACTGCACAGTTTTGGGGAGCTTTAAGCAGCTGTTGACTGTAGGGGTGGTGCCAAATGCTCTTCTGAAGAGTGAGGCTGTGGTCCCCTGCCAGTGAAGGGGCAACCAGCAGATATTGCTGTCTGGTAGTGGGCACTGTTCCCTGCAATGTGATGCTGACTGATGGAAATTCAGGATTCACACCACAAGATAGAAGGTAAGTTTTGGGAGCAGAAGCTTAAACTGTCAGTAGAGCTGGTAAAAGTTACACATACCATGTCAATGTTTTTCAGGTTACAGCCTCCCAGACTGAAGAAGACACTTCTACAAAGCCTGGCAAAAGCTCGGTGGCTGCAGACAGGGACTATTAGCCTTCTTAGACATTCAGTTTGGGGAAGGAATTCTCTTTTGCCAAGCAAACCCTGTGGAATACAATGGTAACATTAATTTAAGAATGTGCACTTGTACATTGTGCTGTTGTTTTTAAAAGGTGTTTGTGTCCTCTTCCTCTTCTCCAGCACTTTCTGTGGTTCTTGTTTGCTTTTTCTTCATTTGCCAGACGATGTTCCCATAAACAAGAAAGAAATTAGATGTTTTTCCATTGCATCAGCCTGCTTGGGCATTACTCAATTTGTGTTACATCACTTTTAATGAAGAGATATGTTAAATGTTAGCTCCAATTCATATTTTAGCTCTAAGCTTCTAAGCACATCTGTTGTGGTTTTGTCTACAGGAGTCTTGGAAACCTTTGAGGACCTGCATCTCTGTGCCCCTCTGGTTGACCTGTCCCAGTGCTGCCCTATTGCCCTAGATAAAAAGTTTTTCTTAATGTCCAGTCTGAAATTCCAAAGGCTTCAGTCATAAAGTAAACCTACCCACATGCAAATGAGCAGACTTCATAAAGCCCTATACTTTCTGTTTATCCATTTTTAAGAGCTGAACAAACAAATATGTGGTTAAACCAAGATATCACATACTCTGAGCAATTTTTTGGGAAGATAGAGGAGTTTTGTTGCTGGGCTTCTTGCATACCTAATAGTAGTGACAGGTGCCAATGCAAAATAGAGTTTGATTTTTTGAGCCAGCTCTGGCATTGTTGAAAACGCAATGAAAGCTGAGAAAACAAAAAAAGGAGTTAAGAAAATCATCATTTCTACATTAGACTGTTTTCAGTATTTATAAATGCTATTCTGCAATTTCAAACCTACAACCAACCTTGTTAATTGTCAGTGACTATGGTTCGGCCTAGATTGGTGTGAAATCCCTCTTCTGTATGTGTTACCAGCTTGTAGTTTTATTTCCCTCTTCAGAGAGGAGTTTCTTTCTATGTTTTGCCTTTGCAGCTTTCTTCCAAACTCTTTTAAACATAAATGCACACTTCTGGTGTACATTCATGTGTTTCATATACTATCGGGAGGAGTTGTTTTTCTTCCGGTCAATCCAATTTCATATTTTCTTTTTTTGTGTGTGTGTCCTGTCCATGCTGGTCAACTTCTCTTTCTGTACTCTCATCTTCCTGTTTTGTTTATTTTGGTCAACTGACCATCTGCTGTTGGGCACACCCGTGCACCTTGGAAAGAAACAATTTGCACAGCCCGCAATAATTTCCAGTTTAATTCTAAGTCGACAGACTTACAGCAGTGATGCATTTGGCCCATCATGTTTTACTGTCTTTATAATAAATCAAAAATGCCTAAATGCTGAAAACAGTTTATCCTGTGTTTTTCACACCTGAAAAGAGTTAATGGAAACCCCAGGTACATTCAGTATCTCAAATCACATTTTACTCCTGTTTTCCTGAAACATTGGCCTACTGTGTGTAACTTACTGATGGTGGTGCCTTGTGAATAGCCAATATAGTACAACTTTTCCTGTCCTGTTTTCTCCACAATGAAACTTATTGCTGCTGGAAGATCAAACTTTGCCATCTCATCAAAACTGCAGGAAGGAGATTGAAGGAGAGGCATGCATATATTAAAAATCCATTTGAATTCACATTTTTATTACAGGCTTGTCAGCAAAGAAACAGCATGAACCACTTAGTGACTCATTCAGCTATTTTAGGTTCTGTGTTTTTCTGGCACTGGATTTGGAAGATGCTACTCAAGGTTTTCTGGGGTATTTTCTTCCTTGACATCAACAGAAGGACTATAACTTCACAGATTCACAGAATCACAGAATGGCAAGGGTTGGAAGGGACATTGGGAGGCCATCTAGTCCAACGGTCCTGCTAAAGCAGGTTCACGTAGAGCAGGTTCAAGAAGTATCAGGTTGGATTGTGATGGCCTACACAGAAGGAACAGGTGGTGATATAGTAACAGAGCTCTGTCCATGGAATCACACACTTTATACAGTTTGGTGCTAAAGAAAAAGTCTATTTTTAAATGTTCATTAAAAGAAGTGAAGAAATTATTTACATTTTCTCCTTCTGTGGTTTTAGTGTTATTGTAATATATAGACTAGTGTTTCTAAATAACTTCCAAAACTGCCTCCAGAACTGAGGAGTGGCTTGGACGTGACCCATGCAGGTTCCTCTGAGTTGCTCTGCTGCTGTATCTCTAGTCTGAAGAACCTTTTCTAGAAGTAATTAGAGGAAAGTAGCCTCCACTGCTATTAAAGTTCACATGCATGTATAGGGGCACCTCAGCAAAAGTGAATGTAAAGAAGGCTTTTTAAAAGGTAGCATATGTAAATCCCTGATTTAACCAGCTTAAATAAATATGTAAGGGTGGGCAATGGAGATGCCCTTCAATGGTTCAGTCTACCTGAAAGCCCAGAATTCATCTTGATCAATGGAATTATTTTGATGTTTTCTGGACCAGCGATTCCCTCTGCTATTTCCCATCCAAACGTCAAAGCCAGAGTCGGCTAGTATGAAGCCCAAGCTGTTGTTGGGCAGGTTTGTGACCCAGTTACTAGCATCTCCCAATAATCCATGTTGGAGAAATACAGCAGGTTTCAAAGCTGAAAAGCAAATCAGAAACAAAACAACAGTTTATAAAATTTCTTGATTTTATGGTGGTTCAGAGACTTTACTGTCCTGTATTCAATATTGGTATTTGTTCGTGCACCAGCTTAAAGGGAGACAACTAATCATAAGAACAAGACATCCCTTCCTGTAAGGAGATAAATTCTAAGCTTCTGTAAGGATTTATGGAAAGATCTGCCTGACACCAGCAAAAACTAGCTTGGCACCCTCTGGACATTGTTTGTATAGCTCTACCGCATTATCTTCAGATTCTCAATACTGATATACGGAATGAAGGTGTGGGGTTGTTTGCAGAAGTTTCCTTTACCCAAAACATGAATCAGTCACTGATATTAACCGGGCGTAAGCAAAAGCAAAGCAAAATTAGAAGCTGGAACAGCTTTCTCAAAACAGGCTGATGGGGCAGATTACAGCCTTTACTCTATTTTTTTTTTCAATTTTTACTCATGAACTCTTATTATGAGGGTATATGCTTCATATTATAGTGGGTTTTTATTTTAAATAGGTGCACTTGACATAAATCATGTTCATCTTGCAGGCTGTTCAGGGCAGCCAGAATTCTCTTCTAAAATTTCACTCATGTATACAAGCTTTGATGGACATTTTACAAATCTAAGATGTCTCTTTCCAGAATGTGCCCTATCTAGGCTGGTTTTGTCTCACATTACCTGGCTTCCTCTGATTCTGTGTGCCATAAGGGATTCTGTTAATGGTAATGATATAACCATCTTCCGTTGTCACTTCATATTCCTCGCTGGGGTACCCTTTGTAAGTAATGGGCTCAGTCTAGAAGAGAAAGTACAAATGCATTTGCTTGCAGAAGTCCATCTCATATATTTTATGTGTAAGATATTAGCAATGAAGAAATGTTAGAGAGCAGATACAACTGGGGATTTAGTGTACATATACTAAGCATCTGAATAAAACAATATAAGATTGGATATTGTAACCCTAGAACTACAACAGATTTCCTTCATTCTTTATGTTATATCCAGGATTTGACTATTCAGTTAAAGCCTGTTACAAAAAAATGTGTTATACTACTTCCATACAATCCCAAGCCCTTGCATTCTTGTAATTAAGAATCACTATAACCTCATAGCAGGAGCTTACGATTCCCATAGCTGAGGTGAGGAGCTGCCTGGGTGTATGCTCCTGATCTGCTGCAAGGCAAAGTGAAACCAGTTTATTTAAACTACCTTCAGAGAAATCCAGAGAGCTTTGCATATGCAAAGAGTGCGACTGAAAAATTGACTACATTATGGAAAAAACAGGATCAGCCACTTGCATAGTCACAAGGGAAATCACAGCCAGCCTTAAACTCTGAAATAAATAGTACTTTTGATCTGTAACATTCAACCTGTTTTACTGCAAAAGAGGATTGGTTTTTATAACTTGTACTCGGAGAATTATTCAATGCAATTTGTCACGCAGGACAGAAACCCCAAGATTTTCAGAAGTGACGGAAGATCTGAACAAGCTTGCTTGAAAAGAGGTGCTCTTTTGAAAAGCTGGCCATTTCTGATCTATGCTGATCATTCAAAACAGGAGAAAACATCAGCCATAGGTTATTTAGAGACTCTCAATTAACTTACTGTGTAGAGACCCTTTGATGACAGAATGCTGACATTCTAGATGGTTGTTCTTGCAGATAGGGGGATAGTGCCAGCAACAGCAAACTCGTAACTGATATTTAAAAGGAATTTATCTCTGGACGTTTACTGAGGAAAGGTGTTTGCCTTAATTTCTATCAAGCATTAGGATGTGCTGTTACTCAGGCAGAAAAAAAGAGAACAGAAGAGAAAGCAGTAGTATACAGAGTGATTAGAGAGGGCGGGTTAAATAAAGGCAGCTTATCTACCTTGTTATTTCCAACACCTAGGAACCCCTCAGCTGTGAGACACAGATTCTTCCATCCCCAGGTCACTCTATCAAGCAACTTACAATATTCATAAATGCTTCAGGATCCACAGCTCTCTTCATTCTCCTGAGTTCTTCTGAATAAGTAATTCCCTGAAACTAATAGGTCACAGCAACAAAGAGCCATATCTTCTCTCTGGATAAAACAGCGTGTTCATCTGTCAGCCGTCCTGTGCTGAGCTTGCAATCCAGGCAGGTTCTGTGCTTTTCCAATGAGGGATGTGCTGCCTTGTACTGAACGGAGCTAGCCTGGTACTCCCTACTTGTTAATGAAACGGAACGAAGCTGACTTTAAACACCTATCTGAGGGAGTCTGGCAGCGATCTGGATTCTCTGCTAAGGTTTGGACTAGGATGTGGCTTGAAATCAGGCCAAAAGTATCAGCGAATGCAAGGAAAGGAGCAAAACTTTTGGAGAAATGGATTTCACTCATTCTTCTGAGGAGAAAGTCTCTTGCATTAGCATGTGCATACATTAATTAGGAAACATTTCTGGCTAACTCTGGAGAACACTGGAGTTATTGAGCAACTTGTAACTAAATCAATTATTGTCACAGTGAAGTTTTCAAAGTGGAGACAACCAAGTCGTTGGATAGCTAACTGAAAAAACAAAGACAACTGAAAATAAACACATTAAAATAGGTATCATTTAATTAAGAACTTAGGAACCTAAATAAAGCACTTATCTATAGATGCCTAGCGTAATTTATACAGAGCTGCTCAATGGCAAAGTTTATCCACTCCATGGGATGAGGGTGGAAGAAGGAAAAGAAAGCTTTGCTAAATGGAAGGATAGTGCGGGGACATCCAGTTTCATTCAGGAAATTAGGAGCAAAAAAACCTGAGAGGAAACAAGCCTGCTCAGCTGCACACATGGCAGCTTCACAGCCTCTCAACACCCACGTCCTCCTAGCTTGAAGAAAATGCAGAGCGCTTGAATTAGCATTCTCTCTACACCATACAGATGCCTGGAGACCATGTCTGAACCCCTGGTGTCCCAGCAATAGAGCTCTAAGATAGACTGGATTAGCCAACAAATATACTATGAATAACTTATTTTTCCTTATCACAGAACAATTTATATTCTAACTTTCTAACACTACATTCTGATGTAATCTGTATCTTGAAGATACTGGGCTCCTTTCTCAGTAAAAGGAACAGACATTTTAAAAACTTCTTTTTACTTAGCTTCAGCTTCCCGTCTTCTGGCTGAAAGCCACTGCTATCTTATTCCCACACTTGGCGTTTTCCCATGCCTCTCCAGTTATCCCAGAGTTACCTAAATTCAGGCTGGGTGAGTCATGCTTCTCCTCTTCAGCCAAAAGGAATCTTTTAAGAAATAGCCATCCTTTCACCTATGTGAGTTACAAACAAAACAATATAACAAAATACATTTGTTCTCAAATAATCAAGCAACTCCTCGAGCCTAGGTTTGATACTGTCTTTTGCAGCTCCCACAAAGCCTTCACCAGTCTGGGGTCAGAAAGAAGGTAAAGAGTTACCGACCCTGTGCCAGAAATCATGTGTTCAGCTGTGCAACGGAGACGGCAGAAGAATGGAAACTCAGTTCCTGGGTGTTCGGAAGCAGCGCTGGGTAAAGGCAGCAGTGAAACGGTGGCCACGCACTGTTTTTTCCCCAATCATGCAGCACCTTGACACTAAGCATCTATTTCTTTCCCGCTCCTCATTCCTTCTGCTCTCACTTCAGCTTTTCCCTAGGGTAGCACCAGAGAGAGGCGACTCCTTTTATTCTCCAACCTCGTGCTTTTCATCTCCTTCACCACCACAGTTATAACAAGGCTCTTTTTACTATCACAGACTGCTGGATTTTTAAGGAGAATACCAGCCTCTGTGGAGTGGCAGAGCAGGACCAGGCATTTTGAAAACAAATATGTTCATAGATAAACCTTATCAAACCTAATGAAATTGTCAGTAACAACCTGCCAACTCCAGCTTTTCATGTTATGTGGAAAGGATGGAAGAAACTCTGACTCTTTGATACTTCTATAGATGTTATTACACGTATTTTTATTTTATTCTTTTAATGCTCGTGTTGCTGCTCTGTAATTCTACATTGTCACAGGAGTAGTTTCAGGAGATTTTCCTTTATTCATATGTCTCCTCTTAAATGGTCATAGAATAAAATGGATATTCCCTATGTGAGTAGTTATGAAGCAAGAACGCTTTTCCATACTCTGTATGGACTCAGGAAACATTACCGTAACGGCCACTTGCCTCAGAGGTCTCAGGCACACCAGGAATTCACCAATATTGCCCCACAGTAGAAATTAGGCAGGTTTGAGCAGACTGTTAGATCTTCAGGATAGTGACCTCTGTGAGGCTCTTCTTTTTGTGGAGTACAAGCATAATGCAGCCAGGTTCCCTAATTGGTGTCCTAGCTATTACTATAACAAAAACTTTGCAGAAGTATGATTGAGGCGCTTTTTTTTTTTCCCCACTTGCATATTCTGGGATGAAGCTGGTGGACTTTGTATTCTGCCTGTTCCAGATTGGTATTTTTAAACCTTGAAACTAATTATTCTTTCGTCTTCAGTTCCCCACACTTGTTCCTCCAAATATTCGTTCTGTCTCACAGATACCATTTGCCCACACAGCACAGGTCAGCTTATACGCTGAGATGAACATCTACCAAAGTTTTGAGCAGGCTTTGATATTTCTGTTTATATTGTAGCTTGCATACTTTTTTCTTGCAGTACTGGCTCTGGTTAGGACCAGAATTATTTAATATATCCTCAGAAGTAATTTTCTTTAATATTTACAGACCAGAAAGGAATATGAAAGAAAAGCTCAGGAGGAGACCTGTTCCTACAAGATTTGCTAGGAGGCCTTCAAATATAAGGGTCAATATAAGGGTCTGAGTTCAGGTTCTGGCAGGGAATTAGGGAGAGGAAACGATTTTCAAAGAGCTGGTTTAGAACATGGAGTGTTTCCAAATATTGACTCTACACATGGGGTGGGGTTTTTTTTGGAATCTTTATTTCCTTTCATGTACTTCAACATCTTCCATCTTCCTTCTAAGAAAACCAGTTTTTCTCCTTTTTAAAGTTCCAATTTTTTTCAAAGCTCAACATGAATTCCACGAGGGAACTGTTTAAATACGTACTTACCTCCAAGTACCTCATGCTATTTTAACTCATTAAGATGTGCTAGTAACTCGCTGTGAGCAAAGGCAGCTTCATTCTTTATTGTAATGCAACGCTTCATTGACAAAAAGAACTCAGCAAAACAATATTGAGTAAAAGGACAACGTATAAATGGCATAATACCAAAATAGCAAACTAGTGGATGAAGTCATCACTGCAGGTTATTGGCAGCGCATGTCTGAAGTGAGTGTTTGAGATGGGGAAAGAAGATGAACAAGGGTGAGCATTAGGCTGATTTTTTTTAATCGCAGACATGTGCGCTCGGTTGTAAGTTGACAGGTTTCAGAGGAAGTTACTCACAATACAAATAGGTGTAGAATCCAGTGGAAATGCTTAAAGGTTGAAATGTCACTGTCAGAGATGTGGCTGCAGCTTCACAAATGTGGTCATACGCAAATGAACTTTAAACTGGTCAGTCCAGGCACCCTTACCTAAATAAGTGCCTTTGTGTAAGTTGTTGACTATGTGCTTGGTGTATAAAACGCCAGCTCTTTCCAGTGCTCTTTCTGGATATAAAAACCCCAGCAATGCACAGGAGATAACCCCTAGAATTTTGGCGTTTTCTGCAAACGCTTTGCTCTCCCCATTCCCTCCTGCTTCAGGAATCAGACCTGGCTCTGCCTGCAAGTGACTTAAGAAGAGAAGATATTGGCAAGCAGCTGAATACAGCAGTTCTTCATGGATCAAATATGTCTTTTTGGCTTCTTCACCAGCTCACGTACATAGTTATCAGAAACATTTGGCTATTTTGGGTATGTTAAGGAGGGCCTTTAGAGGAAGGTATGCTTTATGGAGAGACAGACTTGTTTTTGTGCGAGTTGCCAGCCAGTGGTCTCCAAGGGAACACATAGCAGCAAAACCAGAAGGAACCCCTCCATGCACTCATATGGATTTAAAAATATTTCATACCATAACAGTGTAAGCAGTTGTTTCTTGAGAGTGAGCAAAACACTGAGATCCAAGGACAGAGTCTAACAGTGCGTTCTCCACGGCATCCCTGCGACAATGCCTGGTTTCTGGCAGTGGGGGTGCAAGGCCTGCCCTCAGCCACCCCACCCCACCCCATTGCCTCCCCTCCCAGCACAGGCATGGCTGGGGGGGGAGAAGGCAGAGCCCCCCTGTCCAGCAATGGCCCCTACACCTCCAAACAGCAAAGGGAGTCCTTCCAATGGAGCCCACGCACAAGGAGCCGCAAGCGCAAAAGCATAAAGCACTAATGAGAGCTGGTGCTGCTTGGGTGAGAGATTCTCGTCCACACTCTCATGCCTGCAGAAATATTCCTGGTGCTCATCATCAAGGTAAATGGCATGGGCTTGTCTGGAGGGTTTCCAGCAACTAGGCTGAGTGGCACAGTATTCTTAAGTGATGAGTGAGGCAGCTCTGAGCTGGCACTTCCATAATTATGAATCTTTCATGTGACAGAGGTACAGTAGGAAGTGTCAAAAGGAAGGCGCAGGAGGGTCAGAGAGGGGTGCGTGCCTGTCTCTTCGCTCACACTGCTGACACCTTGTCTGGGAATGCCCCAGGCAGTGCTGCCCTCCTGCCCAAGTCTCAGTCACCCATAGAAGGGGCAGCTTACAAACAAAAAGCTCAGCACCAGCCCCTCTGTTGACTTATCCAAAGGAAACACAATTTCTGAAACCAGAAATAATTTCCACAGTACTTCTTGGCTGATGATGGAGTTTGTGAAATGTATGCAAACCAGGATTTCTTCACCTTTGAGGGTGGATGAAGATGAAATCTCTGATGCAATTCCTCAGCTTTGCATAACTGTTCAAATTGTTTTGCCCCCACAAGCCACTGGTAGTTCTTTTTATCCTTCTGCTAATTTTGTAGTAATTTATACAGCAATGTCACCTCACCCCCATATGAATCAACTGTCATTAGAAAGAAAAGGAATTCACACATCTGCATGCACATGCATGGAAGGCTGAATTAAGTACAGTTTGTTTATTTTGCACTTGTTGTTAGCTGAAAGTCTCGGAAGTGGGAACTCAAACCTTCTGGCAGGAGACCTGGAATCAGTATGAGCACTAAGCAGGAGTTACACTCAGTGTGCACCAGTCAGCGCCAGTCAATGTGCACCAGTCAGCCCTGGTGAACGTATGCCATTGAGCACTGCTAAGCGTGGACGAATGAATGAGGCTGGGGTTGGGTCAGGCAGTTTGCTCAGGTCAGGTTTGCGTTGCCATCAGCAGGAGCTACCCAGCTATTTTTAAGGATGGGTCAGGGGATCTGTGAACAGAGAGGCTTGTGATTTTCTTGGGGCTAAGAATTAAAGTAACGGGTTTGCTCTGAGACAGAAGGAGGCTGCTGGGGGCAGGGGGAGGGTGGAGATAGCATCACAACACCTCCGTCCTCTGTTCAAACTGGGATTTTTGCATGCCCATAACTGGGTTGGGCTGGGGTTGAGTTGGCTGCAACCCGGAGTGGGCAGCGAGCTGAGGTCAGGGCTGGGCCCCGAGGTGGCTGGCAGCTGGGACTGCCGTCTCTCTTCCCATGAGCACTTTTCTCCTTGCCTGCTTTCTACTGAAAAATTCTCTTTGAATATGAATTCCATTAGAAATTATCTCAGTCTTGGCTTGTTGATCTTTTTCATGCATAAAAAACAACTTCCCACTAACTTTTGCTAGGTCAACAGCCTGGATAATCATAGTTCTCTCTTTCCGAATTGTAAAGCACTTGTTTTTTTACTTTTACACAGTAGGAATTTCTTTTGAAACAGTGAAGGTATAGCTAACTCATAGATCTGGTCCTTTTTCTTTAAAAAGCAAAGGTACAGTTACCAATACAAATTGCTGGTCTGCTCTGGGCATCAGCATTAATTTTTCTGCGTTAAATAGTCCACCATAAAATAATAAAAAATTAAATAAAAAATAATTACAAAATTAAGATGATTACTTTGCACTTATGACTTAGAATATTGTTTTGATCTTTTATAAAGAAAATGGAACATGATAAAAGTGTTTAACCTTAGCTATAGAAATGCACTTTAAATAGCAAAGCTGCTTATCAAGTATAGTCTGTGCTTTCAAGAAAATCTTTCCCTTAAAAAGACAAAATTTGTCTGCTGACCCCAAAGTGATATTTTTCAAAACCAAATGAAGAGTCTACACATTCTATTTTACTTATGTCAACAATATTTCATTCTCTTGCTATGTAAGGAAGTTTACTTCTAAAATGTTAGTGCCAACACATAGTTTCACAACACTGCACAGAAATAGGACAAATGAAACTTATGGACCACTTTCAAGCTCTGCTCCATTTGATGTTGCACTGGACATTCAAAGTTTCCATGAAACAAGGGAATATTCTTCCATTAAGCCAAGTAATATCAGACAAGGGCATAATTCTTACCACCACAAATGAAATCCGTGTCTTTTTTATGGCCAGGATGACCTCTTTGCTTCGGAAACATTTTGTGAAATGCCTTGAGGCAGGAAGATCCCTTTGCAGAGTGATCTCCCAGCTCTTCCACTCCCCTGGAGCAGGTAGCAGTGGCCATCAGAAAAGTGATGAATTCCCAAGGTCTCTGTAGGAGCAGGACATGTCCCTCAGCAGGGATGCCTTGTGGCTCCTTGCTCTCTGCCATTGGGACAGTCAATCTGCAGCAGAGAAGCTCCAATGTTAGAGGAGAAACGGGTCTGAAAAGCCAGTAATTTGTGTTTTCCTTTTGAAAGCCCACAGGAAAACTGGTCACGTATTCACTGTGCAACAAGCTGTGGCGCAGTGATCCTCAGGCTTATTTTGATCTGAGCTGGCAGCATCCCTACAGAGCGGCATGTGGAGGTACCAGCTCAGGCCTGGCTCCAGCAGCACCGCTTTTGGGGTCTCCAACCCCTGTGCTGCACCCTGCCCCTTGGCTGGCAATCCCCTGCTACATTCCCCAGCACCAATGCGGCACTGCTCAGCCAAATCGCTCTGCACTTCTCGTATCCACAGGCTCGCTCAGGTCATCCCAGCATCTTGAAATGACTGGTGTCCAGCTCTAACAAGCAGGACATCGAACCCCTCGTCACTGTTGTGCTATTCTGCTCAAGTCATTTTGGCCTCCACGGCTTTTCTTCCCTTCCTGCCGTCCAGCTGGCACCTCCAGCTATGAGGATTTTGTACACGGACCGTCCCTAACACTTATCTGAACAGTGTCTGAGGGATATTTCAGTTCAAGCTGCACTCCTGTTAATCTGAATGAATATTCAGATAAGTAAATGAAAATCATGGCTGAAATCCTTACTTTTGTGCCCTAAGAGATATCAGATTTTGTTCATATAAGCCATAAAGACAGACATGTCCTTATCACAAGTTGTATTGACAGAGACCTAAGAGGATGGACTACTGGCGATAAAGAAGTCACTGATGAGTTTTTGCTTTGAAAAAAAGAAAGGAATATCTGAAAAACAACCTGATTTAAACACTTTTTTAACAGGTAGCTAGATTCTTAGAGCTAGCAATGCTGTCAAAATTTTCATTCAATCCTGTCAGAATTCTCCTGTGTTTAAAGAAATCGTTCCCTGAGCACTAGATGTAGCAACACTGGTTTCCTGTCAGTTTGTACCTTACAGTTGATTGCAAGCTCCCCTTAAATATTTCCAATGATTGGGGTATCTCTCTTGCTCTTACCCTTCCTCTTCTAATCTCCTAACCATGCTGCAGTCTTTACTGGTCAGGACACTTGTAGTCTTTCTCTTCTACTTGGTCATCTTTTTTCATGAAACACATGAAGCCTTAATTATTTTGCAGAGGACTACGCTGCTATAAGTGAAAACTGGACACAAAAGGGCTCAAAATTTACCAGGAAGCAGTCAGACACACAGACAGCATACTCAATGTCCTGAGCATTGTTTCCTTAGAAAGGCAGCTTAACCATCCTCCCTTAAGCCTTTGAATAAAACCACTGGATGGTTCTGCTCTTTTGCTGGATTGCTCTTGTCTTCACATTTTGAAAAGGACTTGTGCCATTGGAAAACATAATGATTTTTTATACTAGTATAACTTTCAAATTATAAATACAAAGATTTTGCAGTATATTATTTTGCGTAATATTCTTCTGATATTGTAGACCCTCTGATGTTACAGACTCACCCGTGGCCTTACGGGCAATGTGCAGCCTAAAACTTGTACGTGGTGCATATTACTGGGTACCTGCCTTTTTAATTTCATTTGTTTCCCACAGAAGACACCAGGTCAGGAAGCACCCTGAAGATAGTGCCATTGCTTTCTGCATGGCTGTGCGTGGTTCAGTTCAACGAGGGAGGAACTCAAATTAGACCTGTTCGGAGAAAAATTCTAAGGGTCACCTAAAAATGGATGGGAGGTCCCAGTCTCCAAGGCTTTTGGCACATACATGGAAAGATACATTACCGCTTTGCATAGTGTGAATTCTCACCTGGCATGTTCAACACCTTGGAGGTTGTTCCAGATTGTACAGATGTGAACCATGTCACCATGTCATGTCCTATTTCTACCTTATGTCCTAGCAAGGGGCATTGAGGAGGACCATTGGGATGGTCAGTGGAAGAATCCAGGCTTCCCTTCCCCACTGCAGGATTGCCTCGCTCAGCAGATCTCCCACATGATGCCTTCCCCGCACGCGATGTCTTTCCCACGTGCGATGCCTTCCCCACACTGTTTGCCACTGCCGGCACCAGGGAGGGAGAGCAGCATCAAGGGCAGGTCAGATCTGAGATGGCTTCTGTGTCCACTAGTCTGTAATTTTCATTTGGGACTGCAGAGAATTACAGCCTTGGAGTTTGTGTATTAGAAATTAAAATCAAAGCCAGAGCTAGATAATTGCTTATGGCAAACCGATTTCTCTACGTGGTACACCAGCTGTCAGCTACTCGTGGGTGAAATCATAAATACAGGGTGTACGTGCACTCAGGGTGTGCACAGGCAACTCTCTACTCACAATGGCTATTTTTCCCTTAGATGACAACTCACCTCAGAGGGAATTTTGGGGGGAAATTTTTTGGCAGAATCACAGAATTTCAGCCACTAATCTGCCTGTTTTGTTTTGGTTTTTTTTTGTTTGTTTTGTTTTTAATCTTTGGCCACTGCTGCCTATGGGACATTGGACAAAGAAAAGGAGTGTAGCAAGGTAAGGGACTACTCAAGGCGCCAGTAATCAGGCCCTGGATGCATCAACAAGAAGTAACCAAACATGGGTTTCAGTGCCATTTGAGATGTCCTGGGGCAGCCTGCCTGCCTCTGGGATTTGTCTTAGGCTTTGTGTGTATTCATTTTGGCTGAACCAGTTTCTTGCTGAATCATGTCTGGAGGGTGTGAAGTGTTTTATCCTTATCTGTTAAAGATTGTTTTATTTACAAAAATATTAGTAAATAATGAAGACCGGATTTGCAAGTACCCTTCACTTGGATTAAGCAAAGCAGCAGCTAGATTTTCAGATGTAGAAGCTTTCCATCTGTGATGACTGATGGGCACATGGTGCCCATGAACAGCTGCTGTCTGCAAAATGTTCACTACTGGTAGCTGAACATTACAGGAGAAAAAAAGAATGAATGAAAAGTGGAAGGTTGTTTACAAGAGGAATTCTAAACAGTTTTCTCTTTCACAAGCAATGCAGACCAGCCAGGAGCTCCCAGTTTTCAAGATTTTTCTCTATGACTGAGGCATCTCCTTGAACAGGAGCTGAGGGCCCAACATCCTCACATGTTCACGTGACTCCAGGAGCAGCAATTTTAATGGAAATGCCAGCCAACCTTCCAATGAAATCTCAGTAAATATATTAGTTTATAACACCATTATAATTTAAATTATGGTTTTTCATAGCTACTG
Organism: Egretta garzetta; assembly: GCF_000687185.1. Taxonomy (NCBI): domain Eukaryota; kingdom Metazoa; phylum Chordata; class Aves; order Pelecaniformes; family Ardeidae; genus Egretta; species Egretta garzetta. Next base: position 10,177,745 of record NW_009260182.1, on the reverse strand, counting down.
CAAGCATGGCAAGCATTAGTATGAGCATGTAGAGTTCGAGATTATCTTTGGACTTTAGAACACTTGACAGGGAATTTTGTAGGTTTTTATCCAGTTCTTTGATGTTGTGCAGGTTAGAGGTTTTATTGTGGGTTTGGTTTTTTTCCCATTACTTTTGTATTTGGTTTTGGTATTAAACCTGGTGGTAAGGCTACTTTATGCCCAGACTTTTCTAGTCATGGCCATCGTGCTTGCACAGATCTGTACAACACGTATCGAGTGTGTGAGTGTGTAACTGAAAAGCTCGTGCTGCAGAGGTCAGCTCTGTCAGCGTGCTAATCCCCATGGGTTTTCTGCCTTTGAAACATCAAATGTAGGATGTGTCAGCTACCCAGCATCCACACATGCATTTCTGCCTGGGAAATCACAGTCAGAAATAGTGTAACTGCACCTATTTGGGGACAATCATCCTGATATTTCCTGTCAAAGCAATGTGGATTTACTAGAGTGACACAAAATTAAATAGCAGGCTCTTACTATGCAATGCACATTTGTCTTCTTTAATAGGAATAGATAGGGAGGTCATTTAGGATGAACTGGGTTTGCTAAATACAATGATAGCATGAAGAGGTGTGGTATCATCCATATGAGCTGAGGAAAAGGTGGTTAGCTGCAATCATGGTGCTACAAGAATGTGCCATTCCCATACACACCCTGGTGCCCCATGTCTCTGAGTCCCATCCCGTCATCTCCATCTGCACGGTGAGGTGATGCACATTGTGCTGATGTTCCTCCCATGAAACCACACAGCTATGCTGCAAGAAGCAGAGTGTTGCATGACGTATTCAAACCATCTCAGAATCAAAAAGATAATGGAAAAGTTATACAGGGTAATTAATTATCATGTATCCACATATTTACTTATGCTTGCTGTATGTTTGTTTTTCAGTCTGCCTTCTGGTCTTTGAAGGGGAAGGAACCACTCCCAATTAAGTCACAATTTCAGTTCCAAATTAAACTATATGTTGCCATATTTCGGCTCAGGATGAATGAAACAAATCTTCATTTACACTCTCCTTGCTCATGAGGTGAGGCCGGCTCCTCCTAACCTAGCCAGCTCTCTCCCATGTCTACCCTTCCATACTTCAGCCGTCTTTGCAGTCCTGTCGACGTCCTCTACTCCCACTGTTTTGTTTTGTGTTCCTCAGCACCTCCCGTCCCTCATGTTTGCTTTTCATTTCAGTGTCTTGTCATGTTCTCTTACCTACCCGTCCTTTTTCACAGTTCAGCCTTCCATAAATTCCTCCTGTTTCTCAGCTTTCCCGTGCACCCTTTTCTATTCTGCCTTCATGATCCTCATGTATTTTCTTGCCTCACAGCTGTTTCTCTTCTGTCCACCATACGCCTTTACATCCCATCAAGTCCTCAGGCATATGGATAACCCAAGTGAAATCCCAGTGCTTCTAGTCATGGAATTTCTTCTACTAAATCAGATCACTGATCTGAAGAAGGAACATTTCAATGCCGTACCACTGGTCTCTTTCTCCAGACTATACAGCAGTTGGTACGGCCTTTCTTAGTTTACATAGGGGACAAGCAGATGTGGGAAAAAAATACGTTTGAGAAATTATCATGATTTTAAAACAGAATCACTGATTTACCTTTGGACTTCAGCCCTGGTCCATCAATGAACAGCCCTCAGCAATTCCACATTTCTAGTAGTGGCAACTTGAAATTACACCTACATTGGAATTGCATTTATATTAGCTGAATCTATGTTTTTCCTTTCCATTTTAGTCTAGTCTAGTCTAGTCTAGTCTGGTCTAGTCCATTCCACCTACTGCATTTCCTGACCCATGTATCCTCCTGAAACTCAATACATTCTTTCTTATAGAAGAGACTATAACGCAACCTGTTGTCCCAGGTCTTTTGCTGAGTATCAGTGAGTAGATGTGATTTCTGAGGTGGTGCCCATCGAACTATTCCCTGACTGCTTTTCATACATGTCCAGTTGTGAGTGATTCATCCAAGGCAGAGTAAATTTATAGAACTGTGAACTTGGAGGTCTGTTAAAGTTTCTCATGACTACTTTGAATAAATCAGATTTTAAACGTGATTAGATAGATCAAATGAAATATAAACAGCAGTACAGTAAAATAGAAATTCTGCTTGGCTTCAGTGCAACTTCTTCTTAGCAGCTCTGCCGTGCAGGTATTGAGCCATGTACACACTGACTCAGCCTCATGAGAAAACTTGTCAAAGATGTCAGAATTCTTCCTAAGAGGATCGAACAAAGGCAAAATGCTATTAACAAAAATATCTTTCATCCTAGTAACTACAGCATTAAAAAACATTGAGATTGCCAAAAGAAATGAATGTTTTCAGAAATATGATTTATCTTGTAATTTCTAATTACTGTTAGATGAAAGCTCTGCAAAACTTGATTACAAATTATCATGAATGATTTTCTACTTGAGACTGGCTTTGATTGCGCCCTATTCACTGTGCTTGCCTGAGATGTACAATCTGTTTAGCAAGAAAAAAACCCTGTCTGGATGGCTCATCTGAAGGCCAGCGGCATGGGAGTTACAGTCTTATAGAAAAGTTTTAGGACATCGCCTAAGCTGATTTTTCTTATGCTTTTTAAATTGTTTTACTGACTTAGCTGGTTGTGGGCCAGTAACTCAAATAATTACTTTTTTCAATAAATAAAACTATTGAGTAACACCACCAAGCTTCTGGATGTCAGGACCATGCAGCCCTGGGGGGCTGTGTGAGCGTTTCACAGGTGCCAGCCACACAGGAGTTGAAACCTCAGAAAATGCCCCGGGGGGCAAGGCAGCTGGGGCTGAACTCCGGACATTGCTCTGCTGTCATTTACAGCTCTGACCAAGTAGCAGGAACGGAGAAAATCTGTCCAGAACAGCACGCAGGGTGCTATTTCAGGGCAGAACCTGCACAGTAGCTGCTATGACATTTCCATGGCAATATAAATTCTGTATGGTGTGCTTTCTTTTGCCTTGTCTGGTAGTTTGGATCGCATGATCTGTCATGGTGCCTTTTCTAAAAACACCGTGTTCGCTATTGAAGGAGTAACTCAGACGTGGTGCTGTTTCAGGAAAGAGCAATGCTGTAATTAATGGGTTTTGGGGCCTTCTTAATTGTAGCTGCAGGACACAAAGCAAAAAATATTTTGCCATTTTGTGCCAGCTTTTCCATGGTTGAAAGTACTACGTAAGTGGAAAACAAAGACATACAGTAACAGCAACCTTATGAATAATGTCAGGATATGAAAACTAAAGATAATTTGTATTTATAACTACCTGATAAATACATTAGCAGAGGGACTATGTTGTGCTTTCATTTGGAGTTTTGTTTTAGAAGGAATCAGCCTGAATGAGGGAATGTTTGTGCCTGTGACTACTAGCTGGAAGTGAAGAAGTCATAAAACAAGTTAGCATGGGGTTGAAAAAATAATTATAGCATAAATGCTATAGTTTAGTACTGGAAAAGAGCCAGGAGAAGTAATGACAACAGCAGAGCCTTCTCCATTTCCAAAGAAGTCCGCAGGAATTTGCTTTTTCCTTCTTGTGGCACTTCCACATGAGAGATGTTGACAGTAAGAGTGCTGTATTTTTACACTGTGACCACACGCAGTCCCAATGTGAAACACATCACTATCATGTCCATTGCTCGAGAGGGTGCTTTGACTTCCATTTATGCAGATGATGATTTCTTCTGAGCTTGCAGATGCTTGCCTGAGAAACAGATGCTGAGAGGGAATAATAATTAATTTGAGAGGAATAGGACGGAGTTCGCTTTCATGCCTGGACCTGAGTTTTTGGTGGAAGGGTGTGGCTAAAAGTTGTAAGTCCCCTTCCAAGCCCTTCCTCTCAAGGACCTCCCAGATCAAGCTTCCCTGCCAAACTGCTGCAAATGTATTTGCCCAGGGAAGAGCTTCAGGTTGCCTGGCCCATCCGACTTCACCCACCAGATCTGGGAGCATGGAGAGGAACAGCGTGTTGTGATACACCCATGCCCCCATCAGCAGCCTCAGCCTTCCTGAGCACATGAAATGGGGACGTAGCTGTGCAGTGTGATATAAAATGGGATGTGCCCCCTTCATCTGATCGGGCTTGGAGGCAGGCTTGCTGCTTGGTGGGCACTGTCTCCTCAACAGGCACAACGGTGAAAGAAGTAACCAAGAACCCAGACAAAGCCTTCCCACCTTGAAATGGAGAAATGTAGTGCTACTACATCAGATTCAAAAGTAATGTCACTAAACCAAATTCCCCAAGAAAACTCTCTTTGAGCGTGGCTTAGAGAGTAGCCAAGAGCTTCTTCAGCTCAGTTTTGTGCACAGTAAATCTCTTTTCTGTACTTCTGTTTTCTTGTGCTATTGAAGGAAGTCATACAGTCCAGCACAAAGCATTACTGAAAAAACAAACTTGCTTTTTTATGGGGCTAAATTTGTAGCACATCAGCAGGCATCAAGAGTTGGAAGGTAAGGTTTTCCCAAAAACAACAGAAAAACTTGACAAGTTAGTTAGGGCTGCTGCACAGCCTCCTTTCGCCGGGATTGTCTCCTGTGGCTGCCGCCGTCTTTTCCTCCTAGGCACAATTTGGTAGGTGTTACCTCCCTCTGTGGTGCTGAAAGCCTCACCCAAACCAGCAGCTGGGAGCATGGGTCTCCAGGGAGAGCAAGCGCAGGCGTAGCGGGCAATGCACCAGCTGGGGAGCAGGGTGCCAGAAGGGAGCTGGGGGCTGACAAGCAAGGTTGGGCACCTGAGTGAGTACCAAACCCAGCCCCTCTTACAGGGGACCGTTGGAGAGGGAGGCAGTGGAAGAAGAGTTAGGGCAGGGAGGAACTGTGCAGTCATGTCACAGTATGCATGATTTTGTTTAGTATGGATTTATCAGGATGATAATTTCTTTTTAAATAACTCTTCTGAATGAGGCCAGCTTTGGGTTGGAAAAGTTTAGGGTGAAGGAGAGCCTGGGCAGAAGGAAGAGATGGGAGCGGGATGGGGATTAGTGTCAAGATGCTGTTCACAACTTCCTCCTGTGCTGTATGAAGTCCCCTTTAGGTACAGGCTGGGATGAGGAGGAACTGACAAGTAACATTACTCTTCCTTTTTTTTTTTTTTTTTTTTTTTTTGTGATCTGGTTT
>NW_009260182.1:10159975-10172417 GCF_000687185.1 Egretta garzetta | reverse complement strand
AGTAAAATTTCTCTTCTTTTTTTTTTTTTTTTTTTTTTTCTTTCTGAGATCTGGATTCTCTATTTAATGGGTGATCCAAAGACCTGGGCTGGGAAATCAAGTTCCTGGTATTTTGCATAGAGCCTCAAAACAGGGTTCAATAAAGTCACATGCTGAGTGAATAGCTGCCTAGAAGGTGCCCTTATCATTCACTAGGATATAACCTAAGTGCAGTCATTTTACCAGCGGTATGCGGGCTGATATACACTGGCTGGAAGAGAGATTCCTGCTTTTGCCCACACCATGCCAAGAAGGTAAGGGAGCTGACAGCTCCGAGGAATCCCAGGCAGGTTTGACACCTGATTTCTGGTTCCTTCTTCCTACGCAGCACAAAACGCAGGAGTCCAGTCAAAACAGAACCTGCATTTGTGGCCCAGCCCATGGGAGAATCTCTTGAATGGGATGGGAGAAGGGGCAGGGCTGAGGAGTGGTGGGGTTGCAGGTGTGTGAGCATGCAGCATTTGTAATCAAGTGGAGACAGGTCCTCTCCTGCATGTAGATATTGACTCAATATAGAATTAGGAGCCGCCCATGCCACTGATGCCAATACCAGTGTTTGCTGCTGCAAGTGTTGCACATGCGGGTACGAGCTGGGCATTTCTGATTTCAAGTACTGACACTGCAGAAACCGAACACTTCTCTCCAAATAGACTTGGTTTTCCTAACACTGCAGTTGTATGGATAAAACATTCACATCCATGTGTTGAATAGGGAGCAGTGCTGAGGAACTGGGGCCCAGAGTCCCTGGGGGGAGTGGGGATTTGGAGGGCGACCATCTAAGCGCCTGGCACAGGGTGGGAGCGCTGTGGCGGGGCAGGCAGCGTGTGACAGCTACTCCTGCTGGTGTGCACTGGAGGCAGAGGGGGGATTGTCACCCAGGCCTACACCGAAATCTATTTTTGCCTTCATACAAAACTTAAAGTGGAGTAATTGTTTGCAACATACTGGTTCACTAAGTTGCGCTGGTGGCTGTCAAGTGGCATTGTAGAGCGTTTTCCATGTACGTGTACATGCAAAGCAGGCAATTTTTTCCTTGTGCAGGGAAATCTTCAGAGGAAACCTTGAAGAAAATTTCTGCTGGGATTACCTCACAGAGTTTCACCTTACACATGTGTTTCTTTTGGATGATTCATCTGGTTTCCTTTCAGTATGTGAATCCATAGGAGTTTATAGCTTTATGCATTCAACTCTAGCTCGGTGGCTTAATCTCAATGGATTAGCTCTATCATGAATTAACTGTAATGCAGGCAAAAACTATATAGCAGTGTTCATATGGTGCTGAGTGGACTTACAGTTGAGGCAGATCAAATACAGATATCACGACACTGCACAGTTACTAATGTTGACTTCTTCCTCTTCTTCTTTTCCTGCAATTATCCCACATATATAAGAGTTTTTCATACACAGGCCCCTCAACATCTCTCTGCAGCATCTCTGGTGCTTTCAGTAGCCCACAGGATGCCCCTCACAGCTAGGTGTAGGGAGAGGGGCCAACACAGAAGTGCACACTTGAGCAAATAACCTCTGAGCCCTCTGCGAAGTCAGCTGACAACCCCTGGGGCTGAACATTTCCTTTGCACTGGGATTTTAAAGAAAGCCCGAGGCTGCATTTCTTTAAGCATTTGAGCTGCTCTAACAGGCTCCTGCCTCTGAAAGGGGTGCTTTTATCCCCTGTCCCCTTCATTTTGTGGCTGGCCCTTCCTTCCATGAATTCATTTGGTTCATTACCCCAGAGGATAGCCACCTGCTTTCTTTTTCCTAATTATTTTTCCTCTGGACTAATGAGCTCTGTCAGCCAATGGAGCTGGCAGATAGCACCAGGGGTGGACGAGTGGTGAGGAGCAGAGCGGGGTATGTATGTGTAGACTCCTTGGCATGGGCAACCCTGGGAGCAGCTCAGCCCCGTGGCAGGAGATCACCCGCCTGCTGCTGTTTGGAGCACAGCTCAGCTGCCTCTGGAGCATCCTGCCCCCAGCGCTGTGGTCCCAACACTTCCCTGGCACTGGCTGCAGGCACTTGGCAGACTCCAGGGTGAGCCAGCCATGGACCTTAACCGAACAGGCAATTTAATACCACAGAAAAGAGGAGCAGCTTTTTTCCAGCCTTCACCTCCTGAGCCAGCTAGCAGTGTGGTTGGAGAAGAGCCAGGCCAACTCGAGGGAACAGGCAAGAAAAGCAACCAGGTTCAGTGCTGTCTCCAGGATGGCTGAACAACCACCTCACCTGTAGCCTCCCCCAGTCTTGCTTCCTAAGGGAAACCTACAATAGCCTTTCAAAGATGAGCCTGAAAACTTAAATACCTCATTCTGCAGACTCTAACGACTACAAACGCACTTCACGCATTTCGCAGAGCAATGAAATTTGCTCCCTACACACTTCAGGGTGCCAGAGGTGCTCTCACAGCATGGCTTCTCCCCTGGACAGCTGGCCCTGCTGCCCCACCGATAGAGTGTGGGGCTGATTGAGTAAGGGCTGAAGGATGAAATGTGTTGCAGAGCAGCTGTCCCCACCCAGGCCGCCGTGGAGGCTGCAGAAATGTGGTCTTTCTCTCATCAGCAGATTGCTTGATCTATTTGGAGCAGTGCCTTTTCAACAAACCTTATCTCTGCATGTGTAATCAGTTATGCAATGTTCAAAGAAGAGCCCTGGATGATGCAGAAAGCTGAGCTTGCTAATGAGAGCAGGTCTAATTGCAGAGCAAACGTGTGATCGAGCCAGGGACCCAGCTCTGAGCACTGCCTTTTGGGGCAGAGTTGGCAAGGGTGGGTACCTTGTTAGCACGGCGGGATCGGGATCTTTGTTGGTGCAGGTATGCTGTTTGCTCACCAGCTTCAGAGGAAAACAGCTTTATTTTTATTTCTTAATGTGATGAATACACTAGCTGAGGGCGGAGCTGTGGCTGGATGCTGCTATCAGTCGTGCAGCACTAGGCTGTAAAGGGGCACAGTTTTCTAAAGACATTTGTGCAGGTGCAAAACCTCCCTGAAGGCAGATATGTACGTGACTCTCCCCAGCACGTGGTTACGGCGTGAAGGGTTAATTCGTGCAGCCAGAAGGAGGAGGTCTCTAATCCGTGTATCGTGTTTAGAACAGATTGATGCCAGCTATCATTTTAAATGCTCGCGATGCAACAAAAAGCTTTCTGTTCCTGGCTGGCTGTAGGAATGATGAGTGTGTGCAGCCATTCATCAGCTGCTCTTGTGTACACAGTTTCGTTATCCAACACAGGCAGTCAAATATTGTGAGCCAGTATCTTCCACCTTCTGCCCCATCCACCTCCCAAATTAGGAATCACTTAAAAAGAGTTTATTAAAAAGTAGCACTAAGTTCTTATCTCAATTGCTGGCTGATGTTTGAACGCTCACACTTTACATTTTCATGCTTCAAACTACACTGCTCTCCTAAAAGTACATGGTGACTGTAACTCAGAGACCTGAGATTTTAAAAAGAAGAAATAATGTATTTCCAAGAAAAACAGCCAGCCCCACTGGCTTCTACTTCATAAATAGTCTAAGCAGGTCTCGAGGACCTTCTCTCCCTACCGCCGTCACTTCACTCCAGTGCTTTGTGTCTGGGCTCAGAGCAGTTGCAGCTCTTCCTCCCAGCAGCAGTGACAGTGTGACCTCATGTCCTGCGTCCAGGCAAACCCAGCCACATGAGCTGGTTCCCATGTGCAGCCAAAAGAGCAGTCTGATGCTGATGAGAGGGTCTCCGGGATGGTATCTGCAGGCACAGACGGCATTTACCATCTGCAAGCAGAAAGTCATAGTCCTCAGGTGGGGAGAGCTGAGGGCATGAGTTGAACAGGAGTTAACCATCCTCGAAGGGCAGAAAATGTGGTTGGTAGGATTAAGCCAGAGATGAAGGGTTCAGGGAAGAGCTGTCATGGAGGGGACTGTTGGGACACCGTTGTAACTTTATTATTGCCTTTGCCCTCTGGGGCCCATAATTAACACACATAGGGAGTTACACATGATCTGCTGTGCCAACGCGGTGCTGAACCTCATAACCTGAGGTGTTACATCATCCCAAAGCTCTTCTAACCCAAGAAGGCTGTCTGGGCAGGGGATGCCAGGAAGCCCCAGTGTCCTCCCTGTTCCTGTGTAGGTGTCCCCAAGGCCAGAGGTGATTTCCCTGCTGGGCTCAGAGCATAGGAGATGGCGATCTCCCCTCCTCCTGCCTGCTGCCTCATGGGAGGCATATGCCATGGCTGTGATGTTAGGCACGAGCAGCCACCGTGACATGTAGTGCCATAACAGGGGGGTCACCCGTGCATGAGGCCATGGGAGCAGAAACCTTACTGCCCTGGCACTACCCTGGCTGAACCACTGCCTGTCCCCTGGGCATGGTGCTGTAGGGGATGGGGACCACCACCACTGGCCCCATCACAAGGTCTGGGACCATGTAGTGCAGGCAGCCCCTTGAAAATGGGTAACCTGTTTGTCACCCTGGAGGCAGGGAGGGCAAGGAGGGCCACCTCTTCGGGCCACGTGGCTGCAAGAGCAGCAGGGAGGGACACCAGCACCAGGGGAAGCAGGTCCACCTCGTCCCTGTTCCTGATGAGGGCTCAGAAGAGGCCTGTGGAGCTGAGGGGAGCGAGGATGATGGGGGCATCAGGCGGGGTGAGGATGGGTGTTGTGTCTGACGTGGTCTCTTCAGCCTCGCTCTCCACATCCTCCAAGCTCTCGCTGACAGAGGGGATGATCTGCACCACCTTCTCCTGGAAGTGCACCTGCTTGCGTGGGGCTGGTGGGGCTGCTGGTTGGGCAGGGGCTACTGGTGCCAGGTTCCTGTCCTTGCTGCCCTTCAGGATGCTCTTCATGTGGCCCAACAGTGAGCGGTGCTGCTCCCTCTGGGCCCCATGGAAGGTGTAGGTCTGCTCAGTGTCACCGGCGACGGTTGGGGCTGCCACGGTGGCCGAAGGGTCCACGTACTGGCCCACCTGGGGATGCGTCTCTTTGTGCCCTGGGCTCTTCCTCCTCTTGCTCAGCAAGAAGTAGGCCAGGGCAGTGAGCACCAGCATGGACCCTGGGGAGAAGATATGTTGGCTAAGGCAAAGCAAAGAGCTCACCAAGCAGTGCTTGGTCTAGCTAGCTCAGCACCACCTGCAACTGGCCCAGCACCCTGCACGTCCCCACCCTCTCTGGCCCCCAACAGACCATGCTCCTCTTCCACCCGCACTACTCCCCACCCCAGCATGGGCTCCTCACCAGGGATGGTGACATGCCAGACGAGGACGGGATGCAGGAAGCAAGCCACCGAGAGCAACGTGTACCCCAGGAATTTCTGGAAGCTCCCCGGGCATCTAGCTCTTTTCCAGCAGGCCTGTGTCAGGGATTCAGGCTCGTATCTGGGAAAAGAAACAGGGTTCCTGTGGGATGGGGCACCAAGCACATGACAAGAAGATTTGGACCTAACTGCCACCCATCTAGATGTGCAGATCCTCACTCTGTTTTTTCTGGAAACTGGTGTGTTGGTCAGGGAAGGCAAGCAAAGCCTGAGCCTCTCCTGTGGGGAGAAGAGGCCAGGGGCTACATCTGCCAAAGGTCAGCATCTCCTTGGTGTGTTTGCCCACTTGGCCACTAGTCAAGTGACTATTAGCTGGAGTAAGGTGTTGCCTCTAAGCTATCAGGGCTTTTGAGAAGTACAGCCTCTGAGAAGTACATAAGGATTTTCTACATTTTAACTTAAATTTCTGCACCACCTCTGGGAGGGAGCTGCAGCTCACCCTGGGAATCTGGCTCTTCCCTCAACCCCAGTCCCTTGCAGGGCTTCATACTGTGTGTTAAGAAGATGTTGCAGACCAGGGTTTGTCATGCTGATGCTCAGCAAATTATGGCCCAAGCCTGGGTTAAAACGCAGGTTTAATCGGCTGTGGCCATGGTTCCACTTACCTCCCCCCTGCCTGAGTGCACTTGCCATGGCAGTAGGGGCAGGACCTTTGGTCTGGAACTTGCAGCTCAGCTAGGTCTGGTGTTGCCTGTAAGGGGCAAGTTGCCTTAGGGAGGTCCCACCAAGGCTGGAGAAGACTGGACAGGGTCTACTCACGTGAAGCACATCTCCAGGAACAAACTGATAAAGAAGAAGCCTTCACAGACAGTAACTGCAACCCCTGAAAAACTGAAAGGTGGAGCTGTCAGGGGGGCAGGACTGGGCTTGAGTATGCTCTCCAGGTGACAGAAGGGGCAGAGAGGGCCAGGATTTACTGTCCAGCTCACAACAGAGTCTGTGTGCTGAGGTCTGAACACCCTCTGCTTGGCTAGTTTGTGGAGGAGAGCTCAAAGCCCTTCTGTCCCCGGGGGGTCAGCTTGCAGCCAGTGTCACCTCTGGCCTGCCTGAGTCTGCAGCAGCACGGATGCAGTAGCACCCCTTTCTCTAATAGAAATAGCTTACTCATCTGAAACCTAGAGATGAAGATCTGAATTCCCCAAGGCCTCGGCCACTGGTCCCTGCTGCTGTTGCAGTCTAGTCTAGTGCTACATATGCTGGAGGGGTCGAATGCATCACCTCCACCAGCTCTGACTTCAAGGGCAAAAATACTCACAGCAGATAGAAAGCCAGGCTTTTGAACTGTCCTTGCTGCAGAGTTTCTACACCCACGCCGATCAGCACTAGAAAGAGAAGGCAGGAAACATGCTGACTGCAGGGTTGGTTCCCAACTCTCCTGTGCCCCATCAGCTCCTGGGACCGATGCCCTGAGTCCCCCGGGGGCTGGTGATGCTGCTCATCCCGTGCTGTGCAGCACGTTAGGACAGCCAGCGCCCCCCAGCCGCATCCCCATCACGGCAGCCTTGGCACTGCTTGGGCTGGGAAGAGGTGCTCTGGGGATACCAGCTGGCCTTGGACAGCCTGGGGAGGTGAGCAGGGGTGTCCCGTGTCCCTCCCACCTCCTGCCATGCTGCTCCATCACGGCTATCATGGCTGCCACAGGGACTTCCCTCCCACTGCATCCATCTCTGCGCCCTCCTGGTCCGGGGACCTCTCTGCCCAGGTCCCCCCAGTGCCCCCAGGCTCTCTCCCCTGCCTTCCCTGCTTGCCCAGGCCTGCTGTGCCCAATGTGTGGCTGCAGGGCTGCAGCAGGACGGGGGAACTGTGCCAGCTGCCTTCACAAAGGGCTGTAGCCATAGCATCGACATCCTTTGCTAGCCAAACAGAAAAACATATAATGGTAGCAGGCAGATTAAAACCAGGGAATGAATGTCCCCTCGGTGCCCCAGCCAGCACAGCACACTGGGGAGTCAGTTTAAGGGGGATTAAGAGTATTAGCAAGGGTAAAATCTTCTCTGGACTGGCCATTGGGGGCCAATAGCTTTGGGGGATGGAAAATTTCCTTCAACATCCTTCAGTTCCTCACAAGAATATTTGCAAAATGGAGCAGAAATGAAGTGCCTCGCACCAGCCACAGCAAGTTGGTTGGTGTATGACCAGCCGGTCATGGTGCACGAGTGCCAGCAGCGTGGGGCTGAGCAGAGCCCATGTCTCATGGTCTAGGCAGTAACCACACTCCTGTCCATGCTTGAGGTCTCCACATCTTACCAAGCAGTCCCTGCCCATCCAATAGTGCTCAGGAGGTTCACCGCTGGTCCTGCTCAATGCACGTTGGCCAAGGCTTCATTTATCTGAGCTGCGGTTTGCCCCAGCTGGAGAGGGTACCAGGCTCCCAAAGGGGGATGCAGACCAGCGTCCATCAAGCCTGTGAAGTGGGTCCATTTCGAGGGTCTGTGCCTGAGCACACAGCTCTCCCAACCTGGCTGAGCAAAGCCCCTCTGTGGCCTCCCTGTGCCCCCTGGCACTGCTGGCCCCCACCAGCCGGGGGAGCGCTTGGGGCTCAGGCACCACCCTGCTCCGTGGAGGCTGCTTCTCTGGCCCCAAGCAGAGGCGCGGGGAAAGCGGTCTCATCAGAGGGCCGTGAAGCTGTGTCAGCTGTGTAAACCTACATGCAAAGTATTGTTCCTCACTGTCTCGTGACCGAGAAGCCTTCTTTATAATCCCTACCAGTGTGGGGTTCATTCAGTCATCCATTCATTCCCTGCGGGTGAATGCAGAATTCAACAGCTCGGCTGTTGTGCTTGAGTCTCTGCTCTGGATGGGCAGGTTTCCTAATTTTGCGCAGCTTCTGCTTTACCCACAAAGCTGTTTGGATGAAGAATCTGCAAGAAGCAAAGGGCTGTTTCCGAGGTGTTTGTTTGGACTAGTTGCTGCCTTGATTTGGATCTTATCCAAACCATGTGGCCAAAGGCACATGATTAGGAATTAAATGGTTGAAAGCATGAGAATTAAGAAATAAGTAAGGACTCTCTCCCCAGATGCAGAAATCACAAGGCCTAAAATCTCTTAACTACAGAGATGCCCCAAACACTGCAGGGAAATGCGGGGCCGCTTGATCACTCTTCACTAACTCGCCATGAGACTCTGCCGACAGCAGGGCTGTCTGATTCCCTCCCCCCCGCAACTCCCCCCGAAACCCTGTAGCCCCACCATTGCAGACAGCCATTACACTCCAGGATCCTGGGGGAAAAGGAGGTTTATGTTATGCGGATAACCTTCTGTGTTTGCCAGCAGCTTATGGAGCTGGCCAGGCCTTCTCAGAATCAATTAGGGAGGCTGGTGCACTCTCCTCTCCCTTTCATATTTCTTTTCAAACAAAACCCATGGGATTCTCTTCTGCGTGGTTTCGATTTCATGCACAAGCCTCATGCACCTCATCAGGCACTAAACACTGCATCAAGCTGCTTTCTTACTCTATTGAGACACATAGAGGAATAAAACACAGGCACCTCCCATTCTTCACTGGCCTGTTGGGAAAGTCAGATGATACTGGGAATGCATCAGCGCTATGGAAAGGCACAGAGATGGGTACTGCAGCTGCCTATGCTCTGCGACGCTCAGCAGAGAGACGACTGCACTGCCCATTTCAAGAAGAACTACAGAATGAGGTGCAGATGATGCAGAATGATGAAAAGAAAACAAGCAGGAGAGAGAGATTTTGTTCCACTAAGACACTTCCAAATTGTAAGCTACTTCCAATTTTGCTGTTCTAGCTTTAGTTTTCCCATGGCAACAAGCTCCTGTTGTCTCCCAGGAAGGTCTCTATGACTTTCCCTGGAGGTTTAAGAGAGAATATGACCAGCATAGGGCTCCCGTGGGCCCAGGGAGGATGGGGATGGAGAAAGGAAGAGATTTGCATTTGCTGGTTAAAGCAGTGTCCCAGCTCCTATCTTTTGCAGTCTCATCATGATGTGCACTTATCTACTGGGAGTTTGTATAAACTCAGAGACTCAAATCTCTGCCTGTTATTGGTCCTTTAGGGCACATTCCAGAGCACAGCTGCCAGTGTCCCTGCTGGGCTTTAGGTGTCCTTGGGGACCTGTGCTCTCTTCAGCTGACCTGTGTGCTTTCCACTTTGCCCCTAACTTGAACAAAGTGCCTCTCAGGGCTGTCTGCAGTTGATAAAGGAAATGCAAAGGCAGGCGGGCCTGCTGTGACCTACTCTGCCATGTCTGAAATGGGGAAATTCCCAGGGGTCTGACACAAGAACCACAGGCACCACCTCAAGTCACCTCTCACCAGGAACCTCTGGTTCACACATTCAGCCTTTAGCCAGATGAGGCACTTTGATCTCTGCTTTACTGATGGGGAAACCGAGGCAGAGAGGGCTGCCTGTCCTGCCCCATAGAAGCGAGTCAGCAGCAGTGCCAGGGTGAACCCCTGAGCCCTCCCTGTTAGCTGTTTCCCCATGTGCCGTCCAGAGAAGCCCCATGCGAAGAGGGTTATTCACTGTATCTCAGTCCTTCTGGGTGAGACGCCGTGCCTGAGACAGCCAGCTCAAAACACCTGCACTTGATGAGAAACCAAATGCTCAGATGTGTCACCAAGCCCAGAGGACGCTGTCCCCAGGCAGCCCCCGGCAGCAGGCGAGAGGACACAACTAGCCAGGTGGGTGAATTTATGGTGTCTGCACTGCAGCTATAACCGGAGCTGCTCCCCAAGCTTGCTCCCCAAGCCTGCTCCCCAAGGGGCCGCTGGAGGGGCAGAGCAGAACTTTGGCAGTAGCTGTGCTCTGGTGGTGGGGACCTCTCCGGCCTGCCTGGCACAGGGCACAGCACTGTGCGCAGCACGAGGAGCTCCTCCTTCATTTTCACATCCCTCAGAGCAGCCTGGCAGTTTTGTGCAGCCATGAGTATTTTGCTTTTCAGTCTCATTCACATCTTGCCTGTGCCTATGTCTGTCTAATAAGAATATAACTTAGTTTTCAATTCCATTTGTGCTTTAACTTGTTCTCTGCTGTACTGAGTACTGGCTCTTCCTTTCTTACGTCTCACTGTGCTTCCCACAGCATCTGGAAAAAGCCTAGTCAGGCACCCAGCACTCTCCCTCCCTGGGTCCCAAAGCAAAAGTGAGCAAGTTCCCTTGTCCCCCTCACAGGACGGGGCAGTGGCTGCACCTGGCCAAAGGCAGGGAGACAGCTCAGGGGTCCCGACACCCACTTGGTGCCTTTTAGTGCCAAAGAAAAAGAGAGCTTGCTCTTACCTGCTGCGGTGGAGATGCCCAGAAATCGGCAGGTGTACTCCAGGGCGCTCCAAAACACCTTGTGCCGCATGGCGAAGAGATGAAGACTGTGGTGCTGACCAGGCAGAAGCTCCTCTTCAGAGCTCCCACCTCAGGTGTAGCCCAGCAGCTCCCAGCCACGGGCAGAGCCTCCTGCGCCCAGGACCAAGTGACCTTCCCAAAGGAAAGGGCAGTGCCTGCAGGACTGGCCACCTCCACCGGGGCCTCCCAGGGGAGGGTGGTGGGAGAGCGAGCTGGCACCACAGGGAACCGGTCAGCGCTGCTTCCCGGGGCTCCCGCGGGGGCTGCGGAGACGTGGCCTTTCCCTCCTTGCTTGCCGCTTGCTCTCCTTGCTGGCCAGCGGTGATTAATGATTGGTAAGGAGGGGGTGCAGCTTTGGGAGCATTTGCACCCGGGGTGCACGGCCTTTCCTGTTCCCGAGGAGGAGGCTCTGGAAGCCCAAGCTGATTAAATGCATGTGAAGTCATTAGTGCTGTGCAGTTCCCGGCAGGTTAACCATTTGTGAGGATGGTGATGTTTGCTCTTGGTGAGAGAGCGGCACATTTTTGGCAAGCTGCGAGGGTCCAAGGGCACCCCAGCCATGCTGCCTCCTGCAGCTGAGCCCCCCGCCACGGCTGCTGCTCACTGTGCAGGCTTTGCCGGGCTCTGACTGGTACAGCTGGGGCAGCGTCTGGGCTGGTGTGCAACCAGAGGAACAAGGAGATCAGATCCATTCCCAAGGGGCCTACAGACCCAGGCTGACCATAGCAGTGGAGCTGTAGACTTCCCTTCTTGGGACCCTCAGTGAAATGTGTTTCTGTGTTCAGAGCTGTTTGAATAGCACCAGGGTTACACAAATGCCCTGGCACGTGGAGTAGGGTGCATCGGTACTCTGACCTCTTTGTGGTGGCTTGGGTAGACAGCTTGGGGGTCTTCAGCTTGATTCTGCAGGACGCACCACCTCTGGAGAGGGGCAGCCCTAGGCATGTCCTGCTCTGGACCCCCTCTGTGCTTGAACGAGGTGCATCTCACTGGGGGTCACCGATTCGATCCCCAGCTGCCGCTCTGTGGCGAAGAGGAGGTGTCAGCGGCAGCGTGGGGTCATGCTGTGACCGGCTGACCCAGTCGTGCTGACCCGACCATGGCCAGCGTCAGGCGAGTCGCTGCAGCCCCTGCCCCTCGCCATGCATGGGGTGAAGCCGGCAGCGGTGCGGGAAAGGGGCTGGGTGGATCACAGGCAGCCCTGCGGGGAGGCAGCAACCGGCCGAGCCTGTCTCCCGTCATCCCTCCTCGCCTGCCAGAGCCCACGAAGCTGAACCTGGCCAGTACGTGCTGTACTGACACGTCCTGGGGATAGAGGTCTGAGGGCACAGCAGCAACAGCTTCTTCCACAGGATCTTGGTCTGTATTTCAGACTGGGATTTTCCCAGGACAGCCAAATGCCCAAGCTCATTAAATGGGTCTCTAATTCCCCTAAATAACTGCAGAGAGTGTTTTCCTGAACACTTACAAGGTGGTGGGTGGCAGGGATTTTGCAGCAGGCAGTGCTGACAAGGTTTGGGGCACTGGAAAAGCCCACTGGAGAAGGGCTTCCAGAGCAACCTGAGGGGCAGCACTGAGTGGTGCAGACCCAAAAAGTGTCCTTGCCTTGCAGCACTGGCACATTGCCGTTGGGTGTTCCCGCTCCCTCTTGTCCTCCCGCACCACCGCGGGCATTTGAAAGAACTACGGGTTTTCCACAACTGCTGACTCAGCGGTGTGTCAAAACTTCCTTTTCGAGAGAGACGGGAAGAGGGAAATGGAGGCACGCCAGCGGGGCAGGGCCCGCGCAGGATGGGGAAGCGCCCGGCGGGCG
>NW_009260182.1:10159170-10159590 GCF_000687185.1 Egretta garzetta | reverse complement strand
GGGAGGTGGTCGAGTCCCCATCCCTGGAGGTATTTAAAAGAAGGATAGATGAGGTGCTTAGGGACATGGTTTAGTGGTGGGATGGCAGGGTTAGGTTAAAGGTTGGACTCGAAGATCTCAAAGGTTTTTTCCAACCAAAGTGATTCTATGATTCTATGATTAACATTGATATATTGAATTTCAGGTGTTCCTTTACAAACATGAATGCCAGAAAACTATGTAAAAAGCAAATAGGTGAAAGGAAGACATCAGAGTCTTTCAGAATCACTTAGAGCCATGAGTTTAAGCTCGGAGAAAAGCAGCCAACACCACAGAGCAATCCTGAGTGCTGCCGGCACCCACCCTTCAGCAGCACCCGGCACCCCTCAATGCAGCAAGCCACGGCTTCCTCCCGTGGTGGGGGGCCCCGCTGGCCAGGTG
>NW_009260182.1:10150033-10153829 GCF_000687185.1 Egretta garzetta | reverse complement strand
TGAGGTGCTTAGGGACATGGTTTAGTGGTGGGATGGCAGGGTTAGGTTAAAGGTTGGACTCGAAGATCTCAAAGGTTTTTTCCAACCAAAGTGATTCTATGATTCTATGATTAACATTGATATATTGAATTTCAGGTGTTCCTTTACAAACATGAATGCCAGAAAACTATGTAAAAAGCAAATAGGTGAAAGGAAGACATCAGAGTCTTTCAGAATCACTTAGAGCCATGAGTTTAAGCTCGGAGAAAAGCAGCCAACACCACAGAGCAATCCTGAGCGCTGCCAGCACCCACCCTTCAGCAGCACCTGGCACCCCTCAATGCAGCAAGCCACGGCTTCCTCCCGTGGTGGGGGTCCCCGTTGCCAAGGTGGGCAGTGCGGCACGCCGGGCTGTTAGTCTGAAGCTCTTATTGAACTGCACCGAGCTCTTACCCAGAAACAAAATGACTTTGTCTAAGTGCCCTTGACAGCAATGTTTCCTTTCTGGAGAGCAACAAGCCCCGGGGTTTAAAATAAACATAAATTTATGGGTGGTGGTGGTGACGGAGGAACCGGAGCTATTTGGGAAAGGCAGATTAATATGTTAACAATTTAAACCTCCTGTCTCCCTCCCATGCTCCCTTAGCTGCTGCCTAACCTCCGTCCTCTGAGTGGCCTATGACAGCCTTCCTGAGGGTCCGTGTCCCTCACCTGGGGACACCCTTAGCCTGGGGTAACTTAAGGTCTTCTTCACTCGCTGTTCGTGGTGCACTAGTGCTTCTCTCACTCCAGTGAGAGTGAAGGGAGCATGGAGTGAGAAGGACAGGTATCCTCAGGCTTTCTTTGTAGCAACACTCCTTTAGCAGCTCCTGACTGACTTTTAGGAATTTTTTGGCTAATGGTCCTACAAAGCAACCTCACATGAACCTGATTTTTCTTGGTAGAGGGGTCCCTTCTCGTTCTGCCTCTGTACAAGTGGTGAGATGATACCCTCAATGAAACCGTGAGCCATTTGAGTGTGTTTTGGTGAGGTTTTTAGGAATGACTTTATGCAGTCAGAAGAGGACTGAGAACTTATGACTTTAGAGGGGCTTAATAGCCTGTAACCAACACTACAAAACCTATGCGGCAGCACAGCCTGTTCTGGGACACGTAATAGCAGTGGTCCCCACTGCACATTAAGCCACTGCTCTTGCACGGAGGCTTGCCGTTTGCACTTTGGCTGCCAGCCAGGATTCACATTTACAGGCTGCTTCCAGTGATATATGGGTTGATTTGAGAGGATTTTATGTCGGTGTTAGGGTTTCATGGTGATGTTAGTCCTCATCTTCATCTCTCCCTCCTCACGCTTTACCCGAGGCATTTTGCTGTGGCACAGCCACTGTGGCTGTTCTGTGCCCAAGGCCTGTGCCGAGCGGCCGCCCTGGGAAGGCTGTGGGCAGCAGCACACACCTCGTGCCTTGCTTTGGCGAAATGGTGACGCTGCAGGAGCGCTGTGGTGAGTGGAGAGTCCCGTCACGGGGGGTAGGGCACCACAAGCCATGCTCCAGCAGAAACCTATGGGAACACGCTTGACTTACTCAGCTATTCTCACTCCCTGCCCATCACATAAAAACAGCTCCCAAACTGCCTTGCACAATGCTCAAGAAATTTGTTTCTGCTACTTCCCCCCCTCTCCTATCTCTAAGCCCTCAGCTATAACCACCACATCCAGCAGCCTTGCTTGGCAGCCTTGCTCCCCTCTCCGAGCAGTAGCAGCGGAGGCGGGATCTCCTTCCACCAACACGTCCATCTGAGACAGACTGACCCCTACGCTCTCCCTTGGCCACCGAAGGACAGGCAGCCAGCAGGCAGCTGCCCAGAGCCTTTGCAGCAGTGCCACGTCCTGCCTCCCTGGCCCTCCTTCACCAGGTCACCTGTCATGGAGAGGACATGGATTTTCATGACAGCCAGCTGATGGTAGAGGGAGCCAGTTGATTGGAAACACCAATAAATTGCAGCTGTGGATTCACTGGGTACAAACATCTCCTTGCAGTCAGTGAGAGTTTGTCTCTGCTTTGTATCACCAGTGGTCCACAGCTTTCCCAACCCATCTGAATGAACCGGGAACATCCTGAGGTGAGCTTGGCAGCCCCTCCTCTCCTGGGGCAGGGCAAAAACATGGCACTAGGGTGCCTGAAGCCACATAAGCAGAAAAGCCAGGGAGAAAATCTTAAGTCTGCCCCCTCTTCCTTTTCTGTAACCCCTAAATCATGTCCTCTGGAGCCTTCAAACCTGGGGCAGTGCTGCAAGCCATGCTGGGGATGCCCGGCAGGGGACAGCAGGGTCCCACCACTGCACCGGCTGCTCCTTGCAAAAGGCAGCTGTAGCCCACCCTCTGCAAGGTGGTGATGAAAAGCCGCCATAAAGTTTTACTGTTGGAACAAGAAGAGCGTGATAGACACCACATGGATCTGAAAGGGGCTGGGGAGAGCCCAGAGCTGCAGCGAACACGAATCAATAACTGGCCTGTTTTGCTTTATGCTCTGCGACATGCTGCTGAACACTCACCCACTGCTCTGGGAATTTCCCAGCCCTCCAGGGATGGGGCCAAGGCTCAGCAGCACACTGCCCCAATTGTCCCCCACCAGGACAGCCAGCCCCAGGGGCCTTTGGCAGTGCAGCCCCAGTGCCGCAGGCTGAGCCAGTGGAGGGGGTGAGCTGCAGGGGCTGGTGAGGAGTCGTCGTGCTCACAGCCGCTCCTGGGGACCTTCTCGCTGCTGGCATGGATGGGGAGGCACCATGTCTCTCAACAGGTCTGGCACTTGCACAGGCTCTGCCCTGTGCCTGGCAATGGCCAGCGGTGAGCGCCCATCCAGGCGTCCGGCGTTAATAAAGCTCATCACACTGGCGCGGGATGGCGTGGGGGGGCCACTGGGGGGAAGGGACAGAGGTTGGTGCCTCTGTGGCAGTGGAACTCTTAAACAGAAACTGGGTGTGGGAACACATCTGATGTACTTGTGGGGACCTCACAGATCTCTACAGCACCTCTATCTCACGCTGGTGGGTGAGGGCCAAGGATCCAAGCAGACCATGCCTCTGCCTTGCTGTGACTCCTGCTTTCCCTGTGAAACCTGCAAGCCTCCCCCCCCGACCCCAGGCTAACTCCCCTCGCTCAGAAGGGGACCTCCTGGCACGCCAGCATGAAATTCCCTTCTCCTATTTGGTCACCTGTTTGACACCAACCTTAGAGACTTTCCAAAAAGTGGACCGGCTTTCCAAAACACTTGCTCCCTGCTGCAGCATGGCGGGGTGTGTGGGGGTCCTGGCTGGCCATCCCCCAGGGCTCTGCTCTGCTCAGGACAGCTGGGATCAATCCCCATTCCAGTGCCACCCTACTTGGACTGGGTGGGCTGGGCGCTGGACACCAAGCTTGAGGTGTTTTACATAGCGCTCAGCAGAGAGGTCTGTGATTGGGCTGTACACATACGTGTGCGCGTGTTGGTATGTATGCACTGAGAACCCACATGTGTGTCTTAAACCAAGCTGTAATAACAAGAAATATCAGAAGCAGATTTATTTACTATACATCTGATCAATAGCAAGGGTCCCAGGGGTTGGTGCCCAGATCCCAGAGCCATGTGATTATGCAAGGACCTGCATGAAGACACACTTCTAGCTCACAAAATTGCAGAGAAAAGCTGCAAAAAGAGACTCAAAACCCAGAGAAAAGAAAATTCCCAAGTGAAAAAAATCTTTGTTTGTTATTATTAGTAGTATTACTTCTAATTGCATGATTTAAACTCATGGCCTTTGGGGGATGACAGCAAAGCTAAAT
>NW_009260182.1:10145133-10150009 GCF_000687185.1 Egretta garzetta | reverse complement strand
GCCGCAGTGGAACAAGGGAGAGGAGACATCAGGAGAGCTGAGACTAAGTTCAAAGCACAAAGTTCAAGGCTAAGCCCCAAGGAAACAAATGCTGCAACCTCACTGCTTCTCAGCTGCCTGCGGAGTTCCTTTGCTGACAGCAGAGTGTGAGTGGTTAGGAGGGCTGAGACAGGAGTGGGGCTGGGAGGTGGCAAGGACCTGACAGGGACAGGGGTGCTCCCTCCAAGCTGACGGGGTGATGCCAGCTAGCAGGATGCACGAGCTGCTGTCCAGGGAGCTGCCAGGGACCTGGCTGCTCCTGCCAGCAGGAACATGCCCGATGCACCAAGTGGTGGCCAGCTCCACGTGGCAGGCAGGAGCCCTCTCCAGTAGGATTGCCCCCACTGCGCCGAGGGCAAGGCGGCAAAGGCGCCAAAGCCTCCACCATCTGCTCGGTCCCTGCCTCTGCTGAGAGGGAGCGGGGTGAAGGGGAGGCCTCAGCGTGACGGGGTTTCTGTGGCACGCCTGGGGTCTGCCCAGGAGCAGAGCTCAATGCTGGGCTTGGTGGTGGGGATTTGGGGGCCTCATCCCTCTTCTTTGGGAATCTCTGGTCTTAGGGAACCTGATCTTGGCTCTCAGGTGGATGACAGGCTATCTCAACTTGGCACATAAAGAGGGAAAGGAGACATGTAGGAAGCTGCGTGTGTCATCTTGAGGCACGGCTACACCCTGTGCAAGTCCCTGCGTGTCCTCTGTGTGCCTGCTGCCCCTCGGTTTCTGTCCTTTCTTGCGGGAGCATGGGCTTGGTCAGACTCCCCTGCTGTGAGCTGCTCCCATACGATGGCTGTGGGGACTCCAGACATGTTCAGGGGTGAGCTGACATGTCACACATACCATGTCACCCCCACATGCAGGAACCCCCGCCATGAAGCAGTCGGCGTGCCACAGGACTTGGAGAGACTCGTCATGCTGAAGCTGGCATCGATGACTCTGGATGGATTGCCACAGTAAAAATAGATCCAGCTCCTTTTTCCGCAGAGTCTGCACGTCTGGGCTGAAGTCTAAAACATTCCCAGAGTATATTGAGTTTGATGTGGCAAAGGCCCCCTCGCAGGTGGGTCCTGTTTAAGAGGCAGTTAGAAGCCATCGATAAGGCAGACACAGGCAGGCAGAACAGAGGGGAAGGATCACTTCCCACAACATAGACATAGCTTGGGATCTGGATGTGAAGGCCATGGATTTCAGCCCCATGGGAGGCTGTGGTTCATGTGAGCACACATCCACTTTTCCCACTGGCACTGAGAAATTCCTTAACCCACAAAAAGTCCCATGGGACAGGAGTGATCAAACAGGGAGGGGAATGAGGGGCTTGAAAGACCCATCTCCACCTTTACCGATAACATTTTGTTTCTAACAGTGGGCTGTAGCAAAAGAAGTCCAGCCCCACACCATAGGTCAAGAGAAAGCACAGGGCCCAGGGGGTACCAAAGATAACTGCACAGGAGCAGGGCAGAGGCAGAAAAAGGACCCATGAGATACTCCAGAGCAGTCTCAGCCTATTTGTGTGTAGCTGAAGAAGGGATGAAATCAATCACACATATTCTCTCTGAATCAGCAGTTCAGCTGCTGTTGGGACCCCTGAATAAAGACTGTAGCCCGCTCTCAAGGCCAGCCAATTCCTTCCTCAGTAGCTGCCAGTGGATACGAGCTCTGGGCTGTCACGCCAGGAGGTGTTTGAACTGCTGGCCAAGCTGTCTAAGCCTCCGTCTCCCCTCTTCCAACTTCTCCATCCCCTCAGCCCCCTCTATGACAACATTACTAATAGGAGCTGTCACCCTGGGAGGCAGCAGCTCGTGGCAGCAGCGCCAGAGGCACGTGCAGGGGTGAGAGGGCGTTCACACGGGGTTGCTTTCCCCGGAGAAGCGTGACGTGTTGCAGCGTACTGCGTGTGCAGGCTGACTCTCATCATGGAGACCTGGCAGCGTGGACAACAGGAGCACTATGTCAGCATAAAGTAAACGCTCTCAGCTTTTCTAGCACGCTGACTCATTTTCGTTGTGAATGGGGAAACTGAGGCAGGGTGATGCCTTGATCCAGACAGTGTCACACAGCATGTCAGCAGCACAGCTCACCCGAGGAGGATGAATCTTGCCTGCCTGTTGATGAGTCTGCACATCCCTTGGGAAATCCGATGGTAGCTCTCAACCAAAAAAGATACTCAGCTAAAGCATAACACAATTCATTCACAGGACTCAGAATAAATGCTAAAAGTTGTGCTGTGGTGATGAAGAGTGAGGCTTACCCCTGTGCGGAGCAGGTCTGTAACAAGGCCAATACGCTGCCTTAACACCACAGAATGAGGCTGATGTTTTATTTTCTCCTGTACAGACAGGAGTTGCCACCGCAGGAGGAAATGCAGTAGTGTAAAAGGAGCTCGCAAAGAGATCAAATATTCATGTGCAGGCTCTCGGTCTGGAGCATATTTCATAAGGATGGATGGAGGAGGCGTATTTTATCAACTAGCGGGAAGAGGGAGTGCTAGTAACTCTCAGTGTAAACAAGCTCCGTGCATGAGGTTCAGCCCACAGACATTTATCCATCCATCAAAACCATTTGACTTTTTGCCCTCTTTTCTGGCAAAGGGGACTGGTAACTTCTCCCTGCGTGGGAGCAAACAAGGTGTGCACAGCAGTGATGGATTCACCTGGTGATTGAGACATACATCAAAGAGCCTGCTTGCTGTGTTTCGAGGCCCAGCGAGCAATTTATAGAAGGATTTATGCAGATAAATAACCAGAGAGATTTATGTGAAGCAACACAAAACACATGTTTTTGGCTGCAGCGATGTAGAAATGCTCAAGTACTTGCAAGCTGCGTAGCAGGGGTTATTTATTCCTGTTCAGTAGGATTTCTTCTGGGGCTTCATTTTACTTGGCATTGCCTCCAAAAGGCTGCAAAGCAAGCAAGCACAGCAGGATCCATCACTTCTTTTGCTACGTTGCCTAAAAAGTTTTCAAGCGCATGTTTAAAACCGGGAAGTTTGTCACATCACCCCTTGCTGGGGCTGGGAATAGGAAGAGGCTGAGAGCAAAGAGAAGCAGCAGCAAAGGAGCCAGCCAGACCTCCTGGAGACAGGGGTCAGATGAGGTTAGATGAGTCCCTGGACGGACCATGGATGCCAGCTGCCTGTCCCCCAGCCTAGGCACCGGGCACTGGATCAGAAAAGAGGAAGCTTCCTCTGTGAACCCTATGGCCCTGCCATGGCTAGGGAGATTTGGAAGGAGAGGAGTAGGCTGTCCTGTCCTCAGCTGGAAAGCTGGGGTGTAAACTTGAGTTTGTCTGCCACATCAGATCTCCAGGTGTGAGTTTGTGGGTCTGGGCAGAAGTTTCTGGCCATGTATTATATTTTTCTGGCTTGGGCATCCCCTGCGATTCTGGGTACCGCTGACTGTGTTGTACCTCACTTTACACTGATGTCCAGTCCCTGAACCTGGCGTGGGCTCTTCTGTGCTTGCTGAAAAGTAGGAGCAGGCTCAGTTCTGCATTAGCGTGACAGCGAGCCAGGGCTTGGGTGTGCTCTCACTGCTGTCCCGCCCTGCGAGCTCACCCTCTTGGGTGGCCACCTGCCCTGGACCACCTTCCTCCTGCCCCTTTGCACCCGCGGGGAGGCGCAGAGGACTGCATCGGAGCCAGCAGCTTGATGAAGACCTCTTCAGTCAGAAAGGATTCACCATGGGGCAAAGTCACCCTCTAACCTAGCAGAGGGTGTGCACCAGTGAGAGCTGTTGGTTCGCACAGCCAGTCCCAGCCGCACTACATGCAGCCCCCGGTGCAGCCGCTCACCCGACAGAGGGTCAGATCCCCCACCACCACACGACATCACGCAGGAGGTGGTGAGGCAGTTGCCTGGCAGTCTTCTCCTGAACTGCCCCCCTGACCTATTTTTCCAGTCCAAGCTGCTTCTTTTTCAGGAAGGAACAAGGGAGCTGCTCATTATTCCTGACGTGCCCAGAGCTGCCCCCATATGATGTGCACCTTGGTCAACGCTGATGTACATACATACCAGTGACAGTCAAGCCTGTAGAAATCCTTTCCCTTCTGGTTGCATACCACACATCCATAAAAATTCCCCCCTACACCTCCTCCTGTCCCCCAACCCTCTTTCCTCCAGGTCTCCATCCCCTGGTGCTAGAGGCAGATCTTAGCACTGCCAGTAACCGGTATTTCCCACCCCAGGTAGAGAAAAAGATCAACTGTTTTAAGCAAAGTTGTGACTGCTCCCACATCTTAGGCTCCCTTTCTCTGTGCAGAAGTGCAGGGCTTGGGATTTGCCTGGGAATCAGCCTTCTCATCCATGGGAAAGACCCCCTGCCCTCATGTATGCTCACCACACAGGCCATTTTATTTACATAGCTGGGTCCACACATTTATATTTAGTATGTTTGAGAGGCCACCACTGACTAAATAAGCTAAAAAAGAGCCTGGAAGAAGATGCATGGACGTTAGGGAGGGGGGATATGAGTGAAAACTGGGGAGGCTAGAGGTAATTCCAGGGTTTGCTTGGCTGTGTGTCCTTGAGTGCTGGTGTCTCCTGCTGCGAGCAAAAGGGCCAGAAGTTGAGGTCACCTTTGGATGTGAACTCAGGTCAGATTCAGGCCCTTCTTTAAACATTCTCTCAGGGTAAGTCACGCTTGAATAGGACTTGGCTTTGCCCTGCCCAGAAATTGCAAAACCAACTCAGTCTTGTCCACCCATTCTTATAGACTATAAGATGACTCTATATATGTCTATATAGAGACAGCCTTATACTGATGTCATCATTTTTGGTTATCATGTAAGTCTGACCAGAGTCAGGCCCAAAGTCCCTAGATGCAGCACTTTAAGTCCGGTCTCTCCA
>NW_009260182.1:10142512-10144957 GCF_000687185.1 Egretta garzetta | reverse complement strand
TGCAAACCCCCCTTAGAAGGAGAAAGCATACGATGACAGTAGGGAGCTGATTGTGCGTTCCTCTTCCCCCCCTACCCTGCATGTCTGGCATGCATTTCTCTTCTCTTGTTTGCTAGAAACACACTGTGGGGCAGCATTTGCTTTTCAGTTGGGAATACTTACTAAAACCGAAACATTAGACAGGACCGCTGCTCAATTGCTGTGGGCATGGTGCAGCTGCTGGGTCCCCCTCTCCCCTTGCCAGCGCCCCCATGCCTGCTGAGGGCAGCAGGGCAAAGATCCGGGCTGCTCGTGGGCAGCGGCGTTGAGTTGGAGGAATGGCTTCAGACCAAGTTTTGGTGCCAAATAGGCAGTAACTTGTCTCAGATTTGCTTTTGTCTTCTTCACAGGAAATGTTTGAGTAAAGTTGGTCAAAACAAACATTGGGAATAGCATTCATTGTTCAGTTAAGATTGGGTGGGAGGTGGAGAGGCTGCAGCAGAGGATCTCCCGTGAATGTGGTCCTGCTGAGCTTTGCTGCATCTCACAGTGTATTTTTGAGTCAAAATTGCAACCAAAACCAGAATAAAACCTCTCGAGATACATGCAATTTTCTTACCTTTTTCTCCAGCTCTACGTCACATTTTTCTAATTACATACAGCCTTTTTAAAAAACAAACAAACAAACAGATGGATGACTTTCAACCTGTGGATTTTTAACAAGTTCTTTGCTTGGACTCTCTCCTCCCTCCTGCTGACTATTGGGGGCTGTCATGAATCAGCATTGCCTTGTTTCTGGATGGCAACTGTTCAGAAAGGAGAATAATTCTATTAATTTAAAGCACAAAGTTAGAACTCACTCTGAGGTACAAACCCCTTGGCAAATTGTTCCTGTTAACACAAAACCAATGTTTTGGACACAATGCTATGCAAACAGAGTATGTGCCTGAGCACAACATACTTGGATCTGACCATAAGCTTCACTTTCTACTGTGCACCACCACAGCTTGTCCAAGCACAGCTTGCCATCACGCCCTCCAGAAATGTTCTGAGCATGTTGTTATGGGATTATCCCAATGCTTAAAGCTGTGATCTGGGGCTAGCAGTAGATACTGTCACTCATCTACTGGCTGGCATCCATGTGTTTGTTTCTTCCTCAACCTTTTTCCTGCTTCCCAGGCTGTACCTGGGGGAATTGTGGCTGGAGTTTTAGGAGCCAAGATCACCTTCACCTGGGAAAGCCAGGGAGGAGGTCACCTCTCAGGTGAAGGGTGGGCTCGTCTGGTTGTGGTGGCCTATGGAAGTACAGCAGGATACTTAAATATCAAAGGCAGCAGTTGTGTTGGTTTTGATGGGTGATGTTTGTTCCTGGGGAGAAGGTGGCTCTAAGCTGGGCACAGCCACTATGGTTTGGGAAGTGGGCTTTGAGGTATTGGGGATGAGCCCTGCCCCTCTGTTGCTGCTGTCACTTGATGTCTTGGTTTGGAGGTATGGGTGTGTGCCCGGAGCATCTGGGTTGCCTCTTTTTTGGTCTTGGAGGTTCCAACCAAACTGACCACCTCATGGGTATCTTCTTTTTTTTTATTATTTTTTTTCCTTTTCTTTGTTTGTTTTAATTCCCATCAAAATAGCACCTTGGAAGTAGAACCTGCCTGGCAGTAGGAGCTGGATACACCTGGTGAAAGACTGACTCTGAAGGTGAGTGTCTCACCCAGAGGAGTGCACTATTATGTCCTATTTTACTACAGTTTAAGGCTTTACATTTGGTTCTGCTTCTAAAGTGGAATGAAAGCAAGTTCATTAAATGTTTTGTTCCTACACATGTGGAGGGAGTTGATCTGTTCCTGGCAGCATCTCTGGTGGCACACAGCCTGTTGCAGCTCCAGGGATGCTTCTCCTGAAAGGTCTGCTGGAGCTGGTCTGTGTCCGCAAATAGCTTTGGTCCTAGCTGAAAGGTTTTTTCTTATCATAAACATATTTAGTAGAAATGCTGTGTTCTTCAGCAATTCTTTCCTTCCTCTAGGAATTACAGCAGAGTAAGTGAAACTTTGAAATGAGTCTGAAGTATGCAACTCTCCAGTCCCATGGCCATCCTGCAGCAATAGGGGCTCTGCTGGTGGTGTTGGGGTCCTTGGGGGAGATGGTGTTGCTCACCCAAGCTGGTGGTGCAAACAGTGCTAAATTCCTGCCCAGCAGCCTTGTCCTCAGTAGGCTTTGTGTAGCTGCTGACCGGGGCAATCTGTGAGCGTAGCTACCCGGAGCAGCGAGGGCAGCGTGCTGCTCACCTGCTGTGGCTGGGAGTGCTCCCTGCACAAACAAACAGGGCTTGAGGACCACTCCTTAGCCAGCAGCCTGTTTCCATTAGCTGAATGCCAGCAACCCCCTCCCCTTGAGGAGGCAAATTGCCTTTATGTCCTCTGATAAGAGCTTTAATTATGAAGAGAATGAAAAAGTACTTTTCTTTTT
>NW_009260182.1:10132288-10142494 GCF_000687185.1 Egretta garzetta | reverse complement strand
TGTTGATGGTGCAAGGCTCTCTGGCCTGGTTTGTGCTTTGCCAGCAAAAAGTGGGGGAAAAGAGCAGGGTTCTGAGGTTCAGGCAGGCTCTGCATGTGCTTGGTGCCAGCAGCAGTGCTTCCAGGGAGCTGACAGCTGAGTGTCCAGGCTGTGATGCTGCAGTACTCTGCCGCAAGCCCCCAGCACCCCAGAGTTGCTCTGCTCCACTGGGAAAGGGCCTTTCCCTTCCCCACTGAGGTCTCCTGAGCCCTGAAAGGAGCTGGGGCTTAGCTTGCCTCTCAGGGATGTCAGCAGATACAAATTTCACTTACTGTCAGGGGTTAAGGAGCCTATTTTTTTGGATAGCAGTGGCAGCATTTTCAGTTAACAGGTATGATGGGGACTGCGGGGTTGTGAATCTCCTGCATGCTATGATAAAATTGGTTTAAACTCTGGCACAAAATTCAAAGGAAATTTCAAACTTTTTTAGAAAGTCAGGCAGAAAATGGGAGCTCTTAGGAGGAGGTAAAATTCTCTTAATGAATCCAAGCTCTCTTAATCTAATATTTTCACTTTTAATTGATTTAATTCTTGCTTTAGATTCATGTCCGCTTGCAAAACTCTCAGCAACAAGGCAACTTTTTCTTATGAGGGAACACTGCATTATCCATCCCTAGTCAGAAGCCACCCAATTTTACTCTCCAGCCCATGTAAAGTAAACTGAGGGAAGATGATAGCCTTTTTTTAAGCAATCTGATCTGTGCTGGTGAGCGGGGTTCTGGGGGACTAGGTTTCCCCTTGGCATGAGGAGAGACAGAAGTGGAGGTGAGATTTTGCTTTGGTGTTCTGTGACCTTGATAAATCAGGCACCATAAATCACTGTTGTTTCAGATCCAGGACTTAAAAATTTCACATCCCTTAATGGGCGGGAGGTGGAAGTGCCCTATCTTTTGAGAAGATCCTCCTGTTTCTTACTTGCCTGTTAATTTAGCTGTTCCCAAAATAGCAACCTATAGTAGCTAGATTCATAATTCATAATTAAAACTCCTACCAGTGTTCAGGCTCTGCTGTTGGTTTGACCTCTATGCCTCTCTATGAGCATCCATTTCGAGGCATGCTTGCCCTTTTTTCAGGGAGGGCCCTGTGACTCACCCCTTCAAGTTAACAGAAGGTCATATAATAGTCATAAAAATATTATGGATCCCTCCCACATTCCTCACCCATGGCAAAATACTGCAAGAGGGAACAATCGGAGCTTTCTAGCTGGGCATCCAATAAATCTGGAGGGGTATTAGGCAGAACTGAAGCTCTACAGCTGTTGGGGTAGAGGGTGAGTATAGATGGATGGCTCAGGAAAGGGGGTCCTTTTTTCCCCTGTTACTGCTTGGAAGCAAAACTACTTCAGGAATTTAAGATGTATAAATATTTCATTTGATAAAAGGTATTGTTTTCTGTTTACTCCTCAGCTGTACTGTGTAGTGATCCTCTAAATTCAGTGAAGTCGAATTAGGTTTGCAGAAATGCTGTTCTGCTCAGTTGCTTTCTCAGTTGTAGTTGTGCCAGTTAAGTTTATTCCGTATGTGACCCGTCCCATAGCAGTCTCTCTCCTAAAGCCCTGTGCTGCTCCTTGCTGAAATCTCACTGCCAGATGAGAGTAGCTTTTAGCTTTGCCCTTTGTCCTGCGCAGCTCAGCCTTTCTGTACAGAGGAACTGCAATGTCTCCTACAGGCTGTCCTCCTCCTACACAGCTCCAGGCCACCAAGTCCTCTCCCTCTGGCTGCTCTGACTCAGGCTCTGCTTGCAGCTGATGACAGAGTCCTGCTGGCATTGCAGCCCAGCGAGCAGCCAGGGCATGTCTTCTCCTGGCGCTGCCTGAGCTTGTCCCTTGACTCATTCCTCACCCTTTCCTAAGCCTGTGTGGAAGGCCTGGAGGAATGTGGCTTTTCCTATATGTTTGATACCTGACCTGCCCTGGGTCTGAGCTGCTGCCTGCTTACACCCTCAGACTGGGCTGTCTGGGATGAGTGCTGTGCCATGTGGAGTGGGGTGATACTGGTTACCGTTGCTTAAGCAAACACAGGACCACAAAGTTTTCATGCCATTTGGAGTTTCTGGGGAAAAGACTTGTCTGACTTGCACGTGCAATCTTTCCTTCTTCACACTGAAAGCTTCTCCCTAAAGTTTTCTGGGACCCCTTGGTTCTCTTGTGCCTCCCCTCGGCATGTACAAAGACACCGTTTGTGCCTTTCTGGGAGGACTCTGCCACCATCCCAGCTCTTCTGTGCAGTGAATTGGGTCTCTCCCACAGCCCTGCCAAGTCCTGTGTGTCTTACCTCAAACTTCACTTTAGCAAAGCTTTTCTCTATGAATTGCATTATATTTTGTTGAAAATGTCACGCAAGCCACAAAAGGAAGGATGCTGCTACCGTGTGACTGAAGATGTTTCCCCAGGCCTGGCAGAGATCTGTTTTTGCTGTTGTCCGTGGTGTCATTCCAGAATTGTTGTGCTGACCTCCGCAAAGCTTCAGCACAATTTAGATGAACCTGCTTCAGTTGAAATCAATAGCAAATTCTTCCTACGTTGGTACTGTAGACTACAAAATAGTCTCAAAGCATATTAGGCTTTATTATGTATGAGAGCCCTTGAAGGCAATATCTGCTGTTCTACTTATCAGCTTTCTGATATACAAACATTTTATTGGAGTCAGTCAAGTTAAGATATATGTAGAAGGAAGTGAGTTGCACAAGATCACACAGGGATAATAGTTGTGGCTTTTCTGTAGCCCCAGTTTCACCTGTCTATGTTCTGAACCCTTTGCACAACTATGCTCCTGACATCTCCTTGTTGCCGAGCGTGCATGCTGTGCTGTATGCTTGTGGGCAGCAAGAAACCCTTGTCTAGCTACTGCGCCCACCTGTGTGATAGCCAAGAAACTCAGCCAGTAGCCAATATAGCCTTGCCTGTGACACCTGCAATGATACTTCAAGCTGAAGGTTGATCTTCACAGGTGTGTTATGTATGCTTCTTCCAATAAAGGGTGGTCATCACTGTATTCCTAAATGATTTGTCTGTGGATGGCAAGTAGATGGAAGGTTAAGGGTATCCAGGCAGAATGAATGATTTTAAGGAACTGATGTGTGCTCCTGTCATTGATTCTGTTGCAAAGTTTGTGCGAGCATGGTGCGAACAAAGGAGCAGGGTGCCAGGCCATGTGGCTGAGGAAAGTCTTTCTGATGCTAGAGGTCAGAGTCGATTAAAACTTTATCTTGAAGTGAATTAATGTGTTGACAATGTGCTGCAGGGGTAAGGTCACACACAGTTTCTAGATTTTTCTCAGGGGCTTATTTTGGTGCTCACAACAGACTTTTCAGCCTGAAATGATGTATATGGAGGAGGGTAGGGTGAGAGATGACTCCAGCTCCTCCCCCACAAGCCTTTTGGCTAAATTTCAGGTTTTGGGGTGGAGGTGTCAGCTGCACTCTGGGAAGGAAGGAGTCTGATTTCTGACATCTGCAAGCTGGTGGGAAGCCTGTGCCGCAGCTTTGGGGTGCAGTGTGTGATTGAGGATTCCCAACCTCACCAGGACTCTGAGCCCAGGCTGGCACCTCCAGGGTGCTTGTGCTTGATGCCTTGCGAGGGTGCATTGGGGCCAGCTCCTGTCCCAGTGTCCGTCTCTGGAGGGAGCAGAGTGGGCAACTGCAGATCAGCTGCTGCACAATTGCCTTTTCTTTGAGGGCATCTGCCAGCAAGATGCTGCCTAGTGTAGGGCAAGGCTGGTCTTTGTGGGCATCCTGGCCAGCCTCAGGCTTGGAGACCTCCTGGAGGCGGGGCTGGGGCCCCTCTGTAACCCTTGCTCAGGTGAAGGCTGGGCACGAGGAGAAAGACCTCAAGGAAATAGCTTCCCTAGGGAAGCTCCTGCAGGGACAAAAAGCCCAAAGCCCCTGGAACAGAGCCAGA
This sequence comes from Egretta garzetta, assembly GCF_000687185.1. Classification (NCBI taxonomy): domain Eukaryota; kingdom Metazoa; phylum Chordata; class Aves; order Pelecaniformes; family Ardeidae; genus Egretta; species Egretta garzetta. The sequence continues at coordinate 10,138,557 of NW_009260182.1, read as the reverse complement.
CATTGATGAAGGAAAAAACTAATTTCCACTTCTTGTGAGGTTTGTAGTACAGGAAATGTGGCCCTCTGGGACAGATGTAAATTTAGGCATGTTAATCTAATGCCATACTTGTCTGAGAACTCCCCAAATCCGGGATCTCCCTATTGAGCAGTCAGTCAGCCGGTTGTAATGAGAACTCTTGAGCTAGAGATGGTGTCTCCTTCTTCCACTCTCTCCCCACCAGACTGTTCCCAGTGTGGTAGGTGAGGTCCAGGAGAATTGTAAAGTAACTGCCCTGAGTTATTTCACTTGATTCCTTTAGCTTTCCACATAACGTGCTGATGTCTGTAACCTCCTGTTTCTTCTGCTCTTGCTGAACAGGGGTGCAAAATGGAGCCCTTCAAGCCCTGCTTCAGGTGTGGGAAGCTGCCCTGAACAGTCTGTGTGTCTGTCCATGCTCCTTTCTAGCAGTGCTGCATCCCATCTTCAGCTGAGACCTGCCTCAATCTGAATGGACTTGAGAGTTGCAAGACTTGGGTCCTTTGCTATCTTAGTGATTTTGCTTGGGATCAGGTTGGTTGTTAGTGAAGCCAGAGTCTTGCCTTGTCAGTCCTGCATTCCTGAGCAGGTGGGATGGCCCTGGGGTGGTCAGTGCAGGCTTGTGCCTTGGTTTCCACAAAGGGGTAGAAGAACAATTGCCTCAAACTGCTGTGAGGTGATTCAGTATAGCCGTATGAGAAAAGATGTTGGAGTGCATCAGACTAAGGGCCAAAAACTGTTGTACTGTCACTTGTCAACTGATCTCCATCACTGTTGTTACAGTGCAATGTGCACAGTCACTTGGCAAGGGCTTGTTGGTGTTAGGAATCGCCTGGATGCACCACTGAGCAGAAACTGCTTGAAGAACCCGTATTGCTAATTCAGGCTTTATTTGGCTATCCCCCAAAGAAGCCTGTGTCTTCAGGAAGTGGTGTGTTGCCTGAGATGTGCCAAAAGGATCTAAGAGAACAGTTAAGTTTTCCTTGCATGCAGAAAACATGTGGGGTAGGAACCCAGAAGTCTGGCTATAGGGATAGCATTTAGCATGCATGCAAAGCATTCTGCTTCCATTTCCAAGTGTCTTTTGTTGTGTTAATTGTCTCTTGTCCAAGTGGTTTTTTCTCACCATGCTTTTGAGGAGTGGCCTAGCCAGATGCAAACCACTGCTCTTTCTAAATGAAGGAGCAGCTGTGTGTGCTAGCTGGGTTTGCTTGATTTTCAGTCCCAGGGAAAGGGGATTCCGAATGCTCAGCTGTTCCTAAAACATTGCTGATGAAAAAAACCCCAAACTAACAGACACAGCAGGGATTTTGAAGCAGACAATTGTGGAGCTGAGACCTTTTTCCCCAGCAGAGCTCTGCACCTGTGTGCTCACAGCCTGCTGGCAGTGTGCTGGGCTCAAAACCAGCCCAAGGGAGCTACCTCCTTCCTTGGGACAAAGCCTGCTGGGGAGAGGGGGGGCTGGGTGGACAGTCAGCCCCCCAGCAGTCTGGCAGCAGGGGCTGGAGTGTAAGGGTGAAGAAGAGCTGAGTCCAGCCAGGACCAGCAGGCAGCACATTACTGCTGAGCTTAGGCTTACAGTTCATGAAATTGGGGAATAAAAATCAAGGCATGGTTTGGTTTCTTTCTGTAAGGTCTGTGCAGGTTAAGCAAGAACCCATCCCACCCTGGTCCATGTTGCAGCAGTGTCCTGTCCCTACAACAAGCAGTGAAACATCAGACTGCTGCTGATGGTGGAAGATGAAAATATGTACATGGTAACCAGTTGTGAAGGTTCTTTTCACTGCTGAAAAATTGCCGGTCTGCCTTCATAGCCTTGCATCCCCTGGGGACCAGTAATGCCAGTTTATGCAGTTGCATGTGTCCCCACTAGCTTCACCAGGCTGGAGCCCTCGGCACAATTGCTCTGTCACGGTCAGCTGAGGGAGAGCAGAAGTGGGTAGGGTGATGTTACCCAGACCCCTGTTGTTTTGGGAATCACCCAGAGATGCAGGCAGCTCTCTGCTTAAATGAAGCTCTTGGTAGCAGACTGATCCTATCAAACACTCAGTGCCCTGGCAGCACTTCTGAAAGCCAAACCCAGAGTGAATGACAAAGTGTTTTTCCATTCCTTGGAAAGTACATGTTCCCCAACTACTTTCCTTTTCATTGCCCCACCATTCACTGCACATGGAGGATTTGTTTATGTTAGGCTGTGTTAAAAAAAATCGACTTGTTATCTCAGAGCTGGGCAGATTAATCCAGAGGAAGATTTACTTGAGTGTAAATCAAAGGCTTTGTTTTCTTGGATAGTTCTTCAGTGTCTTGAGTCTAAATCCATCATGTTATCCCTACAGCACTCCAGTATTTCAGAAGAATTTGGAAACTTTGCTATCTACCCCAGTTTGTAACCAGAGTTTAAGCACTGGGTATATTGCTGTCTTTTTTTTTTCTGCTCTTGGAGCTTCTGCTTTGCTATCTTTGATCTAATTTATTTTTATGTTATAATTAATACTGAAGAGCTCTGAAGCCCAATGAGGGCGGTACAAATAAAGACTACAACCCAAATCCATGACATGCACTCCTAGTTCTGTGTAAACAGACTCTGAGCTGAGCCTGTGTAACTGCATGCAACTGATGTGCCCAGGGTTGTACTTAACTAACCCCTCTCTGCCCAGAAACAGCAAAATATTCCCATGGTTGCTACACTTTTCTAGTTTTCCTAAGTGTTTCAGGCAGGAATAACAAAGACACTTTGGTTTAAATTGCATAAGGTGTATTCCTGCCCTTGTATTCCTTGCTGCAGGAGTTAGATGATTCCCTGCGTTGTATTCTCAGGTAGCTGGTGTCCCGTGGGTACCAGCCTGCCTGGTGGGCTATCCCGTGATGCCTGCACCAGGCATATTAGGAAGTTGATGGGAGCAACAAACTTGCTTCCTGCTCAGCAGGTTTGTTTTGTGGGTAATGGGCATGGTGGTGAGCTTGTTCTGACACCTTCTGGGTACCTCTCTGCAGCGAAGGCTTTACAAGTGGGTGACATTCTCATTTGCACCTTCTGCCTTTGAAATATGAATGTATGGAGAATATGGGTCTCGATACATTGACAGCTGGAGATGAGCAGTCCAAGGAATGTTGGCAGAGCTCTGGAGATTCAGCAGAACACCAGTGTGGGTCTGGGTTATTTAGAAAATTGGGCAGGATCAGTTCTGGGTGTTGACAGATAGTTTATGGTTTGTGTATAGCAGCTTGGCTTCCTGGACTGACTCTGGTGTCCAGTGTGATCTGGAGGCATTTCTGTTGAGAAATTGTCCTGGTCCCTCTGCATCCACAGGGCAAGCTGGAGGCTTTGTTCTCTGCTTTTTCCAGCAGCTGTGAGCACTTTTGAGTTGATCAGATGTATGCAAGCTGTGATGAAAAAAGATATAACCAAATACCTGTCACTTGCTGGTGCAACTTTCTGGTCTGAGTGAAAAGGAAAGTGAAGTGGCCTGGAGGCTGAGCTCCACATCTGGCTGTCAGGCTGCAGGGAAGCCGAATGTAAGGGGCTGGCCTGGAGGAGACGGGAATTCAGAGTCTCTGCCAAAGGCATGGGGATCACAGGGAAGGATAGAAAACCAGGTGCAGGAGCAAGAGCGGTGTGATTCCAGAAAAAGGGCAGAGAGCTTAAGAGAAAAGGTTAATTCGCTAGAGCTCCGGGTGTTGGTTGGTATGTGTCTTGTAGTGTTAGGAAACCAGCATCTTTAATGAAGCCTCTTCCTTTGGGATATAAATGCTGGGTTCAAATAGCAGTCAGGGCAAGGAGAAGTTTTGTTTCCCATGTCACATCAAACTGGAAAAGGCAAGATATCCAAACCAGTTGGCGGCTTGCACTGTCAGGTGCAGAAGGCTGAGAACTGCCAGCCGATACTTTCCTGGGCTGTTCCTTTAATTTCTTCAAGTTGCTGATGTGTAAAGTTGCAGTTTCCATCACTTTTGGTCTGGGCCCCTAAGGATCAGCTTCTCTTCCTTTTGGCTTGGGGAGCGCTGAAGCAGAGCTCAAGTGATGAGCCTGTTTGTACAGCAACTTTGAAACAAGGCGGCTTTCTCCACCACATTTTGTGCAGCTGCAGGCAGTCATGCACGCTCCCAAATTTCTTCATTCTTTATTCTGTCCATATTTCTGGCTCAGGCACCATAACTGAGAGCTGGGTAGAGTATCATTCCTGCATTGCTGCTGGAGATTTCTGTCTCTCTGCTGACACTGTAATAGGGTTACAGTTCCATGCTGACGTGAGACTCCAGAAATCGGCACTTGCCTTTGCCTCATAAAACGTACACTGTTGGTGTATTTCCAGTGTTAATAAAAGGTGTTTCCCACAAAGATGAACTCATGAGCAGTTTGTAAGATGCTTTTCTCTATTATTATGGGATTGCCCACAGATTTAATGTCTTCTAAACCCTTTATCAACAAAATGATGGATCTGCTGCTGCATTTGTCGTATCAATTGCACATGAGTATATTTGGGAGACAGACTGTGACCAAGGTCAAATCAGTTAAGTTCTGCTCAGAGATTAAAACTTCTTTGGCAACTTTCTGGAAAGCCTAGATAAATAGGAAACCTAAAATCTGCTATGGTATACTTTGTCAAACGTTTCTTGGAAGCAAGTTGGCTCTGTACAAAAGGCAGCTCTGAGCTATTCATTTTTTGTTGAACAGGGCAAAAATGTTGCCCATGCCAGAAGGAGAAATTAGTTTGATTCTACCCATAACTTGCTGTCAGGTCCACTGGGGATGTGGACAGTCAGTGCGATACTATGCCCATTGCAATTTCTCAGATATTGTCACTTGGGTGTGCCAATTCTCTTGTTTCATTTTTCAGGGTTTGTTCCTATTCCACAATATCTAGGGGCAATAAGTTCAGAGCCTTGTATTCTGCTTTTCATGTTATGGTCCAGATCCATTTTATCTCTGACCAGATCTTTTTGGTATAGTTTTTTGCGCCCAGTGTTTTTCTTACCTGGCCCAAGGGAATCCTTTTTTTTAGTGACCATCAGAAGAACAATTATTTTTGTGAAGTCTGCCTTATTCAGAAAGGCCCTGCTATTCCAGTCCAATGTAAAATCCATTGCTTGCATGACTGACTCAGCCTTTCCTTCCATGGGCTGCATCCTCTGTTTCTGGAGTAAGCTACAGAGATGCTGTTCCCCAGGATGCCCTCTTACCTAGTTATAAAGCTAAAAGGCTATTTGCACTTAAAATTGGATGACGTGTCATGGCTGGCTGACATGAGCACGTGTCTGACCTTCTAGCTGGCCCAGTTTTAAAACCAGATTTCCATTTGTAGTTGCCAAAACCTTAATAGGATAGATAGGGTACCAGCTGATGGCAGCGGCATTTTCAACAGGGGCTGGGATGGAGACCTTGTTGCTGTCTCCAGCCCTTGTGATTAGCAGCATTCATGGATGTGTGTGGATATTTGCAGATCCAGTGCGAGAAACCAGACTGATTTCATTAAGTCTGTAATCTGTTGTCACTTGCCTGCATGTTGATGGTCAAAAGCAGCCACACAGGATTTGCAGGTATTCCAAATTCTTGGAATAATTTACTTCCAGGGCAAGATGTATTTGAAAAAAAAGAATTTTCCTGTTGTCTAATATTGCTTTGAATCCTGGTAAAGATGGAGTGCTTTGTAAACGGCCTAAGCCACTTGTCCAAGCCCCAATAAACAATTGCAGTGCTGGGGCTGACTCACCTACAGTCTCAGTCCCAGCCACCATCTGAATTTACCTGATCTCTGCTTTCCTTCTGGTTTTTTTTCAGCTGGACTCCTATTCAGCCTCTGGCTTTGTATGCTCTTTCATGTCACTTTGGCCCAGCATTTGACTTTTGATGTTAAGCACTGTCCAACACCTTAGAGTATACTGAATTTTCTAGGGAACATTAGAGCTCAAAGAAGTTTTGCTGCCTTGACATTACCTTTAGAATGCTATGCTAACTATTTGTTGTCCTAGTTAGCACTTCATCAAATTCCCTGCCAGATGTTTTCTCAGACTTTGTCCCCTAGGAGGTGCTCTGAGATAATTTCCCACTGTTGATGATAGGCTGGCAAATCTGTTTTCTGTATTTGCTCCTTAAATCTTTAAAATGCATCAGTACGGTGTGCTAGGGTTGGGGTTTTTTTGCTATAATCTAAAACTTGACAGCTCAGAATCACTATGAAGGAGAATCTCTTCAGCTTTGTAATCAAAGCTTCAGAAGGAGTTAAAAAAGGAAAAAGCTTTCTGGAAAGAGT
>NW_009260182.1:10079983-10132256 GCF_000687185.1 Egretta garzetta | reverse complement strand
TGGAAGCTGCAGCCTGAATCCGCTAAAACAAAGGAGTGTAGAATGCACTGTTTAAACTGTAAATCCAGGCAAATATCCTTTCAGAATTTGCTCTGGGATTGATGCTTGGCAGCAAATCATGGCTGAAGACAGGGATATTTTTGGCCCCAGTTAGGGTTTCCCTTCATTTTGTAGCCAAGTGCAAAACCACCATCCAGCTGCATTGCTAGATATAGCACTGACCTTTTTACCTTATTGGACCACAGTTTGACTCTTAATTGAAATTGCACTATAATTACACCTTCTGTCCCAATGGACACTTGTCTGTCTCATAAAACCAACACAACATATTGGAACAATCTGTTCTCAAGTGATACAGAGCAGACTCTGAGGAACAACTGCCTCTCATCTCTGCTGGTGGTGGTGGCTCCTCCAGGACAGCATGGCTAGAGCTGCTATCGAAGGAGTTGTACACCTGGGTTTTAGAGAGTTGTGGCTGCTTTCAAGGGAGTTGTCTCCTCCCTTTAGCTGACCATCCAAAACATTCCCATGAAGTAGAAGCAAAACCCCAAGGTCACTGGAAAAAACTTCCTTGATAGCTCACATGAAGAGGGAGTTGAGTCTGTGGAAACTGCATGCTCCTTCAGGTCTGCCATGACCTTAACAGGGGTCTGTAAAGTGGCGTGCATGGGTTGTGCCAGTACACCCTGGTGCTGGCTTCAGGGCTGGAATCTTTGTCCTGGCTGTGTTCCAACCTTGTAATAGGAAAAGCACCAGATCCCATCAGCTCCACCGCCCTCTCCTTTGCAAAGGCATCCTGAAGGACAGAAGAAGGCTGTGTGTTTGGCTAAGTTCCTGATCCGGGCAATTAGAAGAATACCAAGAGCATGAGGACATAAATGTGCTGCTTGGTTTAACATGTTTACTTTTGTTTCTTGTAGTTCTGATGCTTTCGTGATTGAAAGAAAATGCAATTTACACCAAAAGGCTCAGTGAACTTTGTGCTGAGGAATCTAGTGATATTTATATGGAAGCTGACTTGCCCTCTGTACATTAATGGTCTGCCTAGGAAGAGGGACGCGGAAGGGTTTTGTAACACTGGCTGCAGACCCTGTTAGCAGGGAGTGGAAGGGGTCTGGCTGATTTTGAAGGTCAGGTGTGGGTAGGATACTGCTTTCTACCACCTAACAAGACTAAGATGAGTGAAAAACAGCTTCTCTGTGCAGCTGAAATGATAGCTGCAAAGCAATGACACAGAAAACAAATGCTATAGCAGCAAGCCAGTTCTGCAGTATAGAGCCGAAATAATAGTTTTTTGGCATGTGATGCATGTGAAAACTAAGGGCAATTATTCCTTCCTGAACTCTGTCCAAACTACCTTTAATGGTCTTAAAGTAATGGGAAATCTGCCACTTTCCTGGACTCCTTTCTTCCTATCAGCCTCTGTTTGCTTTCTTTTGGTCAGATTCGTGCAGTTGTACATGCTTTTTTCTCTCACAGATTCTTCCTCTTTGCTTTATACGTGCCTATGAGAGCTGCACAAACAGTCTGTACCCCTCGGAAAGTTACCTGTCCCAGGAGGAATTTCCCAGTGCTGAAGATGGGTTATCCATCATGATAAAAATGCCTTATGGAGACAAAGTGAAATGTGGAGTCTTGGGGACTTGCCTGAGAAGTTGGGTAATTGGTTGCATATGAGGCTGGTTAATCACTGTCATCAACTTGTGTGTTGAGTGTACAACAGGAGGGTCGTGTGGTGTCTTGGGGCTGTCTGGAGGGGATGGCCAGCACTGCACGGCAGCTGGGAAGATGCCCTTACAAGATCAGCGTGACTAAATGGCTAATGCTGGTTAAATCCTAGGAACACAGTGTAGAGACTTTGTGCAAATCATGTTCCAAAACATGAGCACTCATTCAAGATGGCACAGGACTGACAGACACAGGTAGATGTCTGCCATTGGTGTTAATCTGGGGGGAGTGTGAAGGAGCTCTGATGAACGTCCTTCAAGTGGGTGTCTAAAATCAGGCAGAAGAACCAGGGCCTTGATTTCTCAGCACAGCTACTTTTGGCCTTGAGCTCTGTGTCTTGCTGTTTTATCTGTAAGTTGGGGGTAATACTGCCCTACCCTCACAGGAGCTTGTTAAATTTAGTGCTTGTGGGGCACTGAGGCTGAGCAGGATAAATTAAGGGAGATGAAAATAACAGCATTGTGCAGACAGCGGGGCTTAAGAGCCTGTGCTGAGCAGTGGAGGTGGAAGAAGATAGTGAGAAGCTGTTAAAGGAGTCCTGCCCTTCCTGTGTGCTGGTGTCTGTGGAGCAATAGTGTTTTAACACTGGCTACACTGGAAGTTTTCATCTGCTGTTATAATGGTTGGTTTGGCTTTTCTTGTTCATTATAGCTCAAGTGGGGTTGGGTATATAAATCCTGTGTGATGAAGCATATGAGGATGCTCGGGAGATGGGAGGCACAGCTGATGCTCTCTGCATGCAGACTGCTCCAGGCATCTTTCGTCTTCGGCTGGGATGCAGTGAGTCAAGCTAGCTGGGTGGACACAGGGACAAGGTGATCAAGAGTAAATCATGTCCAAAGAAATGGCAAGCACAGAATGATGGATGTCACCTCTGTCCGGTGAACTTGTGGAGCCTGGTGGCACACTGCTGTTTGTCGATAGAAATCATTTCCCTTATAAAGCACTAGCATTTACTTGGTAATCAGCTTCCTCCAGTTCTTGTCATGCCAGCTGGAAATGGCCAAAGCCTGGCTATTAACAACTGGCTTCTCAGCTCCGCCGGGAAACTTTGGGTCGCTTTTTTTAATCAGAGTGTCAGGCTGCCGCTGCTGTCTGGGCTTGCAGTGTGAAATACAGCATGCTTACAGCTGAGGACAAGATTCCTGTGAGGGGCATTCCAGATCCCAGCAGCATCCTACCCACCCTCCTGCCTACAAAGAGTGGTCTGTGTGCACCCATCAAGTGAAACAAGCAGGGGCTGGCTGCTCCCCCCTTCCCAGCTGGGGACCATTCATGTTTGGGATTGTCCAAGGAGCTTGGGGAATGCAGCACCCTGCTCCCACAGCAGGCTGGTACCAAACTCTCCTGCATGCAGTTTGAAAGGTCCAGGTAAAACTTTCCTGTCCAGAGGATTAACTTGAATTTTCTTGTCTCTACAGAGAAGAAAAAGGGAGTTCAGCGTTTTCAGTGGTTAAGAAAACCCTGTAGCAAACAACTGCAGAATCACTCACAAACTTACACACCACTTTGCCCAGGAGTTCCCTGTGAGGGCAAGCAAATAAAACAAAGTGAACTTTCTAAGACAAGATACTTGTAAGCTGTGATTTCCCAAGGAAAAGCAAGGATGGCTTTTCCAAATGTGAGTGATTTGAATGCCTTGTCTGATTAGCCACAAACTTCCGCTATAAAAGAATTTGGCAGGAGACCACATGGGATAAACTTCAGGCAGAGATCATCTACTTGGAGGGAGAGGTCTCAAAACAGGGCTTCTGGTGGGAAAAAGTTAAAACTGTAACAGGATAGCGACTGCTCCTCTGGTGTTTCCACTCCACAACATAACTGACAGGAAGGCATAATCCCTTCTGCCTTGTTCACTGTGTTGGGCGGGGGGCTGGAGGCTGACCAATGTTTAGGGCAACAGCCACGCAGAAACCCCTCTCCTCTAAATCAACATCACCCACAGACTGGTTTCCTTCAAGGATGTTCAGGTGATATTGAAGACCATAGGAACAGGAAAACATCACACATTAAGAAAATCTTTATCATTTGTTTGGGTATGGAGCCAGGCATTGTTTCCTTAGTCAGGAGCATTGCAAGTGTCTCACTAACAGATTGACTCAATCCAGCTCTTGTTCAATGAAAAGAAACCTACTTAGTTGCAAAGCTAGTGTCTATCGTAGACTATAAACTCATAAGGAAGATGAGGAGTAAATCCCCTTTGCTCCTGACTAGTATGTGCATTTTCAAAAAGAGAACATTGTTAATCCTGCACCTTTGCTAATGAGTCAGCCTCTGAGCGTAGTTTTCTCCAAAATCATTATTTTCAGAAAAAAACCCCAAAATAGCACAGGTGTTGCATTCTCTCTATTCCTCTTCTGAATTTTGAGCAAATTTGTCTCAGACAAATTTTATAGCTTTTTTATTCACCAACATGGCTGGAAACTTGGAAAAAAACTTGGTTCTCTAATGTGACCGGCAGCCAGGCTGGTGGGGCTCAAGGCCAGGTTGGATGGGGCTCTGAGCAGCCTGATCCAGTTAAAGGTTTCCCTGCTCACTGCAGGGGGGTTGGACTAGATGACCTCTAGGGGTCCCTTCCAACCCAAACCTTTTTATGATTCTATGGTGCTCATGTTTGGGACCATGTCCACCGCAGTGCTGTAGTCCCAGTTTGCAGAGACGCAAACCCATCTTGTCTTGTCCCTCCAGAGTGTCCTTTCTGCTTGGCTGCCCTGGTGCCCCTGCCTGGGGGGAGGCAGCAGGAGAGGAGCTGGGGTAGGACCTGCTCAGGTGCTCTCATATGTTTTCTTTCAGTAAGTAGTGAGGCTGAAAACAAAATCCAAGATTCCCATTTCTTTTTCTTAATACTTATGCTGGATGAAAAGTACTGCATGTCAAAGAGGTAGGATGAAAATCACAAGACTTGGCAACGCCAGGGTAATTTCTTCTCAAATTTGGCCTCTGCTTCAGGTTTTTGAAGAATAGCTTTTATCAGTCTTCCCAAGAGAGTACTTCTAAACAAATAAATGTTTTTCCACTGATGTTTACAATCACAAGAGGCAGCCAGAAAATTTGAAACCAGTGAAAAATAAATTGGTGAGTCGGTGTCTTTGCCAATGGGGAAGTAGAACAAAATAAACAGCATCTGTTATGGAAATATCTTTTATTTGAAAGGTGTTGTCCAGTCCAGAGTCTCAAAGACTATTAGCCACCAGTGTTGAAGACTCCTGGCTTAAATCTGTGATTTATGTTTCGACTCGTTCACGCACATCTAAGCGTTGACAAATGGCCAGTTTCACAAACAAAGCCTTTTATTCATAGCGATACAGGGTTCACATTGCAGTTTTGTGTATAGATAATTACTTCACGTATCTTGACATTACTATTTTTCGTGTTTGCTAATAGTTGCTGTTGTTTGCCAACAACTGGTGCCTTTCTGGGGCCTTTATGTTTACTGCAGACTGTTGTTTTCTCTGTAATCACCATTGATAAGCAAAGAACTTATGTTCAAATTTTGACCATACGAGACCAGCTATTGACTCCAGAGATCTGCCTTAAAGTTCAATTTTGAGTAGATCGGTGTGTAGGTTTACTGGATCATGGCCTAATTGGGAAGTGATCTCCAACACCAGCAGTCCTGAGTGATTAATGTCATTTGAGATAAAAAGTCTGAATCAGCCCAGTTAGATCTCTGGGGCTGCAGCTCAGCAGTACTGGTGCCCGCAGCAGTCTGAGACGAGGTGTTCAGAACCCTGCAGGATCAGCTCCGCGTACCAGTGTTTGGTCGGGCAGTCTATCACAGGTATGGATGCAAGAGCTTCTCTTTAGACTTGGTGCCCATTCCAGAAAGATTCATGAGGACAACAGAGAGGCATTAATCTTGGTGAACAAAGTCAGTCTGGTAAAACCAGGTCAGGCTCCTGGTTAGTTATTCTGTTCCCTGTTCAGCCCTATGGCATTCAACATGAGCAATCACAGCGTGTGATTCAAACAGGCATTTGTGGTGTTATAAGAGTGCCATTTACCATCAAAGTGTCTTACGAACACGACTAGCTCGCAAGATCTTTGAGGTATAGGAAGCTTGTTTTTACAGACTGTGAATTTGTTTCTCTTTGCTTTAGGACAGGGGAGATCCCTTTTAGCCTTGTTGCAATGAAGAGGATGCCATTTTATGTTATTTTTAGTTGATTACCGTTTTCTACTTTTTTTATTTGGATAGAACTTACCATGACAATGTGGAAAATTCAGAGGTTTCATCACTGTGAAGTCATGGGTCCACATTTTAAAGTGCATTTTAAGATGTGAACTTAACATCCCTCATATTGTGTGAGGTAATATTCCCTTTTGCATCAGTCAAGTATAGGATGTTACATCTTTAAATCTTGTTTTGGCAGTGCTGTGTAGCTCTCATTCTCCCCTTCTGGTGCCCAAAGGCACCCTGGCATATAGCAGTAACCTCAGCAAAGGAGGGTGCAGACAAACTACCATGTGCTCGAGCAAGAGAGGCATCCTCCCTAAAGGAATGGCTTTTGGTCAGCGGGCAAGAACTGGCCACGAGCTCCTGGCTTGCTTATTGACATGTTATCAGTTCAGGGCCTTATTAATGGCCTGTGGATGACAGGGCACTTACAGCACTGATGTAAGGGATGTCTCTCTCCCTGCCAGTTTCCCTGCAAAAATCAGCTGCAGGGCCCATGCTCTGTGTGGTGGAAGAGGCAGCTGGTAAACCAGGACAGGATCCCTTGGGCTCAGGGATCTCCAGAGCAAACTGTGGTGAACCCGGCCAGAGTTCTCATCAGCCAGTGCCCAGGGAAAGCAAATCCTGTGTCACCATGGTGCCGAAAGGAGGTGGTAAATCCTTCAGAGCGGAGGTGAACTGAGGTTTAGAAGTAAATACAAAAAGACCTTCCTCTGTTATTATTATATGCACTTCATGCTTTGCCAGAGAGCGGCCCATTTACTTTAAAAGCAATAGGCATCTTTTCAAAGACCTCCCCTTCCCTGCTCTGCCGGATTTCCATCACTGCAGTCAGTGTATTCCACCTTCCTGCCTCTAGGAGAGGAAAAAGTCAGTGAGAAGGGGGGATTGCTGGAATGTCTCCTCTTTTCTGACTGCTCCTTGCGAATGCATTGTTGGAGCTTGTCAGTGGGGAGGAGGATAGATCTGAGAGTACAGGAACCCATCAGAAAACCCTGTCAGAAGTTTTCCACCAAAACTCATCAAGTTTCCCCACCAGCCTGTAGGAGGGTCTGGCAGACAGGTAGCAAAGATGATTCCTAGCTCAAAGGTCATAATACTGGCAAATAGGAATTTCAAAGTTAATCAGAGCATCTTGGTTTATGACCCAAACATGGACTTCAAATGCATGCAAAAATCATAAAAACCTCCCTTTGCTGGCAGTGATTCCTCAACTGCTTTAGAAATGTCTCTACTCTGTATACTTATCCGCTGTATCTTAAGGCTTTTGGCTTATCACCTTGCCTTACATGGTGTGCAAGCAGGAGAGCTGCATCCTCAGGAAAGAACTATGATTTTCGTCCTTCTAAGGACATGGGAGAAATTTAAGTACATCTTTGTCTTGTGGCTGAGCACTCAAGAAAGTGATCAGGCACTTAATTAGGAGCATGACTTTCATTGAAAAGCAATATATGCAGGTGTTGTACACTGGTTGTCTTGACAAGGTGGTTTCACTTATTTTATCAACCTGAGCTCCTTGGACCACTGTTGATTGCATGTGGCAGTGTTCATCAAATATGCTCTATAGAATGCAACTAAGTTTTGAACTGAGAATTAAGTTTTAACTGAGCTTTCTGTTCTGTGCTATGTAAGGAGAACATTTAGGGAGCAGTGAGTAGAGTTTAATCTCAGTTTGTGCTTACTGTGTGCCACAAACTGGTCAGGCATGTTCAGCAGCTATCCGACACTTGGGAAACATCACTGCAAATGAAAGGAGTTATGCAAAACTCTGAAAGGTACTTAATTTGATAACAGCCTAGCCACCAAATTCTCAGCTCTTCCCCTCCATCTGCATGCTTCTGTCATGCTGAGCTGTGGGTAGTGTTGGGGAGAAACTGCTTCAGCAGGCCAGTCTGCAGAATGACCATTAGTTACCAAAGAAGGGCAGACATGAGCTGCTTCCAAATTTTGTATGTCCTTTCTTCATAGCTAAAAGTTTGTAAATGGTCTCCTTGTCCTCTCCAGGAGTGTTATAGGAATCTCTCCTGCCAACCAGCAGTTGAAGATCATTCTGTAGAGCCAAAAGTGGGACACTGACAGCCTTGACTAGTACAGGTTTATTAGACTAGCCATATAATGATACTCTGAAAATTTCTTTCAACAACAACAACATTTTGCGGTCTAGATTATATTGCTGACAGAATACTCAGAGCTCTTGGTCAGTTGGGAAATGATTAAGAGGGTTTTTTTTAAAGGTGTTTTTTGTATTGGTTGCTCACAAATGAAATACAGATGCAAGACTGCTTGAGCTATAAATCTGGCCTCAATCATTCCTAACATTTCAACATCATACTGTGCAAAACGGCCTCCACTTAAGTAATTTCCAAATGACTGAACTTCGTTTTTCTTCTGTTATTGTCATCAACCTCACCAGATGTCATAATCAAGGAAGAGCCACTAATGAGAAGCTGCTGGTAAATTTGGCATGTCTCAGTCACTTCCATGCAGATACCTGGAAAAGACTGTGCATCTACAACTGCCAACCTGAATCAAAAACAAAACTAAGAACGAGAGCGTGGATGTTAGCTGCTCTTTCAGACTGCTCTGGATAATCAAAATAAATAGCCCTGTCAGTGTATAGAAAGGCAACAACCTGACTCATGAACAAGGTGAACCTTTCCAGTCTTGTGGTTCCACAATTACACACTACAACGAGAGCTGGAGACACAGTTGTCTGTTGCACCAAATGGGGCATGCTGAGCTGGGACTATTTTATAACCCAACTTCAGTCTGTTATTTTAAGATATTATTCATAAAACTTGGGTAGGTACACTGTCAGCTGATCTTGCTGCTCCAGTAGATCTGTAGATCTCTCTTCTTTTACAATGATATATATCAAGACAGCAAAGAAGCATCCATTTGGATTGTTCTTTTGCTGTAAATGATGCAGTCAATGGCTGTGTCTTTCCATTAACGCTGTCACTAACTCTTTCTTATACAGAGCAGTCATTTTCCAGATATTTGCATGGCTAAACATATTTGTTTACATATTTCCTCACCCAGAGAGATTTTCTCACTGATTGAACCTGAGAAAGCTACTGGAGAGATAGGAAGAAAATGGAGAAGAAAATGTGTGCAACCTATTTCTCTTGATGTATATTTTCATTCCAGCTGCTCTTGTAGTAGAGATGATGTCTGAGAGCATTTTGGACGCAATGAACTGTGACCTTCGGTGAACAACGGCCCATGCACAGTCGGCAGAGCTAAACTTTCTCAGACTAAGGATTGTCCTCAGCCTTCCTCTAATGTGCAAGATCCCTTTACATGGATCTTCATAATGGAACAAGCCAAGATCCAGGTCTGAACAGCCAAATATTTTGGACAAAAATACGTCGGGGCCCCTTGCTGCTGTCCTTTACAATCATACTGAGAGTGGTTGTAAAGCTGAAACCTGTTTGCAAACAGTCTGTGGAACCAGAAGCTAAGTTGCCATCTGGTGCCTTTGTGCAGCTTTCCCTTTTTGCTGTTTTGCAAGTTCTTGCACATGGGAAGATTTACATTGTTGGTGGAGAGTGATTTTTTTTTTTTTGAGCCTGTGGCCAGCACACATTTAGCCAAGAAATAGATTTTGTTTTGCTGTTTAGCTTTGAAACAAAGGTAATGTATTGAAGTCAAGTAAGGTCATGCAGTCAGTGATCAAAAATGATGGCATGTGCCCCAAGCGACCAGGCACAAAGCCTAAGCAGTAAATTACTCACACTGGAGAGATGTCTATTAAGAGCAGTTTGGGAACAACTTGGTGCTCCGGTCCCTTGGGAAAAGTTATGTTGGGCTGTATTAAATGAAAAGAGGGATAAATCCCCACATCTGCCTAGAGGAAATTTGTAAACAGATGGGCTGGAAAAAAAAAATGTTGAAAAATTGTTCACTGGTTTAATTATTTAACTAACATGGTGTGGATACTTCAGTAGTGGAGAGGCTGATTGGACATGTGTGTCAGAGAAGGCTGGATTGAATCCAGTCCTCTAGGATGATTTTCTGTGACAGTTTGGTTAATTATAACAACCACATGAAAAAAGGCACATAAACTCCATCCTGTTCTGTTTTAAGATTTTCCCCAGAGCGTACGTCCTTCTTTAAAGGTTACCCTCTGATATGTAACACATCCCGTGTTGTTTTACTAAGCTATGACTCTGTAATAAGGGTTTGAAATTTACAGCTTCGGTTAGCCATAGACTTGAGAAGTGTTTATTTTTTCTCAGTTTTCTTGCTATGTAATGAATGTAACTCACTGAGTACTCTCAGGCTCTAGCCCTGGACTCTGGCAGTCTCGTTCTTTCCAAGAAATAGCACATCAGCTCCAGCGCACTGGTAATATGAGTGAGGTCCTTCTGCCTATTACAGAATAATAATTTGCAGACTGAGGAGGAGAGACGAGAACCGAAGTCACACAAGGTCATTTCTGGCTGAACTGAAAATAAAGCCCATGTTTTAAAGGCAACTTAGGAAAATTGCAGCCACTTATCCATATTGGTTTACAGAAAGAGTCTGCCTGTTTGGATGTGGTGGTTGCAAAATGGGGGGTTCCTTTTCCATAAGTAACTCATTTGTTTCGGTGAGTTAAAATTCCCTATTTGGATAAAGGTCTGTGACTGCTGGCAGTGCCTGTGATTAGTACCATGCTTCAAACAGCCCAGGGTTTCTTGCAGGCACAGTGGGAGCTGCTGTGCATGAAGGATTCTGGATATTCTTCAGGAGACTTTAGATGCATTTGTCGTCTGAGAAATTATGAATGTGCTTTGTGGGAAAAGGAAACACCCCCATCAATGCAAGGTTAAGTGACTAATTCAGCAATTAAATTCCAATTAAAACTACGCTTCTGTTCATCAGGACTGATTAGCATGTGTTTACTGCAAAGCTTTTGATTTATTTAGTACTGCTATCATGTTCTAAACAGTAGCTGCGTAGCACGTACGTAAAGATTTGCTTCAAAAAAGTCTCTGTAGCCTTTTGCTGGGTAGAAAAACTAAGGCGCTGTGCCCTTGTCTTTCGCTGTGAGCGCCCATTCTCTGCGTGGTAGCCACAGGGTGGGCTCCCCCAGTGGCTGCCCTGTGCCAGCAGTGGTTGCCCCCAGGCAATTGTGGTTGCCCCCAGGCAGGCAGGGAAATGCTGCTCCACACTGCAGGCCCAGCAGCGGTGCCTGCAAGGCTGCACAGCTGCTGCTCCAAGAGCCATTTTTCAGTTGCTGGTATCTTTGCCAACCTTTTGCTGTTTGAGCTGAAGCTTTTTCTGCTGGTGCCTGCTTCAGACTAATGTGTACGCTTTGCTTAATAAAAATAATATGGGCTTGATTTTATTTTTTTAGGTAGTTAGGGGAAGTTTGCAGTTCTGCCTGCGTTCAGGGGTGGCAGGTCACTGGTTCATTTTTACTGGCGTTAGCTGGGAGGTATTTTATTCTCCTTTTTTGTTTTTCCCTATGATATTATCAGTCTGAGCTGGACTTCCTCATTGGTAAGTCAGCTTCTTTTCTGCCTCCCCATAGCATTACCTTACAGGCTCCCTCTGCAGCCCCTGGAGTTTGGCAGGGCTGTCAAACAGCGTGGAGGGCTGAGGCAGGAGTGTTTGAATTCCCCTGTCAATCCCAGTTGCCCTCACGAGGAGAGCTGGGCTCAGGTGCTCTGTTTCTCATGTATCTGCACCTCACATGCCCCATGCACGAGCATTGCTCAGAGGTGACCAGTGCCCCAGTCCTCAGCTGCAGCAACCACTGATGGTGCGGACAAGACCCTTGAGAGTGTTTTCAGCCTTTGCCATAGACAGGACCAAATTTGACAGTCTGTGTCCAGCAGCGCTCTTGCAAGGAGTAAGAATGGAAATGCATCCCGCCTTTTTTTCTTCAGTGCAAAACTCCATGGGCAAGCTGCTCTGGACCTGCTGAGCCAGTAGTCACTGTGCTGATCAGGATGACTCGAGAGGCACCGATCAACTGCTGATGCCTTTGCCTGCTGCTAAGCTGACACAAAGTTCCATGTGCAGGTGGGTCCTCTCCACGGACTCCACCTGGTATCTCCCTACACTGGCACCATGCAGGTTTATGTGAAGCAAATCTTAGATAGGCTTGAGTGAAGCCTTTTAGAAGTGGATTGAGTGGGCTGTGAGCATGGGTCCCTGAAAATGCAATGGAAACTTCAGGTATTTATTGTGAGTCCAGACTCCCTGCTCTGTACAGTCTCCAGACCTCATCTGCCTTTGTAGTGATGTCAGGCAGAAAAAGCGACCAGGGCATTTTCACTGCAGTAGCTCCACCATGTTTCCTATAAGAGACTTGAAACTGCCTGCTTGGGGTTTGGCAGCAGCCTGAACCGATAACTACTGGCTGCACAGGCTGTGGGATATGTGGGCCTTGGTCATAGGATCTACCAGGAATTCAGGGCTCTGGAAGTATTCTCACAGGCTGTATTTCAGTGTCCCTCTGAAAATATTCTTTTTTCAGGGCTTTGCTGGGCCAGAAAACGTGGCCCTTAGGAGGTGGAGGCTGCTTCAGGCTTGCTGCTTGGTTTAAAATATAAAGCTTTCTTATTCCTCCCCAAATCACTTGGTACCCAGCTGGAAGTGCTGTGGAGAGGATCCATTCCTCTTGCCCAGGAGCTGAATAGGATTTCTCTTCATTCAGCAGAATGGAAAATAAAAATAGAGAATGATGCATTAGGGACTTATATGCTGTTGTGCAAACAATTGCTTGGCACCAGAGCAAAGCTGAGTAACTCCACCAGCGCCCATTCACAATTGGCAAGAAAGCAGGAGGGACAGGTTCTTTACGTGGGAGCTTCTGCTCAAGTGCAGGCTCCAGTCCAGCATGGAGATGTCAAGAAAGAGTGAAGGCAACGCAGTCAGCTCTGAGTGTAAAAGTTAGTCTGTTCGAGGAGGGCGATCATAATGTCCTACAGTGAGCGAAGTGAGACTGGAGCTGAAGGAGGAAATCGGGGGTGGAGGGTTTTCTGGCTTTTGAGGTTTTATGAACCTTGCAAACTGTTTTACAGGTTCGCAAAGCTAGCTGAGTCTGTGAACAATTTTTTTGTAATTTAAACCCTTTTCTTTCCAGGGCCATCCGGGTTAACAATAAAAATAATGTCAAACAATGAATTAAAGCTGAATGTGTTCTGCAAAGAGTAGAACATCCCACCAGACTCCGCTGAGCCATAGAAAACGCATGCACTGCCTTTATTCACTGGATGATGTGTTGGCCGCTCATGTAGGCTGTGATTTGTTTCCAGCCTCATCTTTACTTTCAGTAACATTAACTCTTTGCTATGTGGTTTTGTTTTGTTTTTTAACTTTGATTTCCCAAGGAAACGAAGGCTATGAAATTAATCCATCTGTACATGTATGGGTTTCTTTTGATCTCTCCCACCTAGTGTTTTTACTGTGGCAACTAATTTCATCCAAATTTACCAGAAAGGCACAGTTCTCAAAGGTAATTTTCTTCCAGTATGTTTTGTGAAAATAAGTGCCTGAAGAGAGGCCCAAGACCTTGAAAATATTTCGAGCAAGGGGCAAAACTTCAGGGAGCTGAACTCATTAGGCATTATAAACTTAACCCCCACCAAAAAAAAAAAAAGAGGAGAGGGCTCAGGAGAAACACATCACGCTGCAGCTTCAGGAAAAGCTTGCAGCTACCATGAGACTAAACTCCTTAGGAGACTGATGTTAGCTCATGGAGCTCTCGGGGTTTCTGCTTTGCTGGATGTCTCTGTAAAGCAGTATGTAACCTATAACATCTGAGAACAAATCAAACCAACAATCCAAGCAGCAGTGAAACCAGATCAGTCTGTTTGTTATTCCACGGCTAGTCATGAGAGAAATGTGGAGCTTGTTTCACAAATTGAAACATCCCAAATCATCAGCAGGCCTGTGACCATTCTGCGTTCCTGTTTTTTATTGGTAGTTACTGAAGCCAAACAGGACCAGAACAAGTCTGTTACTTCATCTCTGCTTGGCTAGAAATGTTGCTGTGGTCTGATTGAGCTAGAAATATCAGACTTGGCTTTGCATCGAGGGATGCTGGATCTGGAGGCAACGTTTTGTGAATTGATCCCACCACTTGTGGGGTGAACTCCCTTTGGAGTTCACTGCTTGCTCTGGACTCTAAAAGACAGGCATATGTGAAAGGAACAGTGATGTGAAAGTTTTGGAGCTAGCTCTGGATAATGTTGGTTTCATGTCCAAATTTCCACACAATCCCTGTGATTTCAATAGTAAGTTTAGGAAGGAGGAGAAAAAAGTAAAAGATGTGAAAAGGGGCGGGGGGAGTGTTTCCTTTCTTGCCAAAAACATACACGTCCTGCATAATCTGTCAAATATTCCAGGGGTACAAGTGAGTGTTCCTCCTTCGCTCCCTAAAAAGCAGCTTTGCTTGCTGCCGAGGAAGTACAGCAGCGGGGCTGTGGCAGTCAGTGGTGTGTTTTCCCCAGCTCCTCTTGAAGATCATCCTGAGTTTTCCATCCCTTAAACTCTTGCATTCCTGGCAAACACTCTCAGGGGCATACACTGCTACCAGGTAAGTACTGCTGTGACGAAAAACCAGGTGCCTCTGTGTGTGTTTAATGAAAGTAACTTCAGAATTTTTCTACCCCACCTTTTTCTGCTTTGGGACAGATGCTGGACCCCACTGGATTTGGGATCACCTCCCATGTGCAGTTGTTTGGGAGAATACGATTACTTTGGGAAATGCACAGAGGTGCCATATAGGGGCTTTGCCCTCCTATATCCTGCTATAAAGTGGTGCATGCAACCAGTCACTGGGGCTTCATAACCAGGTGCCTGACCAGCTTGTAAAAACTAACTTGGCTGTTTATGCAGCTACCACTGTAGGAGGTGCTTGCCCAAGGCCATGGCGCTCTGCAGGGTCCTGCCCAGAGAAGGGCCCTGCCTGCATTCATTTGCAGCCTTAAAGAGAAACATGTGAGGGAGATGAAATGGGAGTCCTTGTCTCTCTTTGGCCTTGAACCAGTTCCCTAGTATATGGCTAGCTGAAAAATTCAGCGGCTCAGGAAAGATTACGTTGCAGTATCAAGGCTGCTTTGTCTCATGGGAGTTGGAAATGAAGCCCTCACCTTTCCAGAGTTGCTATTTGCAGTGTTTTACAAATTAAAAGTGCTAAGCCTATTGTTGAAGCATTTTATTTTACAAACCATGAGGTTTGGCTTTGAGTGTCCCTGGCTGTACATGGTTCCCGATACCCTCCAACCATCCATCAGCTGGTGTGGGGCCAGGGGTGTTCTGCCCTGATGCCCTCGGAGGCATCTTTGTGCCTCCCAGGGCTAAAGGTGCTCCGGGCTGTGGTGTGTTGTGGCCGCATGGCTTTTGCCTTTGGACAGAGGCTGAATCTAGCCTCAAAAAGCATAGCAGGAAAAATAGCCTCTCTTTTGGTGGGAGTTGATTCCCAAGTGATCCTCCCAAGCCCCGGGTAGAGGGGCATTCCTCATGGCGATTTGCTTCCCAGCTGGCTAAGGAAAGATGGTAGGCAGGCAGTGTTGCAACCATAGGTCGTGACTGTGTGCTGCTCTAGCCAAAATTGCAAAAACCAGCTGTCAGATGAGTAAGACCAGCAAGGGAGGGTTTTGCTGCTTTGTTGCTCAGGCCATTTTGGGGGAGGGAGGAAGGAATGAAGAAGTTGGGCTTGATCCATTAAATTCAGCGGCTCAGGAAAGATTACGTTGCAGTATCAAGGCTGCTTTGTCTCATGGGAGTTGGAAATGAAGCCCTCACCTTTCCAGAGTTGCTATTTGCAGTGTTTTACAAATTAAAAGTGCTAAGCCTATTGTTGAAGCATTTTATTTTACAAACCATGAGGTTTGGCTTTGAGTGTCCCTGGCTGTACATGGTTCCCGATACCCTCCAACCATCCATCAGCTGGTGTGGGGCCAGGGGTGTTCTGCCCTGATGCCCTCGGAGGCATCTTTGTGCCTCCCAGGGCTAAAGGTGCTCCGGGCTGTGGTGTGTTGTGGCCGCATGGCTTTTGCCTTTGGACAGAGGCTGAATCTAGCCTCAAAAAGCATAGCAGGAAAAATAGCCTCTCTTTTGGTGGGAGTTGATTCCCAAGTGATCCTCCCAAGCCCCGGGTAGAGGGGCATTCCTCATGGCGATTTGCTTCCCAGCTGGCTAAGGAAAGATGGTAGGCAGGCAGTGTTGCAACCATAGGTCGTGACTGTGTGCTGCTCTAGCCAAAATTGCAAAAACCAGCTGTCAGATGAGTAAGACCAGCAAGGGAGGGTTTTGCTGCTTTGTTGCTCAGGCCATTTTGGGGGAGGGAGGGAGGAAGGAATGAAGAAGTTGGGCTTGATCCATTGCAGGCTACCTGCATTCCTTCTCCAGGGTGGGTGCTTCACAGCACAATTCCCTTATGCTCTCTTATCAGCAGTGGGAAGGTGTTTTATTACTGGGCTGCTGCTGGCTGCTCACCAAGCACCTCTGAGACAGGAATCGTCACTCAAGCTAAATTAAAGAGTGCTTGAGTACATACAGGGGAAGGAAAAACAAACTGTCAGGAACTGAATCCAGAACTCCTGACGTCCAGAGCTGCCTGGACGACATCAGCCTTTCCCCCCCTCCGCTAATCAAGTGCCCCTCTTGCTGATGAAACCTGGGTTTCCAGAGCTGCCCAAAGGAGTTAGGCACCCGGCTTCTTTAGACACTGAGACACTTAATGTCAGAATTTGGGATTTCTGGGATTTCCTCTGACTGTCACCAGTTCTTCACATGCTCTTGGGCACATCAGTTAACTTGTGCTAAGTGTCTCACCCCATGCAGTACCCCCCCTCGCAGCTCAGCGATGCTGCAGGCTGTGGGGAAGATGTGCAGTTGTTCAAGCTTGGATGTGACAAATTGTGCAGGCCAGAGAGGCATTACTGCCGCAGGCATTGAATCATAGAATCATAGAATGTTTTGGGTTGGAAGGGACCCCTAGAGGTCATCTTGAGGTATCTGCTGATGCGGCAAGGCCATGGGAGCCCTCTTTCAAGCCCTACCTTCAAGCCAGGCAGTTGTGCTGGCACAGTGGCGGCACGCAGGTTCTGCCATGTTTGCCGTGTGAAGTCCTCAAGGCTGGGGTGAGCCCTGGGGTCCCCAAGGTTGACATCATTTGCAGACCAGCCACATAGCCTACAGCAGGTCAGGGGCTGCCTTCTCAGGCACTTGTTTTTTGAAGCAGCCCCTAATGTTAATATAATACAGGGGTTTTGTTTTGTGGGAATTGTAATCTATGACTTCCGCTTTCCTTGGGATGAGAATGTATGGACCTGGCAAGGAAGCGGCTGATTTGGCAGCTCTGCAAGCTTTGGCTGTGAATGGAAACAAACTGCGTGGTCTGCATGGGGAAGGGAAGGGATGGGGTCTGACTGTGCACCGGGGGTCTGGGAGCACGGCGGGGCAGACAGGCGTTAAGGTGTGGGATGCCCATTGTACTGTAAAGACTTGGGTCTCATATTCTGCCTGTTGTAACCCCACCAGAGCTTACATTTATCCTCTCATGGGAAGGGATTCTGAGCTGAGTTCCCTTGAACCATTGTTTTGCCTCATCTCATTCTGTGTGTTGTGGAGTTGGTACATGCCAGAAGCAGGCCTGGGCATATAATGGAAGAAGCATTTTCCTAAGGGGAAAAAAGTTAAAGCTTTGGTGTGTTTTCCCACAATTTTAAATTTCAGGATAATCGGGAAAATGTATATTTATAGCATTATGTCAACAATTATTAATAAATATTGTTGCAGAAAACTATTTTCCACAAAAAGAAAAAGCGCCCCTCTCTTACCTATGTGTTTGTCAAAATCAGTGACCTGAACAACCACTGCCTGGGCTGAAGGAAAAGTGCATGGAGAGAAGGAAGATGTGGGGTGATTGTCTATGGAGGGAATTCATTAACATCCCTGGTAAGGGGGCGGATGGGTCCCTGCCGAATTCTCTATCATCACAGAGCCTCTGTGACAGGCAAGAGGAATCCCACCCTCCACTCAAAACTGTCCTGCCTCCAGGCACTCTCTAACCCGAACTTTTGAGGCAGTCACTTAAATACTTGTGGCTTTGAAGCGCTTGCTCTTGACAACCCCCAGTGAACTTCTTTGGTTAACCAGCCCTGAGTTTGACTCCCATACTTGAACCACAAGAAACACCAGCTGACATCTGTCGGCAGCATGCAAATGGGTGTATCGTGGAAGAAGCATTTTCCTAAAGGGAAAGGTTCAGTGGGACACTTCTGTGGCTGCGGATGGCTTATCCAGCTGCTTCCTCCTCCTGGAGGCACAAAACCCCTCCGCTGGAGGTGGGGGCCCTGCGGCTGTGATGGCTGGAGGGTGATGTATTGCTGGAGTACAGAAAGGAATTTTATGAACGTTAGCTATCAGGCTTTGTGTGCATTTGGTGAGTAGCTTAATACCACAGGATAAATATCTGGGGACAACATTTATCATCACGACAAACTCTCTCTGAACTCCACCAGACCCATGTTCTCTGAGAGACGCATTGGGCTCCTATTAAGATTCAAGTCCACGTTCAGCCCCTGATCTGTTTTCAATTTGCTGATAATAATGTCATTTATTTCTTGGTCTGGGTGCAATTGCAAATCATGTTGGCTCCCTGCAGTCGTCTCGCTCTGTCTCTTCCTTCGGTGATATGCTCCTCTGAGCAGCATTTTGATCTCACTTGTATACATGCGCGTGCCGTGAAGGAGTGTTATGGGCCAGAAGGGATGATTTTTGTTTCTTTCAAGACAGCTTCCCCCATTCCCTGCTAATATGGTTGATTATGACGTTTACGTTGCGCCAAGTCTGGATTCTGAACAGAGTCCAGGCAACGCTAGGATTGAAAGGCCTTTGGCGGGGGGATTGGAAAAGGCTGCTGGAACAATTAGGGCAAGAGCAAAGCAAAGGCAAGGGCTCGACAGGTTTTCTTCATGCATGCAGCAGTTGAATGAAATCAGGAGTTGATCCCTGGGGACTGGGGCTAGAGACTGCATTTGCATTTGAAGGCACCCTCCCCACCCCAGCTGCAGCAGAAGGGTGCCGTCCCCCACCCTGTTACTTCTTGCAAGGGTTTGAGCTCCTCTGGGATTTGAGAGATACAGCAAATGTGCCTGGTATTTCTGCCCCAAGAACGCGGGGAGTTTAGCAGTGGTGCTGGGCCTGCAGGACATGACAGGGTGGAGGGAGAAACCGGTATCTTCTGCTTCATGAACTCCCAAGAGAAATATCTAAATGGCTCGTGGCTGGGCTGCACAGGGAGGAATCCCCCAAGAAAGGGGACCGAGATGTCTGATCGCCACCTGGTATCGAGCAAAAGGTTGTGATTTTTCTCTGATAACAGCATGGACTCTGTTGCCCCAGGCTTACAGCACCTTGCAGCTCCTGCTGTCTCCAAGCTCAGAAGCAATTTGCTGCTTGCTGCTGTTCCCAAGCCTTTGCCAGCACTACTGCTTCCAGCTCCTGCTCTCCTAGAGCAGATCTTTGTCTCAGGTTTTTTTCTCCAAATTAATTTGCTTGTTTTTTCCCCTGTCTGGTTCTTTGCTTGTTCTAGTATGCTCAGACTATGTTTTAACATCTCCCTAAATCCACTTGTGCTTTCTATGTCTCCCCTACTATTGGTAACACCTTGCAATTAAGTTTCATCTGTGGATTTATTTGCTATTTGTTTTTCTTTCCCAAAGGATGCAGCATTTTTATGGTGACAGAATAAATATATAAAGGCAGATTCCAAGAGCACAGTGGAGATTAACAAACTGTAGGGTGATTTGGAGTTATCTCCGGGGCTGGGCAAGACACCTGGATATCTAGTGATGGCTAATGGGCCTGAATGCACCAGGGACAGGGGGTGCCCAAACATCTGAAGACACTCAAATTCCTGTCAGCTCATTCTTCCAGAGCAGGACTGAATCCAAAAGGACAACTTTTTTCTGGAAAGAAATTCTAGCAAAAATTGTTATTGAACTAAGAAACAGGCTGTGGGAATATAAATGTAACTCACCGTGGTAAAGTATTGCAAACATTTTTGACTCTACATGTGGCACTGGGAGTCCAACAGCTCTGAGAAGCTTGGTATTCAGGGCCAAGCTATGGTACCTTATGGTCATAGAGGAAAGTGTACATTCAAGTTCATTTGCATGCATGTTACGTATTTACCAGTTTTTATCTGCTAAACACACACTAATTTGGTTTGCGCTCAGCAGCAAAGGAAGGTGTGGGTAACCCAAGGATGGAATTTTGTCCCTTGTTAAGGTCAGTTTAGCCTCTCTAAAGCTGAAGAGGCCAGAGGTGTCGAGTTTTTCCTGGGGCTAATGTTAATATGAAAGTTTATAGATTCATTATAGTCTTGTAGTGCTGGAATGGGCCTGCAGAGATCTTCATCACTCTGCACTTAGGCAGGAGGATTATTTCTAGACAATACTTATGGTTGTTAGCCTGACTTCTGAAAAACCCTCCCAGGTAACCTGCTGCAATATTTAACTACGCTGATAGTCAGAAAGCTTTCTTAATATCCCCTTTAAGTCTACCTTGCCTTGAGTAAAACTGATTTTTCTTCTCTTACTCTTAGTGAACATGGAGAGCAATCAATCTTCATCTTCCTGACCTTTTAAATGTGAGAAGATAGCTATTACGTCTCTCCTTAGTCTTCTCTTTTGTAGACTAAACAAGTCTACTTCCTTCATCTATTCTTCCCGGGCCATATTTTCTATACCTTGATCATTCTTATTACTGTCCTTTGGACTTTTTCCAGTTCTCTACATCTCTCTCTAATTGTGGTGCCCCAAAATGAATACAGTATTCCAGAAGAGTGAAATCATTGGTCTTGCATTATATACACATAACACTTGTGATAATACATCTTAGAAAGAAATTTGTCTTGTTTGCAATGGCATCACACTGTCGACTCATTGAGTTTATGGCTGGATCATTTTATGCTGTGCCATTCCTGTTCAGTCAGTGCATAGGTAATCGTTCTCTCTTGATTTCTCCTTATGGTGGTAATACTTTGTACTTGAACCTACCAAATTTCATGCTGGTTAGGGCCATCTCTCCAATTATCAAGGCTGGTTATTTTTTCTGATCCTGCCTTTCCAAGGAGTGGCAGCCTCTTTCAATTTATGATCCATTGCTGAGTTTATAAGTGAGTTGCTTTGGCTGGTAGACAGAAAGTTCTATAATGGGGAAAACGTATATTTTTTCCCCACCTATTTGTGTATGACCATTTAAGCAGCTTCTGGTTGTGATGTCCTTTCATTCCTGAATTATTAAAAACATTGGCTTTTTTCAGCTGTGTGTTGCAGTTGTACACTAGAGGTATCTTGTAAAAAATGTATGAATGCTCATATCTTAACGCTATTTCCTCAAAGAGTTCTCCTTCCTTTGCTAGTCCCATTTGTAGTAGAGATGTATTGACTTTTCAGGCCCAAAATGGGATCAGTTTTCCATATTATTTCTATTTAGGGAAAAGACTCATTCTTTATTTGAGAAGAAGGCGTTCCCTCAGATGTAGAAGAGACTTAGGGACCGTCGTCTGCAATAAGAACTCCATCTAGATCTGCAGTTTGGTTGTTTTTGTTTCTCTTGCCCACTGAAAGTTCATAGGGAGTATCTGTCCCACAAAAAATCCAGTTCCCTGAAATTGTCCCTCCCATGTGTCACCAATTTCTTCGTGTGCAGCCTCCTAATATTGCTTCTTCCTCCTCTAACTCTCTCTTGGTTCCATACTAATAATGCTTTTTCCTAAGCTAGGCATTTATTTAGCAGGTGATAATGGAGTTCACAAAAAAGTATGGAAGTGGGAAAGTAATGTTAAGTGAAGGAAAAGGGATTTCCTTGTTCTCATCCTTAGAAATCGCTCATTACAAGCAAAGTTGCTCAGCAGGCTCTGCAAGCATCATGTGTGGCAGACTCCATTCCTGCAGCATATTTCCCTGGCAGCGTGCTGACGGATCCAGCTCTGACCAGCAATTCTAGCAACGTCCCTGTCTTTCCAGCTGTCAGAGGACTACTTGAGCATTTTCAGTAAATCAGCTTTAATAGTCTCACCATTTCATCTATGTAAGGTCGCTAGTCCCCAGGTAACTATTGAGACAAACTGTAATCACCTCCCATCTGCGGCACCATAAATCCTTATTTTCACTCGCACGTCTGCATGGAGCCAGTCTGCAGCTTTTCCGTGATGTGGTGATCAACTGCTGGATTGGATCACGTGGGGAACACTGTCAGCTCACCAGTACTTCTGAGAGAGGATGTCTTTTCTGAAAACTTCACCCTTCCACCTAGATTTTATCTGCTGAGACGTAGGAGTTGCTGGACAGAGCCTTCTGACCAGGATGTCAGCATAGCATAAGGAAGAGAACTGTCCCCCGTGGCTTTACTGTCTGTGGGCCCATTGCTCTCTGGCCTGAATCTCGATTTAGGGTCTGCAAAGCCCACTTAAGCCCAGAAAACTGGCACGTTCCCAGTTTTCTGCCACGGCACAGTTGGGGGTGCATGGCAGCCAAGGGTGATGGGGCTGGTCTGTCAGGGTGATTCCCAGGGCAGCGTGGGGCCACGGTACATCCCCAGCTGCTCTGGGCCAGAGGTGGTTTTCCAAGATCTCTGCTTGCACAGCAGTAAAACTGCAGTCTGCCAGGGAGGCACAATAGTGACTTTTAGCCCCTGGGCTAGGCAACCCGCTGCGAAGGGATACGTAAGCCGCTCTATTTAAGAGGATGGAGGAAGCTCCAGTGTACCTGCAGCAGAGGCTGCCCTGTAAATCTAGGAGAGCTGTGTGCTGTCACAGGGCCCGCACGCAGCTCACCCACCCCGCAGTTTTTGACTTCCCAAACATGCTTTCCAGCAGGAAGGACTCCCTTGCTCCTCTGCTGTGGGAAAGTAAAAGGGAATTTCTTGTCTCGCCTCTGGGGCAGACCTGAGTTCTTACACTTTGGTAGGTCTTTATCTGCTTTCCTGCTTTGTCCTTACATGCTGCCTGTGTCCCAGTCTTGCTTCCCACTGCAGGGGAAGGGACACTGTCTCCTGCTTTGTCTCTGCAGTACCTGGCACGCAGGGTTTCCAGCCTGCAACAGAGCCTTTAAATCATTACAGCAGCCCCAGAATTTCTACTGAGCTGATGGGATTTCAGCACTTCCCTTCCCCAGGAAAATCACTCATCCTGCCCACAGAGTAGGACACGGCCATGTGGGATGAGGCTCTGGGGGAGCACAGGTGATCCCTCTGCTCAGCTCAATGGGATGCAAAGCTGATTGCACCAGTTCCTGCCTGGCCTTTACCCAGAAACACTGACGTGTGCTCTCTGCTTCACCCCAGATAAGCCAAGTAATGTCAGGGGATTTCTGTAGTGATAAGAGTTTTTTCACTTAATCATTTGTATGAATACTTTAAAAGCCATGGTGACATGGGTTGAGTGGAGGCCAGATGGTTGGGGTCCTTGCAGAGCAGCTCCCCTCTGCATGGCACTGCCTTGGGGGAACAGAGAGGTGGCAGGAGCAAGGATAGATGGAGCTCAAGCATTTCTCTGCTCCCAGAGTCTTTCCTGCCACGAAGCTTTCCCTCATCCACCAGGACCACACCTGGACCATTCTCAGGTCATTTGCTCTCCCTTGGATCACTGTCCACAAGTTTTTTTCTCCAGCCTGTGGGTCCTGGAAAGGACTCCCCTGACCCTGCAGTGAGGGAGGAAGATGAACGAAATGTTCTACCTTGGCTCCCAGAGGTTTTGTTTGTGACACACCATGGATAAAGCTGGCACTCACATTTAGTAGGGCAAAGTCTTGGAATACACTTTAATTTGGTGGCTGGATATCAGATATTGGATTTGGTAGTAGTTATCTTTATATAAAGAGTTTAAACAGTCTCTGGAGCACAGATGGACTTCTCCTGCGAGAAGGCCCTCATCTCCACAGCTTCAGTTCCTTCTTTATGGTCCAGTGGATCTTGAGTTTCCCATGCTCTGTGGCAGCCTTCAAGAGAAATGATGAGCACTCTTACTCATCCTCTGCATGTATTCACACTTATCAGCCTAAGGAGGGTACAGTCACCTCAGCCAGGCTGTGTGACAAGCAACCCAGCCCACCGCCTGTCCCAGCAGGAACCACCCACTTAGGAGAAGCTAAACAGACCCACTTTTGTCCCCTAATATATGAAAGTAGGGCACCTGTTAGAATGAAGATCTGTTAAACAGAAAGCAAAACTCCTTTCCAGACAGTTTCTTCAGTGTTTTCTGCCAGAGAGGGCAGAACATCTGTCCTGGCCACCTTGCTGGCCACAGCTGCCCGCAGACCTCTCCCTGTGCAAGCGCAAACAAGGCGCCTCTCTCCAGTGATCCTGTGCGATGTATTTGGCTGGCTGCCTTGGCTCGTTTTGCCTTCTCAAGCAGCAGTGGTGTCTGGTCATCTGCTGGACTCCACTGACAAGTGGAGGGAAGATAGTGCTGGATGGTGCTACCTTTGTCCCTCTTGTGTCCAAGGATTTCTTGGCTCGTGCACAGCTGAAAAAGCTCATGTTGCCCCCGTGACTGAGCTACTCCATCTTGGCTCAGCCTCCTCCTTCAAGGGCAGAGCAATGCAGGCAGCTCCCTTTCCCTGCCAAGGAAGATCCATACTGGGATTTGTATGCGAGAAGCAGTTGTTATCTGCCCTGCCTAATCACTGCAAACCACATGCATTTGGAGGCACCTAGGGCTGGGGGAGACTGTTGTACAGGTCAAGATGAATTAGGAGGATGTCAGGATATTCTCTGTGCATAATAAGGGGAGAGAGACAAGCTGGGAAACATAGGACAAATGAAAAAAAGGGAGCAATCAAGGAGAAAAGCTAGTTCTGGGCAGGGATACTTGGCTTGGCTGCCTTCCCTGTGGGCTTGTTCCATTAACATTTGGATATTCAGCAAAAGCTGTCTTTGCAGGGGTAAGGAGATAAGCAGAAATGTACTGATGTTTAGTTTAAAAGTAGCAGAACTCCAGGTTTCAAGTGCTTTCTGGCTGGCTTCCTCCTCCCCTCTCAATGAAATACTCTGGCTTTTCTGCACCAAAATATGTGAGTGAGTCTGGGACATGCCTGGGTTCCCTGTGCACATGTGGTTCTGCTCCCCTCATCTGATTTCATCCAGATGTCTTTTTCTTTTACTATTATTATTAAACTATGCTGCTATTAATAACTTGAAAGTAGGCTTGCTCCTCTGAATAGCAACTGGATGCAAAACCAGCATTGCATTTAGTCTGCAGTGGCAGCTTCCTTCTTCACCTATTTACCATCCTAGTATTAAAAGATGCATTCTCAAAAATAGGATGATGTCAACCCTTTTTTTTTTTTGCCTCTCTGAGCTGATGTCTGAAGGTTGCTGTTGTAGTAACCCTGTATTGTTATGATGAAGTCACTAGGAGCAAAGTCTTTACAGGTGGGTTGGCTGGCTGGTGGGGCCAGGCATGTGAAATCAATGCGTTGATTTTGCTGAGTTGAGGTCAGAGTGTTCACTGAAATTAACAGTCTTTAATTACCCTTCTT
The DNA here is from genome assembly GCF_000687185.1 of Egretta garzetta. Classification (NCBI taxonomy): domain Eukaryota; kingdom Metazoa; phylum Chordata; class Aves; order Pelecaniformes; family Ardeidae; genus Egretta; species Egretta garzetta. The sequence goes on along the minus strand of NW_009260182.1, from coordinate 10,106,855 downwards.
GGTCTGCAGTATGCACACAGGGGTTTGAGGTCACTCAGTGTGCCAAGGTCTATTGCCTGGTCCTCAATACAAGCAGCAAATACACTTATATTGTTCCTCTTGAACATCGGTTTCACTGACTGCAAAAGGCTGCTGCTGAGTTTATATTGCAAGTTTCAGGGCATGTCTGGAGAGATGTCACGCCTTTGAAAGAGAGGTTAGCTGCCCTGGAAGTTTTGCTGCAGAAGGGAATGCTGCTGGGTTCATTGCCTTGCCAAGAAGCCCAAATGTGACACCTTTGAAGTCAGGAGGGGAAGGAGAATGTAAGTGGCAGTTTAGTTTTGTGGGTGAGACCTCTCCATGTGAGATCTGAGATAGGTTTAGTATTGGCTACGCTATTATTTTCAAACTTTGGAGATGTATTTAGATGCTTAAATTAGTGACCCTACCATTCAACTGTACAGACCATCTGCAAATCCTTTTGACTATAGGCTGGTACCCTGAAGTTTGGGGGCCTGTGTGACTGTAACCATCTGCTGCCAGTCTTTATGAAGAGACTAAACATGAGCCAAGCCTCTAGGGATTGTCCTGTGTGGTGCTATGAGAAAAGTGGACTTGATGATCCAGCAAGTCCTTTCCAGGCCTGCATTCCTCTGGTTTTGAAGCTGGAAACATGAAACAGGGTGATTTCTGAGGACCCTATTAGTTTTGGCTTTAAATGGTAGCAAGTATCTCCCGAGAACCATTCATGACATGAAAAGCCTTTCTTTTTTCTTAGTGATAAAACCTAAACACTTTGCTCAACAGTGATTTAATGAACAGAATATGCCCGTTGTCAGAGTCTGGTGCTAATAATAGACAGATGGCTAGGAGTTCGAAAAGCAGTCAACACAAAATATTTGCTCTATAAAACCCAAACCATTTTAACTTGAAAAAAATTGAAGTGCTTATTCCAGGGTCAGATTGTAAATGAATTGGCAGTAAATACAACCTACTGACAAGATGTGCTTATACTGCAAAAGTCTTGAAAACGCATATAGCAGAAAATGGTGCATCTGATGTTAGGTGAATTATATGCACAGAAAAAAGGAGGTGCGAAGAGGGAGCTTGACGGAGGGTAGGAGCAAACCAGTGATAGGAAACAGCAGAACCAACAAGAAGGGAGAGGTGAAGATGAAATTTACTGGTTTGTTTTTAAGAGGCAGTTCTGCCAAATTCAGAATTAGGTAATAGTTTTATTCAGCCCTCTGCATTGTTTTGAAAAAGTCACTAAGAGAAAAATCCTTACTGGTGGGTTGGTGGGCTGGTGGGACCAGATGCACAGTCAAGTAGTGTTAGATGTCCATTCGTGTCCCCAACGTTTCTTCATTGGAGTAACCAGCTCAGCCAGATTGATAACAGTAATGTCCCAGAGTCTGTGTGTTCTGGGGAAGCTGAGGGAGAAGTTGCACGTTGAGGTGTTTCTAAATTATGATTGGTTTGGGTCATTTATAGATACCTGTTCTTTCTCAGGGCTAGTTCTCAGTCCATTCCTAGAAATCTCTCCACTCTGTTATCTCTAGCCTCGGAGGTTCTGAGATGTAAAAGCATGGTCTTGGTGGGGAGCTCAGTGACTCCACTGCTCGAGATCTAGACTAGCAGGAATTCCCACAAGAGCAGGAAGTTCCCTGGCATTTTCCACTGCTACCTACTGCCTGAAACAAGGTATGAAAAACATGCAGGGTGTGCATTATAACCCGTCTTCAGAGATGTGTCCCACTGTCTAATAGTCATGATAAAGCAGTCCCATGTTTCATTAAACCATTCTCTGGATCGCCATGGGAGAAAGGCCCAGCAATTTGAAGATCTGTTCTAAGTTTGCATATGGGAAAAGGACAGGAGCTTTCATTGCCACAGAAAGCTCAAGGTGTGAAGTATAATACACACGAGCAACTTCAGGGCTACTCTTGGAGCTAAGAGCTTTTGACTGGCCCCCATGTTAAATGGAATCCCCATATTGGGGAAGGAAAATATCATATTGGAAAAAGCTGTTTGACGCAGAGAAATAGATACTGATACTGATACCTACCTGGATTTATTAAACAAGAAAACAGTCTGTGAAATAGATCTGCTCTGCTTGCAACCATATGAAGAGCTCACGAAGAGCCAGAGGGGAGCTTTAGAAAGACACAAACAAAGCAGCCGATGGAGGGATGGCTTGCAGTCTCTTATGAAGAATATTTGTGCAGTAGATGATTATTTGTCAGCACCTGATGAAGAAAGTCTTTCCATTTTGAAAATAATAGCAATGATTAATCCTTAAAAGGAAAAGGTTTCAGACATAGTCAATGCAAAAAAATTCAGGGATTCTTTATTCTAGAGAAGATGAAAAGAATTGGTGAGCTTAGTAATATCACTGGAGACCAAGAACTGCACAACAATAGCATGCTAATTTTAAAATTAACCAGAGTGCGAAGAAAGCGTGAGGTAGATCTACTGAGAACCTTTCAGAAGAGTCTCTGAAACTAAGTAGTGTAGTTTAGAAGTCTCTGGCCTGCCAAGCAAAATAGCTAATTCTTAGCTTACAATAAAAACCTCCAGTTTAACAAAGGAGCTATGATTGCTTCTTCTATAATCTAGTAACACAGATCAAAAGATAGACATGGTCTTGTGGTCCTAAATCTAATCCTTTCAGGTTGGCTCGAGTCTCTGCAGGCAATTATGAGCTGCCCATTCCCGGGACATCTGGTAGAACCTACATGTAGGTTACGGTATTGAGCAGATTCTAAAGGGAGAGTTTGGAAATTTGTATACTGCCTTGATCTATGTATCTATTTACATCCATTCCTTGAGCCATGGATCAGTTTTGGCAAGTTTTTTGACCTCTAAATGCTTCCACTTTTTTCCTTACAAATATGCAACATGAAACATTGGAAGTAAACCACAAAAATAGGCCCACTGGTAGAGGCATTACCGTCTTGTGCGCAGGTTGTGCAGCAATGCAATGCATCTGTAAGGCTTCCTTGTGCCCATCTGGGTTTCTGGAGTGGTAACGCTGCACTGGTCATGGCTGGGAGCAGGCTTTTCCTAGCTGCTGTACCCTCCCGCTTTTCCAGAGTTTAGTCCTACAGTTCGGAAGTAAAGCATAAATTAGAGCAGAGGCAGAACGCTATTGACAGGTATGGGGGAAAGGGAGAAAGGGCCTATTGTGTGAGAAGCAGACAGCTCTGCTGACCTGAAAATATATTATTCTATGGAAGCGCAAACCAGAGGGGCTGTGGAATTTGTTCTCAATTCACCATGAAAACCCTGGGCTGGGGCAACCATCCATTTGATGCGGGTGGTCCTTAATGCATGTCATAATTTACACTTAAGGCATATACGATCCCTTGAAATTCCCTGCTTAGGAGGACCATAAAAACAGTGTTGCATATGGAGCTCACTGGAGGTTTCTGCAAAGCTCCCCCATTGTCAGACATAAACACATCCTATTATTCTAGCTTAGGTCAGAGTTCAATGACTCCCCAAAGCTTATTTCAGTCCTAAGCTTATCCCACTGCAGTCCGGGTGGGCAAAATAGAAGTGTTTCCAACACAGCTACTTTCCTCTGGCTGCTCAGCTCCACGGTCTGAAGCAAACATGACTCCTCAGGCTGTAGGTTAATGCACAGCTTATCGGCGAAGTCACCCTTGCTCATCCTCAGGCTGTTTTCTGAAGGATTTTGCAGCATTAATGAAGTTTCCTCTTCTCTATATAGAAGATCCTAGGACTATCATTAGCCTCATCTTCAAGAACAGGAATCGGAAGTTAAAAGGCTTCATGCAGGGAATCCTTGTTAGCACAAGAAATAGATCACAGATGTGCCCTTGCCTGTCTGCTGCGACGGCAGCACCCGGCCCCTTGCTGCACCCCATGGGGCTTGGCCCCCTGCTCGGCCGCAGATGTCAGCGCCATGCTGCTGTGCTGGGCACTGCCCTGCTCCAGCACAACCACTGCTGGAGGGGCTTGCTGCAGGGCTGGGGGGGCCTGTCCCCCTCCCCTGAGGTATGGTCCCTCACCCCATCTCTGGCAGGGCAGCTGCGAGCAATCAGGGTGAAGAGCAATGTACCCAGCTCGTGCAATGTGGCACTTCCCTAGACCAAAGCTATTGCTTGCTCCCTGAATGCCAAAGGCACTTTCCATGGCCGTTTTTTTCTTCCCTGTGAGCATGGGAGGCACCTGGCTTGGGGAGCTCCCCAAAGTGGTTCCTCCAAAAAAGACCCCGCTGCCTTTAGGGCCAGTGACCCAAGGGCTGTCAGTGCCCAGGACAGGGGGGCACGGATGGAGAGTGAGGAAAACCTTCCTCTGCTGAAATGGATGCAGTGAAGATGCAGAAGGGTGTGCACTTGGACTGGAGGACTGGGCTGTACAAGCTGGGGAGAAGGCACTGCATCCCACCCAGCAAAATTAATGGTGAAGGTTTCACTTTGTACCTCATCTCAGCTGACAGGAGGTAATGCTGTCTCTTTGGACTACGTGGCTATCTGGTATGAAAGATGGCTTCATGAGAGCAGGTGAGAAACATTTTGGCCATAGCTGCAGCTGAGAAACTTCAGAGCCAAATAAAGCAATGAAGGAAAAAAAGAGAAAAATCTGACAGCAGAATGTAAACAGAATAAAAAATGCTTCTTGTTAGACATCTTACAATAACTGGGCCTGGATGCCTGGGGAGAAAACTAAGCTATTTGACCTAAAACTGCAATGTGCATCAGTATTTGTTTCTCCTTTTTATTCTTCTTCTCCCAGAATCAGGCAGTTTGTGTCCTTAGACGTGGTCATCAAAAGACCAGAACAGCAACTCAAACTGAGAGATCGGGCAGCTGGCCCTGGCCCTTGGTGGTATTTTATCTCTGCTAGAGCTGAACAGAGAGAAAATATCAGGGACAAGGAATGGCAACGAGCAGACCCTTTCCCTCCTGTGGCCTTCCCGGGGGTCTTTCCCTGCTACACTCTGGACCAACACACTGCTTCCCCCCTCTGAAATATTGCCTGCTCCCTTCACCAGAAGTTTCCTGTGCTGACTGAAATATTAAAAGGGCCAAACAACACCAGGGAGAAGTTTGTTTATTTGTAGGGTGGCATATTCATGCCTGGTTTAGGCCCATCCTGCTGAGGAATTTCAGCTATTTTGCTGGAAAACTGGAGGGGGGTGTTATGGCCCTGGTGGGAAGCGGGGGCTTGTGGTGATGCCTGTGGCAGGAGCTAGGCCCGGCTGGCCACGGTGCCCCCATAACACAAACAGGGGTCGGTGGGGAAGAGAATGCAGGTGGGCACTGGGCTGTGCCCTCAGGACCCTGCTGCTGGAGGGGGCGAATGGGGCCCAGGCCCATGGCCACCGCAGGGGTTGGTGGAGGAGTACGCAGGGGGGCTGCTTTGAGCCCTGTTCCCTGCCCGTTCAGCCTCCAGCCCCTCGGTAGCGCCTGGGGGTCTCCAGGGAGATTGGTTTTCCCCTTGAAGATCCCAGAGCCAGCCTGCACTGGAAACTCTTTGGGAGCCTCCTTGCAGAGTGAGGCTGCGCTGGGACCTCCCTTCCCCACCGTGTGGGTCTTCAGCCACAGGCTGCAAGGAGGTGGTTTGCAAAGAGGAAAAGCAAGTGAGCTGCTTGCATCCTGGAGCAATTATTTTTAAAGCCAAGGCAGCAGTAATTAATGCTCATCCTGGCAGCTGGGCCTCTCTCCGGAAGCCCAGCCGGTGCAGGCTCCTGTGGGCACCTTCTTGTGCCCTTCCCTTGTGGTGAGGAGCCTGCCGTTAGGAAGTCTTCATCTAGATCTTGGGAAGCATCTGTGCTTCCTGCTGTGGCGGGGGTTTATTGTGGCTGCATTGGGCAGCAAAGCTGTGAGCTCCATACCCACCACCAGCCTCACCAGGGGCAGGGAAGTGGAGAAGATAGCACGGACTAAACATTGATCTGCAAAGCCCTTAGGAGCACAGGGTGGCTGTTTTTCTCTCTGTAAGCAATTGGCACAGCAGGCTGTACCAATCAGTTTCAAAGAATGGTTCTTCTTCAGATCCAGTGGAAATACAGATTTAAAGCATTGTCTTTAAATAGATTAGTTAAATAAGAACGGTAGCAGCAGCAAACTGCAGTGTGCATCAAGGTCGTGATGACTGAAGCATGAGACCTGGCAAAGATCACCGTCCTCTCATGCCTGGGCTGCAGGGGTCCCAATAAACTTATAGCTGCTTCCTCCTGAAGCTGTAGATAGACCAGCATAGCTCATTATCCACTGTAGTTCATTACCGTGCGCGTTTTAGAACAGAACCAAGCTGGGATGATGGGTTTGGTCCGATGAAGTCACAGTCCTGCTGCAGACCGGGCAGTGCAGACATGCACTGAGAGGAGTGGCTCATGCACCGCAGGCGGCTCACTTGCCTCATGAGTTTGGGATCCCTTTGTCTACGTGCTGGCCAGACCTGGGATGCTGAGGATATTGGGTTTGCTTGTTCTTTTCCATTAGTATTATTTCAATGTTCTTTTTTGTTGTTGACAGTTTCTACAAAAAATGTTTTCATTAGAAAATGCCGTGACCCTTCCCAAAGTTCTAGTGTTGGATGACATTTGAGATTGTGTGTGCTTTGCAATCAAAACCTTTAATGGTTCTTAAAAAAAAAAAAAAAAAAAAAGAAAAAAAACTCTAATATTTCGGGTGGGGTTCAAAAGAAGGATTGGCTGTTGCTTCTGAAAATTGATTTTCTGGCAAATGATTACATTACAGCCATTTTTCATTAAAAAATAGTCTGCTGACCAGCTGTAGCACATTCATGTTTCAATAGAAAGAGGGAGACCTCCACGTGCTGCAGTTTGACTTGGACAGTCAGAAGGTGGGAGGGGAAACAGTAGTCCAGAGTTTTTCCAAGCGTTGGTGCTGGCAGCATGTGGAGCGGTAGGCAGATCGGAGACCTGGGGCATCCCACTGGGCTGACCGTGCCTGTGGCCTCACACCGAGCAGCTGCATTTGCCTCTGGCACCCCAATACGACACTCCCTGCCCCTGGGAGGCTGCAGGGATGCAAACCCCAGAGCATGCAGACGTAGGACAGAGGTGCCTGTCTGGTCTGCCATGCTGAAGTTGGGATGTCTGTCCCTCGGGGGAGGAAATCTGGTGGAGAGGTTAAAGAGTGTTAAGTCATGGAGAGGGAAAGCATGAATGCAGGCCTTGAGCCCTCCAGTGACTCTTTGGAAATCATCATAACCATGCACAAGCTTGAAAGTGTGGTGCAATCTGCAGAGAAATGATGGAAGGTGGTGCAGAGGTAACTCTTGATGTACTACAGCACCAAAATAGCTACTGGCTGAGGGTGGAGAGGGCAGTGGCACAGCTGTGAGAGCTCCTAAGAAATGTCTGACCATGCGGGTGATGCCCAGGCACTAAAAAGCAGCTGCAATCCCTGCGGCTTGCTGCCAGAGCCAAGCACAGCAGAATGTGCCATAATTTAGACTGGAGGCTTGTCAGGGCAGTGTCAATGGTAGAGCAGTGGGGCTGGATAATTGGCAGCCTTCTGTTTTGTGAAGTTCCTGCTCTATGTTTGGTTTCTTTTTCTAGAGCCCTCTCTCCTTGTCTGTCCAAATGAAAGTGAGCACATGTAGCTAAAGGATAAAGCCAAGTTAAGGGCTGCTCCCCTGAGCATCCCAGAGCTCAGTGGATGCTCTGTCCAATTTTTCCATGCAGGAATTTTCCTTGTTGCATGCAGTGGGATTTTAGCCTGCATTGTGAGCATCCTGGGATCTCTGGATTTGTGATAGAGCAACAGGTGTACAGAAGAAAAAAATATCCTGACCACTGCAGTTTTTCCTGACCACTTACAAACCAACCACCAGCTCTGCCTCTATACCTCTGTAAACTAACTCGTGTGTGCTCATCGCGTGTTGTAATTACTTGCTGTGTTAACAGACTACTGAGTTCACAAAGCCAGTGATTGCGCAGCCGTTAGAAAGAGGAGCGAGGAGTAAACTTGGTCTTTTTTGCTATCCTTTCTTAGAAATCAGAAGGGTATTTATTTCTGTTGTGTTTTTGCATGGGTGGCCCATTCTAAATGTACAGTGTGTTGAGCCCATCTTGACTTTACCACCACCTGCTAAACCTTGGCAAGCAGCAGGTATGAGAGTTGGGGTTAAGGGAGCTGGCCCCTTGGCTTGCAACTAACAGCAAACTGTGCTCAGGCTTTCGCCCCACGTTCTCATCCAGACGCAGCTTGCGCTGTCAAGTGTGTGCAAAGTGCCAGGGGCTGATAATGAAGGAGCACGGCCTGCTGAGAGCTTACTACAGAAGGTACCGAGAGATTCCCGTGTTGCAAGTGAGGGATACAGCAGTAACAGTACTGACATAATACCAAGAAGTCGTATTGCTGCGTTGCATTTTGCAACTGGGAAAATGTTCCACCACTTCTTTGTGAACTACTTATCAGACTGGGGAATCTATCGAAGGAGGGGAATACTGAAATATGAGTGTGAGATAAGATGGGAAGCCATGCTGATGGTATTCCCCACGTTTAGCTGCTCTCCACAAATATTCCTGGAAGTAAAATTCAGACCACAAAAATGCCTGTAGAAAGCTCAGAGCTTCCTATCAGCGCTCACAGGAGTTTGTGTCATGGTCAGTTGTCTCCTGTGCTGCTTGCTTTGTCGAGAGCGGATGGGCACAGGTGAGTGGAGTAGAATCCAGCAATGCCACAGTAAAAACTGGTTTGCTTCTCAAATGCCAGTATGCTCCCGAAATCTTCTTGATGTTGTTGTTGGAGTATGCTGAGCAAATATATGCAGTGGTTGAGTGTTGGCATTGGACTACCAGCATGAAATCAGGTGTTGACCTGCAGCCCACCTCCCGCTACGGAGGTACTCTGCCAGCAATCCTTACTGGGTTACAGGAGGTGTGGGCTTGGTGCCAGAAGTTCCCTGTCATGGCTTTAGCTGGGAGGTGTTCAGCAGATTTCCCAGCCAGCAACAAAAAGCCTGCCCAAACTTCATCTGGAAGAGGGGGAGAGCTCCTCGACTGGGTTGTTGTTGGGATCAGCCAGCCCTTCTTCCCCCACCGCTCTCACCGCATATCACATGAGCTGCTGTCAGCAGCAGCATTTGCTACCTACTCCCTTGCTACCGCTTGTGCATTTCGAATTTGGCCAAACTCGTAAGATGATGGTTTTGTCAGTCAGTATATCTGAAACTTGCTGGTGGTCTCTGTGCCCTGCACTTTCACATGAGGGAGGAAGCAACACTTCATTCTAGGAGGTGGCAGAGTCCCGGAGGACTCTGGCCTCGCTTGTGTTTGCTGTCATAACCTCATGAGGCAGCGGCTTTTTCCTGCTGTATCTGTACAGCATCGAGCACAGAAAGGGTCCTGGTCTGAGGCTGGTGTGCCGATGTGCCATCACAGTAACAGTAAACACAGAAGAGAAGCACATGATATTTGTCAGGGAAAAGCACAATAATCTACTCTGATTTTTTGCATTTGGCTATATACATTGCTCGAAGTTTTGCAAAAACCTAGCCAAAGGAGTTGTATAAACTGCCTTAAATGTAAACCAGATACTGTCAATTTAGGGCATTTGTAGTGGTGGTGTAAACTGAGCCAGAAATGCTGAGCCGTGGGTCCAGGAGATGGCCAAAATGCAGCCAAAAACCTTTTCCCTGTGCTTAATTCAGTACAAGTGTGACTGGATAGGTACCAAGCCGTGGTCCTGGTCACGCTCTGTGGAGGGAAACCTTAGGGGAAAGTGACTGGGGACTCCTGGTGAGAAGTCACAGATCTTCGGTCAAGTTTTATGATGAGATAACAAAAGTGGGTGAGTTGGTACTGGAAAACCTGACCTGAGGGCTCACCTGTTTTGCTTATCTAAGGATACACCTGTGAAGTGCTATGCAAATACAGGTGAGTCCAAGCTGCCCATGCCCAAGCAGACTGGAAACCATGCGAACACCAACTGGGTGACCCTATGCCTCAGCAGATAAACTTCACTATGACCTTCAGCTTGGTACCTGGAAACCCCAGAGGAGTGAAGCTGGAGAGGCGTGTCATGCAAAGGGTCACTCTGCCTCCCTTGGGTTTTATATTTTTGTTCAAATATCTGTGGCTGGCTACTGTCAGAAACTGGGCTGAGGTGGTCATTTGGCCTAACACGCATCTACTTTTTTTTCTGGTTGGCTTGGCATATGTGGCTGTACGGAGGTTAAGCCTTTTATAAAAAGACTTTGCAGATGTACTTCAAGCAAAACTTTAAAGGTGACCAGATCCAGCTTTACACAAGCTGCCAAGGGAGAAAGCTGGATGCTAGAGTGCTTCTCTTGGAGGTGTGGTCCAAGCAGATCCAGGGGACTGAAAGCTGAAGCCAGACGAATTCAATGTGGAAATAAGGTGCAGATTTTTTTACAGTGAAGAGAATTAACTACTGAAATAATTTATTAGAGGCTGTACAGAGTTCTCTATCACATGTAGTCTTTAAATCAAGACCAGGTGTCTCTCTAAAATACGGCTTTCCTTGGCAGAAGGATGGGCTCACCCCGCTACAGGGGATGATGTTCTCCAGTCGACGTGATGCCAGACACGGGATTGTTTGACCGTAACATTCCCTTCTGGACTTAAAAACCTATGGATTCCGCGGAAAGAAAGAACTGTGTACTCTGTAAGAGGGAGCAGCTCTTGCATCCACTAAAAGCATCTGGGAAAGTCTGCCAGATTTATGAAGAAAAGGGACTGGAGTTTCCTCTTGCAGTTTATGGGAGAAGAAGGCGTCCCTGCATGTGAAAGCCCAGAGGCTGGACGGTGGCTGGGCAGGGCTGCTGCCTACTGGGGACCTGACTGTTTGCAGTCTAAAGGAAGAGCTGAAAAATACCGATGTACCCTGACTGCCTGCTGCTCCAGCAGCGGATGGGATCGAGAGAGCTGTTGGATCTTATGAATGGGTTTCTGTACTGGCACTTGTGCCAGGACCTGCCATGGTGCTGCAAGGCGATGGGATAAGGAACAAGGCTCCCTCTTGCCTCCAGGTCAGGTCTGCAGAATGCATGCGCGATAGTGTGGGTAGGGGAAAGAAAAGGAAACACAGCTGAGAGGTGCACTGATGCCAGGAATGAGTTTACATGTAAGGTTCCACTTTCATCAGTGGTATCCAAACCAGCTTGGGAGGGAGGCACTGAGGAAAGTGTGTGTATCTGTGTTCCTCTGGACCGGTTAGCAGCTTGGCTGCTGCAGGAGCTGTATTAAATTCAGGCTCACTAAGTGAAGCTGTTCTGGAGTGAAAATAAAGAAAAACAAGGAAGAAAAAATAATCCCTCCCCACCAGAAACTGTGGCTTTTCAGAGCAATCTCATATGAACTGCAAAATCCATGTAGTCAGCAGTCCTGGTTCCAGCTGCCCTGACGCCTGGAGAGGTGACACTGTGCGAACAGAGCTGCGAGCGGGGTGAGGGGTGTGCGGGCACAACGCGCGCTGTGTTTGCCAGGCGCTGGCAAACCCCCTTGCAGCGCACACTGTGCAGTCAGCAGCGTAGCCACGGTGCTCTTGTTGTGTCCCTACAAACCGTGCATCTCTTTCCAAGCTGATTGTTTCTCCCATGGCTGGCTGAGGATGTCCATATAATCCAGGATAAATCATTTTGATTCAGTGAGCAATCTCGTGCCTAACTACCTCTCCCAATCACAGCCATCACACTGGCAGGCTTTGCTGACAGATGACGCTACATTTGGCAGACAAATTCCTGACATTTACAGCTTCTGCCTCAGTTCCACTAGGAACAAGCCTGTGTGGCAACACAATCTGACCCCACTGGGTTCCTGGCTCAGCTCATCATCATTAGCTGTTTTAAAGGCAGCCTTCTAAAATAGCTGTGCTTCCCCTCTCAGCACCTCGCAGTGTGAATGCTGCAGCATGCTTACAGATGGCGAAAACAAGTCACAGCAAAACAGGCTGGTTCTGGGAAGCTTCTTCACAGTCATCACTCATACCGGGTAAGTGTCCGCAAGCTCTGTCTGAAACTGGGGCTATGTGTGCGGACACGTGTCGTCCCCACGAATTCCAGCACGAATGCCCCTATGCATGAATTGAAGGAAGTGTTTCGCCAGCTTGCTGGGCTGGCTCGGGGCCAGCGGGCAGAGCACTGCTGAGCATCTGCAAATCCGGCGCTGGAAGTGCTGCGGTTCCCCTCTCCCGGTGGGCAGTGAATGCATACTGCCCACTACAGCTGGGAGCTAACCCTGCTGCCGTGCTCCAGCACCCTTCTGCTCCTCCCAGGAATCCATTGCCGGGCTCAGACCCACTGCCTCTGGTGTGTGCAATTCACAGTGACCCACGGGCTGGCCCCACTCTGCCTGCTGCCCCAGGAACTGGGGAAATCAAGATACATTGGCTCTGACATTTAATGCTTCTGTCTCATTTGCTTAATTGCATTCCCTGGCTCCGGATCATTCTAAAGGCTTAGAGAACAGGATCAGATTTCCCAAGATGTTCAAGTGCCTACAGCTGTAGGTGGGCTCCTATTGGGATCTTCAAACATTCCCAAACTGGCAAGTCAACTAATTACCCCCCCAAAATCTATTTAGTTTTTCTGACTCTGTGGGAAGGGGCCAGTCTCAAAGGAACCAGAGAGTTCAATGTTTGCATCAACTGATGATCAGCCCGTAAGAGCTCGTTGTCTGTCCTATCCTCTAACCCACCCATGCACCCTATGGCCGAGGCTATCGCACCGTTATACCGCATTTGCCTTCATTCAGCACCTTGGTCTGATCAGTGCCTGATGTTGAAATCATGAGTACAAAGAAAAATGTGCATTTGAAGAGCACCTTCAGGCAATGTGCCTGTGCATCCGGACCCTGAGCCTTCCAGACCAACAGCCTCCTGTAACCTGCATTATTTTTCTTGCCTTTTGTAACATTAAAATTCTTGCTTCATTTTTAAATCCCAGATTAAATAAGCAATACCTGTGTTTTCCAGTGGCTGTTTTGGAGCTCTTCTGAAAAGCACAGTTTTCACTTCCATGGGCTTTCCTTGCATCCTGTGTTCTCCCTATGGGGATGGCTGAATGGAGCAGATTCACATGTGTTCACATTTACAGAAAGGATATTGGGGTATTCAGGGGTTGAGCGGGTTCCTCAGGCTCTGAATGGGCTAGCATTTAAGCTCAGAAGAAAACTTGAGGGCACCTGAACCAGCTTTTTCTTTCTTGCACCATGTTTAATCCTTGCTTGTGATCACCTGATGCAGATCAGAGCGGAGCTTTTCCTCCTGCTGCACAAATTCTTCCCCCTCCTTGCTCCGCACGCCTTTCCTGGCTGAAGCACTCCTTTGGAAGGCAGCAGACCAGGAGTACTCACATAGAAATGTCCAAGGGTAGGACGTCGCAGGTCCCTTGCCTGCCTTTTCTTCTTGCACCAGCTGTGCCCAGAAATATTGGCAACAAAAAAGCAAAATTTTCTCAGTTCAAAACTGAAACTCTTTTGAAACAAAAATCATTACATAGAGATCATTCAAATAATTAAAAAATCATCTTGTACAGATTTATAATTTTTGCAATTGAAATTTTTCACCTGAATGGAGACTTTCATGAGAAGTGAAACTTCCATCTCTACTGCAAGCATTTGCCCACTCCAGCTTCTGGCCATGTCTAACTCTGCCCTGGTATTTGGGGGTGTTTGCTGGATTTGCTTAGGGCATCTTCAGAGGGGAGAGGTTTGTGTGCCCATGTCCAAATGCACACTTGGTGGCTGGGTGCCCATGTTGTGTCGTAGGCCAGGGAGGCTTCTCTGGCTGTCCCAGGGCTGAGCACTGGCCCCTAAGACAGCGGTCTGGGGAGCCTTTTTTTTTTTTTTTTGTCCCCTCCTGAGGCTTTGAAATTTGCATGTTGATGTTTTTTATTATTCCTGGGATCTTTCCAGCCCTCTGCATGTCCTCTGGCAGGACAGTCCCTGCACATTCCTGCATTTACACCTTCCCTTCCATTTACAACCTGACCCTCTGAGTGCCAAAAGGTTTTCTACTGAGGAAATAAAACCTGTGTGCCCTGGAAGCTGCAAAGTCACAGGCTGCTCAGGGCACACTGCAGCATGGTGACGAATATCCCTGCATGGCACTTTCTACTGCGTACAGGCCAAACCCAATTGACTCGAGAGCGGCTTTTTTATATGACTTGCCTCAAGAGCAGGACTAATAACAGTTTTACATGGCAGATGTGTTACAGGGCTTTCATTCTGTTTACATGGCTGGGAAAGTGAGCCATCTTACTTTTCATAGCTGCCACCTGTTGGTCAAATTCATTCCAATGCAATCAACCAAGTCAGGGTTTTGTTTTGCTTTTTTTTTTTTTTGTTTTGTTCTGGTTTTAATTATTATTGTCTCTGGGAATTCAATTCTGGGCTTTTGGATAAGTGAGCAGAACAAGCATTTCTCCAGGTCTTACAATGGCTGCTTGAAAGGGTTTACTGATGGTAGAAAATCTTCTATCTTTCTGCTTGCTTGCAAGTTTTTCAAAAAAATAAACCAACCAAAACCAAACCTTTGAACAGGTGAGCACTCAGTCAAAGTGGTGGAATGATTGATTTGAAGCCCTCTCACAATGCTTTGTCCAGGTCAACAGAGGACAATAATTAAAAGATCCGTATCAACGTGGCTCGGGTTTCAGGCAAATTAAGAGCCGAAGAATGCCAAGAGCCTCTTTGCCTTGACAAAGAGAAAGGTCACATACTATTCCCTAAACTAAAGCTTCTTTCACAAATTCCGCTATACTAAGATCATATCCAGTCCATTCTTATTAAGTAATGATTTTCTTTCTTTATTTTTATAACAGTCCTTGCTTCTGCCTTATCATTATGCTGTGTAGTGACAAGGGAGCAGAAATGGAGAAGCCTTCCCGGGCGGCCATCAGAGAGGTGAGCTGTGCTTCTCCTGCCCAGAGAGAGGGCATGGGAATGGGCAGAATCCCAGCACGTGGGGGCAAGCGCTGCTTTTTCAAAGTGTTCATTGGTGGTGTCCTGTCCCCACATGCAGTGGGGGTCCTGGCTCTCAAAGCATCCAGACCTTGACAGGAGATGGGAGCTGGGAGCAACTGTCTTCCCACAGGTGTCTCACTGGGGGTGCTGGGGCTCCAGACACCACCTCCACCCCTTTCTGCTATTCCTGCTTGTGGGAAGCGATGGAGGCTGCCAGCTCTGTATCTGAGGCTAAGGGAGCCTCCTTGGAGAAACGCCGCCCTGAAGGATCTCACTTGGTACCTAGCCCTGTTCCCCAAATCCCTGCTGGAGCTCTAAGGAGCTGACATCTGAAAGCCTGGCTGGATTCACAGCCATGCATGTCTTTGCACCTCCTGCACTGAATGCAAAACCAGCTCTGGTGAAACATCTCTGCTCTCGGGAGCTCCCCCACGCTGGTGGTGATGCCAGTGGTCCAAGGCCACCTCTGTGAGAGGGCGAGAGACGCTCCCAGGCTCCATAGCACCCGGCTGGTGCCTCAGCTGCTGCGGGGGCCTTCTCGCCGTTTGCACACCTGCGCACAGCTCGTCTCTGGGTAGGAAGCCATGGACTTTCACAGCCACATCGCCAAGACCCTCAGCCTCGGAGCGGGGTGGGCACAATCTGTTAACAGGGGGTCCTCTGGGGGGATATCACTGAAGTGATTCAAATCCCCATAGTGATTCTGTGGACTTCTACGGAAGAGCAAATGACACTGTGAAAAGAGGAGTCTCTTTGTGGTGGTGAAAATTTAGGAGTGATTCTACCACAGGCAGTGGAGCAATTCTGATACAGGCAAGGAGGAAATCACGCCGCCTCTTTTCTCAGTATGGGCAACAAGAATGTGCTTTCTGTCCCGTGTGGTACTGAAGAACGGGATGGGGAGAATTGGTCTTTGTTTTGAAAGCACTGGAAATCAGAGACTTTCAAAGCATTTGCAGGGAAATGCCTATAATTTAAGAAGATTATAGGAGAGTTTTGGTTAATGTAACTGTTCGATTACCTATAGAAAATGGAATTTATCATGTAGGAAAAATGGCTGAAGGAGAAAAAAAAACCTTCTTAAAAGAATCTGAAGATGGTGTCACTGTTCATTTCAGTGTGATCTTATTTTTAACTTCTACTGAGAAATTTTGACCGTATCTGTGTATTTTTACAAAGTCCTTAGGGATCCGCTGCAAATTTCTTGTACTTTTTGGGAGGGAATGTGATTTTTAAAAAAACCTAGAAACTAGTCGTATACTGCTTATTTGTTTTTACCCGCATTTGTATGTCCATCAGACAAAGTTCTGATAATCACTATAATAAGGGCTGTGTTTATTTTGCCAGAAAATCTTCTTTGTTATAAAAAAATCTCACAGGAAAAACATCTGTTTGGAAAAAAAAAAAAAAAAAAAGCATTTTCCTCTGACCAAGAAAACCTGCTTGTTTAAGAGTGTTTAACTTTCTTCAGAGCAAGTCAGGAAAAAGAAAATGAAATGAAAAAAAATAATGTGGGCCTCTGAGAATAATGGTAACAACTTCTTAGGCTGGCTGCACATCTGGGGGGGGGGTGGTGACTGTGCTTTTTCTGTCTAAATACAAATGACTTCTGAGATTTCATATCTTTATGATATTTATTAAGGTGGACCAGCTCTTCAACAGCAACCTGTCCAAAATACCAAAGCGCTACAATTCCACCTTAAAGCAAATGTTCACTGAAGTGAAGCTGAATTTCGCACAGCCAGGTAAAGACCAGTGGAGAGCTCTTACTGCAGAAAGAGAGGTCAGGCTGAGCCTCTGTCTCACGTTTCACCTAGCTCCCCTGTCTGTAGCGTGGCAGAGGTGGGCACCAGATGAGAGGGGAGGAGATGAGACGGTGAAAGGGGTGATGACAGACGGGTACCACCCATACGTTCCTCCTCCAATGCATTTTCACATCTGTTTGGCATTTCAAGGGTAGTTTTCCTATGAGCATCACTCAGAGACATCCAAGCAGGTGAGATCCCACACTTGAAAGGCCAGGAAGGCAAAGAGTTTGCCAGGGAGGTATAACTGACACGTGTGGTAAAGTGTGGCTGTATAAATTAAAGGGCTGAACGAGCCTCCAAAGAAATGTGGACTACCCAGCCTCTCTCCCAAAATCAGTGGGGTCTCTGGGTTTTCCTTTTCCTCCCAGGGAGCAGGTATTTTTCCAATGGTCTGAACTCCCAATCCAAACTTTTCCAGATCCATAAGTGCATGTATTTTGTTACTCCCCAGATGTTACTATTTTTAAGATCTGGCTCACCTATAGAAAATAGGACTCAGATGCTTAGAAGTCTTTTTAGGAATGCTGCCTGGGGCAGCAAACAGTCTTCGTCTTTTAATATCTCCTTTCACCCTGTGGGGTTTGCTCACTTGTGGCCTCACAAATAAAGCTGTAGCCCTATACATGCTTCCATTGCCTTCTGTCTCGCCAGTGATGCAGTTTGCCTGGGCATGAAGCCTCCAGCCCCAGAAACATCAGTGGGTACCGAAGGCTGCGGGGTTCCTCCTCTGCAGTCCAGGGCAGAGGAGCGCAGCCACCCTGTCTCTTCCTCCATCTGCTGGCATCTGTAAGGTGGAAGAAATGAGGGACAGGGCATTCGCTCAGAAACTGAGCCTTTAAAGTGCCTTTAAATACCTTAGTTGAGTGTCTTTTCTCCCCGACTTACCAGTCCTGCTGCAAATGCAAAAAGTGGCAAAGATCTCTTTATGAGCATTTTCAGTGGATTTTGTTCAATGGAATAAACATACATGTGTAAAATTCAGCAAAGCCAGCACTGAGACTGCTGCTATAACAGTGCTGAGGTAGTACGATAATCAAATCAACATCATAACTGAAGCTGAGGCAATGAGCCTCAGTGAGGCATCAGTGAGCTCAAGCAGCAGGCGTCCATTACAAATCATGGGATCCCCACACCAAGGAACATGTGTGCAGGTGCCCAGAGCAGATGTTTTCCTTCCAACAGGTGTCTCAAATATTGTTACGCTCTTCATGGGCACAGGGCGTGATGGTCCGTAGTGGTTTTTGGAACTTCCACCCAGGGAGGCAGCCCCGCATGTGAAAACCAGGTCAGCTCTGGTTAGGGCATTAGAGGAGACAGGGGCAGCCTGATCTAGCAAGGAGGCAAGCTCTGCTTTGGCTCCTCTGCTGATCCAGTTGAGCAGGATCATCTTCTGCTCTGTCTTGTGTTAAAAGAAACCAGTTGCTTTGACTTAGAAAGCATCTTTAGGCTTTGGGATCAATTATGTGGCTTATTACTTTTGGAAACAGGTTTGATCTATTCAACTCACAGCAGGGAGGTGGGATGCCGCTATGGAAAGCCCAGCCTCTCCTGACAGTTTCCTTGCAAAGTCTTCTATTGAGGTGTCACAGACAATGTTTCTTCTGTATCACAAACGCTGAATGTGAGTTTGGTCCATGGAAAAAAGAAAAAGCCATCCATCTGGAACTTCATATAAGTTTTTTTTTAACTATTAATGGATTTTCTGTCATTATTTCATTAACTCTTGAAAAATATTGCCTGGTGGGAGATTAGGGAAGCGGCTGAAGTCTAGAATTTTTTCCCATGATATTTAACACGTAGACAGGGCTACCTTTCCATTTCTGTCAGGATGAGAGCCACTTAGAATAAAGAAATTCAAGACTGCTGCACACCAGACACAGGCCATATTTGGGTAACTTTCCTCGTGAGAATCAAGTACAAGTTTCAGACTAAGTCTTCAAGGCACGCTGTGGCATGGATCCAGTCTATCTAAAAGATTGCCTGTAGCTCTGGAATGAGGACAGTGAGGGAAAATCCTTTCCCAAACCACAGTGAGACTTTCTGTTTCCCAAATAAAACTCCTCTGTGTGGCAATGCCTTCTCAGGGATGGATGCTCACGCTCTCCTCCAAGGTAGTAGGGCTTCAAACACTGCCATATTGCTGCTGGATACCACTGGGCTTTAAGAGATCACCATCAAGCACTGTGGTCCCTGTTGTTTTTCTTTACATGGGAAACATCTCTCATAGGTCTCTCCGCCAGGATGCTGAGTGGGTGCACTTGTCCAGGAACACAGCCCTCCAGCCAAGCAGTGAGATCTTTGCATCTTTTCTGGCCAAAATTTCCTTTCTCTACTGTCTATTAGCCAGGCTCCTCCAGAAGGCAATGAGAAGCTGGTGAGGTCTGGTAAATGAGGCTGGTGGGACTAGCAGCTGCATTAGGTGGCTATCTCACTGACCAGCATCGTGAGCACAGAGAAGTCACAAGTCTGTTTTGAAGAAGCATGTTGCACATGGTCTTTTTTCAATTATAGTTACTGCCTTACTAAGGTGGCCTCTGCTAGGTGGTAGTAGTGGCCGGAGTGTCCTACAAGGGAAGAAATGCAGAGCTCCATAGGAAAGACAGTAACCAAGGTGCCTGGCTACTGTTTGAAGGAAGCAGCACTGGACTCTTTGGCAGGTGACATCTAGGGGGATTTTTACCAAGAAGCCTGGAGTTCTCCGAAGGTTTTAAGTTCAGTCAGTTGATGAGCAACATAAACTCTGGGCTCAGAAAATAACAGGCATTAAAGGTGATCAGGGATTTACAGTCTGCATTCCTAAAACTCTAGAGGGCAAGGTATTAGGTGGAGGCTAGAACCATTTATTTTAGTTATATTAAATGGAAACTCTAGACACTGTCTGACTCTGCTTGTTCCTACTGCTAACACCACCTGGCAGAAAGGTTATGTTATTATTATCTGCTGGTTACTTTTCTCATTTTAAAAATCTTTCAGCCTCCCAATCAGAAATAGGCACAATGCCATGGGCTCTAAGAGACCAGGCTCAAATGAGCAAAAGCAATCAGATACAGTAAGTGGTTGCAAACATTTTTCATCCAGCTATCTGGGCAATCCTCAGGAATGCAAAAAGGATACGGATAAAAACAGCCTACTATCTGTAAAAAGGGATGACAAGTAATATTTTTCAGAAAGACACAGAGCAGCTGTACTCATGAATCTGCAGCTCAGGTGAATGCTGCTTCACCCATTCCCCCTACATAGCCAGCAGCTAACCATGACTGTGGGAAGGACGGGATGGGGTGGGCACTGGGCCTCCAGCGGGTCTGCCACCTCCTACGGGGTGCCACAGGCTCACCAAGCTCTGTGCCTCACTTTGTTCCATCGAGGAATAGCTTGGGGAGGTGGCTGTTGCGTGGGGTTTTCCCAGGTATGCGGCAGGTCCAGCCAGCGAGCATGGTGAGAGCTCAGCAGGGCCGCGCTCAGGGTTGTACGAAATAGAGTCTATCTCAGGGCCACCTCTGCTGCATCTGTAAAATTTGCCAACCCCAAAAATGCAGAGGAAAGGGGAATTTTCCCCATACCATTGAAAAGCCTCGAGCCGATCCCCATGTTCAGCACCTTGGGAGAAAAGATCCTGGCAGGTGAACGATTCTCCGCTTTTACAGCAGTGCAAAGTGAAAATCTTGTTTCAGGAGCATTTATGCTCCCTTTAGGAGGCAGGAGGAGTGAAAGCCTGCTCGAGGATGGCAGCTCATGCCCCGTGTGTCTGCGCAGAGGTTCGCTATGATGTTTCCAGGTCCCGTTGCTCTGCCTGCACAAGGTAGATCCAAGCTGCTGACCTCCACCCCACTCAGTAAACCAGGGAAACCAAATCCATTTTACTCCCTGGGTCCTCCTGTAATGATAGGACCCTCACAACAGCTCTTTTTGCAAGGCAACTGCACCAAACACACCAGGAAGAATAAATTAATTCTTAAAAATAAACAGCTGGCCATAAAAGAGTCCAGGAAAACCCTGGCCTCTGCTCTTCTGATAGCCTAGGGGTCTCCATGACAAATCACCCTTGCTACCTACCCCCAGTGAATATTCCCTGCTTGTCAGGCCAGCTAATTGTTTTGGAGTGGATGTAATACATCTCCTGCCAGGAGAGGTTTGTGAGGCACATGATGCTGTAAACGATCTTCTGTTTATCTAATCTCTTCTCTTGCTGCTATCATTGCACATATATACAAACTCTCTTTATAGCTTCCCTCCAGCCACTGCTCTGGTTACAAGCTTAAACAAGTCCTTGCTCATTTTAGAGCTACAGGCTTAAGGAAATGAATGCAATAGCACTCGGCTGTTATTGCCTCCTAGCAGGCGAGGTGGTGTGCTGTCCCTACTCAGCCTGCTTTCATGGCCAGGTAATGATCTTTGCAGAAATTCCTCTCCACTCGACAGCTGCTCTGCGGGGACACAGGTGTGCTGTTCTTTGCTCATCTCACATACGCAGAGACAGCCCTAGTTTGATTCAACATATGGAAATAAGCCATAAAACCAGATCAACATACCCAAGTCAGAGGAAGGTACGAGAAGTATGCCACCCAAGAGCTGGATCAGGATTTCTGCTGATGAGATGGCAATGCAGCTCACTAGAAGACACTTAGGCAAAGCTGAAGGAAGATGGGACATGAACACACCATCCAGCACCCAGCACACATTCCCAAAGCAAGTGCTTAAGCCACAAGACTGCAATAAAAGTGTGGCTTAGTGTGTAGGCCAGTACTAGAAGTGACCTTTTCTCTGTGTTGCTAGAGGGAAATATGAGACCGGAGAAGGTTTTATGATAGCTTATAATCTCCCTATCACTTCTGCAGTGAGTGAGCGGGCAGGCGATTAGGTTTTAATTGAAAAATTGGAGAGAATGGGGGAAAAAACAGAAAAAATAAATGCTCGAGTCAGCAAGTCACATTAGTGACAGCAGCTAATGTTTCTAGCATGAGCTCTAAATCCTTAGCCTCCCTCCAAAGCAAACATATTATGCATTGTTCGTAACGCTCTTAATTGGAAATATTTAGCCATCCAAATAGTAGAAGTACATTCATTTATTTGCTCAGAGCCTGGATCAACATTAATAGGTCATCTTAGGGGAGAGGTATTTAGTTTTTGTTTTAGAGATCACCTGCACAAAACAGTCTGAGTTTGTAAGCTGGGCATCTTGGTTTCCTGAAAGCATTCTCTGAAAACAAGAAGCTGGCTGAAGGCATTATGGTGGGGAAAATAGCTTGGGACTTGCCTGGCACAGAAGGCACTGCTTTGCCACAGAGAGTCTGTCTGAAGCCACCTAAGACCTGGTCTCAGGAGGGCTGGTACCTGCTGGGGTGACAGGATTTGCTGTCCCGTGGTGTACAAATGGTGCAATGGTCTGCAGCCTCTGCTTTGGGTCATGGGCTGCAGCTATGGCTCTTATCCCAGGCTGGGGCTGCGCCCTTTGCTTCTCCAGGCCCCCCAATGCACCTGTCCCAGGTGTAACCCCGGAGCAGTCACCAGAGCTTTCTGGGTGCTAGGAGGCTCTCTTGATGGCCTTGATCCACCACCTGGTTGAGTTTCCCCATCTACTATATACAGCTATTAGCTGGGGGGAGACTGTGGAGAATATAGTGATATACAAGAGGGGTAAGGCTCTCTTTAAGGCATTAAAAAGAACTGCTGGCACTGGTGACAATGGGAAATTACATTTTCTGGGTAAAAGGAAAATTATGCATTCAGGCGTTTGAGTCCCCGGGAGGAGGGAGGCTAGTTAATGAGTGCATGTCGAAACACATCCACTGCCAGTAAAGACACATTTGAAGAAAATCCAAACACAGTAACCAAGCATCTCAAATTTTTTCTTTCTAGGAATCAGCCCAAATCCAGCTCAGGCTGGAGATCATTTGCCATCTGAGAGCAGCCTGTGTGAGATCCCAGCCCCCATCCCACTACCAGCTGCTGGCAGCACAAACCTCCCACCCATGGTCCCCGCTCTCGTCGCTTCAGGCCCCAGAGAGGAGTCCACCATGGAGGGAGTTTGTTTTCTCTGCACAGTTCGTGTATGATGACGGTGGTGAGGACTGGGGCTAGGGGCTGAGAAGAGAAAATACTGAGCTTGTCCTGGTAGTCAAGGAGTTAATGTATTTTTCTGTACTTTTGGGTGACTCTTACATTATGAAATTACCAAGGAATTTAACGGGAAGGCTGCTTTTGCACTGCAAGTATACATGAGAAAGCCTTGTCTTTTTAGCTTTGCATTACAAGCTCATTTTTAACTCCAAGTGGTCTTTTTTCCACTCACTCATTCAGGAAATATGGTGATATTTCCCACCATCCTGGGGAAAGGAACAGGCAAAAATGGATATTCCTATGTTAATAAAGAAAAGAATATGACGAATGCAATTTCACCCTTTGCTGTGAATATTTTCACTGTCCCACTGGGCACCCGAGATCCAGACGGGGTTCGCATGCTGCTGCTGGGGCTCCTTGTCCTTGGCAACACCACTACCCGGGGCTAGGAGATGTATTTACCATCGCAGCAGCTGTATAGAAGACAGAGCCCGTCCTGGGCACAGACTGGCCTGAGATTCTCTGCTGATAAATAAACATCCCTGTTTCCCTTTTGCACTATGCAGCTTGATGGTAAAAGTTTCAAAGAAATGTTGAGCTGACATCAGAAAAAAGTCTCTCCAAGGCAAATAAAGGGAGATTTATTTTCTTATTCAGGTTTCTCAAAGGCTCCTTCTCTGTGCCCTTTCCGTACACAATGGTTTTCACCATTCAGGAATGCTTTCATTTTATGTCTGAAATAGCTTTTTGTATCTCCTGGTATCTATCTTTAACCCTAAAATAAACACTCATTCCTCAACAGGTCTAAGGATGTGGGGTAGCATGTAAATAGTTGATCCAGAATATAATTTTTTTTACTCATTATACTATTAGACCTTGTTTTTCATGTGGCCACTCTCTATGTCCTGGTCTCCTTATGAAAGTTTAGTCAGTATCATGCTGTAAAGATGTAATTTTGTGCTTAAGCCAAAGTAGTTACATCCAGTCAGCTTTAGTGGTGAGAAATGTGACGCCCTTTGTATTGGTACAGCCTACCTCCCTTGCTGTGCAGGGACAGAAACGGCCGTACGCGTCCCCTCAGCCTGGTGTCAGGGCACCTGTGGTGGGCAGGGCTGTATTCCTGCAAGTCTGCTGGGATGGTTATGGGGGCAGGTAGGGAAATCCTTATTACCAAGCGAGGTCTGCTGAGGGATTATCTCACAGCTGCTTTGCCAGGTCCATGCTGCTCTTGGGAACAAGCTGCTGGGCAAGAAGGACCACAGGGCAGATCTACTCTGATTGCAACTTTATGACCTTCTCTGAAGTCTATTTTTTCTGAAGAAAATAACCAACCATTTCCAGCCCTCTGGCACAAGCAGCTGCCACCAGCATCATTGAACAAGGCAGGGCATGCCTCATGCTGCTGCTGGTTTTTTCAGAGTTCTTTTAAACGAGATAAATAAGATGCGGCTACAATGATGATGGGACTTCAGTGTGTTAAACTGTAGAGGTGGTGCCTGTTTGCGAGATGAATTCCTGCACAGTGATAATGGGTTATCAGGATTTTCTGCACGGCTGTGTGGATCGGGGCCATCTGTCAGCAGCTTTCTGTGGTGACAGGCTGATGCCGAAAAGACGGATGGAGGGAATCTGAAGCGAGAGACCTTCCCAGCTGTAGGGGAGGCTGAGCTGGATAGATTTACAGTCTGCCTCATTCTCTTTAGGAGTGATGCTTTCCTGAAATGTTTTTTACCCTGTACATGTGATATTGTGGCATTAGGTTGTTCCCCAGGTACTGAGTTAGCTGCTGGGAAAGAGAACTGCAGGCTCTCAGCTCAGGTAACCACTGTACACCCTGGGCAGCTGTATCTCCAAACCTGCCTGAAGCAGGGAGGATGTTTTACCCCAATCCTAACCTTGGAAGACTGCAGAGAAGACAAATCAGGAAGAAGCAGAGGGAGCTCGCCCATTACCTGTAACAAGACAGAGATTAAAGATAGGGTTTAAATTAGCTGCCTTGTGCTCTGACAACAGCTTATCAAAATATTTATTATATCCCCCTTGACTTAATGTACTTTTTGATGATTCTCTGTGCTACCCGAGGTAACTAATTTATTGCAATTCAAGTATGCCATTGCTGGGTTTGAACTCAAACAAATGGGTTTAGTGGTGATTTATGTTTAAGAAATAGGAGCTGCCTAGCTCTGGTGAGCTATCCTACAACAACAAACCAGCCCAGGCAGTGCAATCCTCATAATAATGCTGTTTTGTGGCAGTACAGATTAAATGTCCAGCCTTTCTAAGATTTCTATGCTTTCTTTGTGGGACTGGAATTGCTGAAGATGAGGTGGTTTAAGGCTAAATCAAGGCAGGGATGGCAGAGAAACGTAGTATCTTTCATTAGGCAAAAGTCTTCAGTAACCGAAGGCTTGTCTAGTTTTTCCAGCTATGCCATTTAGTCTAATAACAGCTATTGCTTCCTCCCTCCAAACCTTTGTTGTGGATATTTTAAAACTGGGCTTACTTTTAAAGAAACTGAAAAATTAGAGAGGATGCAGTGGAAAGCCACACACGCACTCCAAAAAATTGTCTGAGAGTTTGTGATTGCTTTGCAGAATGGGAATTGGAGAGCTCAGGCTACTTAGCACACCAAGAAAAAAAGAAAAAGAGGAGCCTTGCTCAGACTGGTAGGTGCCTTCATGGGAAGAGCTTACCCAGCTGTGAAGGGCTTTTTACTCTTGTGGAGTCACAGCAAGAGCCACAGTTGGAGATTAGATTTGAACTAGAAATAATGCCGTTATTATTTTTTTATGGTTATTTTACTTTCTCTAAGCTTTCCTGTACATTCAGCTTGCAGGCTCAATATGACAGTAAAAGAGTGAAAATACAGGACCTGTACATCGCATTGATTGATCCTTTCCACTCTTACAAAGAGTAACTCTACAAATGAGTGAAAAGAGCATGGGATTAGCTCCAGAGAGTCTGAAGTCCTGCAGTCTCTCTGAGGCTAAGGAGGACAGGGAGATTCCCAACTCTTTGTGTTTGCCATCCTCCTCCAGAGGTAATGAAATACCATACAGCCAGGCACATACTATAAATAATGAATGACCTAAAGAACCAGTTGGAGACCACTAAACACTGGAGGGATTTAATGGCTAGCCTAGGATTTAAGAGACCTGCATCAAAAGATCTGCTCTGTCCAAGGGTGTTAGTAGCTCTTCCCTTCCCTCACATTTATCTGTGAAGATAAATGCATTAAGGCTTGTAGGAAGGCTTGTAGGAGCTTGGAAATCACAGGGAGAAACAGTGCAACACTGGCTGGTGGCTGAATAACATCAGCCCCTAGTCTTGCACACAGTTAGCAAAGCCCAATTTAAAACCAAATCAAAGTGAAGCAAGAACAAGAGTGTGCTCTTGCAAGTTTTTCCTCTCTTGATTTCCTTCATCCCCAGGATTATTTTGCCTTGAAAATAAACAAGGTCCTTTAGACCACACACATTAACAGCCTTGTGGAGACAAAGCTGTTTGCCACCCCCACGCGCGGTAGCAACCAAGTTGTACTAAAAGGTCAGTGGCCCACTTAGGGACCCCCTTCCTTCTGGCTGAGAAGTTGGACAGATGATATTGCCTGACCCACTTGATTTGCTGAGGACCAGTATTGCGATGGATAACGTGTCCGACTACAGCAGATCTCCCTGCCCAGGTTAAACTTTCATTCACCTTGGGAGTGCGAGGCAAAGTTCCTGCTGCCTGAGGATTTCATCTGGGTGAGGGGGTTGGCAAGAGATTTCACCCAGGGAAGGAGGCTTTTGTAGACCTCGTTTTGTACACTCATAGAGGGCAGAAGCACCATGCAGGAGGGGTGGGATAATTAACAGGTGTCGCTCTTGCATTAGTTAGAGGCACACAGCCCCCCACCCCAGAGCAGCCTGTGCTGGCGGCTGCAGCTCAGCCCAAGGCTTAGCTCTCCTGGGCTGCTATTCCCAGCCTGTTCGGGGAAGGTCTGATCCACAGCCTGCTGGAATCAGCGAGGGGCCCTGGCTGACTCCCGTGGGCTGCAGATTGGGCTCGTGCTCATGGGTGCTGCGTCTGGTGGGGCTCCAGCACAGTAACGGGG
>NW_009260182.1:10063272-10079733 GCF_000687185.1 Egretta garzetta | reverse complement strand
TGGCCCTCTGCTGCCAGGCAGCGGCCCCTCTGCTGCTGGGCTTCTGTTCAGGGGTGTCAGGTGCCTGCTAATTACAGCTAATGAGGAACTTAATTGCCCTTCAGCACATGGCTGGCTGTTCAGGCTGCTGTGTGGCTGGGTGTTTGTGTGTCTCCTTGCCCTGGCCCACACAGGCGGTGGGAAGGGGCAGGAGGCCTTCCCCTGCCCTCAGCATGGGGGGCTCTGTGGGGAGGGCATGGCCCTGAGCACGTGCTGGTGCTTGTGCCCTTCTGGTCGGCTGGCTTGCACCTGGAGGTCCCTGGATGTGGCACCCCTTCCTGCTGGGATCTGCCTCCTCTACTCAGCTCGGGGACTCACAAAGGCTTCCTGGCAAGGTATGCCCTTCTGGAAGGGACTTTGGGCTTCTGCAGTGGCTGTTGTTGTGGGCTGCGTGGGGGTGGAAGAAAGCAGGATCCTGGTGCTCTTGGGTGGTGAGGGGCTGGTGAGCCCCTGCAGACAGGTAGGGTCCCCTGCCTTGCTGTGGGCTGGGTTTGCTTTGATCTAAGTTGTCCTTCTTGGTCTGTGTGTTTGGGGGATGGAGCGAGGTGGGAAGAAAGTGCCTGAGGAGCACGCACAGGAGGGTGGGCATTGGCTTGGACACACTGCTTACAAGCATGCTGCCCCTTGCAATGTAGGAGCTGGGCTGTAACCCTGTCTCTTGTGTGGGTGTCTGTCCCCACTGAATTCCTAGCACCGTGCCCTGCCCCACGTGCCTCCTCTCCTCTCATCTATGCAGCCTGTTTAGCTCCTTGCCTCTCACCTATGCACCTGCACGGAGGTTACATCTCTACCCTGAGAAAAACTGGGTCTGTGCCTCATCTTGTGCAAAAGATGGTGCGTGGGTTCAGCTAAAACCCAGGTGGGCAAGGAGATGTATAATGTATTGCATGTTTTGGAGACTTGTGCTATACCCTAGTAGAAGCCTAGCTTCCCTCCTAACCATTTAACAAGCTAAAATTACTGTATTCCAGTTTACCAGATCAGTCATCTTTTTCTTTACAAACAAAGGCAAAACTGCCCTCAAAGAGCGTAAGTGCCAGACTAAAGTTGCCCTTAGATTGTTTACATTCAGCACATGGCCTTTTCTTTCCCGAAGGCAGCTGACGTCTAACCAGGGTTTTATGAGAAGACCGTTACTGAACAGCCTAATGGGAGCTAATGCATTTGTGTGCGCGCGCTGGGCTGCGTGGCTGCAGGACAGCCCTGCTGGCTGGAGAGCACGGCTGTGGGTTAGAGCTGGGTGTGATTTACCCTCAGCAAAACGGGCTGGCTCCAGCAAAACGTCCATGTCTGTTTGATTTCATATCAACTGAAAGTGTTCTCCGAGACTTGTTGAAAACCGATGAGGTTTGGATTTAGTTTGACAGGACACAGCCAAGAGCATTTCAGCATTTTTAGCAGCATTTTTTTGACTGCTAAGAAATTCTCTGAACCACCTAATCTGACTAGATGACTGAATTCTTAAAAAAAAAAAAAAAAAAAAAAAAAAAGGCAAGTAGTAAATGGAAGGAAATGGGATCATTTCAACAGCTACCAGGTGGTGGGTTACAGGAGATCCAAATGCCCCTGTGTTACAGTCTGATGTACGGCAGGCAGCTTTGATGGTCCTGAGGGGAAAAGGCTACAGGCCAAATTATGATTCTGGTCATGCTTGTGTAAGACTAGAAGAAGCCTTTCAGCCTGGAGAAGTTAGAGAAATGGCTGTGTTTTGAGCAAGTCAAATGTGCCCTTTCAAGAACCCTGTTTTACAGGCGAAATATTGCAAATGCTGAACTAAAAGCCTGTATCAAATCTTTGCTTTCCTGCAGAAGTGCCTCATTCAGTCATGTTTTTAAGCCTCCTTTCAGCGGTCGGCAGGCCAGAACTGTGCTGGGGGGCTGTGCAATAGCCTGGTTGTAGTCCCCTTCTGATCGGTGACATGGGCTGACACTGTTGTGACACATGGGCACAGGAGGAGGCATAAGCTTTTATGCGCTCTGAATGCGAGGCGCTGGGGCGAGTCTCAGCTGAGTGCACCTGCAAAACGCAGGGGCAGCTGAGCACCGCAGCCCAGAAAAGAAAGGGAAAATCTTCCCTGCTGCAGAGATATCCCTTGCTGGAGAGCGGGCTTGGCTAGCCCTGTAGCCCAGTTGGAGTTAAATCACCTGCTTCAGTCCCTTGAGTTAATCTCCCCCCCGTCCCGTCCCGATAACTCTTTTGAGCTCATTCTGCAGCCTGGCCTTGGCCCCTTCCTGCTCTGGGATGGGTTCACTTCATTTTTAGCGCTTCCATTTCTACAGATTGCCTACAGTTTCTGGCTCTGGTGTGTCCAGTTAGCAGAGGTAGCACTGGCAGTGGGCAGGGCAGGAGCCTGCAAAGGCGGGGGTGTCTCTGCTCTCTGGAGGACCAAAGACAAGTCCCAGAATTGTTTGGTTCCTCAGATTTGCCATCTGTGGGATAGAAATTGAGGAGGCATCTCAGGTTATTCAATACAGTTTCTATCAGGCAGCATATAGCTGGTGTAGCTTAAGGCAGTACCTGGGCTGGGCTGGATCACTTCAGGCTAACATGAAAGTCCTTGCAGCTAAGGAGCAGTTCCATGATAGCCCTTGGTCAGGATGAACTCAGCCCATGAAAGCTTAGGTAAAGTTTGACCCTTGTGTTAGAGAAAAGCCAACCTACTAAAGCAAATTCATTTGCTGCTGCCAGGGCAGAGAGCAGGGATGGAGGACACTCGCAGTGTGCCAGAAAAGGTTGCACCCCAACATTTGTGAAGGCTTTTGAACACTCAACTGCCTGTGGTTTCAGTGGGAGTGGGGTCCCAGACTTATCTGGAGGTTGATGACTCTGTGGCTACTTCCTTCTCCCGCAAGGAGTATTTGAACCTTAACTCTGTGTATCTGCAGGAAACGAGAAAGCCCGCAGCCTCTCTCAGCATAACCATCAGCACTGGCCCTGGCCCATAGGAGCTCACCCATTCTGGCTCATGGGTAACAGCAATTTTTTTTTTTTTTAATGCCTGCCATATCCCAGAGCATCTTCAGGTTTCATGTGATCCTTGGCAGGCCAACAGGCTCTGAGTATCAGGGTGACAGTAACACGGACACGTGTCTTGGAAATGCCTTGTGGCCATCCTGGCCCTCTGGCTGTGCTGGCTATTAAAGGAAGAACAAATAGTCTAGCAAGATATAGTCAAAACTAGGTGACAAGCCAACAGCTGTCCATGGACATCTGATCTGAGCAGCATGGGCTTCCCTTTCTGTGTTGCCCTGGGGCTTTGCGCCCTGTCACTGATAATTATGTTATGTTACATGTAGATCTAGAAGCTGACCCTGTGTAACACAGCATAAAACAACGCAGGAAATATATCAGGACAATGGGGTGGATCTTAATCAGAAACATATGTAGAATACATTTGCTCTAGTCAAAACTGTCCTGTCTGGAGGCATGCCTGTCAAAGGAGAAGGCAGCTCATTAAATGCTGAAGTATCCCTGGGTTGGTGGGCCATGAAGCCTGAGAAATGCAGGACCTGAATTTCCCTGGCTTACAGCCATGAAAGTGGTGCAGAACAAAGAACTAGCATCAGGGTAGAACTGCAGGGAGAGGCTGGTGTTGGGAACCAAATGCTGGGACAAATGACCCTTGCATGATTGCAAACTACTGTCGGTACTCAGGATCATGGCCATGGAAAGAACTTTTATTCCCTTTTGCCAGCCAGAGTAGGGGAAGGAATATGGCTGTGAGAGTAAGAAGTCATCTTGTTACTGCCCTCACCATGCTCATCATGAGTTTGACTAGGATTTGAGCACCTGTGGGTCTATCTGTTAGACGGCAGAGCTTGTAAAAGCAGGAGAAGGTGCTTATGGTCACAGGGTTTCATACTGGCCATACTTCCCTTTTATTCAGGTGATACGACCCCAGGCTGCCTCTGGGGAGCATATGAACTGTTTGGGCATGTTTCTCCTTCTTTGCCTCTCCTGGCAAAGCAAGCTGTGGCTTCCTGATTCTCAAGTTCAGGGGATTTGCAGCCAACACTATTCCATTTAAGAAAAAGTAATTAGAAGCAAAAGCTTTACACCACTGTTCTGCGAAGATTGAGTTTTCTCAGCTGTTTTCATTTCAGGCTAACATCTAGAATATGCACCATGAAGAAGGATTGCTGCTGCAGAGCAATGCTTAAAGCTTCCTTATCCTACCAGCCACCAGAGCACTCCCGCACAGAGCCAAGTCCTGGCATTGCCTTAAGAGAAGGATGTCATCTCAGCAGGGGAGATGGCTCTCTCCAGAAGTGTGCCACTACAAAGTGCAGATGCCCATGTTTTGCAAACTGCATAGCAAGCTTTGGGTTAAGATCCTAAAGGTGATTAGTTTCCATCGTGGCATGTCTCTTGTCTCCTTCGAGCCCCTCCTGCCAGCAGCATGCACTGTTTTAGTAGCCAGACTGCTGATGCCACCTGTTACAGATGGTCAGTGTATCACTAGCAAGGGACTCAACTCTGCTCACAAAAGGTTTGGAAGTTTACTTGTGTGAGAGCTCAAGCTCCTCCAATGCCACTCCCGGACTAAAGGCAATGTTCTTATAACTTAGCAAGTCCCAGAAAATCAAACCGTAGAAGCCAGTGCTATTTTATCTATAACCTCACAACCCTTAGCTAAAGTGGCATCGTTGTTTCAAATTCACTTGCCATAGTGTTTTTTCATAAATTTAAAACTTCTTAGATAAGCAGACCTCAGATGCAGGGGTGACAACTTTGGATTATTTGTTGCACAGGGAGAGGGAAAGCATAGTCTTGGCAAATACTGCATCTAAAAATTTGCTGAGCTATAAAATTGTGGGTTGTTTTTTAGTTTTTAGTGTCTGCTTTCAGGATTTTTAGGTGTATCACAGAACTATGAATATATATATAGTGTGTGTGCGTGCACTGTATTTTATTGATTTAAACAGAATTTAGGGATTTAATTTCTTCTGTGGAGCTAAAGAGCTGCACGTGTGCAGCGGAGTTGCTACTGAGTTGACCCACACATGTGTAGAGGACTTCTGGCTGTATAGGTAGCCCTGTAGGAGTTACTGCGCTTCCTGGGAAGTATTTGACCTGCCAGTATATTGGGTGTCTGCACAGCCTGGGCAGTGTTCACCCCGATAAAGTATCTGGCTAGAAAAACAGTTCATTTCCAGGGAAACCCAGGTGCGTGGTAGTCTTAATTGGAATAAGAAGTGCCATTTTCATGAAGCTTTAAAGATTTAAATTGGGGTATTATTTTATTTTAGAATGATTTCAAAATTAAACTCTTCATTAGGAAGGACACAGAAGCCACTGTGGATTGGAGTCTTAGCTCTATTTACTCAGGAACAAAATCCTTTTCCTTGTCTCCAGGGGTTTTCCTATGTTCAATTGAAAGCACTTTGCAACTAGTCAGTTCTAGTTCTTTAGACATGGAAGCATCAGAGACATTGCTTTATGGTTACCTTGGATTTTTAAACTCATAGGACTTTTATATTCATTTTCATGATCTTTATGTTCATGCATTTCCTTGTGTCATTAATACAGAAGAAAAAATTATGAAACATGTTACTAATGTACTGCTCAATTTTATGGACTCTTTCAAATCGCTCTGACATTACGTGTCTTTCAAGGATGTGAATAAACCATATGTTAACCATATGTCTCATCTGTTTCAAAGATGATTAGAATAATTGTAAAGGAGTAAACAGTGTAATGAAATTAGCTTACAACGTTGGTTCTGCAATGTATATGCAAGTATTGGTAACAATATTTCTCAGATGCTCCTTAGGTGGAACTGAGGGTAGCTTTGATTTTATTTTTAGGGTATCGAGTGCAGTGAGCTTCCCTGCCCCGGGCAGGCCTGTGATCTGCAGGTATGCTGGTGCCCAGCACGGTGATGGATGGTATCTCATGTGGAGTCATGATCCCTGCCCCGATGTAGACGGATGCAGTGAGTGGAAGCGCTGCTAACTCACCTCTTACAGATGTGAACCGAAACAAAGAGGGGCTTCTTCAAGAGCAGAGCTGAGGGCTGAGTCTGGTTGTCTTAGCAGATGTGTATGTGAAGCCCCAGACCAGTCTTTCTTCTACCAGGGTGTCCTGGTTTCAGCTGGAATAGAGTTAATTTTCTTCCTAGTAGCTGGCATAGCGCTGTGTTTTGGATTTAGTATGAGAAGAGTGTTGATAACACACTGATGGTTTAGTTGTTGCTAACTAGCACTCAGACTAGTCAAGGCCTTTTCAGCTTCCCCTGCTCTGCCAGGTGTACAAGAAGCTGGGATGGGGCACAGCCAGGACAGCTGACCCCAAGTGGCCAAAGGGGTCTTCTCTATCCCGGACCATATGACATCATGCTTGGTTTATAAACTGGGGGCAGTTGGCTGGGGGTAGTGATTGCTGCTCAGGGGTGGGATGGGCATCGGTCAGCAGGTTGGTGAGCAATTGCATTGTGCATCACTTGTGTATTCTCTTCCCATTATTATTATTATTTTCCTCTGCTGTTTTATTAAACTGTCTTTATCTCAACCCGTGGGTTTTACTTTTTTTTCAGATTCTCTTTCCCCATCCCACTGAGGGGTAGGGAGAGGGAGGGAACAAGCAGCTGCGTGTTCAGCTCTCTGTGATGTTAAACCACAGCACTGTGTCTCCTGTCTCATATCCCCTTCCCTACCCGTGGCTGGGACACGGCATTACCAGCCTGAACAGCCACACACCTTTCCTTCTCGTGTCGGAGCGAGAGCACTTCCCTGATCCAGGGCTTTCAGCTGAACTACAGACCTCTCCAAGCTGTCCCAAATGGGTTTAGTTTGTGTGGCTGGATGGCATCCCTCGCTGCCACCATGCCACCCCATAAGCTGCCCGTCGCAGGTCCTACCTGCCAGATGCAGTTAGACGCCGTGTTGTTGTGGAAGAAAGCAGGCGGGCGTGTAAAGGGGGAGCGATGGTGGGAGTGTGGGCATATTTACTATCCCCTTAGCTGGTAGCTGACTGTATTCACTTACTGAATATCTGAATCCAATCAGGACATGCTCGCTGTGCACCGGAGGGTAGGAGGTGAGTGCTGCTTGGGAAAGCTCCTGGAGAGTGAGCACGCTGTGGACCCAGAGGGAAAGCAGCAGGCAGCGGGTGAGGGACTGCAGGGCAGCCTCAGCAGAGTGCAAAGAGTGAAATTAGTTATCAGACATGCCCCCAGAGCATCAGGGAAGAGAACAGACCACTCCAGTCTGAAAGTGATTTTGGTGGTATCGCTAACACGTGGAGGCCTTGCCGCCTCTCTTCCTCGTGAACCTTCCCGGAGCGGCACGAGATGGAGCAAAAGATTTGTGCGCGGAGCAATACCCCTCCTTAGCCAGTCCTCTTCAGCTGTAAAACATCTTCTGTACCCTTTCTAACCTCTTTGCTGCCTCTCCTTTCCACAGCCTGCCTAATTACTAGTGGACCTGCTCTAGGTGAACGTGTTTTAGCAGGAGGGTTGGACTAGATGATCTTCTGAGGTCCCTTCCAACCCTTGCCATTCTGTGGTTCTGTGACCTTGGACCTGGACCTTCTTTATTCCTAGTCTTGCCGATGCTCTGATTCTTCTCATGGTCCTCCCACTATGGCACTTGCCACTGTTTTCCATCTCCCCATCTTCTTTCCTTGCTATTCACCCCTGTTTCTGCTAGCATACTGATGAGATTCCTCCTGCCTGGTAGCCTTCTGTCTTTGTGGTAATTCAGCCATTTCAGCTGCCTTAGGCTCTAGTGTACATTTTATTTGCATGCCAATAAGCTTACAGGAATGGACTTAGATTGATGCAAAAAGTAGAGCCAGGAGCTTGTGGTGACACGTGTGTGTTAGCGTTAAACCCTAATGTGCCTAATACCTGTGGGTGTCAGCCGCAGAGCAGAGAAAGTACTTTCTTCACTTCTGATTTTACCTAGACGACTTCTCAAAGCAACCTACCTTTGAGTCTGCAACAGCCCCATTTTTACTTACCAAACAAAATATATTTGCTGTCCTTCATGGAAAAACAAATCTATCAGTGTTTTGTTTGGGTTTTTTTAAACCAAAGAAAAGGAACCCTGTTGTTACTTCTATATCATGGATGAGAAAACTGGTGCACAGAGAGACTGAATTACAGTGGGAATGCTGCAAGCCTCAGTCCTGCCCTGTGCTAGGTAAGCCGCTTTGCCTCACAGAGCTCTCACGGTTTTATGTGTTTACATTGCTTTGAGGAAGAGCTTTTTTTAAACATCCAGAAGTATAGGGATGTTTTTGCAGATGGAAAGGTGTTGAGCTCGAGGTTTTATGTGTCTGCTCTTTATGCATCTTCTATAGCTGTTCAAATATTATTTTTCTTCATAAATATTTAATATGGAAAATTAATGAGGAGCTGGCTAGTGAAGTGATACAATAACTGTAGCCTGGCTAGAAGTGAGTTGTCAGCTCTGGACCTTCCCAGTCCAATGGGTAATTGCAGAACTGTGTGAGTGAGATACAAAGGGGGGCTCTGAAAGGTTCAAAGAGATTTATAGAATATTTCAGACCACAAAAACGCATAAAACAAAGTCCAAAAGGTTCCAGAAACGGGACAAGAGGGACCTGCTGTCAGAAGCAGCTTGTCATATAGTTATGATTTACCATCCTCTCCCAAGCGATCTGTACAATCTCTGTCAGCAACATGGCAAACAAATAGCGTTCAGGGGCTTGAGATGAGTGTTGGGGAGACAAGGCAGCAGTGACAGCGACTGCTGCAAACTTTGGCAGGGAAGTCTCTGCAGAGCCCTTCCTGAGCAGAAAGCACAGAACACTCCTTTCACCTCTTTCCTTTCACTGTGAAAGGACAAACCTGGGTCAAGTAAAGGAAATATTCAAAAATAACAAGAATTTAACTTTGAGGTTACTCAAAGCCTAGGGAATTTAGATAGTCGTTAAAATTAATGGGATGGTGCATCTAAATCCGCGCTGTAACTTTGAAAATCCCAGTCTAAAATTTTCAAAGCCATCCCTTTCTCCATTTCCAAGTGTCATTCTTTTCACCTTCTAGCCAGCCGTGGACTTGATCTTTAACATGATTTGTATGTGAAGCAAAAGTCAGGTCTGTTTAGATTGAGTGCTTTGGCCTAACACTTCCATCTCTGCAGCTTTCAAAACAAGAGTTGATAAACTATTTTGCTTATGATCTTCCCCCATGCACACTGCAGGCTACATAGATGATTTCAATTAATGCTAATAGCATGGAGGTTTGAGATGCATACATTAATCTTTTCTTGATGTAATTTGAAACAAGAAAAATTATCCAGATAGTCTGTCACTTCTTAAAACAAAACCAGCTCACTGGGTTTGGGGTTTTGGGTTTGGGTTTATTTTTTTTCTAATTGAGCTCCAGTTCAGAAACAAGTAACTGAACAGACTCATAAATTCTGAAAAAGTCCCTTCAGTGCCCACAGAGCTGGTGCTATAAGTGTGGCCAGGAAACCCTTTGTTTTTCACAGTAGCTCATCTCACTTAAGAACAGGTATTAGTTACGACATTAAAAATAAAGGAGGATGTTTTGCTAGATTATTTATGGCTCATCCACAGGTATGTTTCCACTGCTGGGTAGCTGGACCCAGGTGTGTGTGTATGTGTTTTGTGGGGGGTTTTTAGAGAGGCTTCTGCATTTGGGCATCAAGGCATTGTCGTATTACCAGCAGTGCTGCTCTGCTCTGCTCCTCCGCATCCAATACCCGCCTCCCTGTACCTCCCCATACTGAATTCCTCCTCCAGCATTCCCCACGTTCTTTCTCTCTGTCCTCCCTCCTCGTTCTGCCCTTCTCTTCATGCCTCTTCTTTCCTTTGTCTCTCTGCACCTTATTCTATTCTCAAGCATCCTATTCCAAGTCCTCTTTCATCCAACCCCCTTTTTCTAAATCCTAGACTTCTTGTCTCAGTCTCAGCCTTCTCGGAGATCTCTGTCATCACTCTATTCTTCCTAGGAAGAATAGTTTCTTTTCAAGCCAGCTTCCTTTTGCTAGCCGGGAGGTTTATTCCCATCTGCACCTATGAATGAGTCACAAAATCTCCAAGAGAGAATGGGAACCTAGAACTGCTCCAAGCCTGCGTGTACAAATTTGCTTGCCTAGCTGATCCTGTACCGTCAGCAATTTGCCCCAGCTTGCTGTCATCCCATCTGCCTGTGTTCCAGGCAGCCCTGCCAGCCTTGCTCCCCATCGAAGAGCAGGTATCATCGACTGTAGGCTTGGCTGAATGATGATCAACAGTAGGAAGGAGGAATTTGAGGACATAGGCAGCCTTGTGACTTGGCTTTGACCTTTATAAGGACTCTACCGACGTTTCCAAGGGAGAAAACTTAATTCTCCTAGGAAAACTCCAGGAGGAGAGCCCTGTTTTCCCTGATGGCTTTTCTTCCCTTTGTGGAAGAGGAAACCCCTGCTCCTCTCCTAGATTTCCAAGCAGGTGCTAATAACCAGCTCCAGACAGCATATTCAGCACTTTTAGAGGTTCATCCATCACTAACGTCCCTGCTTTCTTGCTGTCATGGAGGATGCTTCCTTTTGGCACAGAAAGCCTTTGTAGGGAGAAAGCTGGGGTTGCTAATCCCCTTTGGAAGTAGGTTTGGTAGGTGCAGTCTTGGCATTTCTGTCACCAGGTTGGGGTGAGGGCAGGGAGGGAACAGCCAGCAGGACCCATGCTGGTTGATTAGCAGCACAGCATGCGTGAGATTCCTTGGCACAGTGCGAGGTTTTTGAGAAGCTGGGCTGCATCCCAGACTTGCCCCCGGCCGAATTGGCAGATCACATAGCTAGTGTCACTTTCAAGCACTTGGCCAGGCAAAACCCAGCCCTTCTGCATCCCCCAGCTCCCCTGTGCTTGGCTTTGGACTAGGTTTGTTCGGGGGGTTGGCTGCCTCCCCACCCAGGCATTCACGGGGTTCGAGGCAGGGTGGAGTGTGTATCTCTACAGTAATCTAATTCCATCTTTCCATGACTGGGTCTCAGAAGCTGCAGCTTCTTTTAAATTGATTTTTGGCTATAGCTTTTGTATGAAATATGTATCACAAAGCTTAAATCCAGTAGACTTACAGCAAAGCTTATTTTAATTTGCAAATGGAAATTAGAGCTAGAAAAGTCCCAGTGGTAATAATTCAAGTGATCGTGGAATGACTGAGGCAGGAGTGTTCCTGGTGCCACAGTGCAGCTCCATCCTCTCAAATATGCAACTTCAGCCCTGGGCTGGCATTGCCCTCCCAGGCTCTGCTGCTGGGAAGAGAGGGTCCTTAGCAGAGCCGGCTTTGATCACACCAGCAGTGTTCAGCTGAGGAGGCCTATGCAGCAAAGACCTCTAACCCCACTTTTCTCCTCTTTAATCCCAGAAGCCTATTGCATTTCTTTCCGCAGAAGAACAGTAATGCTGAGCCTTGCAAACCAGAGCCTCTCTGCAACCTGAGAGGTCCTCAGCAGCCACCTGAAGGACACTGACACCAAACAGCTGTCCCAGGCTCAGGGTGTGTGGGAACAGCCCACCATGCTGTCTCTTTCCCCTCTGTAAGGTAACGCTTGGCTGCACTGAGCTCTTACACCGATGACTCTGGCTGACAGGGAGAAACATAAAGCCCTCCGATCAGTCTGGTACCGTGCACGTATGCACACAGCGTATGTATCCCATACCAGAGCTACCCAGTCGTGTCCCGGGCTGAACACACACCGTATGGGGGCTTCTGAACGTGCACTCTGTGCCCGCATCGTGTAGCACCGCTGTTCCCCTGCCTGCCTGTGCCGGCTGTGAATGAGGCCCAGAGCTGGCCCTGCTCTGTCTGAAATGCTGGCCGCTCCAGCATTCAGAAAGTCCCCAAATACCGGGGCTGAGGCTCAGGCTCACAGTTGGCTCTGTTGCTGGTAGAAAGCAGAGATCCAGAGCTAGCTGATGAACAGCTTCCAATTCACCAGTAACTTCTTAGAAAGCTCCCGAAGGCTCAACCTAATGCATTTCTTGGAACCAAACCTGCTTTGATTGGCGTGCCACTGGGCATCGCTGTTTCTGTTGGGCATCACTGATTCTCCTGCCTCTGGGAGACAGCAGGTCCCTGGGGGCACTTCAGGGCCAGCCTGGGTCCAGATGACCCAGCTGGATGGCACTTTTTGCACAGCAGGACCCAAAACTTTTACCTTAATTCTCCTTGTGATTTTTGTCGGTCTCAGGCAATGCTACCATTCCTAAAGAAGAAAAAATGCAAGCACCAGCTTGCTAGTAACTACCAGAGAAAGCTTAAAAGGTTCTGGTTTAGGATGAAAAGAGCTTGTAATTAGCTACCTACATTTGCATTTCAACTACAGAAGTAGAGCAGCTCCAGCCTGGCAGTAATTCCCACGAATCCTTTTATCAGCTGGCCTGTTGGAATCTGTCACCAAGTCTGGCTGAAGAGCTAGACTTAGGGCAGTCAACATACAGTGCTACTGAGCATAGCACAACCCTGGGGTAAAAGCAGATGGCTGGCAGATATTTATCTTCCTCAAAAAGGAGAGACACCTTTTGCTTTTGAGGAGCAAAACGTTAGTGACTTGGCTCTATCGTTAGATTTACTGGGCATTTGCTGTCTGTTTTTGTTTGAAATACCTAGCTGAGTGCAGAGGCAAGATGATGGCTGCACCACTTTGGAGTGCATAGGTTTCATATCATAGGTTGTATGGGAGTCCTAATTGCAGATGGTAAAAGATAAAGGTAAAAAGATAAAGGGTGATGGAGAAGTTTGTTCCCTTGACTCCTTCATGCTGAGGTGGTCGCCAGCACAGGCACCAGCATCTTACCACCAGCCTGGTGACGACTGCCATTTGCAGCTAACTGGGCTGCTGCGTATTAACATCTTCTCTTAGTAAAATTATCCTTCCCATTCCCACTCACCCACGTCCCTGAATGTGGTCTTGTTTTGATTCTTGTGGTCCCTTGAGCATCTGGATCTGGCTCATGACTCAGGAGGCTATTTTTCTGCCACGTGCTGTTGAATAGAGTTGTTTAGCACAATTTTAGCCACTTGTGGCTGTGAGCCCAATTGGAAACATGTGTGCTGGTTAAAGGCAGGTGGAGGGATTTCTTTTGTTAATTAGGCTTCAAATTCCATTGTGTTGCCTCTAACCAGTGGCCCAGGCTTGCGTGTTGGTAACACCAGACAAACCCCATTAGTGAAGGAATAACCCTAGATTTGTACTGCTTATAAACCTCTTAAGTTTGGGTTGTTTTTTTTTTTTTTTTTTGCCTTTGCTAAAGACAGTTGCACGTGACACTGATTTTTCTAAAAATCCTCTTTGAGCCTGGGTAAAGAGAAGCTTTCTGGGACCAGCAGGGCTGCACGGCCAAGGCCGAGGTGCTAGGATCAGACAGGAAAAGCCAGGGCTCTTTTCCCACCAGCATGCCGCCTTCCCTCCCCCCCAGCCCATTTCCCTTCTGCTCTACACCCAATCGCTAATTCGATCTCCGAATCAAGGGGCTGCTGTTTTGCACTAGGCTGAGAGCTGCTATTCACCCCCTGTGGGCTCCATGAGTAATTAGAGTCACACCTCGTCTAAGGGTTTAAGCTACAAATGCCTGTGGCTTCAGCCCACCCCAGGTTCATTATCGCCTTAGGAGCTCTGGCGATGGGTATGGTGGGGTCAATCTTGTCACACAGGAGAGTTATTCTTATGGAGTGTGTGCACATGTGTCTTGGGAAGATGGCACAGAAAGACATAGGAGTCTACAGAAAGTTAAAGGGAAGGGGGCACTTAGTTTTATTGGGTGCTGGGAGAAGGCATGAACGGGCCGGGCCGCTGGCCATGCAGCCACCTCAGCTGTCCTTTCCTTGTGCGCAGAAGGCCCCGGGCTGGACTCCTCAGCTGCACTTATCCCCTGCATCGCGAGGGGTCTCACTGTGAGTTAGACACCTCCAATGTCCTTACTGATGTGGCTGTTGGGTGCTTGCTGCCCGGTCAAATCAGCACACCTGAAGAATATAAACACCTCTGAGGTCTTGTTCCCTTCTCTTTTGGGTTTTCGCTACAACGCTGCCTGCTGGAGTTGCTGGTTTTGCAGAGAAGCTGCGGTGGCATTGAGCCTCCAGGGTTTGAGGAGTTTTTATTGCTGCTTCCCTTCCCTTCCCTTCCTTTTTGGGACGGGGAGCTGGTGTGTGTGCCTCTGTGCTGTGGTGCCTCTGGCACGTCCCTGACCCATTAGACAGGACTGTTGTTAGCTGCCATCCCCGACGATGGAGATGGTGGAATCTGGAGTGCCAGTGCCAGGAGGGGGAAGGAAAGAAAGAATGAGACCAAAGCTCCTTTTTTCTTTCCCCCCCCCTCCAAATTAAGCTTAAGAACACTTGGAAATTTGCCTGGGGGCTACAGGGGTCCTTGC
Source organism: Egretta garzetta (assembly GCF_000687185.1). Classification (NCBI taxonomy): domain Eukaryota; kingdom Metazoa; phylum Chordata; class Aves; order Pelecaniformes; family Ardeidae; genus Egretta; species Egretta garzetta. Next base: position 10,065,345 of record NW_009260182.1, on the reverse strand, counting down.
ACTGCACCCACTCTAAGTGCAAAAAAAAAAGGGAAGGGGGGACACGAATTGTCAGGGTGGACTCCAGTGCAAGCAGGGGGAGCCAAGGGGCAGAGAGAGGAATGGTCGCTGTTAACACTAAGATAGGGAAGGGGGTGCAGCTCTGCCATTTGAATACCAGACTCCAAATGCCGCGGCCATTTGCAGATTGGACTAGATAAAAAAGATAGCTAAACCAGCCAAGTTTTCTGAGTATTCACTGCCAAGTGCCAACAGAGCCACTGAGCTAAGCCTGCTTGACAGGAGAGCGATAGGGCGATAGCGAAAGGAGCGCAGAGGTGCCAGAAATCACAGTAGATGTGATTTTATTTGGTAGGTCAGTTCCGAGCAAGATTCCCTAAGAAGCCTGGAGAAGCTGTGCATTTATAACTGCCCTGGCCCTCAGGGATTTCTTGGGGGGTGAGTCCTGCTCCCAACCCCATGCTCGGAAGAGGAAAGAGGATGCTGAAGCCAAACCCTTGCATACTGTTTCTCCCCACTGTTGCCCCCGGGCATTGCTGTTAAGCAACTAATCGCCTTTCACAAATATGTGCCCTCACCAGCGCGAAAGCCAGCATCTTTCCCTCACTCCACTTTCTGCCCAAACTGTGAAGGGTATAGAGTTAGCAAACCACATCACCTTTCCAGTATGCTGTACCCAATACAAGGAGGTGGTTGAAAGTTTGCCTCAAAAATAACTTTTCTATGTAGAATTTGGGACTTAAATAGAAGGAAACTTTTGGGTTGGGAGCGGTGAGGGACATGGACATCACGACACACAGGGAATGATCTGCTACCTGCAGAAATCTCCAATTATATTTGTCAAAACCTAGAATGCCTGAAAACTGAAGTATTTCAGCTAAAACATCCTAGCTAAAAGACAGAACCCACTTTGAAATGCCCTCATAATGTCTCATGGGAATTATTTGCTTCATGTCTCTCTGCAACCCTGTGGTCTAAGCGCTGTGCACAGCATACATAGACTCAGGAGTTTGTCTATGTAGTAATAGAAGATACCTTTGTGTAATGGGTCATCTCGCCCATCCCACTGCTCTAAGGCAAAATTAATTGCACCCATCTTCTTCCTCACACATATTTATCAATCTGTTCCTAAAAATCTGCAATAACGAAATCTTCAAACTTCCCCAGGACATATTTCAGTATTTTTTAAATTATGACTATTGGAAAGTTTTGGTTTCTTGTTTTCCTTTTATTATTTTGAAGATTAATGCCCTTAGGCTTATCTTCAAAACAGTAAATACTAGTTTTAAAATTCTTTTCCTCATGCTAGGGCTGGTGGGTTTTGGGGGGGTTTTGGAGGGGGTTTTTGTTTGTTTTTTAGTCCTCTGTTCATTATCACTGTATTTAGAAAAATATCCCAAACTCATCTGTATCTTGAAATTCAGTGCCTAAAACTGTAGTCCATGTTCTAGCTGAGACCTTGCTATTACTGAACAGTCTGGAAGGCTTTCTTGCAAGGTCTTTTGTAAGACACTTCTTTTTGTTTCAAGTTGGCTTTTCTCACAACGGGGAGAGATTTTTTTGGCTGATTTTCAGATTTTTATCCACTGAAATTCCCAGAACACTTTATGCAGACCTGTTGCTTTCACAGTCATTCATCATATCTTGATTTTTGTGCAGTTGGTTATTTCTGCCTAAGGATAGTATTTGGCCTTTGTCAATACAGACTTGCAAACAGGCAATCCCAAAATGTTCTTTCTAACAATTGTTTCGATTGGCCAAGGTATTTTGGTTTTTTGTTTGGTTTTTTGGTTTGCTTTTTTTTTTCAGCTTAAATACAATGTCCAGCCTCTATTCCCCCTGCTCCATCTCACTACTTTGGTATCATATTCAGGCGTTTTAAGGGTAATCCCTATTCTGGTGCCAAAATCATTAACAGAAATGATGAGTAGTGCCAGAGCCAGAACAGACCCTTGAGTAATCCCTTTCACTATATCTTTCTAGGGTGAATCTAAGCAATTGATAACTGTTCTCTAATTTATTTTTTTTTTATCATTTTGGCATCAAGTCTTGAGAAGTTTCATTTAGACTCTT
>NW_009260182.1:10056367-10062761 GCF_000687185.1 Egretta garzetta | reverse complement strand
CCTCATTGTTTATGAGGATGTCACGTGGGACAGTGTCAAAAGCCTTGCTGAACTCAAGATACGTCATCTATCGCTTCTTGCTTCACTCTCAAGGCTTGAGGAGAGAACAAGAGGAGAGGAGATCGTGCATCACAGGAGATCTAACCCAACCTAGGAACATGCCCGGTGGACAAGGGGAGCGTAAAGCACATGAAATACAGCTCCCAGGAGGTCCCGCAGGGCCTCCATGACAGAGCTGTTATGGTTTCCAGCCAAATATTTTCAGGTTTTGAAATTTTACCATTAAAAATTATATAGGGAACTCTTAACTATTGTTTTTCTGTTTTGACTGTGTGGGGAAAAAAGCACTGGTTGGAGCAGAGTGCTAATATCTGTATCTTCCAAGAACTGCTCGCTGCAAACTGGAGCCTGGAGTTCTGTATTTTTCAAATAAACGTGCAAGGGAAATGACCTGCATTGAGAGCACAAGTGGAGGGGGACACTTCCATCTGAGTTTATTTTTCTTAGCGGGTAAGATCAGAAGAGGCCTAAACAAGTCTCTTTATTTTCAGCAACACTGATCATCTGCTTTGAAGTAAGATCCAAAGAAAACATACTCCCTCCTTCATCCCAATTAAAAAGCAATAAAGGCTATTTTCATTTTTTAAATATTGAAGATAGGATATCTGCCAAGAAATCCTTTTCCTTCATAGAGGGGCAGATGTCAAATATTGTGAGGCCGCATCCTCATCTGGTGTCATCCAGCATTGCTCCACTGAAACCAGTCCAAGTGGTTCTGAGTTGTGCTGCCGAAATGCCTGGCTCCTCCTCTGGCAGTACCATGCAAAGATACAGCTCTGCAGAGTTATGTGCGAAGGCAGCATTTGGAGATAATGGCCCAAACTCATTCCAGTAGTTTTACCCAGCAAATTATATGACCTCCTGCTTTTTGGTGATCTCCTTTTCCATCTTGGAGGCTCCAGCAGCACCAGAGCAGTGCTCTGCGCAGAGCAGGAATCACTTACATGATAGGAAGGGGCAGTCATCCCTCGGGCAGGTTGCTCTAAACTTTTCCTGGTGCCTGGCACAATTGCAAAGAAGCAGCAGAAATACCCTATTTCCAGTTGAAATAAGGCAGTTCATGGAGGCAAAAAACAGTCTTCCTTACTGAGATCTCTAAGAAATTGAAGCTGGCACCCATGATTAGGTGTTCAGTTTTAGTTAAAAGCAGTGTGTCCAGTTTACTGCTGTGTTCAAGGCAATTGCTCCTTTCTGTCCTGGAGCGTACGTAGGCTTACATCTGAGTTAGTTTCCCTTCCTGCCGCACGTATTGATCTCACCAGTGGGAGTATAAAGGATTTCCCCAAGTAAAGGAGTGGAGAAGTCAGAGGGTGTAAGGGAAAGGGTGATAGGAACAATCTACCCTATTGTCATGGAAGACAAACATTTCTTAGGCTTTTTTTTCCTTTCTTCTAGATTCTGTGACTTCATAATTAACCACAGATGGATGTATAGGGCAGGTTTGGAGCTAGGAATGGGTCCCGAAGTAAGTGAACCACTGTCACACTGTTTCTTCCTTTGAATCTCCTGCCCTCTCTGGAGGAAGAGTAGAGTAATACAGCTGTCCGCAGTGGGAGCGATAAGGCGGCTGGCTCGGGGGCCAGTCGGTAGGCTGGAGCAGCACAGAGCAGCAGCCAGAATTCTCTGTTGTTCTTACAGAGGTCTTTAAACGCTCCTCCCACTTATCCTCATGTTTATTAGTAACAAACTCATTGGATTCAATGGAAGAGCACTGGGTTAAAGCCAGTATGGGAGGAGAAGCCAAACAAAAGGCCTCTAGTCCAGTTTTAAATTAATTCCTAACAAGAAACAAGATCCAGAACCTTAATCTAAAATCTGAAGTGAGTTTGAATGTTTTTTGAGCCCCTACAGGGTTTTCGTCAGAAAGCTTGGATCATAATTTGCTGTTGCTTCAGGTATTCTGAACTCTGCAAAGGATAAAATGCTACAATGAATGTACTTGACCTCATATCACATGTTGAACGCAGCTATGGACAAATCAATACATAGATAAAGCTTGCCAGTTTCTAGAATCCAAATCAAACTCTGTTCTTCCAGTTAGAGCCAGAAGCTGTGCTAGCAAAATACAATGGCTTTCCTTGGCATATGCAGCCTGAGTCAGTAGGTTCAAGCAGTATAAATGCAATAGTAGAATCACAGGCAAATTTAGATCAGAAGACACCTCTGGGGCTCATCTAATCTGTCTGCTCAAAGAAGGCCCGACTTCAACATTAGATTAGGTCACCCAGGGTCTCATGCAAGGAAGTTCTGAAAATCTCTAGGGATGGGTATTCCACGTCATCTCTTGTCAGCTTGTTCCAGTACTTAACTGTTATCCCAGTAATGGATGTTTTCCATACATCCAGTTAGAATTATCCTTGTTGCAACTCGTTTCCATTGTGTCTCGTCCTATCGCTGTGCACCTCTGGTTCCATCTTCACTACAAGACCCTTCAGGAAGTAGAAAATGCACTCAGTTCCTCCCCTCTCTCGCCTTTTCTTCCCGAGGTTAGAAAAACCGGGTTCCTTCAGCCTCTCCTCATATTTCATGTGCTCTAGACTCTTGCCTGCCTTAGCAGCATTTCCTGGGACTCTCTGCAGGTAGCTCTCTTACATAGGGTGGCACAAAAGTGGACTTCAATGTATTTCAGCTATTGATCCAGACCAAAGGACGTCTAAATCTTGGACCATCTTGTAAATCATCTTTGCACCATAACTTGCTGCATAAGAAAGTCTGCCAGACTGTTGTCTTCCTTGTCTTACTTTACCTTATGTTCTTCTGACAATAAAATGTTGAGGAAACCTGAAAAAGACAGATCTATGTGATTTTTAAGCTACCAATGACCTCTGCACTGATAGCACCACTGTCATGCATATCTCTGCTCTGTCTGGATGGGGATGAACCCTGGTGTTGCCCTGAGATAAGCAAGAAGAGTATCAGACCCATAAACTGCATGGGAGACCAGGAAGCCGTTTGGTCCAGGCATTCCTCTTCCCCCTGCAGGCTACTTCTTTCTGGAGGAAGCCATTGATCTTTGACAGGCGGACACAGGCATTCAGTCAATCTATCAGTGACAGGCCAACATAAAACAGTGGTAAACAGCCTCCAGTGATCTTGGGGAAAGGCTCCCTGGCTGGAGAAGCACAGATTTAGCATTCATTCAAACTGACTTTTGAGGAATTTTTTTATTACAGGAAAAAACAATGGTAATAATAATCTGGGGAATCTCTGTCAAGAAAGAGTCTTTGGATAATCTCAAGACAAAGAGATTCAGGCAGGAAGTCCCACTTGGTTTTGTTCATTTAATGAGATCTTACAGGTCTTCAGAAATATCTTTTCATTTTATTCTGAATGGAATTTATGGTGGAATACGCAGTAGTAGACAAATGTTATTTAATTCAACTTTGCATAAATTTGAATGAGCACTCCCAGGAGAGCCTGAATTTCAGAGAAACCTGGAGATGATAGACAGAAAAGTCTTCCTGGGATCTCTCTCACTCCACCCTTGGAAGCTGAGACCAGTTTGTTTTTTCTACTGTATTTTTTAGTATTTTTTCCAATCCAGTTTTATGTATTTGAAGCAGGGAGGAGATTATTCCTCTGAGTAATATCAGCAAACTCCTCCTGATAGCTATGCTGGCCTGTTAATTTCCTTTCTCCAACCCTTCTTATCCGTCCTTCTGGCACCTCAGTGAACTTGTCTGTCTTCCATGGTACTTGCACACCAGCTTTCAATATCAGTAAATAACTGCAGTGTCTCCACACCTTCCCTAGGTCACTTTGTCAAGCTAAGCATCTCCAACCCCAACAAAACACTACTACACATCAACATTGCAGCTCCACCAAAGCCACCCCTAAAGGATTACAAGATGAGTGGCTTTCTTTGTTAACATATACTGCTTTATCCACTTCTTGATTGCTTTTATTGAAGCCCAGGTCCATCCTTCAGAGGAAAACACTGGTCAGGTGTACTGAGCTGTTTGTGGCCACACGTCGTCCCCTGCTCCCACAGCTTTGAACAGACTGCGTGCAAAGAGACAATTACGCCTTTAGGGACCTGAATCTAGGTCTGGGCTGACAAGGTGAGGTTATGTGTTGTGCCTCCAGATGATACAGCACATGACTCCCATCCCTGGGGAAGGGTGGCAGGACAGTGGCTTTAAATTACCTTTGTGCCTTCCCAGCCTCAGCCCAGGAGCTGTAAAAACAGGGTAGGCCAAGGACATCTGGGGAATTATCAGTGCCCAGCACTCATTTCTAACATTATCAAACTCACCTGGGAGGTCTCTGTTGCAGGAGCAATGAATTTTGTGGCTTAGCCTGGCTGCATAAGCAAGAACATAATAGAGCTGTGTGTCTGGTAGGACCTTCTGGGCTAGAAAGTGGCTGGATTCTTGTAAATAGCTGAGGGGACTGTAATGCAGCCCATATGGCAAAAGATGAGGGAAGCTGTCAGAATGTGAGCATGTTGTATGGGCTGCATGCGCTTTTCTCTAGCAAGAAAGGGCAGGGGATCAGCAGGATGAAGGCTGAGGGATGCCCAGGATTCCCTCAACCCAGCTCATTTAATTTGTGAACAGGACAGAGACATTGGTTGGTGAACTGGTGTGTAGAAGGGCCCTCATTCTCTGGGGGGTTTTGAGGAATGGACTCATCAGGAGAGAAATTGCTAATAACAAGCAAAGTCCTGCATTCATGGGCAGTTTCAGCTGGTGATGCTGGTAGGCAGTCACTTTATGCCTTTGCATTTTTTCAGCTTTTAATTGATACAGGCGCTGTCTGGTCCATGTATACAGACACACATTTATATATTGATTAATTATCTCTGCCTAGGCAGACCACATGCCTGATGACTCTTCTCCATCTGCTCAGAGGCCAGTCACTTGCCCGTGCCTGTGATCTAACGTCAGAAAGAAAACGGTATCATGTTCTCATTGCATGTTTGCAGGGGAGAAGCTGGTTATGTTACACAGACCTGTGGGATCAGACTCCTTGGAACATGAGATGTGTGTGGGTGAACTTGGCCAATGAGGCAGCCAAGAAGACAATTTACTAGCCCACCCTTGAAGAGCATGATGGGACTCCAGAGGATGGAATCAGGGGCCCATACAAATACTTAGAGAAGTTATTAACTTTTTCTGGATTTTGGTGCTAGAATTTTAAGCCTCATATCAATTATCCTTCAGCAAAGAGTGTTTTACTAATGGAAAAACAATTACATGCATAGTGGGAGCTCTCCCAACTCTAAACCAAAGCAGCAAGGGTGTTGAAATTTTATTGAAGACCTTCTTTTCATGCAAGGCTTCTCAGGTGTTGAGTTAAACCACTACTAATAAAAAGAAAACAAAATCAAACACAAAATACAAATATATGCCAAAGCCTAGGTCCCCCCTAATTTCAGTATGAGTCTAAAGGCGTATGTCTTCTGATACAATGTCACCAGTTCTGAAATATCCATGACATTCTAAGATGGAAAAGAGGCAACTATTTTCAAAGGTAGTAGAACAGGGATACCTTTTATCAAACCAGGCAGATGACAGTTAAGCTCCTACTCAATCTGGTTGTCTTAATCCTTAGTTGAATGTACAGGGAGACTGACAGGGCCAAGAGGCAACCTAAGTCAAGTGAAAAACAATCACTTTCTAGAGCAGTGCCCGTCTCCACCAGCTGCCACCATGCAGATACAGGCAACTTAGGAAAACATGCTTCTACTGGATGCCTCATTTTTAGACATCTAAATTTTGACTGGTCGCATGTCAGACTAAGTAAGTGGGGTGTAGGTCTTTCATTCACCAATGGTCAGCTTACATTGGAGCTTTGACTCTATCTGTTTTCAGCAGAGTTTAGGAAAAGTTGACTGCCCACATTGCCTCAGTACCATTCAGGACCTAGGAGGGTAGCACTTGCAAAAATGTGCATTAGACCCAACAGTGTCTAGTGGAGTCTTTCAACATCTGGGCTGGTGATCTCTGCTTGCATGGTCTTGAAATTCTTATCCAGAATTCATATTTCTGGTGTACAATCCTGGTCCTCTTGAAGAAAAGAGAAATTTTCCCTTTGGCTCCAGCAAGCTGTGTATGTCAGTCCTTACATAGAAACAAAATGAAGAAATATCTTTTAAAGTCAGAAAACCTTTCAGGTCTACTGTATCCGTAATAAAGATCCAAAAGAACAATATATATCATATGGTGGGGTTTTTTTTTCCTCAAGTTATTCCTAAGCAATGGGATTCACTAGCGCGCTTTAAAGATGTTACCTGCTTCTGACAGAAGAGTTGGGCTCCAGGGCACTGAAAGCTGGTGCACTTTTATCATATGCTCTCAGGCATCAGATCACTGAAGTGCCAAGGGAAAGA
>NW_009260182.1:10053086-10056115 GCF_000687185.1 Egretta garzetta | reverse complement strand
TGCTTTAAAAGAGTAATGCAGAAATAACTCATGGAAATCAGTGCTGAACTCACACATTTCAGTGGGATTCAAACAGAGCATTTCCCTTTCTGTTTCCTCTCTAATCTGAAAGGATGATTCATGTACAAGTGAGGCTAGGGCTGATGGTGGTATTTGTCAAACAAATGTCTGCACTCTTCTCCAGCCTCTGAGTGCTCAATATTTTTAAGTTTTGCTATATCCAAAGAATATTGGGCCATTAAATCTAATTATGCACCTCTGGGAAATAGTCTATACCTTGAGGCTTTTGAGGAAGGGAAAATTCCACAGTTACACCTGGTCAAATGGTTACATGTGAAGGAAATGACCCCTTGACCCTTTTAGGCGCTCTGAACATAAAACTTGTTTAACCCTCTCTTACCTGAACATTGACAAACGATATTACTGCTCACAAATCTAGACAACCATTAAAAAAAAAAAAAAAAGAAGACAATGTTTGACTGACCTTCAGCCATGGGGATTCTTCTGGATGGCATGAGAAAGACCTACAGAAAAATTGTCTTAATCCTGAAAGTCCTATAGGGTTAGGAACTGCCTACTCTGTGTGGGTGCAGACCTTAATGTTGTAGTATCCAGGTTCATTCTGGAAGTGCCTGGGATGAATGCAATGCAAACAGTGCAAAATCAGCAATGCTTCAGCTGTGCTAGTTGTCATGGGGAGAAGGCTGTCTTACTACTTTTTCCTATATGATGATACTTTATTGTCAGCATATTTTTTCTTTATGTGACTGAAGGCAGCAAATCAAATGATTATTCCATTTTGAATAATTTCATGAATAGTTTATGGCAGCAGTATAATTCTTGCAAAGCCTCTGTATGAGAAATATTGTCTTGCTTTGTCTGTTGAGAAGTTTTACAAAGATATATTGGTAATGGAAGGTCACGGAGGGAGTCCAGATTTGTATGTATGTGTCACACCGTCCTCCAGGCTCCTCACAGCGTGTGACATGGGAGAGGGTCACTCTGGACCCTTCTGTTATTACTTCCACCTTGACTCCTTCATATCACCTCTGAATTTGACCTGAATTATCTGTGAAGGGAAGGGTAAGAGTGTTATCATCCCTAACTTGGTGTAATTCGTCACCTGAGTGGCTCAAAGAAGTAAAAAGGAAAAAGGAAAAATAAGGGAAGCATGCAAAAAGATGCCAGAGACAAGTTTTCCAATTGAAATGTTGCTTGGTTTTGCCCTAGGTATATAATTAGAGTGGTTTCAATATCTGCCTGGGGCTGTAGATAGATGATAAGAAAAGCATAAGAAGTCCATCTTATGCTGTCTTGTCCATCAGTCTTTGAATTTGGCCTACAGGAGGAATAGGAACTCTGATCACTGATTACTAGAAAGAAAAAATTGTAAAGAAAAAACCGTATTCTCCCACCCAGCCAAAACATGTACCTCGGAATAAACATGAATAATGAGGTATGAAAGGGCAGCAGTCAGGAGAGAAGCTGTGAAGCTGTGTCAGCCCGTCACAACCCATTCGTAAGGCCGGGCACTCGCACATCAGGGTTACAGGTCTGCAGTTTCCCATGAGACGTGCCGTGTTCTCATGCTGCAAGGGAAGAGCCCACCGCTCCGGCAGCGTCAGTCCTGCCTGCTAGACGAAGGCGCTGTCACTGCTTCCATGATTTCTATTTCAGCGTACTCTGTCTGCTGAGATGACTTGTCCAGGCAGAGGAGATCTTGAGCCAAAGGCAAAACTTCCTTTCCAGGGGAGCCTTTCATGGAATGGATTTTTAAAGGAAGCAGCATCCATTCCCACCGCAGGGCACTCCCCCTCCAGCCTACGGTGATGCTGGTTGCCATCTCTGAGAAGAGCCCCGGCATATATAAAGAGCATCAAAACTGATGGGGAGCAAAGTGGCCTTTTTGGAATGTGGCAGGGCTTGCCACAGCAGGTGGCACCTGCTGAGAGCTTGAGGCTTTAGCAGGTAATTACCAAATCCCTTTGGTGCTCTCTGCCAGCCGGGTGTGAGTTTACTGAGTGAATCTGGGGTGGCCACAGTGTTGTGGGCGCAATGACACAGGGTGCTGTGAGCACCAGGGGGTGGGACCTGGCTGAGCCTGGCCAAGTACAGTCTTCTCAGTGCTGTAAAGAGGCGTAGCCAGCACTTTTCTTCCCGAATCACCTACATGAGTAAGAGCTACTTCCTTGGGTACATACATAGCTTTCAGTTGCATCAGGACAGTTCAGAGTGCAAGGGCAGATGTGGAGAGTGTGAACACGGTAGAGATCACTGCATCTGTCAGGTAAGAACCAGCACCTTTACCTCTCCCAGGGCTGAACAATGTTTTACAAGATCCTTCTGTGCCTTGGCACAACGTTGAACATCGTGTAAGAGAGTCCACAAAGGCACCAATTAGCCAGAGAAATCAAGAGCTCTGCCATGAAGTGAGCACCTTTATGGAGGGGCAACTTCATGGGTGCCTTTCTGGGTCTCTGGTTAGCCTGAAGGCTCCCCTTGGTTACCAGACGGGGGTCACTGCCAGGCCCTTCAGCTCATGTGCGGTATCAGGCAGCAGGGGAATGGTGTGAGCTGAGCAGACTGCGATGCAGGAATGGTGCTGAGAACCCAGGCTCTGCACAGCCTTCACTCGGACGGCATTTCTAAGTCCAGTATTACAGAGTTGTGGATGGGCTTGGAGGGTTTGGGAGGGTTTGTAAGGTGCTTTCCCAGGATTGATTCCTCACTTGGTGGGAGGGAGGAAGCTTGAACTGTCTCCTCTTTGCTGGTACTATACACCTCATCCCTTTGATGCACAGTTCAGTTCAGAGGTGAAGGACTATCTTTCTTGTGATAATTAAAAAAGAGTGAAAAAGAGAAATCTGAAGGTTGGCATTTTGTGCTGAAGTGAGCCCAAAGCATCTCAGCTCTCATACTCCCCTCTCTTAGTGCAAGGAAAACAAAGCAAAAGAGTATTACATCCTTCAAACCCATACCAGGTTTTTACCTCATAAAAGCAAAATTTAAAAGCAAACCCTCACGTTTTC
>NW_009260182.1:10036085-10053056 GCF_000687185.1 Egretta garzetta | reverse complement strand
CCTCCGTTTTCCAGCGGGAGACACTAGCCAAAGCAGAGACAAACAGCCAGGCTTCTTCACAGCCCCAATTCCAGCATCACCTTCTTTTGCTGACCAGGAATCTTTTCCAGCCTGGAACACAGACGCACCAGCTGGCTGGACTACCACCGTGAGTAAATACATTTGGAAATGACTGTGCTATTGCAATGCCTTACGAATACATCAAAGTGTGCTACACACACAGCTGGGGTTTGTCTCCCTGCCTATTGCCAGGAGCACATAAAGGTTCCAGCTTCTTCCCTTCAGTGTCTTTGTCCTCAGTATATTCTTAGTCCTTCCTCCACCCTTCAAAAACAAGCTAAATGGCATATTATTAATGGTCTTTTAGTTTAATAGCTACACTATTACGGAAAGTCTGAAAAGTGGTTGTTCCATGTGCCAATAATCTGTCCACCAATTCTTCTCTCTTAGTGTCAGATGAGCATGCAAAGTATCTTTATTGCTATTTCAGTTAAATTTAGTTCTCAGGCAAATAAGAGGCCCTGACTAGAGCTGAGGGATAGTGCTGGCAAGCAAAATGAGAAAGAACAAGGCATTTCAATCCCAAACTTCATACTTAGCAAGTGATATCACCTTGGGCTGCTGGCTGTGTTAGGATTGGTCCAGCAGCCAGGCCTGGGGAGGAACAGGATAGCCGAGCATCAGGGGATTCTGTTCTGGACCAGGCATGGAAGTTTTCAGGTCTCCCGTAAAAAATGTTAACGCTACATTGCAGACGACTTCCTGTAATCTTTGTGACATGGTTTGTGCACCAGGCCCTTGAGAATCTTTATGTCCAAAAAGCTTCCCTTGGTGGATTTCCAATGATGCAGCTGGGAGGCAAACTGGGTCCATCTCATTTGTAGCAAGGATTATTGCAGTCCCTGTTAATTCTTGTTTCCTGTGTTAATGATTTCTTTCCGACAAAGTGCTCCGAGAAACTTTTTCTTGCAGCATAAAGGGATAAAAAACACACCCCACTGCCTTGGATCTGCTGCCCATTTCTGCTGAGCCAGAGTGAGGATGGAAGCAGAAGTTTTTTGTCATTCTGAATTTCTTGGACAGTGGGTTTTTTTGTTTTGTTTTGCTTTCCACCATATGGTTATTGGATACCTTTTACCCATTTGGAATTCAAGTCTCCCTGTTTCCTAGTGCTGGTGATCCTGCTGCCTCCACCTGGGATTCTGCAACACAAAGTTCTTACAGAATTAAATACTGGAACCAGGAGTCTTCAACTGCCTCCAGAAGCATCTTCACCCACTCAGCAATGAAAGGTAAATACCTGAACTATGGAAGCTGGTGCAAACTCTAGATTCATCGTAGCTGCCCAGACAGACTTCCCTGACACTAATTTTTGGCTGGTTTCAAACTGGCAAGAACAGTTCTCTGCCCTCAGACGTCCCCTGTCTGCACCAGCCGTAGAGAATTACGGTGCAGGCAAGCCCTGGAGTAGAGGAGCATTTCTTAGGAACTGGAGGGGGAAGATCTCCACCCTCCTCCCAGCATACACAGCTTTTTTTGGCACTCATAAGGAGCTTTTACTATCAATGACCAGGGGCCATTCTGACCCAAATCAGGTTGCCTCATAAGTTTGATTATAACCACAGTCGTTAAGGCAAGTGTTCATAAATTTCCTATCCTGTAACCAAGACTGGCACAGATGCAAGAGCCCCAGGGCTTCCAGGTCAGGGCTGCCTTCAGAGCACTCTGTGAATAAATAAGGAGATGTCAGCACTGGACATGCTGCAGTAACTTTGCAGAGGGTTGCTCAGAAACATCATAAAGTTTGTATTTCACAATCATCAGCCTCAGCAGTGCCCATCTGTTAAGGACTGGTAACAATTGAAGGGTTTCATAGCAGATGTTCTCTTCCCCAAACAAGTGCCCACACAGGGTTTGCTGATTTCCTGGATCACAACTGTTTATCCCAAATAACTGCAAATAATTGCCTGAGGTCAGTTCAGAGTGAATGCCCTGTCTTCTGGATGTACACCGGTATGAGCAGCGCAGAATTGCACCCGCTATGCTTTAGCCCTGTTCTCAAACCCTGGTACAAATCAAGAGAGGAGTCAGTGGAGTGTAAAACAGATGGAAGTGAGATCAAAATAAATCCTTCCACTTTTTCCTTGTAACACTTCAGATCACAGATGGGAGAGCTGGGATGCAGACAAAATATGACAGGAGGTTACTTGAACATCTGGAGTTCAAACAAATGCTTCTTTATGTAAAATAATGTTTAGCAAAGAATGCCTAGGAAATGTGAAAACTGGACCCAATCCTGGTCCCATGGAAGTCGCTGCCAGCACTCTTGTTCATGTCAGCAGTCCTGCTCTGATGACATTACAAATGTCGTGTCTGAGTTGCATCTGATGGTAAATGGAATTTTAAAAGCTTTCTCTGAATCTTTCTGGTAGAATTGGCTTTGCCCAAAAAACCCTTTGAAAGGCTATTTCAGGCAAGACCCAAGTGACCAGTATTTGGATTCTCTCTTCAAAGTCACAAATATCTATGAGGTGTCCATCTCCTCATGAGAGCCACTGAGAAACAGGCACTTAATCCTGCTTTGTGCCTCTAGAAATATCCCATCTGATTTAGATTTTGACATAGCTTTTAAAATGGCATGGCAGTTTAAGATAACACTGTTGTCCAACTATTTGTCACTGAACCTCTTTCAGTGAGAAGAGATTATCTCACAACTATCCAGCTGTGAAACAGATTTAGATGTGCACTCTTCATGTCTTTCAGTGCAATACCAAGCTGCTGCTGAGAGATGGCATAAGCTAGTCTGGCTGGCTTTGCACTGGAGCTGATGAAGAGCATTCATATGAGCTGTTGTAGCAGTAGAATCATAGAACCATTAAGGTTGGAAAAGACCTCCAACATCATCCAATCCAACTGTCAACCCAACACTGCCATGCCTACTAAACCGTGTCCTGAAGTGCCATGTTTACATGTTTTTTGAACACCTCCAGGGATGGTGACTCCCCCCTCTCTCTGGGCAGCCTGTTCCAATGCTTGACCACTCTTTCAATAAAGAAATTTTCCCTAATATCCAATCAAAACCTCCCCTGGTACAACTTGAGGCCATTTCCTCTTGTCCTATCGCTTGTTACTTGGGAGAAGAGACCAACACCCACCTGGATACAGCCTCCTGTCAGGCAGTTGTAGAGGGTGATAAGGTCTCCCCTCAGCCTCCTCTTCTCCAGGCTAAACAGCCCCAGTTCCCTCAGCTGCTCCCCATCAGCCTTGTGCTCCAGACCCCTCACCAGTTTCACTGCCCTTCTCTGGACACACTCCAGTGCCTCAGTGTCCTTCTTGGAGTGAGGTGCCCAAAACTGAATACAGTATTTGAGGTGAGGCCTCACCAGTACCGAGTACAGGGGCATGATCACTTCCCTGTTCCTGCTAGCCACACTATTCCCAATACAAGCCAGGAGAAGGACAGGAAAAGGAAAAGTAGCATTGAAGGGGTTGTCACATCTGGCAGAGACAGCAGTGCAGACCCATGGAGTAAGAATTTCTTAAATCGTTGCGGCTTTTCTGCAGTGATTGATGGCAAAAATTTGCTGTACTACTCTAAAACAAAAATTTATTTCTCCTAGAAACTATTCCTAGGTAATTCTGTGTGTAATGAGTTGAATCTAAATGATGTGGTAGCTCCCTCATTGGCTCTCAAGGTAAGGGCTTGTCCCCTCCAATGGGATCACAAAAGGTCTGCCTGAGACATGGATCATTTATCTCAGGTGGTTGTACCTTTGTTCAAGAGCAAGAGGGTACAGATTCAGCACTTGCTGTCAAAAAGCCACCCAGTGCATAGCGTTACTCGTGTTCTTATGTTCAAATCCGGCATCAGACCTTGAAGGGGCATAAAATAAACTTTTCCATTTTGGCTGGGGCTCAGAATCAAGCCCACTGAATGTTAAACATCTCTGCAGATGACACTGCTGTCCTTATCCAGATGAGAATGTCTACATGGAGCCTCAAAACCAGCTTCCTCAGGAACCTGATATTTTCAGTTCAGCTGGGGAAAGATGAGAATAGAATGAGAACAGAAGTTAGTTTGTATACATTTGTTGGAAAGGATGTGATAATAAAGAAGGTCTTTGGATTGCAGAGAAGGAATCTGGAATTCTTGATAGAGGATTAGAGTGTACAAGCACTGCATATCCGAGTGTGTGCTTATGGTTTATATAATGAAGGCTGCAGCCTAGCCTCTACCCAACTGGAAATCTGTGTGTGATTAAGGAAGGGAGATGTGCTCCCTTCACTACCATTAAGCGGGGTTCTCCCTTATATCACTGTCATGGACCAGGATCTGATTTAAACCACGTGCTGTATCCAGCAACCTCAGATAAATCAACGCTTTGTGCCTTTCTAAGGTATTGTCTGTCATTGTAGGACACTTAACAAACTGCCTGTGTGGGAATTGCTTGTTTAATCTAAAGCAGAAGTACAACCACCCTGGGGTGGGAAGGCAGAAGCAAGACCAACTGGACTCGTGACAAACATGTGGAAAGTACTGAAGTGGCTGAGACCCTCCCCTGCAGGTGGTGTTCTGCATGCACACGGAGGGGGGAAGCCCTCTGCTCTGAGGGTCAGGTACACAGTGCAGAGACACACAGTCGAATAACGTCAGCTGAGCTCAGGCCTTTCTGCTGGTAAGGGACATGGTGACAGAGCTTCCCCTCGGTTTACACCACTGTGTAGCACCTTGCTGACCCAGCTGGGAACTGGAGCCTCACCAGAAGAGCTACCCCAGCTATGAGGCTACTCACAGTGCTCTTTTGGGTGCTCTTGGTATGTCAGTAAGGCTGTGCTGATCTTGTAGACCTCTCAGGCTTGGGTGCTTGTTTGATCTTTTGGTGGGATTGTCTGGGGGTATATGTAGTTAAAATTCAGTTCTCCTTCTCATTTTGCTGCAGACTTTTAAATGAGGAAATTAGATGAGAGACAGATTTCAGGCAGCTCTGGATGAACAGTATTCCTAGCTGGAATGCTTATTCAACTCTGAGAGGGGCAGGGATGGGGAATCAGTATAGAGAACTTACTTTTTGTCTATTGCCTCTTCAAGTGTAAAATCCTCAGCTATGCTTGAAGGGGACTGGCTGTTTTGTGTTGAGATGCAGCCCAGGGGAGCTGTGGCTGAGCCTCAGGTAGTTCGTTGGTTGTTCGTTCTGATTGAGATGTAACTGCCTCTGTATTTTGCATTTCAGCTGCTGACTACTTAAAGCAACCAAACTTAAATGTGCCAAAGCCAAAGAGGGTGTCACTGGAATAGACACGTTACGTACAGTGTGTGCCTGTCGTTAAATGCTGTTAACTGCCTTGGCTGGGCAGCCCTCTGTTCCCTGGTGGGTTTCTGCTGCGATCCTAGCCTTTGTTCCTCTTCTGCAATGGAAACATTTCTCCCTTATTTATTTTTGCGTGAGAAAACATGTTTCCATTCTGAGCCTCTAGATACCACTCGAGTGCCCCCCTGACCTCTCCTCGTGGGCCCGGCCCATGTAAATGACCAGACGAAGGAATGTGGACGAAGGAAGTGCCATAAAGTAGAAATATTGCTGGCTCGTAAATTCCCTCCACCACACCAAGATTTCAAAATAAACAGAGCTACAGTCACATAGGACAGCATAACTCAGCGGTGCAAAATTCATCACCGGCTCTGGCGAAGGAGAGCAGCCTGACATCTAAATGCAACTCCTCCAAGCGTCCCTTCCCCGCACAGTCGTCTGCCTCCAAGCCCTGGCACCAGACCTGCGTTACATTTCCATACAGACTTCACCTGGCTTTGTTTCCAGGTTATTCCTCTCTTCACAACCCATATCAAACTGAATCCAGGGTAGGAAACTGAACTACAATTCTTATTCAAGTCACTGGGATTTGGTGGTCCTCATATCCTCTGGGTCGCCTTTATAAAAATACCCAAGTTTTAATTTAACTGTGCTCCTCCAGCCTGCAGCATGACTGTATCTGTATCTCCAGTATCTGTGATTCCAACCAAGAGTAGTGCTGGCTGCTGGATGCCAGGATTCCTTAGGCAGGTTCAGGCATCTTCTTGCTGCCAGATCTGCTCAGCTGCAGATCACTCTTGCTTCTGTTCTAGTGATGCTTCTGTCTCTGTGAGGGCTCAAGAGCCCTTATTTCTGAAAATGGATCATCCAGACACCAGATAAGTCCCAGGTGCCTGAAGAAGAGTCAGGCTTATGCACCGCACGGGATCTCAGCTTCTGGGTGCAATATTCTGCTGTCGGGCATCTGTGAGAAGAGGGAGCTTTCTCCTTGGACTGGGAGCTTTTTGAAGAGAAGGGAGCTTTTTCCTAATAGTGCATGTTCCCTCTCTGATAGGTAATGAGAAAATGGCCATCTAACAGTTTCCCAAACCCCCATATGTTGTCAAGATCGGGGATCAAATTGGGACTCCTTGAAACAAAATTTTAACTCTGGAACACGAGTGTAAGCATGTATCTCAACTGCAGACACAGACACAGGTCCCCACTCAGAAGCCTGCCTTACAGCTAAGAGCAGTGGAGTCAACAGACTGGCAAGCAGACACCAATTGTTATTTTTCAACTCTTTTTTGGGTTGACATTAGAGTTTTTCAGAAGTTGAAATTAAGGAACATTTTATGAGCTCATACAGCTTGTTGAAAAATATTCCATTTTGACAGAAAACATACTGCCTTTCCACCGAGACCCAATATCTTCCTGCTCTTCTCCCCTGCCTCTGCTGTTCTTATCTAAAAATATTTTGGTTTGTTTACTTAGTGAAAAATTGAATGTTTCCAAGGGCACTGAGACCTTTTTTCTCTTCATCAAGAGCTCAAACGTCCACTGAAAAAGCTTTGATGAGAAATTTTCAATCAGATCCAATGAAAAAAGAGAAGACATGGGGGAGGAAACCATGACTTTTTTTTGTTGAAGCACACAACAGAGTTCCTTAGCATCGGTTGTGGGAATGAAGAAGGGTCTGCCTTTGATCTGAAGGGAATCCTGTAGTTTTCCTGAATTCTGCCAGCTGCTCCAATTCTGCACTTCCACTCAGACAAAACCCTACATTATGACTGAGCCTGAAACCAACATAAACAATCCTGTGCCCTTTTACCCCTGCTGTTAGAAGATGGAGTATCAGTGGAGCTGAGAATTTACTCAATACATCTAAATGAAGTGTAACCTTCCAGAGTTAGATGGCAGCAGCTAGATAACCCCATTCAAGTGGAAATAGGTGAAGGATGACACCAAAGACTGCATGATGGGGCTGTAGCTGATAGTCCCAAACACCAAAAAGTTTGTCATTACTAAATCTGCAAAAACTCCCCAAAAGACTAGCTAAGAGTTCTGTCTGTAAGTGAGGGAGAAGAGATTCATTGTGCCGTAGACTGTATCGTGCAAGAACAAATTGGGGATAGATGGATGAAGAATAAATTGAGGCAGCAATTAGGAGAAAGTCTTTAACTATTCAAGCAGCCAGGCTTTGGAAGAGTCTGCCAGCAGACTGAATAAAAGAAGTGCAGAATCAGAGGGTTATTTCTGTGATAACAGGGTCTGGACTCAGCCCAGATCCTTCCCTGTACTGTGTAACCTGAGAGTCCACAAACCTTGATGTACTTTTTAACCTCCGCAGCTTTATAGCTCTTACAAATTAAATGTTTTCTAAGAGGGAGCAAGTATTGTTTGAAGGTCATGCAGGGGTGCTGAAAGAACTGTCTGATGGGCAGAGACACTCCCACCTAGCAGAGGACATGGATGACAGATATTTCTGAGCCCTCCTTCCCAAATGCAGGGCCATTGCTCAGGAAGGACCTCATGGGATATCTTGGGCAGCACCTTGTAAGGGTGCAGGTTCTACTTGCCCAAGAGCAATGCCAGTGCTTACACATCTCCAACAGACTGTGTGGGACCCACTCTTCTAGTAGGTGCTCCCAATGGAGCAGAGCACCTGGGAAGGGCAGGTTATGGATGAGAAAAAGGAAAGGCACAACAGAGGCAGAGCAGGACAATGAAGAGAGAAAAGGAGGGAAAAGGCAGAGAGAAGTGGAGAGCCGAAGGAGGAAAAAACAAACCAGAAAACAACAGAGTATAAATGTGTGAGGCAGGCTAAGGGGTAGGAAGGAGGATGAGGGGATGACAGTGGTAGGAAATGGGGGAGACTGGACAGAAAGGCCAGATGCTGAGCATGCTCTAAGCAACCTCTGGTCTTGCAGGCAGTGGAAATTAAGGAAGCTGGTACCTCTGAGTCAGGTGCAAATGCCAGGTAGCTATTGCTCACCCATCTGTGCCCCTGCCTCACAGCAGTGTCCTACCTTGCTGCTCTGGGCTGTTTTCCCTGATGAGCATGACCCTCCCCCTCTCTCTTCCTGCTTCACAACCCTGGTAGAGTAAATGTTTGGGAAATTCCTGTTCCCCTTGTTTTGTAGCATCTGGAGTTAGGGCTGAATAAAGCCCTTCAGGCTGGGAGGTTTTGGAAGGAAGCCCCACACTCACTGGGCCCTTTGCCAGTGAGTTAATCCTTTCTGTATTGACCCTTCTAGAGGCAGCAGTTCCAGGCCACCAAGGATCTGATAGCCTTGAACTCTCCATGCCTGGAACTGTGCTTGCTGCTTTTTAGTGCTGATCTCTTCCCAGCAATTTCCTCCTGAGGCCCCAGGCAGCAAAGCAGGGGCAATACAGATCAGCCATATCATGCCTCATTTTCTCAATCAATGCTCAAGTGCAACTGCCATTGTGTCAGTCAAGACCGAAGACGCGATGCCATGCACTTCAGCTGCTTTTGTTTGTGTTGCCGTTGCCTTGTATATGTACATTCCAGAAACTCTGTGCTTCCCCATAGACACCCAAGACATTTTCCCAGGGCCGTTGGCTGTAAGCTGCATAGATCATTGCAACATCCCTTATCCACTTGACCCGAGCCTGACCAAGTTGGGCCTAGGCAAAGCTGAAGGTACGAAGCAGTTAAATGGTGCTTGCTGAGCTCTATGTGTGAGTGTGAGTGTGTTCGTGGGGGTTAAAGGCAGCACAGACATGTCCAGGGCAATGCAGTGCACCATGCAAGAGTGTGCATGTGCTGTATCGTCCTGTGTCCCATGGGGGGCTTGGGGTCAGTTCCATGACTTGGAGTAGGTAAATGGAAGACAGAGAGTATTAATTATCCCTGGCAACATCTGCAAGTCTCTCATCTTTCACAAGGAGCCATTGTAGCTGAGGATCACTGCAGCTATGGCAGTGAACTGCACCGCTTGAGAGCCTGGGCTTAGCCTTGTCTTTAATACAGACTTTCTGTGTAATCCCAAATTCCATAAATAGTTCTCAGTGCCATTGCGCTCCTTCAGCAGCTGCTTTCCAAAGGCCAGAACACTCACACAAAGCACTGGGGTCAGATGAAGCTGGCAGCACTCAGCACCTTCAGCAAGCAAGGTTTGGCCTCTCAGACGCTGCTTCACCCAGAACGAGAGGATGCTCTTGCAGCCATTGTCCAGAATAACACTCCACCTTGGTTCCTCCATCCTTAAAATAGGAATAAAAATCCAGGATAGAATCCTTTAGGCGGGTTTTGGGTGTGTAGGTATAGGCTTAGGTATGCAGCATGCCTGCCGGGTAATGATAAGAAGCTTATAGACCCATGTATTTCTGAGATGGCAGCTGGAGGACAGGCAGGTACCCCCACAGACCTACATTCAGGGAATGGACCTCTCTTTCTTAAGGTCTATGGGGTGCTAATATATCCCCAGAAATAACTCTACAACAATGTCTACTTAAAGATATATTTTATACGGCCAGCCCAGTTGATTCCTTCTTCACCTGTAGAAGACAGGTAGACAACTCTCAGACAGGTTTGCTCTTAGTGGCACATGTTAGGAGAAGTGCAGAGAAGCATCTACCACCTGGGTTTTTCTGCCAGAAATAACAGCTAGGCCCAAGGGGGTTTACGACCTTTAAAGCAGCTTACTCCTTCTCCTGCGTCCCAGCTGCAGGCAGTCCACCTGGTCGGGGTTTGCCGGGGAGGAAAAAGCTACCTTCTGTGGGGGATCTGAAAGGCTTTTGTTTCCACCTCAGATCTCCTGTTTGAGAGTGCATGCAACACCTCCAAGAAACGTACACAGGAAAACTATGGCCCCCGCAGAACTGATGAGGCTGTAAATCCAGAGAAAATCTTCCTGTGTCATTTACAAGCCAGCACATCAGATGCTGGCCCCTTGTGCCGAGTGGCTTGGTCCAGGCGCATTCCTTCCCCTCCTTCTCCCAGTTACGGGAGCAGGGGGTGTTTGCTGTATTGTTCTGCGGAAGGAGATTGCAAAAAACAACGTTTATGTTCTTAGATGGGCACACTACAGAAATGTATTTTGTTCTGCACAAGAAAAACTAGTTAGCTGTAATCTGCCAGCTGGACATAGGGAGAAACTCCATTATAACCTCCTGGATTTAGCATTGTAGGCCTGATCCTGCAAGCCTAAAGCCTCTCTTTGCTCTGAATTCCCTGGCTGGCTGGTGCATGCTGTCCTGGCAACCATTTTGGCTTTTCCAATGAGGTTATTGATAGGTATTTTATTGCACAGAGATAACGCAGTCAGCCTCTGCTGGAAGCGGATGGCTCAATATTACTCTTATTTCCAGGTGTTTCTGACTGTATCTTCAGGGCAGACATTTACTATTCCATAAATTCCATCTGCAGTTTTTCAAATATTGCAGAAGCTGGAAAAAGCTCTTTATAATCCAAGGTGGGGTGGGGAATGAAGCTGTGCTTTGTTTTTCAGAGAGAGCGGTGCAAAATTTTTAAAAAGTAGAGTCTATATCCTACAGTTTTTTTATTTCTACTGAAGTTTCTGATCCCCTGCTAAAATCAAATTATGTGAGATCTGCTTGGAACTGCTGAAACCAGTGGGAAGTTGGGAGCCCCACATCCTTGTTGGAGCTGAGCCCAGACGCCTGGCCACGTGCCGAGAGGGCACGCTGCAGGAAGTTTCAGCCATGCTTGCCCTCCACCCCTGAGCATCTGCTTTTGACCATGGCTGGAAAGAGCATTCTGGGCTATGTAGACCTTTGATCTTAAATAGTACGGCCTTTGTGCTGCTCTCATGCATCTTCCTCTGTGTTCTTTGCATCTGTAGATGTCATAGCGCATGTTAGCTGGTTCTGCTCCATCAGTGTCGTCCCCCCGCTCTGTTACACACCAAGCTTGTGTCCAGCACCAGTCCTGCCCCAAACACCACCAGGGGAGTTGCACCAGGGCAGGATGAGAGCTGGTGCACTGGGTGGACTTGTGTTGGGCACTTCATCGCACGTGGGGAATTTCCAGCTGCGAAGCTCTAACAAATGTTGACACCTCTGTGCTGCGTTTGCTCTACAGAGTGGGAGTAGGGCCAAGGATTGGGCCCTCAGCCTGGAATATGCTGTCAGAGCTTCATGTACATGCTAAATTAACGCACACCAAAACCACTGTAAGTCAACTGTGCTACAGATGTTGGGGAATTGATTGTATGCATGTGTGAAGGGGGTGACTATGCCAAATTTAAAAACCTACTTTATTCCCATGTGGGAGGTTGATGTTCTTAGAGCTTAGCTTAATGCATGTGTCACAAAACAAGACAAGTCTCACATTTCTCATGAGAGAGAAGGTGCAGGGGTTTACATACATACAAGAATTTTGAGCTAGGTCTCTTTCCTGAAAATGTGAGCAATCACTGTAAATGAGGAGAAATGCAAAACTGTCTGACAAATTTTCTTCTAAATCACCTTGTTGTTTAGATCTCAGTGGTCTTCACTAAACATAGCAAGCCTTGAGCAACCAATTCCTGCAGTCTATGACTATATAGTCATGAATATACTGATTCTTCTAAGGTTGGTAATTTTGAATTGACTGCAACCCCTAACATTGAGATTACAAGATCTTCTCACATGTTCTTGTCAAATGTTTACCCTTTGCACAACTGTGTTCCAGTCTGGTTAACTGAAATCATGGATGAACTTCTTGACATGAAATTCAGTCTGGATGAGTCCCTTACCTGCATGCTCTTCACCAGGTTGAAAATAGCACGCTGAGCTGCCTTGGGTGAGCTAACAAAGCCACAACTGCTGAAAAAACATAAACCCACCTGCACATCAGCAAATGTCAGTCCCTATTCGTGAACTGAGATACAAGAGGAGCAACATTTTGGGGACTCATGATATAGGGCAATGAAATAAGATGGGCATTTATAATTCGGTTGTGTGGGTCAAAGAGGAAGTAGAAACCATCTCCAGAGAAGAATATTGTAAAGCAGTAAATGAGTATAAGTAGAATTTTTACACACCAGAAGGGAGAAGTTAAAAATAGAGACACTAGGAAAAAACGATTTCTGATGGTAAGACATATTGGACTATAGAAAGGCCTCCAGAGGAAAGAAATAGAAGCTGAATCTCTAAAAACTTTTAAGCACAGATTGAACACAGTGGCAATAAATCTTCAATCAGAAACAACCCCGTGCTGTGAGAAAAAAGGGCTAGATGGCTTTGCTGTACTTCTCCAGGTCTTGTAACCAAGTGACTCTTTGATGCTCTTTGTGGACGGTTGAAGTTTTATAAGCAGCTGGGGATCCATTAGGTTGAAAGAGACTGTGGGAGTACCAACTGGTCTCATTCCCTCTCTGTTTCAGTACGTATGGTGATAATCTCCTGAAACCTATATTCAGGCCCAAAGTCTGAAGCAGAAGCTAGGAAGAGTAACGAGAGCCACAAGACCAGACCTACTCAAAAAGGAGAAATGAGGAGCTGGTGTTCCTGCTAACGTACTTGGGGAGCGGCAGGTCACGGGCATGTACTTCAGGGACTCATTTCTGGCTGAGCATTTCCCTCTAAGCGAGCAAAGTTTTAGGAGCTGGCTTTGAAAACCTCAGTATACGCAATCAGCTATTGGTTATAAGATCCAGCAAGTCTCCGAGTAAAACACAGCTCCAGCAAGTAAGCAAATGATGGGCTCTGGCACATCCCAATCTCCCACATCCCGGTTAGGTCCGGTCCTGTAAGACACATGTCCTTGTGCGAGCGACATGTATGTTAAGTGATGTTAATGACTGTTTATTGCAAACTAAACATTTTTACCATCTGGCAACTTTAGATGATGAATGTCAGAACAGTTCCAGCGAATGAAACGTTTCCATCGCCATAAACAAGCTGTTTGCTGGATCTCGCTTCAATACAGCTGCCCCTAGCCCAGAGAACAAATCCCTAAATACAAACTAGATTTGGTTTACATTATCTGCCTGGTGTTCACTGTACGTGCTGCCCAGGCACTTATGCCTGTCTCTGGGCACACAGCATGCTGTCCTTTCCCTCCCACTTGATTTGTTTCTTTTTTTTTTCTTGCTTGTTTTTATCTTTCCTATTACTCTGGGCTTTTATGTGATGTAACTCTGCGGTTACTCTTTCCTAAACTGGCAATATTCATGGTTTTAATTGACAATAGGACTTTTGTCAAAACAACACTAAAGTAATGGAATTCTTAAATTATAAAAACGCATTTTAAAAAAAAAAAAAAGCCCGGTTTTGGGAAATTCCTGAATATTCACAGAAAGGGGAGGTTAAAAAAACCCAACCAACCAACAAAAAAAAAAAAAAAAAACACCAAAACAAAAAAAGACTTTTCAAAAGCAACAGCGAAATACAAATCAAGTTTGAGGGAAGGCTTTTCGCGGTGCTTGGTTTGCAGGCAGTGCCCAGTCCCCAGTCACTAGAGGGCTCCCCAAGACATCGAAACCGGCCGCTGGGCGCCCCCCCACACCTCCGCGCCTGCCGCCCGGGGAGCTGCGGACCGGGCTTTTCTGGCTCTGAGGCTGCACCTACATGAGGGGTTTAACTGGACCGGGGATGTGCTTTTGGAGTGGGCTTCTTGAAGCCCTATCCTTATTCACTTTGCAGGGCAGAGCTGTCTCTGAGCGTGTGAATTAGACTGCTTTAGGATGAAACAAAGCTGTAAAATGAACTCCAGAAGGGCACACACCCCACTTGCTAAATAGGAATTCAGTCCTTAAGACAAGACTACAGCTAGACTAAAGAAAACCCCTGAAATAGGATGGAATGACTGCTTTGCTCTATAGCAGTACGCAAGTTGCTTATGTAGACAAAACCATGAAGCCCTCAGACTTTGCTGAGGGACAAGGCAGCTGGAAGGTTTGTTTCAGAGCCTGAAAATCCCCAAAGTGCATAGATATTTGGGTTATGGTGTTTCATTCATGCCTATCTTAAATTAAAAGCAAATAATAAAAAAAAATCCCAAGAGATATGCGACTCATATTCAATTAGTCAAAGGAAAGCCTGAAAGAAATGAGATGGGTGCTGTAAGGACCTCTGACCATTTTGACCTGGCCGTCAGGCTAGGTCTTTTCCCTGCAGACTCAAACCTCTGCTCTGGTCTTCTGTGCATCACTTTCCCATGGAGAGGGTACCAAGGCAGAGCTGAGCTTGGCCCTGGCCAAGCCTCCCAGGTGCCTCTTCTTGCTGGGAATAGTGAACCTTTATTGTTGAGGTCACGGTTCCTCGAAGTGGCCTGCAAGCTCAATGAACCTGAACACTCCAAGCGAAACCCAAGCAAAGCCACACAGTTTTAACTACTCTTGGAATAAAATCCCCTCCACGGCGTCGGCTTGGTGCTCAGGGGGAGAGGCAGAACACGCCAAACTTGGCTCTGCTTTACCCCAAGCTTTCAGGAAACTCCTCACAGTGAGGCCAAGAGCTACGTTCATAACAAAACTTAAACCCAAGCAAAATTTATCACGTTTTGAGTTTCTTCATGAAAGGTTAGACCAACTTGGGATGTGCTCTGCTGGGATAAGAGGAGGGATGGATTCTGCCCTCAAGGGCCAATTTCACATCCACTGAAATCACATGCAAAACTCCCAGGGAAGCAAGCTTAAACGTTTAAACACCGTTAGAAAAGCAGCTACCACAGTTCTCTGTCACTCTAGTTAACCATCTATAAACAGTTACTCACTTGACCTCTATTTGATCTCTCCCTCTGCCCTCCAAGGAATCTTTCGGGGCCAACACACGTTACGGATATCTCTGTACATGAACGTTTGAGGCTATTTTACTGCAATGAGAACAGACCTCTTGCAAGTCTATCTGAAACCTGGTCATTTGGGGAGATTATATTTTTCCTTCTACAGAGCAGACAAATCCAACAAGTCACTTCTCTTTGTTTATACTGCTTTGTTGCAAATACTTAATACTAAAAGTCCTGTTCACTACACATCTAAAGGATGAGCTTGGAACCCTGACATGGCAATAAGGACTGAAAATAGTCGTAGCACTTGAAACAAGAAGGTCAATGACAGGAGTCAAGAAAGATCTTCAAACCGCTCCAGGGCTGTCCTCTCCTAGCTGCTGTTTGAATGTGCAATAAGACTGCAAAGCCTTCAAGCTTTTACCTGATTAATAGTTTTGTCAATAAATAGATAAATAAATAAATAAATTCACGTAGGAATGTCACAAGAATGAGATTACTATTAAAAAAAATTCTTAAGCAAAACAAGAATGACAGTAAGATGGAGGTAATTCTAAAGGCACTTAGTCAGTGACTGAAGAAAGAACTTTACATGGATGCCTTGATTTTTTTTTTTTTGAAAGTATGATAAATCAAAGAATTTCAGAGTTAAGTTACAAAGGAATATAAATACATGAAAATATTGGAACGGTCAAAATCTCCAAGCACTCTTAAGTCTGCACCCTAAGGATATCATGCAGTAGTTAATGTCGATTTTAACATTTTAGCTTCTTTCATTTCCTTCCCACCACAGCATCATACTGTGTAAAAATAAGAAGTTTAAGCATGCTTTAAAAAATGTATCTTGAAAAAAAAGAGCTGCATCTAGAGACAGCAATACTATACTACTGTAGTCATTATCATGTGGGCTCATGGATGATGTTACAAGGCAGAGATAAGGTCGATTTGGTATCTTAATTGTGCAGTCCCACAGCCTAATACATATAGATTTCTAAATGTAATTATCCTTAACTCTAGATCACTGAATTTCCTGGCATTAACATGCTTGGTTTGTAATATATTTTACTGCAGATTGCTGAGGTGCACCGTGGATCTTAACTCCACTTAAACGTAGATTCTGTGTGAACACTATGGCTGTCCAAAAAATGATGCGCTTAGTTACAGATAAGTAGTCCAGGAAATATTAAGGAAGAGCACAGTCAAATAGTATTAGTGAGGACGAGATTAACCAGGGGTACTGTTTTCTCAAGCTGAGGACATTTAGTTTAATTCTTAACTCATGAAAAAAAAGTTTCTTAAGAATAATGAGTTGTGTTGTACTGGCCAGAAATGGCTTACTTCAGTCATAATCTGCGGGGATTTAAAACAACTTCAGATAATAATGATTTCATTGCTGGGTTATGCCAGTCTTAAATTCTGAGCAACAGAAATGTTGCCATCTCCCCGTTTAAGAGGAAATGTAATTTGATACGAACGCACTAAAAATTTGGAATATCGTATTATTAAAAAAGGCTGTCTCAAGCTGTGTTGAAATCAACAGTAGGTCTATTTAAGGTTTCTGAATTCATTCTTTCTTTGTTAGCATTCAGATAAAAGATTAAATTTACTGACTGTTAAGGCGTTCTGGCTGCAGCTGGTTGGGGGCGGGGGTGGGATTCAGCCACCCAGCCCATCGAGGGGTGCAGAGTGGGCTTTCTGAGCATGCAGATAAACACTGGTCAGTTCTGTGGGAGTTAACATTAAACTGAAACGAACTTTTCAGGGAATTTAACACTCTCCCAGTCATTCAACTTTCCTTTAAAATGTACGATTAGTTCAGATTTCCATGAGTTCATAATTCTAGATTTGGGGGCACAAACGGTAAGACCCCCGTTGAGGGGTTTTTCCTTGTTTTGATTTGCTTTGTTGTTTTGTTGCTGTTCAGATCTGTGTGTCAGAACCGCTGTACCGCGGGCAGCAATTTGTACTTGACGGGGAAAAAAA